>NC_137072.1:93846512-94561512 GCF_951640355.1 Cnephaeus nilssonii
GTTCTTGACTACATAGCCTCTTATCCTCTACTAAGCTACACCAACTTCCTTACATGGCAGTCTTAGGGCGGTGTTCCAAAGATATGAAGTAGAAACTAAGGTTTTCTTCAGGCCTAGTGTCAGTCACAATAAAGTCATTCTAACCACTGGGAGACAGACTTTAAATCACTGGCATTTCCTGAGTAATAAGAATGCCGTTGGATAACACTTAAGTTTATGCTGTGAGAAAAATGATTCAGGATAGGGTTGGTCGCCAGAAAGACCAACTGTGTGATTAAAGGGAGGGTTGGGGCTTTCAGTGAGTCCAATCTCCAACAAGGGAAGAAGAGCTGGACATTGAGTTTAATCATATAGTCAATGATTCAGTTAATCATGGCTGTGTAATGAAACCCTAATCAAAACTCTGGACCCCCCAGCTCAGTCGAGCTTTCAGGTTAGTGAATACATTGATGTGCCAAAAGGATGATACAACCTGATTCTACACACACGGAGAGAGAGCATAGAAGCCCTGCATTCGTCCTATGTGTCTCTTCATTCGGCTGGCCCTGACTTATATCCTTTATAACAAAACTGTTATTCTAAGTATAGTGCTTTCCATGAGTCATAGAATTCCATGAGTCATACTAATGAATTACTGAATCTAAGGGGGATTGGTCATAGGAGCCCTCCATCTTTGTAGCTTGTTGGTCAGAAGTGCAGGTGGCTGGCATCTGAAGTGAAGCAGCCTTGTTGGAGATCATGCCCTTTAACCTATGGATTCTGACAGTGATGCCCGATGGTTAGCATTAGAATTGAATTATATTTCAGCACACCAGTTGGTGTCAGAATACCAGGGCAGTCCAGGTTTAAAGGGTGAGGGAAGAGACTATCTTTTGAGACAAGCAGCAGTAAAGTCGCACTGCAGAGAGGTGTGCATACTGGCACGGGGAAAATTTGTGGCCATTACACAGTCTATTACACCTACATTATTTTTTTTCCTTTTTTTAAAGATTTAGTAGTAACACAAGTGATTATACTTTATTTTACATATATTTTATTGTTTTACATTTAGTCTGTAATATTCACACTTCAAAAATTACAAAAAATATTCATGTGGCTAGGTGTACACCTAGAGTGATACTTCTTTATTTCTGTGTTATCATTTTACTGACAAATGACAACAAAAGAAAGTACACAGATGATCCATTTTCTCTTTTTAGGCTCCATCACAGCACTTTGCCATGTTTCATCATTTCTTGTAATGCTGGCTTGGTGGTGGTGAACTCCTTTACCCTTTTTTTTTGTCTGGGAAGCTCTTTTTTTGACCATCTATTTTGAATGATAGTCTTGCTGGATATAGTAATCTTGGTCTCAGATCCTTGCTTTCCATTACCTTGAGTACTTCATGCCATTCCCTTCTGGCCTATAGAGTTTCTGATGAGAAATCAGGAATCAGCCTTATGGGAACTCCTTTGTAGATAACAGTTTTCTTTTCTCTTGCTGCCTTTAAGATTCTCTCTTTGTCTTTAATTTTTGGCATTTTAATTATGATGAGTCTGGCCATGGGTCTGTTTGTGTTCTTCTTGGTTGGGGTTCTCTGTGCCTCTTGAACTTGTGTGACTTTTTCCTTTACCAGGTTAGGGAAGTTTTCTACCATTATTTCTTCAAACACCTTCTCTATTCCTTTCTCCCTCTTCTGGCACACCTACTATTCTAATATTGTTATGTTTCATATTGTCCCACAGCTCTCTTAAGCTATCTTCCTGTTTTTTAATTGTTTTTTTTTTTCTTTTTGGTTCTCTAATTGAGTGATATTTTCAACTCTGTCTTCTAATTCACTGATTCGATCCTCAGCTTCCCCTAATCTGCTGTGTATTCCTTCCAATGTGTTCTTTATTTGTGTTATGTCATTCGTTATCTCAGACTGTTCTTTTTTCATAGTTACTATATCTTTTTTCATACTGTTGAACATTTTTAACATCATTACTCTGAACTCTGTTTCAGATAAATTTCTTATCTCTGCTTCATTTATCTCTTCTTCTGGAGAATTCGATAGTTCTTTCATTTGAGGGTTGTTTCTTTGTTTCCTCATTTTGGTTGTCTGTTTGGGTTTGTGACTATGTATTAGGTAGATCCTCTGCACCTCTCAATCTCTAGTGCAGGACAGTGTTAAAGGCTGTTTCTGACTAATTGGATCAGACATAGACTCAAAGCCTCCAGAGACCACCTCAGTGTATAGACTAATGGGATTCCAATTGAATTGCCCCCAGGCAATCGTCCTCAGGTGTGGCAAGAGTTTTTTTTCAACAGGGTGGGGTAGTTGCTTCTGTCTGGGGGCTAATTGTTACTTCTAATCTCTTAAGTGGCCTCAAGGCAAGGTGTTTTCCAATAGGGTGTGTCGACTGTCTTCCCCCCCCAGGGAAGGCAAGTGTCTATGTGGGAAAGATGTCCTCTGCTACGTGAGGGAATGACTCAGCCTAGGAAAGTTGGGGTGTCTGCCTTCTGAGCTCTATCCCCTGAGTCCCCAGCCCTGGGTTCTGCTCTCACAGCTCCAGTCCACTTCACCCTCCCTCTGCCAGAGCACAAGGTGGGTGGCTACACGGGGAATTTTTGTGCATTGGCCCTTTAAGAAGTTGCCCAAACTTTCAGCTGCCACTCCCTGGCAGACAGCACCCCACTGCTTTTCACAGCTAGATGTTATGTGGGTATCCTCCTCAGTTTGGTGCTCTCTGCTGGGGAGCCCAGCTTCGGGATTAGATCCCAGAGTTCTCAGTGGAACCCCCCCCCCCCCCCCCCCCACACACACACACACACAGCTGAGATATCTCTCCAGGACTTCAGTTGCCATCTGGGAGCCCGGCCAGTCCTTTTGCACCTCTGCCCCTCCTACCAGTCTCTATGCGGTCTCCACTTTCAGTCCTTGGGTATCAGGGTTCTCTCCTGTGAGTTTTCTGTTGATTATTCAGGAAGCCATTCTATATTTCAGTTGTAATTACAGCTTGTTCCTGGGAGCATGTTCATCTACACCTACATTCTTTTTCTTTTTTTAAAATATATTTCATTGATTTTTTTACAGAGAGGAAGGCAGAGGAAGAGGGATTTAGAAACATCAGTGAGAGAGAAACATCGATTCAGCTGCCTCCTGCACACTCCCTACTGGGGTTGTGCCTGATACTAAGATACATGCCCTTGACCAGCCTGGGACCCTTCAGTCCAGTCCGAAGGCAGACCCTCTATCCACTGAGCCAAACCAGTTAGGGCTACACCTACATTCTTGCTGGTTCAGCTCTTCTTTATATATGTATATCGATTTCAGAGAGGAAGGGAGGGAGAGAGAGATAGAAGCATCAATGATGAGAGAGGATCATTGATTGGCTGCCTCCTGCAAGCCCCACACCAGGAGCCAGCAACCCAGGAATGTGCCTTGACCGGGAATCAAACAGTGACTTCCTGGTTCATAGGCCGGCACTCAACCACTGAGCCATGCCGGTCAGGCTCAGGTCTTCTTTTATTTATTTATTTATTTATTTATTTATTTATTTATTTATTATCAGGTCTTCTTTATTTTTATTTTTATTGATTTTAGAGAGGAAAGGAGAGAGAGATAGAAACATCAATGATGAGAATCATTGATTAGATGCCTCCGGCACGCCCCCTACTGGGGATCGAGCCCGAAACCCAGGCATATGCCCTTGACCGGAATTGAACCCGGGACCTTTCAGTCCGCAGGCCTACGCTCTATCCACTGAGCCAAACCAGCTAGGGCGTTTATCAGGTCTTCTTTTAAAAGAGTGTTTCTTGTAGCTTATCCAGCACTTCTAGATGTTTTATAGGGAGATTTTCCCAGTTATCAGTTCATAATACTACCAGAAAAAAATCTGTCCTTATTACTTACTGTACATACTCAAGTGTGGTAGTTAGAGGCTAAGAAGGAAAGGCTGAAAGCAAAAACCCTGCCAATAGCACAGAAAGATCCATTTGAAAGAAATCTAGAGAATAGAGAAAATGATGGGATAGGAAGCATTCGTTAAATGTGTGAAAAGAATGAATTATCTAGGAGGCTGGGATGGGGGTGTTTACTTTGAGAAAAACAAAAGTATATAAAATAAAGAAGAAACAGAGTATAAAACATAGCAAAAACAGAAAGAACGTACAGTAAAATAGAAATCCTCCCTGGAAAGAAAATTCCTGCAAGAAAGATGTCTCTTCTCAGACAAAAATAAAAATGCTTCAAAATACTATCCTTTTTTACCTCCAGAAATAAAAATTCACTGAAAACTGATATTCTTTTTTTTTTTACCCCATGGCTTAAACAAAATTTTACTTCTTGCTCCTGCCCATCGCAGGCCCATCTTGGCTCATGGTAATCACAAGGAGCCCAGGACAGAGAGGAGACCGCCATCTCAAAAGCCGTCAGTCCCCTTGTCAGAGCTCTGGCTCACTGGCCAGACTAAGGACTGATATTCGTCATACTGTCCGGCTTGTCCAGTGTTGTACTTCAATTTAAAGTCACAGATACAGTGACTGAAATTGGAATAATCGGACAGAGGCGCATAGGGGAATTGCAGTTGACGTTCCCTGGCAGGCCTCAGCACAGGAGTTGTTTTCACTCTGTGACTGCATCTGCTGAGTGTGCAGATCCACTAACAGTACCAGGGCTTCTCCAGTAAAGCTAGAGTTACAGATCGCTGCCATCAGGTCAGTCCCTTGGGGGAAAGAGGAAAGGGACAAGGGGCAGTGGGATTAAGAACATTTGGCAGGGGATAAAGAGTCCCTTAGGTAGTTACAGATTCTGGTTTACACTGAAGGGTGTGGAAAAGATCGGTGCCCCACCTCTAAGCATCAGCAAGAACACTTCCCTACCTAGACATTCTTCATCTCAAAGTCTGGTTCATGTATCAGATGCTGGTGATTTGAAACTCAGGCCAGGCTGCTGCTGTGTCTGTGTTGAATTACCTGACCCAGCTCTTCTTATCTGTAGATGCTAGAACCCAAGTGCCTTCATGAGGCCAACAAAGGATCAAGTGGGTATTGAGCTGTTCTTTGCACTTTTATTAAAACTTCTGTGCAACACAGAGCATATTCTTGCTTCTGTAGTACGGTGAAGGGGGAGTAACAGTGAACTAAAAATCTCACATCTCTTATATAAGAACGTTCGTAGCAGCTCTATTCATAGTGACCAAAACCTGGAAATAACCCCAATGTCCATCAGCAGGTGAATGGATAAATAAATTGTGGTATACACTTACAATTTAATAATGTTCAACAACAAACACCTACAAATGCATGCAATAGGATGGATGAAATTCAAGAACATTATGCTCAGCTAAAGAAACCTTATACAAAAGCATATATGTTGTATATTCTAAATTTAATTTATATGAACTTTTAAAACAAGAAAACTCATCTGCTGGACTTATTCACCACCTTTCCACTGCTTAGGGTAAGCTAGCTACACTGGCATTCTTTTGGTTCTTTGAGGTCAATAAGTACCTTCTACCTAGAGCTCTTGTTCCCCCTGAGTAGAATATTCTTCCTTGCCCTTCAGTCTAATTACTCCTCCAGTTTACATATGCTTGCTTATTTTTTTTACAAGGAAACCTTCCCTAAAACCCAGACTTAGGTTAGCTCTCAGAGCACCTTACAGGTCTCTTTTATCACAATTATCCTAATAATCTACCTAATAAAAGAGTAACATGCTAATTGACTGTACCTTTGTGATGCCCACCAGCCAATCAGGAGTGAGTATGCAAATTAGCCCAACAAAGCCGGCAGGTTAATTTGCATATGCAGGCCCGAGCGGACAGGCAGGGGGGGGGACGGGGCGGGATGCTTGCATCGTTGCCATGGCAACGACACAGGTGTTCCACACCACCCCAGCTGCTCGGGGCCTCTGGGCAGTGTGGGAAGGCAGAAAGGCTGCTCCGGCCAGAGCGAAGGCAGTACTGGCAGCCAGGGAAACGAAAGCCCATTCTTGCATGAATCTTTATTCGTGCATCGAGCCACTAGTAAATACATAAATATTGATATGATTCCTTGTTAGGGGCCTGCTCTGCCTTAGACTGTGAATATCTCAATGTCAGGGACTATCTATGTCTATTCACTGTTCTATTCCCAGCTCCTAGCACCATTTTTGAAAATACAGTAGGCAGATAATAAGTATTTGTGGATTAGATAGCTAAATGAATGAGTCTCTACATATTTTCATATTCAAAAAAAAATGGTGATCTTTGATCACCTTTTCACATGACATTGGGTTTGTTATATTATTCTCTGTACAGAGAATAAAATAAGTCTTCTCTAATCTGGTTATTCAATTTTTTTTTTCCTATTGCTAGTTTTTAAAGTTATTTTTGGCTCTGAAACTTGTTTTAGTAGCATCACATAAATTGTTAGGATCATCATCAAATTTGGGAAATTGCCTATCAAGTTGCTTTCATGTATGAGGTACAAGATTACAAGGCATCTGAAGATCTCTTGTGCTGTGACAAACCTTAAATACTCTGCATTGTCAACATTCATTAACAGTTTTCAGTAGGAGAGTCCTAGAAGCACTAGGACAACTGGCAATAACTTAACTATTCATGAAAAATGCTTGAAAACTACATAAATATACTCCACTAAATCCAAACTAAATGTGCCAAATTCAACTTTCCCTCAGCCAGCTCCCCAAAATGCCTAAGGACACTCCAATGCCTCCTAAAATGAGGGAACTGCTAAGGAGCGGTAGTCAGAGTGGATAGGGAAAGTAGTCTTAATCTGTTGTGGTTAAAAAAAAATTTTTAATATATTTTTATTGAGCCTAGCTGCCGTAGCTCAGTGGTTGAGCATTGATCTATGAACCAGGAGGTCATGGTTCAATTTCTGGTCAGGGCACTTGCCTAGGTTGCTGGCTCGATCCCAGTAGGGGACATGCTGCCTCCTGCACGCCCCACAGGCTCCCAGCCTCAGTCCAAGTTTTATCCACCGCATATATGTATGGAGATAACTAGTAAACTGGTGGGAAGAGCTAAAGAATCCTTTCAAGACGGAAAGAGCTCTGGTGAGAAAATGTATCCTGAGAGACAGGATAGACACATTCAACTCAGTAACAAAGCCATTGGTGTCCATAATAAGAGGTGATTATTTTCTAGCTAAGCCTTCAGCAGACCATGTCTCATCCTTTTGTGAGTTGAGGGATACATTATGAATAAATAGTAAAATAACTATTTCATTGAAATAACCTTGTAAGTCGTTGGCATAAGGAATTTTGTTGGGAAACTTTCTAAAACTCCACAATTTCTTAGAATTTCAAAAGTCCCAGTGATATCCTCAAACCTTAAAACAGATCAGTTGACTGAATAATAAAATAGTCTTAATCCTGCCTATGTAGTTTCATATTCAAATATAATAAGCTATTTATTTTGTATGCATTTTATATTGTTATGCATAATTAAAGCAATGATATTTTTATTAAAACATTTTTTGTGTAACATTCTCCCATTTCTCCTGAGTCTTACCTTGAGCCAATCCATTTTCAAGTTGACACAATTGGATAAATACTGGAAAAAGGGGGGGAAAAGCAGCAGATTCTATATTTTAAAAACTTTTAACCGAAGGACTTGTATGCATGCATATAAGCATAACCAATGGACGCAAAACTCTGGGGGGTGAGGGCATGTATGGGTGTGGTGTAGGGGGGACAATGGTAAGATATGTACACATATAATACCTTAATAAAAAATAAAAAATACGTTTTTATTGATTTCGGAGGGTAAGGGAGAGGGAAAGAGAGATAGAAACATCAATGATGAGAGAGAATCATTGATTGGCTGCCTCCTCCTGCATGCCACACTGGTAATCGAGCCTGCAACCTGGGAATCGAACCAAGACCTTCTGGTTTGTGGGTCGACACTCAACCATTGAGCCACACCAGCCAGGCTTTAATAATATTTTTAAAAATCTAACTCTACTCCATTTTTTTTATTGTCTAAAGTTTTACATAAGTCTCCTTTTTCCCCAATTTACCACCCCCCCCCCCCCCCCGCCACCAGCCATTCCCACCCCGGGCAAGACCCCACCGCCCCAGTGTCTGTGTCCATTGGTTATGCTAATATGCATTTATATAAGTCCTTTGGTTGCTCTCCAACTCCCCCACCCCCCGCCATTTGTCTCTGGATCTATTCTTGTTCATCAAATTATGTTGATTATATCCCACATATGAGTGATATCATGTGATGTTTATCTTTCTCTTACTGGCTTATTTTGCTTAGCTTAATTCTCTCCAGTTCCATCCATGCTGTTGCAAATGGTAAAAGTTCCTTCTTTTTTATAGCAGCACTAGGGCCCGGTGCACGAAATTCGTGCACGGGGGTGGGGGAGTGTCCCTCAGCCCAGCCGCACCCTCTCCAATCTGGGACCCCTAGAGGGATGTCCAACTGCCCGTTTAGGCCCAATCCATGGGATCGGGCCTTAACAGGCAGTCAAACATCCCTCTCACAATCCAGGACTGCTGGCTCCCAACTGCTCACCTGCCTGCTTTCCTGATTGCCCCTAACTGCTTCTGCCTGCCAGCCTGATCACCCCCTAACCACTCTCATGCCAGCCTGATTGATGTCTAACTGCTCCCCTGCCAGCCTGTTTGCCCCCAACTTCCCTCCTCTGCTGGCCTGGTCACCCCTAACTGCCCTCCCCTGCAGGGTTGATCGCCTCCAACTGCCCTCCCTTGCAGGCCTGGTGACTCCCAACTGCCCTCCATCTTGTGGTGGCCATCTTGTGTCCACATAGGGGCAGGATCTTTGACCACATGGGGGCAGCCATATTGTGTGTTGGAGTGATGGTCAATCTGCATATTACTCTTTTATTAGATAGGATAGAGGCCTGGTGCATGGGTGGGGGCCAGCTGGTTTGCCCTGAAGGGTGTCCCGGATCAGGGTGGGGGTTCCCTTGGGGTGTGGGGCAGCCTGAGCAAGGGGCCTGTGGTGGTTTGCAGGCCGGCTATGCCCCCCAGCGACTCAAGCGGAGGCCCTGGTATCTGTATTTATTTACCTTCTACAATTGAAACTTTGTAGCCTGGAGCGGAGCCAAGCCTCCTGCTCACTCCGTGGCTGGCAGCCATTTCTGTTGGGGTTCATGTATCTTCTATAATTGAAACTTTGTAGCCTGGAGTGGAGGCCTGGGCCAGCCAGGTTGTGCGGAAAGCTTTGCTTCTTCCATTGCCAGGGGCAACCCTAGCCTCCCACTCTTTCCAGCTCCGTGGCTGCCACCATTTCTGTTTGGATTTGTTTACCTTCTATAATTGAAACTTTGTAGCCTTGAGTGGAGGCTTAGGCCGAGAAGGGCAGGTGGAAAGCTTGGCTTCCTCCATTGCCTGGGAATCCCAAGCCTCCCTCCTGCTCTCTGTGGCTGTAGCCATCTTGGTTGGGTTTATTTGCATACTCGTTCTGATTGGCTGGTGGGCATGGCTGGTGGGCATGGCTTGTGGGTGTAGCAGAGTGGTGGTTAATTTGCATATTACTCTTTTATTAGGTAGGATAGTACTCCATTGTGTAGATGTACCATAGTTTTTTAATCCACTCATCTGCTGATGGGCACTTGGGCTGTTTCCAAATCTTAGCTATTGTAAATTGTGCTGCTATGAACATAGGGGTGCATATATCCTTTCCGATTGGTGTTTCTGGTTTCTTGGGCTATATTCCTAGAAGTAGGATTACTGGGTCAAATGGGAGTTCCATTTTAACTTTTTGAGGAAATTCCATACTGTTTTCCACAGTGGCTGCACCAGTCTCCAGTCCCACTAGCAATGCATGAGGGTTCCTTTTTCTCCGAATCCTCGCCAGCACTTGTAGTTTGTTGATTTGTTGATGATTGCCATTCTGACAGGTGTGAGATGGTATCTCATTGTTGTTTTGATTTGTATCTCTCAGATGATTAGTGACTTTGAGCATATTTTCATATGTCTCTGGGCCTTCTGTATGTCATCTTTTGAAAAGTATCTATTTAGATCCTTTGCCCATTTTTTGATTGGATCATTTACCTTTCTTTTGTTAAATTGTATGAGTTCTCTGTAAATTTTGGAGATTAAACACTTATTGGAAATATCATTGGCAAATATGTTCACCCATGCAGTGGGCGTTCTTGTTGTTTTGTTGGTGGTTTCTTTTGCGGTGCAGAGCTTTTTATTCTGATGTAGTCCCATTTGTTTATTTTCTCCTTAGTCTCCATTGCCTTAGGAGTTGTGTCTGTAAAGATATTGCTACGACTTATGTCTGCTATTTTGCTGCCTATGGAGTCTTGTAGGGTTTTTATGGTTTCCTGTCTTACATTTAAGTCCTTTAGCCATTTTGAGTTTGTTTTCATGTATGGTGTAAGTTGGTGATCTAGTTTCATTTTTTTTGCACGTATCTGACCAAATTTCCCAGCACCATTTATTGAAGAGACTGTCCATTGTATGTTCTTGCCTCCTTTGTCAAATACTAATTGAGCATAATGGCTTGGGTCGATTTCTGGGTTCTCTGTTCTGTTCTATTGGTCTTTATGTCTGTTCTTGTGCCAGTACCGTGGCTTGGTAATATAGCTTGATATCTGCTACTCCATTGTTGACCTTAATTCCTTCTATATCTGGAATGGAATTCAGGATAATAGCCATTAACATCTAATACTATTAATTGTGGCCCTTAAAGTATCTCCTCTTTTTATGCACGTCACTTGACAAATGATTTGGTTCATCTCTAATGAAGCACCAGCACTATGCATTGAATAGGGAAGGCAGGAGTGGTACAGTCCAATATTAAATAACCATCACTGTCAGCCAGTCAAGCATATACACAGAGTCCAGAATCTTTTTATCCAATTGAACAAATATTTATTTATTTATTTTTATTTAAAATATATTTTTTATTGATTTTTTACAGAGAGGAAGGGAGAGGGACAGAGAGTTAGAAACATCGGTGAGAGAGAAACATCAATCAGCTGCCTCCTGCACACCCCCCACTGGGGATGTGCCCGCAGCCAAGGCACATGCCCTTGACCGGAATCGAACCTGGGACCCTTCAGTCCGCAAGCCGACGCTCTATCCACTGAGCCAAACCGGCCAGGGCTGAACAAATATTTATTGAGTGCCTATAGATGCCGGGCATTTTTCCAAGCATGTGGGATACATCAGTGAACAAAATAAACAAAGATCCCTGCCTACACAGAGCTTATATTCTTTTTAAAATATATATACTTTTTATTGATTTCAGAGAGGAAGAGAGAGGGAAAGAGAGATAGAAACATCAGTGATGAGAGAGAATCATTGATAGGCTGCCTCCCACATGCCCCACACTGGGGATTGAGCCTGCAACCCCGACATGTGCCCTTGACCAGAATTGAACTTAGGGCCCTTCAGTCTGCAGGCCAACGCTCTATCCACTGAGCTGAACTGGCTAGGGCCACAGAACTTATATTCTAGCAGAATGAACACCGTAGTGCCTTGCTTCAAGTGTGGTTCAAGTTAATGTCAGATCTCTTAACTCAGAATCACAGGGAATAAAAGTTTAGAAAGGGTTCCTCTACTCTTCATATCAACCTCACCAGCCCTCAATGGGCAGGGGTCCTTCCATCTAGACTCACTTAGCTGCTCTACCTGGCTATCATCCCCCTCCCTCTCTCAGCCAGCAAAGAAAAAACATCCTCCCCTTTAGCCCTTCCCTTGCTTTCCTTCTCCTTCCATGACACCTGCATCCTTTCTCCAAGATACTATCTCTTCTTCTATGCCTCTGGCACATTCAGCTCTATTCTGCTTTAGATGAGATCTGGGTGTGTGAAATCCTATCAATGGAGTATAGAGTTTTCACATTGTAAAGACTGATCTCCCTCCTGTGTCAATATTCTTTTTTTTTAATTGAATTTATTGGGGTGATGTTGGTTAATAAAATTATATAGGTTTCAGGTGTACAATTCTATAATACGTCATCTGTATATTGTATTGCGTGTTCACCACCCCAAATCAAGTTTCCTTCCATCACCATTTATGCCCCCTTTACCCTCTTCTACCGCCCCCACCCCTCATTCTAAAAATCTCTGTTTCTTCCTCTGTATTCAGTGACCTCGTCAATGCCCTTTCTGTTTCCTGCAATAGGTGCTATGTTCCTTGCAACCAAAGAGAACCAACTTATAGCAATAATTAAAATAATATTAGCAATAGTAGTCAATGTCATTAAGCACATACTATGTGCCAGCCATTGTGCTAAACACTTTAGGTACTTTATCTCATTAGTTGTAGATTTTGTCTGTCACGTTTTTTGTAGTTGTTGTGGTTTAATATATATGTATATTTTGTTGTTGTTTTTTAATATATTTTTCTTGATTTCGGAGAGGAAGGGAGAGGAAGAGATAGATAACACATGCCCTACTGGGGATTGAGCCCACCACCCGGGCAAGTGCCCTGACGGAGAATCGAGCTGTGACCTCCTGGTTCGTAGGTCAATGCTCAGCCATTGAGCCACGCCGGCTGGGCACGTTTTTTAAAATAAATTTATTTTCCAATTTTAAATATTTTGGAATGATTTTATCTGGACAAACTTTCCCAGAAAGTTTGGAAAGCACATGAAAGTACGAAGAAATCCCTACCCCATAATCCCATTAACAAGAGAGCAATGGTTGACATTTTCTTCTTGCCTACGTCTAAGAAAATTTTTCATTCCCCACTATCACTCCAATTCCATTGTCTTCCATCCATACTTCTGCTTCAAATTAGTAAATTAGGAGCACAAGTACTTGGAAATATAGTAATAACATAACAATAACACAAACAACTTCAAAATGCCTGTTGAATACAGGGACAATATCTTGTCTGTGTCTTCATCCTCAACATTTAGTATAGAACCTGCCAGATAGTAAGTGCTAAATGAATCGATGAATCAAAACCCAGTTTGACTGTTTCCACCATTTTAGAGGCAGTGGAGGCCTGCAGGGAACAGGACTTCTATAACAATAAACGTGTCTGGAAGGCTGTGGTCCGAGGCAACTTTTGCTGGCTATAACCAGAACCAGAGAAAGTACATTGCTCTTCCTTTCTATCTAGGCAAAAGATGTGCTTATGGGTACAAAGCAAAGAATAACGCAGTGACTCCCAGTGGCAAACCGAACAAAACCAGAGTCATCTGGGGAAAGGTAACTCGTGCTCATGGAAACAGTGGCATGGTTCGTGCCAAATTCCGAAGCAACTTTCCTGCTAAGGTCATTGGTCCCAGAATCCTTGTAGTACTGTACCCCTAAAGGATTTAAACTTACTGAAAAGTAAATACAAGTGGATTTGTTCTCTTGTGTTTTTGTTAAAAAGAAAAACCCAATTTTACAGAGGTTCTTTTTTTTTTTAAAGTATTTTTCTTTATTGATTTCAGAGAGGAAGGGAGAAGGAGAGAGAGATAGAAACATCAATAATGAGAGAGAATCATTGATCGGCTGCCTCCTGCAGGACCCCCGCTGGGGATTGAGCCGGCAACCCAGGCATGTGCCCTTGGCCGGAATTGAACCTGGGACCCTTGAGTCGGCAGGCTGACGCTCTATCCACTGAGCCAAGTCGGCTAGGGCTTTACAGAGATTCTTAACTGGCCTTTCCCCATTCTATTTTTTTAAAAACCAAATACACTTGGAGACAAAACTGACTTCCATGGAAAGTTCTAGTCACAGCACCTGTTAGGCTCAATCAATCTCTGATTCTACAACAGTTTTGCAAATTTAAAGTGGCTTTCAGATTGACAAGTCCTGAGGCACTGGGGTATGTTCAAACACCAAACATTTCCTATTATGTTCACTATCCTGTGCTTTCTAAAGACTAAAAAGAGAACTGATGTAGACTAGAAATATTTTCAATAGAGTGGAAAGAAAATAGTTTTCTGGGTAAGTTTCAATTTGTCAAAAATTCAATTAACAGGAAACTTCTTATCCCCTGAAAATCAGGACAAATCTGTTATGATTAGAAGCTGAAACTGTTATTATTAAATTTCCTGCAGATTCGCTGCTTAATTTTCTTTAGTCTCTGAACAAGTCTATGAACAATTGAACTCTGAACAGTTTTTCTAAAATAGTATTTATCTAGGTACTCCACATCCAAGAACTATTTAGTTTCTGGAATTACTTGGAAAAATTCAGAAGACAAAAGTTGCGCAAATTCAGCACATTCCTTGGACAAGTCAGATAGTGCTGGCTACCAGTTTTGATGTGGTTACATTTCTAGTTAAACCAGAAATTCAAAGTTCAGCTACTCGTTCTTAAAACCTGACATAGTTATTATAATGCTACTTGATGGTTATAGAGATAGAAAATATTGCACTTATAACAAATTCTCAGTTAATAAAATGAACATAAAATAATTACTTGATAATTAAACCAGCTAACTCTGCCTTTAGTGCACTGAATTTTGCACAACCTCATTACATATTCTCATTCCTAAAGTGCTTTTAAAATTCCAGTTTGGGACTTTTATATATCAGCTGACAAGCAAATACTTTGAGCCAAAGCTTGGTGGAGCTGTGTGCCAACCAACAGTTCAATTTTTTCAGTTTCTCCATCTTGCATATTGTTCTTTTCTTTTAACTTTACAACAGGTTTTTATTTTTGCTTTATTTATTTTACAGTTTTTGAAACCTAAAGAAATACATTTTCTCTTCAAATTTGGATGTGTATATAAATATCATTTGTCTGGACTCAGCACACTCAATGCCATGGTTTCTTGGCCTATGTCTGCTCTGAAATCAAGCTTTGTTGTCTACACAGGGGCCCCGAGAACATAGAAAATAGCCAGAGTTTACAGTTCTTGGAAAATGAAAAGCAAATGAATTTGGAAAGGAAACCCAGTGAGAAAAAGGGTTTGATTCACCTTTGCAGGGTCTGTACTGGGAACCCCAGCTGCTTTTGAGAGACATCTGGTTTGTCTTGGGTGGCTGGGGACATCACCTTCACATCACCCTCACATCACCTTCGCTTCTGTAGTGGCTCATTCAAAGGCAGTTTCCACAAAAGTTGGCTAAAAGAGTCAATATCCAACTACAGGGCTTGAGGTTTCTCATAGAGGTGGACTTTTGAAGGCCATCCTCTAAGCCAGAGGTTCCCAGTCTCAGGATCTGAGGTTTGACTTCCTTCACTACCCCCAGGGCATGGCAAGATGTTCTGTCCTAAAACCCAGGGGCTGAAAATCTGACCTACACAGGGGAGCAGGGCTCTAGCATTTAGCAGAGGGGTTCAGGTATGTTCTAATGTGAATATCAGCAGTCTGGCTGGCCCAGAAATAGCGAGGTAGGCCCAAACTACACACTACACAAACCTTTATAACACTACACAAACCTTTCTCCTGTGGTGTTCTGAGCCCAAAATTTAATGCTGCAAATAGCCCAGGCCTGAGGCAAAATGCCTCCAGAGGAAATATAACAGCTTTAATTCAGACTTGGTTGGTGCTGACCTCAAATTCTTCCCTTGCTATGGTCTTAATCTGGGGCTGGAGGATAGACAAAAGGATTATTGAATCATTTATGAAGGCCGTGGCCAAAGAGCAGCTAGAGCCTATGACATGAATCCCCACAGGGCCAAAATTTCAGCTTGTTGGTTTAACAAAAGAATCTAAAAGTTAAGACACAGAAAAAATACTGGCCAAGATTGGTCTATAATCCTAAAACGGCTGTGGACGAAACCTACTCTGAGCAATTTCTCAGTTTCACACTCACTTCTAGGAAGATGTTGCTACTGGTTATGAGCATTTTCCTGTGGTTCAGAGCATTGGGCCTTGCACCCTTCCCCCGCCTGCCAGGGAGGCAGGCAGCCACACACATTCCTGAGGTCCCCAGCCAGCCTGTTGACCCTACAGGTCCCTGTAGGGCCTATAGGGACCTGGAGAATCTGGCTTCCTGCCTTCAGTTGAGAATCCAGAATCTGAGCCCATAAGACGAATCTACATAGGAATACCCAAGATGACGGACACCAAGCTGAGTGAGTCTCAGGAGAGATGGAGCCCCAACATATGAGCTGAGGCATTCAAAGAAGGGTATGTGGAATGAGGAGGGAAATACTGCCAGGGATTCATCTTCCCTTCAAGTATGCTAGAAACAGGAGTAACGCTAGAATGTAGGGGGAAGGCAGGCAGGCACGAGAAAATGGGAATCCATTTCATTCTGTAGACCGTTTTCCCCTTTTAAGCTGGTTTGGCTTGAGAGAAAAAGTCTGTGCCGGAGAGCCGACTTTTGCTCTTCCTTGACTAATTACAGTAGCAGCTATAATCTGTGCAGTTCAGCTCAAAAAAAAAAAAAAAAAAAATTGGCTTCTGGAAAGTAGCTTCCAGGGCAAGGAGAATAAGTAGGAGGAGGTAGACCTAAGGGTTCTAGATAATGGGGAACACCAAGGGCTCCTGAAAGCGGAAGTCGTTAACACCTGCTCCTTGGAAGGGCCATTTTGTACCCAATGATCTAAGTAACCAGGCTGGCCAGCTGAGGTGGAACGCATGTGGTTCTATCAGAAGGTGCAGCCAACACCAAGGCCAGGGAGTCACTGGGGAGACCTTAGAAATGTGGGCAGGCTGCTAGGACAAGAGGCCCTGTTAGTACTGGAAGATGAATTGGGGATGGGATGCCCAGAGGGGCTGGCAATAAGGAAAAGCTGGCACTGTTCAAAACAGTATTTGAACCCTTTAACTAAGAAAAAGGATCCTTATCCCCTTAATCCACACCTAGAATTGCATATTGTTCTTATTTCATAAGAATATGAGTAAGTGAAAAAATGAAAATGCAGATTCTGGAGATAAATTGAGATTCACAAACTTAATACAATTGAGAAAACTGTAGAAATAAGGTAAGTTGTTGGTCACAGCTTTATAAATGTGCCATAGGTCTCTCTCAAAAGCAAAAATTTAGGTTTTTCCTTTCTGATCCGCCATCTGTGGTGGAGTCGCTGCCAAGATGTAGATTTTCGTGAAAACCTTCACGGGGAAGACCACTCTCAAGGTTGATCCTTCGGATACGATAGAAAATGTAAAGGCCAAGATCCAGGATAAGGAAGGAATTCCTCCTGACCAGCAAAGACTGATCTTTGCTGGGAAGCAATTGGAAGATGGATGTACTTGGCCTGACTACAACATTCAAACGGCGGAGTCCACTCTTCATCTTGTGTTGAGACTTCGTGGTGGTGCTAAGAAAAGGAAGAAGTCTTACACCACTCCCAAGAAGAATAAGCATAAGAGAAAGGTTAAGCTGGCTGTCCTGAAATACCACAAAGGGGATGAGAATGGCAAAATCAGTTGTCTTCGTCGGGAGTGCCCTTCAGATGAATGTGGTGCTGGAGTTTTCATGGCCAGCCACTTTGACAGACATTATTGTGGCAAGTGTTGTCTGACCTATTGCTTCAACAAACCAGAAGACAAGTAATTGTATTTGGGCTAATAAAAGACACAAACTAACATTTGATTGTTGAATTTTATTCCAGTGAATTTTTTTAAGCATCAAAAGTTGATGAGTCAAATTAATAAACTATACTTTGGCAGAATAATTCCATTATATTTAATATCAGCTGTCTAGATAATGAACCAGTTTGTGTTTCTGTCAAAAAAAAAAAGCAAAACTTGAGCTTTAAAAATGAGAATGGTGAAATTTGTCTCTCAGAAGGCAAAATGTTTTGCTTTCTTATTGCTACTAACCAACTCATTTTAAGACAAATGGCAAGTATGGCTGGTATATTTGTTTCCCAGAGGTGTTGTCACAAAGTACCACACACACAGTGGCTTAAAAGAACAGAAATTCATTCTCTTACTGTTCTGGAGGCCAAAAGTCCGAAATCAAGGCGTCAGTGGGGCCCTCTTCCCTCTGAAGGCTAAAGGAAAGATCCCTTCCTTGCTTCTGGAGCTTGCTAATAGTCCTGGGTGTTCTTTGGCTTGCAGCTCCATCACTCCAAGCTCTGACTCGGTTTTTACCTGGCCTTCTTCCCTGCATGTCTTCTTATAAGGACACCAGTCATTGATTTAGGGCCCACCCTCAGTATGACTCCATTTTAACTAATTACATCTGCAAAGACCCAAATAAGGTCACATCTGGAGGCTCCAGGTGGACATGAATTTGGAGGGCACTATTCATCCCAGTAAAGCTGGGTTCATGGGTCCTGGGTGAGATTTCATGAAGTCCAATTGTTAACTCTAAATCAGGTCATTTGGGGGTTAAACATTAGAAATTTGCTCAGATTAGCTCAAGTAAAAGGGATTTTTAGTTTAAGGACATAATTACGTGGAGTCCAAGGAAAACTGAACATTCAAGACAAAAATTAGGGCAACTCAAGTTTCCTCAGCCTATACATATGTAGAGAGTTAAAGGCCTTTACCATTTTGCACTGTTATAATTCAGCTAAAAGTTCCATCTGTTGCTGAGTCTTAGTTCCCAGACAGCCTCTCTCATGATATTTTGTTTGGCTCAGCTCAGCATGTGAATGGCATTTTCCTGGTTCAGGTATCACTGCAGGCTCAGTCAGCTCTGTGCGTGTGTGTGTGTGTGTGTGTGTGTGTGTGTGTGGGAGGTGGGGCGGAGAGAGAGAGAGAGAGAGAGAGAGAGAGAGAGAGAGAGAGAGAGAGAGAATGAATACAGGGCTGGGATAGGAACAACTCTCTTAAAAGAGTTTGCAGGCCCTGGCCAGGAACAACCAATGAAAAAATAAATAAGTGGAACAACAAATCAACCTCTCTCTCTCATATCAGTAAATAATTTTTTTGTTGTTAATCCTCACCAGAGGAGATTTTTCCATTGCTTTTTAGAGAGAGTGGAAGGTAGACAGAGAGAGAGAAACATCAGTGTGTTGGTTGCCACCCGCATGGGTCAGGACCAGGGCCAGGGATCCAGCCTACAACCAAGGTATGTGCCCTTGACTGGAATCTGACCCAGAATCCTTCAGTCCACAGGCTGATGCTCTATCTACTAAATCAAACCAGGTAGGGCCAGTAAATAAAATTTTTTATAAAAAGAGTTTGTAGAGGGGAGACAATGATTATCCTCTCTAATACATTTTGATAAATGAATCTCTATTTAGTTTAATGTAATATTTGTCATAAGTTTTACTTTCTTAATTAGTTTAATCATATAAAATAGGTTGACATCCCAAGCTTTACAATAAAAATACACTATAATGTGATTATTCAAAGTTTAATTACCCTGAAAATTCTTTCAGTCCTATGACTATTTATTGTCCTAATACTGGCAACTTGAGAAAGGGATGCAAAGTGGCATCCATATAAAATATAACTCCAAATAATTTCTCACTTTGCTAACACAATTAGAAAAAATATATATCAGGAGACTTTGGGGGATATTACTTAAAAATATTAAAATATAATTTTTTTTGAAAATTTTTTAGTTTGTCTTATTATTGTTTTTTCTCTTCTGGACCTCAGGTGCCCTTAGTTGGATTAATTATAATACTTAGGTTATAATGAACATATAAGAAGTCACTACTCTGCCCCAAAATAAAGCTTTAATAAGAATATATCAGTCCAGCTGGCATGGCTCAGTGGTTTGAATCCCGGTGAGGGCTCGATCCCCAGTAGGGGGCATGCAGGAGGCAGCCAATCAATGATTCTCTCTCATCATTGATGTTTCTATCTCTCCCTCTTCCTTCCTCTCTGAAATAAATAAAAATATATTTTAAAAATATATAACTATCTACCCATGGCCCTGGCAGGGTAGTTTAGCTGGTTAGAGCATCATCCTGATACACCAAGGTTATAGGTTCAACCCCTGGTCAGGGCACATACAAGAATCAACTAATGGATGCATAAATAGGTGGAACAACAAATCAATGTTTCCATCTTTCTCTTTCTAAAGTCAATAATAAAAAAAGGATTATATTTACCCATGTAGTCAGTTTCTCATCTTGTCCCCCTGTGTTTCCTGTTCCCCCTTGTACTTCAGGGTTAACCACAACCCTGAGCCTTGCTTTTGTTTTTCTTGTTTTTTTCTGAGCCTTGCTTTTGGATTTTACTTTAAGCAGGTTATCATATTATGTCACTAAGATTTACCCATGTTGCTTGTACCTGTAGTTTCTTTCATATTTGAAAATATTTAGTTTGCTGCCCTTGCTTGTTAAATAATACTTTTGATTGAATAACTCTAAGAAAGTTAATATAACTAATAAAGTATTTCAGACTTCACACTTTAAAGTGAAGAAAGATGGCTCCATTGGTTGGAGCATCATCTCATGCACCAAAAGGTGGTAAGTTCAATTCCCAATCAGGAACCCAGGTTTCGGGTTCGATTCCCAGTTGGGGCACATGTATTGATGTTTCTCTCATTCACATCAATGTTTCTCTCTCCCTCCCTTCCTCTAAGATTAATTTTTTGAAAATTAATTAAAAAATAAATAAAGCCCTAGCCAGCTTGGCTCAGTGGATAGAGCGTCTGCCTTCGGACTGAAGTGTCTCGTGTTTGATTCCAGTCAAGGGCACATGCCTGGGTTGTGGGCTCAGTTCCCAGTGGGGGGTGTGCAGGGGGCAGACGATCAATTATTCTCTCTCATCATTGATGTTTCTCTCTCTCTCTCTCCCTCTCCCTTCCTCTCTGAAATCAATAAAAATATATATTTTAAATAAATAAATAAATTTAAGAGATATGCATGGAGACCAGGATATTAGACAGAATTCAAATAAAATCTTTAAATTACTATGACAAACAAGTTAATCATTAACATCTTGGTCATACTAAACCAAAATGATTCAGACTTCTTTTTTTTTTTTCTTTAGCAGTCATGTCATTTCCTTCAATACAGATAGATATGTTATTATCATATGCCTAAATATATTTAAGTTTTAACAAATGTAAGCCAAGATGTCAGTGATATCTGGAACAACATTAAAATTAAAGTATAATTTTTTTAGTTTCATAGTGAATATGACATATTGTTATAATTTCTCTGTGACCAGAGTTACATGGATGATTCATATTTATAGTTTGTAAAATTACTCAGGATAGATTTAGCAAGTTACGTTTCAAATTAAAAATCAAGTAAGTAATTTCAGAAAAATAGAATAAACACATTTTTAAAAATTGCTTTAAATATCTTAAATATTTTTGCTATTTTACCTGTTTGGTTATATTTTTACCTTAGTTCGCTTTCACTATAAATAACTTTAGTCTCCTAGTACCCCAATTCAGCTTTTTAACCTTATCACTGTGCTCAGTATCTATAGCATTCAGTATGAACACAATTTATCTTCTACCTTCATCTTCTCTCAGTCACTACTACAAACTCTATACTCTAGAACTGCACTGTTCAATGCAGTAGCCACTAGCCACAAATGGCTGTTTAGATTTTAAAACTTGAATTAAATTAAATTAAAACTTCAGTAGCCACTTTTCAAGTATTACAGAGTTACATGTGGCTAGTGGCTATTGTACTGGACAATGCAGGAATGGAACATTCCCATTGTTCCAGAAATTTCTATTGGACAGAACTGCCCTAGAGTTTGGATCTAGAATTTTTATATAGTTAGAATTTGTGGTTAGCAGTATGGTTGAAATATGGGTTTAGGGATTTATTTAGAAACTGCATTAGATGTCATTCTGTACATAAATTGTATGCTTGGATGTGTGAATATGGGAGGGGGGCTGATAGTAATGATGTGGGCGTAGAATAAGGCTCACAAAGCCATTCCTTTATTCAATCATTGTTCTAATCACACCAAACTCCACACTGCCTCCCACCCCTCAAAAATATTGCACTTAATTTCCTTCAGGCCTTGTTCACCTTGTGGTTATCTCTATTAGCTATTGCCCTTCCCACAACAACTACTCACCAAAATAACTCACCATTCAAGGCCCAGCCTCAAATGATCCTTCCTTTGGGAAGCTACCATAGCACTTCTTTTCTAGGCTCACAAATAATGTAGTTCAAAACTCTATTATCTATATATATAAAAGCCTAAGCAACCATTACGACCAAAGGACCGGTCAACTGGTCACCATGATGCGCACTGACCACCAGGGGCCAGATGCTCAAAGCAGGAGCTGCCCCCTGGTGGTCAGTGCGCTCCCACAGCCAACTTCCTGCAGTCCCTCCCCGCAGCAGGCCGGCCCGATCCGTCCCAATTAAGACTGGGCAAGATGGCCTTGATAGGCTCTGATCACCGGCCAGGCCAAGGGACCCCACCTGTGCACGAATTTGTGCACTGGGCCTCTAGTAGAATATATTACAGCCTTGCCTTATTGTATGTCTGATTCCTCCAGTAGATCCCAATCCTGTCAAGAGCAGGGACTTTGTCTTTGTTTTTTAAATATATCCCCAGTGCTTAGTACAATGCATTACCCTTTGCAGGAGCTCAGGAACTGTTCATTAAATTAACTTTTAAATAGCTTGGATGTCTAAAAGATATCCTAGCACTAAATCTGCTGCAAGCATAGTCCTCCTCCTCTCAGTGGTTACTTTATCTTAGTTACTCAGGTCTAAACTTTCTAGGCACTTCACAAATGTTAATTTATTTATTCCTCATAATGGCCCTCTGAAATAAAAACTTTTACAGATGAGGAAAATAAGGCACAGAAAGATGAAGAAATTTGTGCAAGGCTGTCTAGCTCATAGAGCCTAAATCATATCCTGTCTCTTCTCTGTTTGAAACACTCCAATAATTCCTCTATTTCAGTCACAGTCCAAGCCAAAGGCTTAAAAGGCTATATGTGATCTGCATCCCCCCTGCTCTATTTTCCTCCATAGCAATTTATTTATTTACTTTATCTCTCCCCAAACAAATTAAGCTCCATCAAAGCAGGCAGGAATTTTTGATCCCTTCCCCACTGCAGATTTTTTTTCTCAGTGCCCAAAACAATGCCTTGAATACTAGGCCCTCTTAAAATAATTGTTGCACAAATTATTCGATTTCATTTACTGTAAGTGAAAACAAATGTTTAAGAAAAGAAGTAAAAACAGGAATCTCAAAATTCCTGAATTTTAGAATGATACAAATTTATGTGTTGTAATTGTTGGGGATTACTATCTTCTGAGTTCATAAAGTCAAACAATATTAACAAAACAACAAGTTGTATAAAATTAAAATTTGTGTGCCTGGCTGGTGTGACTCAGTGGTTGAGCATGGGCCCATGAATCAGGAGGTCACCGTTTGATTCCTGGTCAGAGCACCTGCCCAGGTTGCCGGATGGATCCCCAGTAGGGGGTGTGCAGGAGACAGATGATGGGTGTTTCTCTCTCATCAATATTTTTATCTCTCTATCCCTCCCTCTTCCTCTCTCCAAAATCAATAAAAATATATTTTAAACAATAATAATAAAATTTGTGTACATATACAAACTCCATTTAATGGGTAAATTACTGCAAGAATGAAAATGAAAAGCATCACTCTTTTTAAAAATATATATTTTTATTGATTTCAGAGAAAGAGGGAGAGGGAGAAATAGAAACATCAATGATGAGAGAGAATCACTAATCGGCTGCCTCCTGCATGCCCCCTATGGGGATCAAGCCCACAACCCGGGCATATGCCCTTGACCAGAATCAAACCCAGGACCCTTCAGTCCGCAGGCCAAATCTATCCACTGAGCCAAACCAGCTAGGGCAAAGCATCACTCTTTATTAGCACCCCACTGGTTAACCAACTGAGCTTAACCGTCCACCCAACAAAAATATCACTCTAGTTATTTAAATTACATAAAAAAAAACAACAACACAGTGAAAGGGACAGGCTAAAAAGAGTAGGTTTTGGGCAATTTAATAGTTTGGATAAAAACAATCTTGAATGGATTCTGCCTGCTACTCTATCTAGATGCCCAAGAACAAAGCACAGACTTTTAGGCAGAATTCTAGCAAATCAGCAACTGTATCAAGATCACTGGAATCTCCCTTGTGTAATACCGGAAAAAACAATTCAGTGAGTGCAGTACCTTTAACATATAAGATCAAGTAAAGGATGTGGGAAAGCCCAATGGATATCCATCAAGAATAATTTAAATAAATAATCGCATATCATTTTAAACTATGGCCGATGTCAGTTTCAAGAGCTGAAAGCTATTTCATCTTACTGTGGTTTTTCAAGACTGTCTTTTGAAATTAATGTGCTTCTCAGGTTCATTTGCTCAGCTTTTTTACATTGAATTGCTCAAAGCCACTGCACTGGGTTTTCCTCTGGATGGAAGAAAAGGTTATTCTTTGGCATATTTATAACATTTTTTAAAAAATGAATTTTTCCGCATTCACGAGACCCATCTAGCTAACTTGTAAACCTTGCACATGTCTGGGTTCTACGGTTTGGGAGTGGAGCCCAGGAACCTACGTTTCAGACCATTCTTTGGAGAACCACTCGACTCTGGTATTTTTATATTTTACAGCTTTCAAAATATTAATTTTAGAAATCTAAAGAGGTGAGGGCTAAACTCCGGGTGGTTGTCAGCAGGTCCAAGAATGAGCAGCCCGCGTTGTACCGAGTTGCAAAACTTTTCCTCCGTTTGCAGACCTTCTGTCCCTAGGGGGGAAAAGCAGTTCATTTTCACCGAGTAATTAACCGTTTTCAACCAGTTCCGTCCACGTCCCTTAGGACGAACCCCCAAAAGTCATGAACTCTTTTTTCCGCGCCCCCAGTGACAGCCCTGTCCGCCCTGCACGCCCTCACACACGGCCGCGGGGACCCGGCGCTTCCCGCCACCGGGCTCCTCTGCTCGCCCTCTGGGCCGCGTCTTCCCCGAGGCGCTCGGCGCGGCAGGTCTTGGCGCCAACCGGGTGGCGGCGCTGTCCGCCCCACGCGTGGCGCCCGGGCCCGAGGGAGGCGGGGGCTCGGCGGGCGGAGGAAGGGGCGGGAGCGAGCGCGCGCCCTGCTCTCGCGTGCTCTCGCTCCGCTCGCGCGACCGGCCGGCGTCTGTGTGCGCGGCGTCGGCTCCGGGGGGCTCGGACGGCCGGGCGCGCGCCGCAGCGAGGGGCGTCCGGGACCCGGTCCGGGTCGGCGGGCCCGGCCGGCACGAGGGGCGGGCGCGCCGCGGGGGGTTCCGGGCGGACACACGCGCACACGGTCCCGGAGGAGCCTTCTCCGAGGCTGCTCTTCCCCGGCCGGACGGAGAGCGGCAGTGTCTCCCCGCCCAGCGCACACTCGCCCCGCGTCTCCCCCCGCGGCGGCGGCGGCTCCTCCTCGGCACCGCCAGCCCCAGCGCCGCTCCGGGGCGGGAGGCGGCGGCGGCGGCGGCGGCGGCGGGACCCACGGAGCCGCTTTGTGTGCAGCCCGGCGAGGGGCGGCGGCGCAACCACCTGACAGAGGCCCGGGCGCTCGATGCACCTTCCGCCCGCATGAGGAGGAGGAGGTAAAGGCGGCGGCGCGGCTCCCGCCCTAGGCTGGTGGAGGGAGGGGACGGAAGGGGAGATCGGAGGGGGGGGGGCGCGGGACCGAGGCCCGGCGGGGCCGCCCGGAGGTGCCGGTGAGGCCTTGGCGGCGCGGGACGGCGCTCAGGGGCCGGGGGCGACCGAAGCCGCTGGGGTCCCTTCGCCTAAGTTGAAGGAACAAAATGTGAAGTGCGGGGCCGCGTCAGCCTCTTCCCTGCGTGGGGCTCGGGGTGGAGGGCGGCTTGTTTCCCCCTCCCGCGGGGGTGGGGAGCGGGGCCGGGGAGAGGCGGCAGCGCGGCGGGGGCGCCGGGGGTCCGGAAGCGCGGCCCGGCGAGAGCGATCGTCCCCGGGAGCCGCCGCTGCGTGCGGGTCCGGTCGGGTCCCTAGTTTTGCGGCCTAAGCCGAGCCCTATAGGCCTCGCGTCTCCTTTCCCGAAGGCGACCGGCCGTGCGGGCACTCCGCGTTCCTCTCCGGTGGAGCCGGGGCCTCGGGGGGCCTCGCCGGACTCCCGAGGCCGCCAAACTTCGGATCTCGGTGCTTGGAGATGGGTTTCATTGTGAAAGAAGGAACGGGAAACTCCGGGCGCTGCTCGCCGCTCCCCCGGCCGCAGCGGCGGCTGCCGGGGGAGCCCCGTGGGCCCGGGGCTCGGGGGCCCCGCGTGGGTGGGTGGGGGTGGCGGGGCGGTCGCCACGCTCCCAGCCCCGGGGAAGGAGCGGGTGGCGGGGCTGCCGCCGCGTCCCCGGCCTCCCGGGAGAGAGAGGGCCCTTTGCAGATTAGAGATTTTTGAAATGAAAAAAGAGGTTACAAAGTCGCCCCTTTCCCGCTGAACTTTTGTTTTCTGACCGATAGAGGCCGGTAGAGGACTGTGAGAGAAAAGTTGTCCCCCAGGATGGACTTCGCGGCGCAGCCCAAGCCTGCCGCTGCCCTCTGCGGCGTGGGGAGTGCCGACGGGAAGATTGCTTACCCTCCGGGGGTCAAGGAGATCACCGACAAGATCACCACGGACGAAATGATCAAGCGCCTGAAGGTAAGCGTCTGGGCGGCGTGCCCACCTTCCTAGGAGCGAGGTGGGAAGTGCCCTCGCCGTGGTGGTGACCCCGCTGCTAGGCCTGCCTTAGTTTCACCCACCAGGGGCTGTTCTAGATAGTTGATCGCCTCCTTAACCCCCTCTCCAAGGTATTGTTCCCTCTTGGCTTATCTTTGTTCTTCTGTTTTTGTTTTTGTTTTGGCTTTTCTTTGAATAATAAGTTGGGGGGGCGGGGGGGCGGGAGACCTAACCATTATGGGAAATTAAGAGGAGTGTTATGGGTGTGTTTTTTTAATCTTACTGTTTTTTTAAGCATAAGAATTCAACTTTTAAAATTTTATCACCCCTAGAAATATTTATGAGAATACTGTTCAAAGTAGCTTGCAACCTTAAATGTAGGTAATAATTAGTCTAAGAAGTCCCATTTTCATCAACTTCTGAAGAGACTTGATTTAGGTACGAAAGGTATTTTTTTAAAATTGTCACAATTTTCTAATTTCAATATACAAACTTAAGTGTGTATATAGTATGGTTAAACTTTGACAGAAGGAAAAAAAAAAAAACTTTGTCAGAAGGTACTGACTTCAAAATTCAGGCTTGAAGTAAGGTGATGTTTTAGGTCCATATGTTCCAAGGGGTTGTAAGAAAAAGTATTATGGCTCCTTTTATAAAGAATCATTTTTATTTAGTTTAGCAAGGGGAAGGGAAGACCTTTTTTCCTCCCGAGGGCCATTTGGATATTTATAACATCATTCGTGGGCCATACAAAATTATCAACTTAAAGATTAGCCTGCTATATTTGCTCAGACGTTTAATGAACTCACCGCCAATGCCTTGGCAGGGCCAGACCAAATGACTTCTCTGGCCGGATGTTCTCCACCCCTGGTTTAAAGCTTGGTGGTCTTAAGGTCCAGGGTGTAAACTTCAGCTTTATGTTGGTCAGTTTTTTGCTGTGTTGCATGGCTGGATTGTGGCCACAGCCTTACAAAATAAGTTCCGTTCTTGTTAAGGGATCAGCTTGATGCAGTAGTTCTCAACCAGGGCATCTTTGACCCCGGGAGGACATTTGCCAATACTAAAAACATTTTGGTTGTCAAAATTGGGGCTAGATTGAAGCAGGGAATCCAGCTAGGAAACTGTTAATAGTAGTCTAGGTGAAAGGTATTGAAATCTTAAGTAGGGCTATGATAGTGGGAATAAAGAAGTAGGAAATTATCCAAGAAACAATTCAGAGTTAGAATCAGACTTGGTGGGAGGCGAGGGAAGAAACATATTGACAGTGTTTCTACCTTGAGCAGCTTGGTGAAATGTATTTTTAGGGAATGATCTTGCCCCTTTGCTTTTAGAGCTTAGTATAGTGCCTAGTAAATGTTTACAATGTTGTGAGTGGTTAATGAATACTTTAAGTATTCTTTTAGTTCCTGTTTAAAATCGAACAATTTGTTACCTCTTTGGAAGGAATGGGAATGGGACACAATACCTTCCATTAAAACAACTCTGCCCTGACCAGGTAGCTCAGTTGGTTAGAGCATGGTCCTGAGATGCCAAAATTATGGGTTTGATCCCCAATCAGGTCACATATAAGAATCAACTAGTGAATCTATATAATAAAAGCCTAAGCAAACGTTATGGCAGAACAACCAGAACGACCAGTCGCTTTGATGCACACTGACCTCCAGGGGCAGACGCTCAATGCAGGAGCTGCCCCCTGGTGGTCAGTGCGCTCCCACAGGGGGAGCACTGATCAGCCAGAAGCCGGGCTCACAGCTGGCAAGTGCAGTAGAGGTGGCGGGAGCCTCTCTTGCCTCTGCAGCAGCGCTAAGGAACAGTGAGCCAAGCGGTAAGGAGCAGCAAGCAGGTGGGCAGTAAGGAGTAAGGGCTCCCGGACTGTGAGAGGGATGTCCCCCTGCTAGCTTAGGCCCGCTCCCCACCGGGCCTAAGCCGGCAGGTGGACATCCCATCCCCTGAGGGGTCCTGGACTGTGAGAGGGCACAGGTTGGGCTGAGGGATTCCCCCCCTGCCCTGCACAAATTTCGTGCACTGGGCCTCTAGTGAATAAGTAGAATAACAAACCTCTCTCTCTCCCTCCCTTCATCCCTCTCTAAAAGTCAATAAATAAAAATTAAAAATATAAGTAAATAATTATACTAGAGATTATATATGAAGGTCTTATTTGATGTTTCTTTCTTTTTGCAAAACAAGTTGTTTTGAGGAAAAAAATGCAGTAGTTAGCGATTGGAAGTTATTTCCCCAATAAAATACTACATACCATAAAAGTAATGGACCATTATCCTATAAATGAAAGCGAAGGTCTTATTAATTACCAAAACCACACATTATTGGGTTCCAACTTCATTTTAATTGATGTTTCTTAAGGTTATATTGAGTGTTTTCAGATGCTGAAAAATTATGAAATATAAAACTTAAGTAAAAAATGTATGGACTTTTATTGTACATATATTAAGAATATTAAAACTTGAAGTCTAGTGATGAATAATCTGGTTTAAAAGTTATAACTATGTATTTTCCACTTGAAAATAGATTAAATATCAGAAATACTGTTAACCACAAATGGACATAGAACCAAGTCTAGAATGAGCATTGGGTTAGAATATCCATTATGAGTTATTTTGGAAGTTGAAATTGACATATGTATTAACTAATTTGAATGTCCTATGCTAAAATTTTGCTTTTCTCAAGAATTCTTGCCCTGGCTGGTATGGCTCAGTGTAAGAGTGTTAGCCTGCACACCAAAGGGTCACGGATTTGATTCCCAGTTGAGAGCACATACATGGATTGAGAGTTCACTTTCCATGGGGAGGCAACCAATCGATGTTTCTCTTTCGCATTGATGTTTCTCTCTCTTCCTCTCTCTGAAAAAGCAATGGTAAAAATACCCTCAAGTGAAGATTAACAAAACAAAAAAAAAGAATTCTGAAAATTTTGTTTTCCTCCCACTTTTCTAAGTGTATTTTGACTTAGTACTATTTTGAGTTTTTAGGGATCCTTGTTTTGTTAAAGTATTACTGTCTCATTTGAAGTGTGAATTTTTAAACAGTATTTAAATGTATTTTTGATAATTTGTGTTTATTAGACCCTTAGTTATGAGCAAATGTTATAAATTCAGTAATTATTACATAGCAACAATGTCCAAATGCTAAATAAAACAAGTAAAATCATGGTTAATGCAATTCAGAGATATTTGGTCTAATTCTCTTCAGTTTAAAGAATAGAACAAGCATATTTATAGTGAAAACATAATTTTAGAGTAAGAAGGACCTTAAAAGATTCTGTAACTCCCCTGTTTTACAGATGACAAAAAGGCCCAAAGTGGCCTAGTAACATTTACCAAGATCAATAGTCATAAGACAGTTTAGTGGCACAGCCAGGGCAATAGCATTATGTTTATTTTTATTCTTATAGTTGCATTTGTCTAAGTAATCTAAGTAGAACTAAGAAGTTGTGGTTTTTATACCCTGGCTGGATGGCTCTGTTGGTTGGAGCGTTGTCTTGTACACCAAAAGGTTTTGGGTTTAATTCCTGGTCAGAGCCCATACCTAGGTTGCATATGGGAGGTAACCATCGATGTTTCTCTCACATCTATGTTTCTCTCCCTTCCTCTCTAAAAATCAATAAAAACATATCCTTGGGTGATGATTTAAAAAAAAAAGAAATTGTACTTTTTAATATATATATATATATTTTTTTTTAATTGATTTTTTACAGAGAGGAAGGGAGAGGGATAAAGAGTTAGAAACATCGATGAGAGAGAAACATCGATCAACTGCCTCCTACACAACCCCCACTGGGGATGTGCCCGCAACCAAGGTACATGCCCTTGACCGGAATTGAACCTGGGTCCTTTCAGTCCGCAGGCTGACGCTCTATCCACTGAGCCAAACCGGTTTCGGCGAAATTGTACTTTTTATTATGCCGTTGAACACACTAAAATGAAAAGAAAGGAAATCAATGAGAGTTACTTTGGTCTTTTGCAGGGAGATATAGCACAGCATTTTTTTTTAACTTTAGAGAGAAATTATTGTGATGCTTTGAAGCTTCCTTGAAAATAATTCTTAGAGTGTGCCTTTGAAAAGCTAAGCTATCCTTTCATATATTGGGAGTTTTAATTTCTAAGGAAGGATTGTTCTGTCCAGTCACATTGGCCTTCTGTCAGTTCCTTGAACATGCCATGTTTATTTCTGCCTAGACACATTCCACATTATGTAGGCCATATGTATCATTCCTCTCAGTTCATTTGTCATTTATTTGTTCTTTTTTGGTTAATCCTCTCCCGAGAATTTTTTTCATTGATTTATAGAGAGTGGAAGGGAGAGGGAGAGACAGAGAGAAACATTGATGTGAGAGAGACATATTGATTGGTTGCCTCCTGCATACACCCTGACCAGGGCAGGTACATGCCCTTGACTGGAATTGAACCTGGATCCTTCAGTCTATGGGCCAATGCTCTATCCACTGAGCCAAACCAATTAGGGCTATTTGTTCTTCTTAAGAGAAGTCTCTTAGATTTTCCATTATATACTCTTTTACCCCCTTCATATCACTTATAGTTGTGATATTACACTTATGCAAATGTTTGATTTGTTTCCCCAACTTCTCTGTAAGCTTCGTGAATACAGGTACCATATCTATATTTATTTTTGTATCCTTCCAGTGCCATGTTTAATGCTTGGTACATAATCAGGTGCTCAACAAGTATTAGTTAAATGAGCAAATGAATACTTTGTATTAATACTGGATTAAAGAAATATTTTTATTATTGAAAATGAAAGATAATTTGAAAATATTTTGAATTGCAGCTAAGTACCTTATCTGTAAATAAGAGATGATGACATACATACTTAAAATTTTAGAACTAAAAGGTAGCTTAGAGTTTATTGGGTTTTGTTCTAATTTTCCACATGAAGAAACTGAGTCTGGGAGGCTGTGACCAACCCTAGTCACATAAAGCTGAAAACTGTCATTAACAGTTTTGTTACTTAGATAAGTTACAATTATATATTAACTAGAGACCCAGTGCACGAAATTCATGCACGGGTAGGGTCCCTAGCGGCTTCTAGCTGCCGGATGGGGCCTCCCTTCCCGAGGTTGGCCAGCCGGCCCCGCCAGTCGAACTCCCGGTCGAGGGGACAATCTGCATATTAGGCTTTTATTATATAGGATTGACAGAAATAACCATACTAAAATTGGTTGGGTTTGGAAGGACAGCAGACCATTTGCTACCAATGTTAGATTAAGTGTGAAGATCTATAGTTCACAAATAGTCTCCCTTTTATATAGTTAAGGATTCTGAAACTAATGCAGAGGTCATGTCTGATAGGTTTTATAACATTCAAAATATACCTATAAACTGTGGTACAAAGTTGCATTACGTGATTCTGCCCATAGTTTGTTATACACAGTCTATTTCTGATCATGTGCTACTACAGAGCTATATGCCACACACATTCTTGTTCCTTCCTTCCTTGCTATTTTGGAGATGGGAGGCCCTTGATAAGCCTTGGTTTTTAGAGGGAGGGATGGACAGGGTGAAATTTGTTTCTGATATACATTTCTTATTACCTGGTTTCAGTTCAGTGCCCTAGACAGTTCTCTAGCCATAACTTTATACCTAAATCAGCTATATTTGTTCTGTAGGAGAATCAAATCAAAATAATTACTACCTTGGTGCTAAGAATTAGGAAAGATAAAATAATAGTGTTTTATTTTTCTGAAAATGTACTCCTTTTTTCTCCTACCAAGTCTTGTGATTTTTTGCATTTGTCTGTAATCTTTCCCTTTGTGTTAGCCATTCTTCCTTTTCCAAACCACATTCTCACTTTTGCTTTCTATAGTCTGGCTTGTTTGATAGTTTAGTAGGAATTAGGATATGATGGGCTTGATTTTAAGGTAGGACATTCTCCTTTTCTCATCAAACCTAGGTTGGGAGAGGGGAGGAATAGGTTAGGGGCAAGAAGGCCATGAATTCTTTCCCTTGCCTTTCCTCCAGGTGGACCACAGAAAAGTAATTATTTCCACCTCCATAAATGATTTGTATTTATTGCCAATGCAGTATGTTAATTTTACATAAAATTCAGTATGTAATTTCAACTCTGAATTCTGCTCATATCTATATATATAAAAGCCTAAGTTACCGAACAACCAGGTGACTGATTGATATGATGCACACTGACCACCAGGGGGCAGTTGCTCAGCAGCTGCCCCCTGGTGGTCAGTGGGCTCCCACAGCCAACCTCCTGCAGCTGGCCAACCTCCCATGTTCCCTCCCCCCAGCCAGCTGGCCCCAATTGGCCCCGATCGGGACTGGGCGAGATGGCCCCAATCGGCCCAATCACCAGCCAGGCTGAGGGACCCTACCTGTGCACGAATTTGTGCACTGGGCCTCTAGTATTTTAATATTTGTATTAATGCAGAAGATTCTGCTAAGAATTAAATTAAATTGAGAGTCAAGATTTCTTAAAATCAAACCCTAAAATATAGCCAGTTTACACATATGTAATACCTTAATCAATAAAGAAATTAAAAAAACACACACACATATATATATAGAGAGAGAGAGAGAGAGCCAGTTTGTGTTTGTGCAGTAATACTTAGTGCAGCACAGTTCTTATTTTAGACATCCATTTGTGTAGAACTATTCTGGTTTTCAGTTGTTGTATAACTATTCCCCAAATTCAGTAGTTTAAAACAGCAACTTTTTAATTTAAATTTTTATTTGTTAATTTGAGAGAGGAAGGTGGAGAGAGAGAAACATTGATTTGTTGAGCCTCGTATTTATGTATTCACTGGTTGATTCTTGTATGTGCCCTGACCGGGGATCAGTCCCAAAACCTTGGTGTATCAGGACGACACTCTAACCAACTGAGCCAGGGCAACAGCAACTTTTTTTGTCTATGGTATATAAATATATATATATATATATATATATATATATATATATATATATATATTTAAATATATAGAAGTATTTATTAAATGTAATAAATACATATTTAAATGTATATAAATATTAAGTATAATATCTTATATAATAAAGAGGTAAAATGCAAATTGACCCTCATGCCCTCACAAGATGGCTGCCTACAACCAGGCCAGCAGTGGGGGTTAGTGAGGGACGACCAAATGACTGAACAAGCAGGCTGCATGGGGCGACCAGGCCAGCAGGGGGTGCAGTAAGGGGTGACCAGGCCGGGGGGGGGGCGGTCAGTTAGGAGCAACCAGGCTGGCAGGGAGAGGGCAGTTGGGAGCGACCTGGCTGGCAGCAGGGGGCAGTTAGGGGCAACCAGGCCAGCAGGGGGGGCAGTTAGGGGCAATCAGGCCGGCGGGGGAAGGCAGTTGGGGATGACCAGGCAGGCAGGTGAGCAGTTAGGAGCCAGTGGTCCAGGATTGAGAGGGATGTCCGACTGCCGGTTTAGGCCCGATCCTAAACCAGCGGTCAGACATCCCCCAAGGGGTCCTGGATTGGAGAGGGTGCAGGCTGGGCTGAGGGGACCCCTCCCGCGCCCCCCCCCCCCGTGCATGAATTTTGTGCACCGGGCATCTAGTATTATATATAATAAAATTTACCATTTGAATCATTTTTAAGTGTGCAGTCTGTGGCATTCACATTGTTGTACAGCTATCACCACTCTTCTCCTCCAGAACTTTTTCATATTTCCCAACTGAAACTTTGTACCCACTAAACAATAACTTTGTGTAGTAGTCTTAGAGCTTCTTCACATGATCTCTCCAGTAGGGTAGTTGGACTCAGGGCTCTAAGACAGTATGGAGGAAGTTGCCAGTTCTTTTAATGGCTTGGTTCAGGATTGGCAGTGTCACTTCTAACTTACTCTACTAGTTAAAGTAGTCATAGCCCAAAAAAGTTTTAAAAAGACAAAAACAAGCAAAAATAGTCATAGCCCATCCCACCTTCAAGAGAAGAAAAATTGCCGAAACCGGTTTGGCTCAGTGGATAGAGCGTCGGCCTGCGGACTCAAGGGTCCCAGGTTCGATTCCGGTCAAGGGCATGTACCTTGGTTGCGGGCACATCCCCGGTGGGGGGTGTGCAAGAGGCAGTTGATCGATGTTTCTCTCTCATCGATGTTTCTAACTCTCTATCCCTCTCTCTTCCTCTCTGTAAAAAATCAATAAAAATATATTTAAAAAAAAAAAAAGAGAAGAAAAATTAACCCTACTTCTTAATCTAACAGGTAGGAAAGAATTTGTAGCCATCTTTTATCTACTGTTGGAACTCTCATGCCAAGTCAAAGTATACCTTTTTCGTTCATAGCATGATATTTTGAAGCATTTGTCTTATAGGAGTTGTATAATCCTTTATTTTTTAATTTTTTTAATTTATTTTTGGTCTCATTTGCGTATGCTTAGATTCAGGTTGAACTTTTATGGGGGCAAGTATACTACTATGCAAGTCGTGGTGTATAATTAGTTTCCTTTGCATTATATCATGAGGCACATAATGTTACTTTGTCCAATTGGTTATGCTAAGTTTTGTCCAATTGGTTATGCTAAGTTTTATCACTTGGTTATAGTTGGCCTGCACTTTCCATTGTAAAGGTACCTTTTCCCCTTTGCAATTAACAAGTAATGTTTAAGGTGACAGTTTGTAAAAAAAAAACCTGTTTTTAAACAATTCATAATTAACCATTTTAACATCCACTCTAATGATTTTAAAATGTTGACTTTGTTTATTCTATCATTCCGTCTACAATGTATTAGCTGACATCCTGTAAAGAAGAGCCTGCCCCTCGTCCTTGCTGGTTTGGCTCAGTGGATAGAGCATCAGCCTGTGGACTGAAGGGTCCCGGGTTCAATTCCAGTCAAGGGCACATGCCCTGGTTGCCCTCTGGATCCCCAGTAGGGGGCTTTTCGAAAGCACCCAAAGACTGAAGGCTAGTTGCTAATAGAACCATCAATGGGCAATGATTTAATCAATCATGACTGTGTAGCAGAGCCTCCATAAATACCCAGGAGAATGGAGTTCAGAGAGCTTCTGGGTTGGTGAATACATTGAAGATTCACCAAAATATCATGGGGCATACAGGAGCTGGCTGATCAATGATTCTCTCATCATTGATGTTTCTATCTCTCTTTCACTCTCCCTTCCCCTATGAAGTCAATAAAATATATTAAAAGAGAAAAAAGAAGAAGAGCCTGTCCCCATTTAAAAAGAAATTACTCGTGGATTCTTCATTCGGTGTATTATTATCCAGTACTGTCTTTATTCCTTTTGAGACTCAAATTGTACCAAATGAGCATGCTGGGTTTGGGTGTCTTTTTTAAACTTCTTATATCTTTTGATGTGTCTCTCTGAGTCTTGGAGTATTTCTTTGTTTTCTGGTACAAAATGGTCACCTCATACTTCCCTGCCCCAGATTTGGATAGGTCATTTTCTCCAAAGAGCCCTAGTTCCATTTTAGTAGGGAGTGGTGTTTATAAACCAAGATCTAGGCATGGACGTTGTGTTCAAATTGTCACTAGGATGTGATTTCTTCAGGCCCTTTCAGTATATAGAGCTAGGAAATACACATATATACTTTAAATCCTGAGTTCGTTCTGTTACCTACAATTGAAATCTAGCACCACAAAGTTTATCCTAAACTTCCTCCATTCCATATTTGTATTCTTCTCTTACAGTGTAAACCCTGTTTATTTTTAACTTTGATAAATTTATTTATTTGTACTACCTACTGTTACGTACAAAAAAATTCTGACCTACTATGCCAGTATCCCTTGCAAGATTTTTTTATAGTTCTTTCTGTCCCATTAAGGTTATATAGAGCAGTGGTTGCCAACCTTTCGGATCTCCGGTTGGCAACCACTGCTCCAAAGGTTTCCTTAAAACCAATAGTCACCAACCTTTTGGACCTTACAGACCACTAGTTGGCGACCACTGATATAGAGTACCATGTTTGTTAGTTACTTGAATTTGAATTCTTTTGTCTGAGTGGCTATGTCATTAATTTATATGCAATTTATTTCTTTCTGTTTGTATTCTATCAACTCTTTATTTCCACTGACAAATATAATCCTTGATTTTTTTATTGTAAAAACACATAATGTAAAATTTATCACAGCCATTTTTAAGTGTACAGTATAGTAGTGTTTTCAGAGAGGTAAGAAGTCTATTTAGATTTTCCTAAAAACTCAAAAGAAATTGAGTGATTTTTTTTTTAGTTTAACAAAATGAGGGGGTGGAGATGGAGACAAAATGTTAGTAACATATGATGTTGAAATCATCAAGCCTCACCGAGAGTCTTAATTCAAGACCTTGAGTTGAATAGAAATTAGGTGAGAGCTTATTAAAAATAATATCTATATATCTAAAGGAAGGGAGAGGGGGAGAGAGAAACATCTATGTAAGATCGATGTTAGACAGAAACACAGATTGGTTGCCTTCCATATGCACCCTGACTGGGGGTGGAACCTGAAACCCTGGCATGTGCCCTGATCAGGCATCCAACCAGCAACCCTTTGGTGCATGGGATAAAGCTCAGCCAATTGAGCCACACCAGCCAGGGTGGGACTGTTGCCATCATAACAATGCTAAGTCTTTTGGTCCACGAGGATGGGATATTTTTCCATTTATGTAGATCTTCTTTTGTTTCTTTCAACAGTGTTTTGTAGTTTTCAGAGTATAAGTTTTGTACTTATTTTGTTAAATATATTCCTAATTCTTGGATGCTATTGTAAATTGAATTGTTTTCTTAATTTCATTTTCAGATTGTTCATTCCAAGTATTTAGAAATTTGATTGAGTTTTGTATATTGATCTTGTATCCTGTAACTTTGCTAACTTGTCATTAATTCTAATTGGTTTTAATGGATTTCTTAGGAGTTTTTATATGTAAGATAATGTAATCTATGATTAGAGGTAACTCTTTTCTAATCTGGATGCCTTTTATGTCTTTAATATGCCTAATTGCCCTGGCTAGAACCTTCAGTATAACATTAAATAGAAGTGGTGAAAGCAGATATCCTTGTCTTGTTCCCGATCTTAGTAGAAAAGCAACCAATTTTTCACCATTACGTATTATGTTGGTTGAACATGTTGAGAAATTTTCCTTCTAGTCCTAGTTTCTTTTTTTGTTTTGTTTTGTTTGTTTTTTAATTCCTTATTGTTGAAAGTATTGCATATGTCCCCTTTTCCCCATTGACCCCTCTCCAGCCTGCCCCAACCCCAGGCCTTCAGCATCCTATTGTCTGTGTCCATGGGCTATGCATATATGCATACAAAGTATTTGCTTAATTACCTCCCACCTTCCCCCGCCTACCCTCCAAGATTCCACAGTCTGTTCCATGCTTCCATGTCTCTGGATCCACTCTGTTCATCAGTTTATTTTGTTACTTAGATTCCATATATGAATGTAATCATGTGATTCTTATCTTTTCTCTGACTGGCTTATTTCACTTAGCATGATACTCTCCAGGTCCCTCCATGCTATCTCAAGGGGTAATAGATTCTTTTTTACTGCAGCATAGTATTTCATGGTATAAATGTCTTCTCATGGGCTCTTGGGCTGTTTGCAGATCTTAGCTATTGTCAATTGTGCTGCTATGAACATAGGGGTGCATACATTCTTTCTGATTGGTGCTTCGGGTTTCTTAGGATATATTCCTAGAAGTGAGATCACTGGGTCAAATGGCAGTTCCATATTTAATTTTTTGAGGAAATTCCATATTGTTTTCCATAATGGTTGCACCAGTCTGCATTCCCACCAGCAGTGCACTAGGGTTCCCTTTCTCCACATCTGGGCCAGCACTTGTCATTTGTTGATTTGTTGATGGTAGCCATTCTGACAGGTGTGAGGTGATACCTCCTTGTCATTTTAATTTGCATCCCTCTAATGTAGTCCTAGTTTCTTGAGTATTTTTGTTGGGCCCTGCCAGTGTGGCATAGTGGTTGAGTGTCTACCTATGAACCAGGAAGTCATGGTTCAATTTCTGGTCAGGGCACATGCCCTGGTTACGGGCTTGATCCCCAGTGTAGGGTGTACAGGAGGCCGCTGGTCAATGATTCTCTCTCATCATTGATGTTTCTATATCTCTCTCTCCCTCTCCCTTCCTCTCTGAAATCAATTAAAAAAATTTTTTTTAAGGGGCTGTTGAATTTTGTGAAATGCTTTTTCTGCACCTATTAAGATCATGTGATTTTTGTTTTTTATTTATATGTATTACATTGATTGATTTTTGGATGTTAAAACAACCTTGCATTCTTGACATAAATCCCACTTGGTCATAGTATCTAATTCTTTCTATATGTTCCTGGATTTGGTTTGTTAATATTGAAGATTTTTGCATCTATATACATAAGAGATATTAGTCTATAATTTTTTTTTCTTGTGGTATCTTAGTCTAGTATTGGAACCTGGTTAATACTGACCTCAAAGAATGAATTGGAAGTGTTTTACCATCTTTTATTTTTTTTGGAAGCGTTTCGGGGAAATTGGTATTCTTGAAATGTTCAATAGGATTCAGCAGTGAACCTGAATTAAATCTGGGCCTACGTTTTTCTTTGTGTATAGTTTTCCTTTATAATTCTTTTTAGTAAGGTCAGTAATACCTTTCTTTCATTTATTAACCTGGTCATTTGAGTCCTCTTTTTTCTTGGTCAACCTAGCTAAAGATTTATTTATTTTGTTGATGTTTTCAGAGAAGCTGCTTTTGATATTTCCTTTCTCTAGCAGTCTTCAAGTTCTTCTGGGCAGAGGTATTTTCTGGCAATTGATACAGGGAACCTTTGCCCAGTTTCACTTCTCTGTGGCTGTCTACTCTTTCCCACCATTCCCTTTTCATCTTGCCCTTAGGGAATTTCCCTGGAGTTACTTTTGCTTATCCTCTGGCTCTCACTGCTTTTGTACCATAATTAATTCCATCTGTGTTTCCCCCCACATATATACACTTGTCTGCTTGAACCCCATTTTTCCTTTCCTTCTTTCTTCCTAATCCTAATTCATTTAACCTCAAGAAAAAGAAAAAAGAAAAGCCAACTGCTTTTCATTGCATTTTTTAGTAAAGTAAAAAGACATTAAGTAATAAAGATAGATCATTTTAAGAGTAGGGCAAATGATCCACCTTTATCAAGAAAAAGGAAAGCTAGAACACTTAGCTAAATTAATATATTAAAGGCATCTACAGGGTGTCCAAAAAACATGCATACACATTTTAACAGCTGATAGCTCAGTTGATGTTTCTTTTCAGCTAGACTAAGCTTTGAACAAGGGAAATTCACCCTAAAACATTACCAGAAGTTTAAAAATGCAGTTGAAGTACAGACACTGCCTTTATAATTATTCAAAGTGTGTATACATTTTTTTGAGACACATTGTCCCTAAAACAATACATACTCTTTAACAGCTAATAACTCACTTAATTTTTACTCCTTTCAGATTTAACTGATTTGAAATAATGGATGAAACCAGACTAAGCTTTCAAAAAAGAAAATTTATGGGGATATATAGAAGATAAAGTTTACAATACAACACTGGCAGTGGTCAACAAATTGAACATGGGAATATGACCACGTAATAGTTACAGCACTTAAAAGTTATAGTGCTATATAATATATAGCTCTATATATTTCTTATTATTTTTCTTTAGTCATTTTGCATTACCCGTTGTCCTACACTATATGTAATACAGGTTAAGAGTGATAAAAGTAGAAAAGAGTAGTTATCACAACACCTGGATTTGATTTTTTTATGCCTGTGAGTAATCTTACTTAGCCTCAGTTTCCTCATCTATTAAATGGAGATGGTAATAATCGTCCCACAAGGAATCATTGTATTGGATGAATTAACAGTACTTTTTAAATTACTTGAAATATGTGTGGCACACAGGAAGAGCTCAAATGATATTATTATAAAAAGTTCTATTATAAATATTTCACCTATACAAAATATGGTTTCTGAATTGAAATTTTTTTCTACAATACAAGGGTCAAAATGTAGAATTAATTCATTGTTTTACTTTGTCAAAGTTGCCTTCACTCGTTTTATCCTTCTACCTCACTAATATCTAAGTTAGAGAACATCTAAGGTTATGTTAAAACCAAAGTCAAAACCTCTGAAGCCTCGATGCAAGTGTTAGAATTTATAAGGCTTTAAGGCTACTCATAATTTTATGACCTCAGAAATTTCCCTTGAAACTAAAAATAGCTTTTATGATGACTGTCTCTGTTGTGATCAGTATTAAGGTTATTTTTAGAACCCCAATAGTACTGGTTATCTCTAAGGTAGAAACAAATGGGGTAAAACGTATCCTCTAATTTAGAAACTTTCAGGAATTATTAAAATTGTAGTTTTGTAGCACATACTTATTAAATGGTTTGGGGCTAATAGAATTGGGTTTGGAGTTCAGAAAGCAGATAGTGAATGTGTAACATCTAACTTTTCCATACACAACTTAGATATGAAATAATAAACTTGCTTCATTAAAGAATACTAAACTTGACTATGTTAGTAGCAAAAGAAATTATATGTTCAGTTAGTCTCTAGTGGTTTATTAGAAAAATAGATTATTGAATTTTGCCCAAACAATAATTTAATTTGCTGAAATGGAATGAAATAACTGTATTGAAGCTTTGCTGTTGTTTATTTGTTCCTCCTGTTCAGGTGCAGTGTTTCTTTGTTTCTTTTTGAAAATTATAAATTTTTTAATTTATTTAAACAGAAAAACAACCCACAAATAGTTTATTCATTTCTCCCACCCCTCACCCTCTGCCTCTGTCAACCACCAATCTGTTCTCTGTATCTATGAGCTTGGTGTTTTGTTTTTAAGATTCCACATATAAGAAAGATCATACAGTATTTGTCTTTCTCTGTCTGGATTATTTTACTTAGTATAATGTCCTCAAGGTCTATCCATGTTACTACAAGTAGCAAGATTTCATTAATTTTTACAGCTGAGTAATAATTCAATGTGTGTATATTCACTGTGAGTGTGTCTGTCTGTGTGTGTACTGTGTGTGTAAAGAAATACATAATTTCTTTACCCATTTATCTGTCAATGGAAACTTCAGTGTGTGTTTATATATTCAGTGTGTACACACACACACACACACACACACCACAATTTCTTTATTCATTTATCTGTCCATGGACACTTAAAGAGTTACTTGGAAGTACTTCATTTGATTTTGAGAATTAAGGAAATTAAAATCAGGTCTGAGGTTAAAAGGGCCTAAACTAGGTGTGATGATAATGCAATGTAAGTTTTATCAGTTGTATTCAGTATGGAGCTAACTCACTTGAAATAGCAGTCTGGGCCCTTAAGAATATTGGGGTTTTCTTTTTAAAAAATTTACAATCTAGCCTACCACTGCCCTAACCATTTTGGCTCAGTGGATAGAACGTTGGCCTACGGACTGAAGGGTCCCAGGTTCGATTCCAGTCAAGGGCATGTACCTTGGTTGCGGTTGCGGGCACATACCCAGTAGGGAGTGTGCAGGAGGCAGCTGATCGATGTTTCTCTCTCCTGATGTTTCTGACTCTATCCCTCTCCCTTCCTCTCTGTTTAAAAAAAAAAATTACAATCTAGGTGCAACAAAAAGACAATACTAATATTACGGATTTGTTGAGCAAGTCGCTTTATCTTTGAGCTGTAGGTCCAAAAATTGCTCTAATGTGTTGAACTCCAAAATTAGAATGTTTATTGGATAGAGTTTTAAATTTTTTAGTTCTAATGACATATGCATTAACTGCCCCTGCTTCATCCGCTTCTCTTAAATTTCACCTCAAATGTGTATTAGATAAAATAACTTGTTACAAATAATTATATGAAACCACGTTGGATTATATTTTGGCAAATAGTTCAGTGCTCATTCTTATCTGGCAGTCCATATGTATATACTTACCAGGTGTACTGGATAATAATGCGGATTTTTTTCAATAGATGGAGTTACACATATGTTGATATATATGCAATTTGACATGTATGCTATTTTGTTGTATTGACAACAAGCTTCAAAACTTCATATGTCAAATTTTCTGAAGGTGTTAACATCATAGATATTTTACGCTTAAAAATGTCGAATTTCATGCCAAAAAAAGCTTTTGCGGGAAGTTTTAATTCATTATTTTGAAGAAAAGTGCTGCTGAAAGTTACCGTATACTTCGGGAAGCTTATTGTGAACATGCTCCATCTCAAGATACTTGAGAACGCTTGTTTAAATGCTTTAAAAGTGATGATTTCGATGTGAAAGACAAAGAACGTCCAGGTCAACCAAAAAGTTTGAAGACCAACTATTACAAGCATGATTGGATGAAGATGCGTGTCAAACTCGAAAACAACTTGCAGAAAGATTAATGTTGTTCAACAAACAATTTCTGATCGTTTACAAGCAATGGGAAAGATTTTAAAGGAAGGAAAATGGGTGCCACCTCAACTGAACGAAAGACAAATGGAAAACCGAAAAGTCATCAGTAAAATGTTGCTTCAACGGCACAAAAGAAAGTCTTTTTTGCATCGAATTGTGACTGGTGATGAAAAGTGGACTTATTTTGAGAATCCCAAATGCACAAAATCATGGGTTGATCCAGGTAAACCATCAACATCGACTGCAAAGTCAAATCGCTTTGGAAAGAAGACAATGTTCTGCGTTTGGTGGGATCAGGAAGGTGTGGTGTATTATGAGCTTTTAAAACCAGGTGTAACCATTAATACTGATCACTACTGACAACAAATAATCAATTTGAACCACGCTTTGATCGTGAAACAACCAGAATGTTCCAGAAGACACTGCAAAGTAATTTTGCATCATGATAATGCACCATCACACACACTTCAAAACCAGTTAAAGACACTTGCCTGGGAAGTATTAACCCACCCACTGTATTCATCAGACCTTGCTCCTTCAGATTACCACTTGTTCTGATCGATGGCACATGCACTATCTGAGCAGCACTTCAAAACATACGAAGATGTGGAAAATTGGATCTCTGAATGGTTTGCCTCAAAACAAGAAAAGTTCTATTGGGACAGTATCCACAAATTACCTGAAAGATGGGGGAAATGTGTAGCTAGCGATGGACATTACTTTGAATAAAGCACTTTCAACTTATCGTGTTTTCTTTTATTATAAAATCCGCATTATTAACCTGTACACCTTGTAGTGAGTGAACCATCACTTAATATAAAAATGGTAAGGCTTATTAAACTCCAAAATTTACATGATTTCACCCCAGAAGGGCGGTGTTGTTATAGAAAGATTAGTGTACATTTAGAGATTGTCTAAACTAGTTATTTCGTTCATAATTCAATGAATCAAGCCTTCAGATGACTGTAACCTTGACTAATTATACAATTTCATGAGAGATTCCAAACTAAACCCACCTTGCTAAGCCACTCCAATTCCTTTTCCACAGAAACTGTGTGATAAATAAATACTTATTATTGTTTACTAGAGGCCCTGTGCACGAAATTCGTGCATGGGGGGGGGGTCCCCTTAGCCCAGCCTGCACCCTCTCCAATCCGGGACTCCTCGGGGGATGTCCGACTGCTGGTTTAGGCCTGATCCTGGGTATCGGGCCTAAACCAACAGTTGGACATCTCTCTCATAATCCAGGACCAAGGGCTCCTAACTGCTCACCTACCTGCCTGCCTGATTTCCCCCCGCTGGCAGCCTGATCACCCCTAACTGCCACTGCCTGATGGCCTGATTGCCCCTAACTACCCTCCCTGCCAGCCTGGTTGCCGCCAACTGCCCCTCCTGCCTGCCTGGTCGCCCCTCACTGCCTCCCTCTGCCAGCCTGGTCGCCCCTCACTGCCTCTTCTCCCCCGCCCCCGTTGGCCTGGTTGCCCCATGCAGCCTGCTGTTCAGTCATGTAGTCGTCCCTCACTAGCCCCCTGCTGGCCTGGTCACCCTACGCAACCTGCTGTTCAGTCATTACGGTGAGGGTGTCCTGACCAATTTGCATATTACCCTTTTATTAGTATAGATTATTGTTTGGGGGTGTTTTGTCACATAGCAATAAATGACAAATACACATCTTTCATCTTTTTAACTGACCAAAAAACCTTTTTTATGACTCCCATATCTTATATAATCTTATTTAAAGTTCCTTTGTTGTAGCATTTAGGAGTACCATTTGCCTGTTTCACTTTATCTCTCAGCTCCCTCTTACTCTGACTGCTTCAGAATACTTGGTTAGATGTCTCTAATGACTTGAAAGTCTTGCCAAATTACCTTTCATGGATCCATTAACCTTGTGAACAAGGCATTCCTTTATTGGCTACCTCTTAGCGGAAGATTAATTTTCATGAAATGCAAATCTGACCATATTATGGTATTGCTTAAGAACAATTAAGTGGCTCTTTCTTATAAAATAAGGGCCAAATATCTCTGGTTTGTGTGCTCTCTCCTTTTACTTTTGTCATCTTGCATTAGGATTTAAACCGATTCTTAGTTTTACTCATCTGTAAATAGGAGTTTTGTTGGTTGAGGTTAGGTGAATTATGTCTGAGTAGAAGGGTTCTATATAAGATGATTTCAGGTGGCCTTGCTAGTCCTACCAAAGTGAATGTTATGATTATCTTTGATCTCTAAGAATTCCTAAGTTTCAGGTACTTATCTTCTATATCATTCTCTCTCTCTCTCTTTTTTTTTTTTTAACTTTTTAAAAAATATATTTTTATTGATTTCCGAGAAGGGAAAGGGGAGAGAGAGAAAAAAAATCTATGAATAGAGAGAATCATTGTTCAGCTGCCTCTTGCATGTTCCCTACTGGGGTTTGAGCCCGCAATCCAGGCATGTGTCCTTGACTGGAATAGAACTGAGGACCCTTCAGTCTGCAAGCTGATGCTCTATCCACTGAACCAAACCAGCTAGGTCTCTTCTGTATCATTCTTAATTCCAACTAGATAACAATTTCTACTAAAATGTTAATAGATAACCAAGATATAAGGCTTACTAGTTATTAAATCTCACAGGGATGTTTGTAACTTAAAAGCAGACTCTCACAGACTGTGACTATGTAACTAAACCAAGATATGAAGCTACAACAGCAGAATGTCAGGCGAAGGCTTGATATTATTGATGTTTCTATCTCTTTCCCTCTCCCTTCCTCTCTGAAATCAATAAAAACCTACTTTTAAAGAAATTTCAAATCATGAGGAAATGATCATGATTTGAGAAATGAATTATGGGATGGTTATTTGCATCTTTACAGAGAAAACAAAACAGCATAAAATACACAAAAAATGTTAATAGTGGTTATTTTCTGAGGCTGAGAAATTATGGATTTTTACAGTTATACTTTTTTGGCTTTTTAGAGTAATTCTAAAATGTGAATTTGTTAAATTTTGTGACCATAAGGAACAGCAGAGGTTATTTTATAACTAAAGCTTTTAGTCAGAATAACAACTACATAAAAATATTTAAACACTGCTTTCTATTGTGAATTGCAAAACTCTTAAAGTGTGAAATAAAATAGCAGTTTTAAGGAGCCTAAATGAAGGCAGATTTGATAATAAAAGAAACATCAATAATATCGCAAAATATCAAATGAATTTGGTTGTGCACTTGAGGCCCAAAACATTTTACCTGCACTAGATATAAAATGAATTATGAGAATCTTATATTCTTCATAAATCTGGTGCAAATGCAGATAATGTGTCTGTGAGTAATCCAAAAGTTGATACTTGTTCATGCTTATGTCTTTACCCAAATTCTTAAATGGATATTTACAAAATGTGATTTTGAATACTCTGATACTAATTGATTATTCGATTCATTTGTGTTGTAATGATAATTTTTTTAAAATATTTTTTTATTTATTTTAGAGGGAGAGATAGACACATCAATTGGGTTCCCCCTCCCCAACCCCCACTCCCACATATGCTCTGACTGGGAATGGAACTGTGACCTCCTGGTTCATGGGTCAATGCTCAGCCACTGGCCGGGCATAATGATAATTTTTTTTAAATGTATGTCCACCACTGATTTCTGAATATCAGATGTTGATTATATTTTTCTTTTATACATTTTTACAGATGGTAGTAAAAACTTTTATGGATATGGATCAGGACTCAGAAGATGAAAAACAGCAGTATCTCCCACTAGCCTTGCATCTTGCATCTGAATTTTTCCTCAGGAATCCCAATAAAGATGTGCGTCTCCTTGTAGCATGTTGTTTGGCTGACATCTTTCGAATCTATGCCCCAGAAGCTCCATATACTTCCCATGATAAACTTAAGGTAAATACAATCTTTACAGAATTGGTTTACTTTTATAGTTTATCTTACCTTTAGGAACATAACTTTAATATTGTTCATCTTGTCATAGTAAGATTATGTCATAAGCCCTGACCGGGTTGCTCATTTGGTTTGAGCATCGTCCCAATACACCAAGGTTGCAGGTTCATTCCCTGGTCAGGGCACATAAAAAAGAATTAACTGATGAGTGCATGGATGAGTGGAACAACAAATCAGTGTTTCTCTCTCTAAAAAATTAATTGAAAAAATTAAAAAACAAAAAAATATATTTTATTGTAAGTTGCAAAACAAGCTTTTAATTCAGTTACTTTTCATTGAATATCTATAAAAATGCCTGGCATTTTTGTGAGATGTTGAAAACATCAAAGCTAGTCCATATTTGCTCATATCTAACCTTCAAGATTACTCATCACAGAGCCCAGATGGCTGAATTGAAGGGATAATAATGTATTAATGACACCTTTTAAAACAATGGTATAGCCCTACCTGCTTTGGCTCAGTGGATAGAGCCTGGGTCTGGGGACTGAAGGGTCCTGGGTTCGATTCCGGTCAAGGGCACATGCCTGGGTTGCAGGCTGGATCTCAGTAGGGGCGTGCAGGAGACAGCTGATCATTGATGTTTCAATCTCTCTCTTCCTCTCCCTTCTTCTCTGAAATAAAACAAAAAAAACACATACTAGTATTTAAAAAAACAACAGTATAACAGAACTTGCACATTCAAATGATTATTTTCCCTGCAAGATATTCTACATGCAAAACTGTTCATCTTGGTGGTTCTGCCTTTGTTTGAAATGTTTGAGGAGCTCCTTTTTTGAATTAATCTTGAGCTGATTTCATATTTTGAATAATTTTATTCTTGGAAAATTTTAATCCTCACTGCTTTCTTTACACACACACACACACACACACACACACACACACACACTAGAGGCCCGGTGCACGAAATTCGTGCACGGGGGAGGGGGGTGTCCCTCAGCCCAGCCTGCACCCTCTCCAATCTGGGACCCCTGGAGGGCAGTTGGACATCCCTCCCACAATCCAGGACTGCTGGCTCCCAACTGCTCGCCTGCCTGCCTGCCTGCCTGCCTGATTGCCCCTAACTGCTTCTGCCTGCCAGCCTGATCACCCCCTAACCACTCCCCTGCCAGCCTGATTGATGCCTAACTGCTCCCTTGCCAGCCTGTTTGCCCCTAACTGCCCCCTCCCCCCCCCCCACCGCAGGTCCGGTTGCCCCCAACTTCCCTCCTCTGCAGGCTTGAGCACCCCCAACTGCCCTCCCTTGCAGGCCTGGTCCCTCCCAACTGTCCTCCCCTGCTGGCCATCTTGTGACCATCTTGTGTCCACATGGGGGCAGCCATCTTTTGTGTTGGAGTGATGGTCAATTTGCATATTCTCCTTTTTTAGAGTGTAATCACATTTCTTGATTTCAGAGAGGAAGGGAGAGGGAGAGAGAGAGAAAAACATCAATGTTGAGAGAGAATCAGTGATCGGCTGCCTCCTGCACGCCTCCTACTGGGGATTGAGCCCACAACCCGGGCATGTGCCCTTGACCGGAATCAAACCCAGGACCCTTCAGTCCACAGGCTGATGCTCTATCCACTGAGCCAAACTAGCTAGGGCCTGACTGCTTTCTTTTAAGTAATCGTAAAATGGGTTTGCCCCACATTAATATTATTTTGGATTAAAACTTCTAAAGAAAGCTTATTAAATAATGAAGCACTATCATCCTGAAAAGTACAACCTTTGGACCAATCTATTACTGCTTTTGTTCCACACAACTTTGAAGTCACAAGTCAAATTCAAAAGTAGGTACTGAAAATTATTATTTACATGTAGGAAATAGTAACAGAAAGACTTGTGTCCAGGTCCTCAAAATGAAAAATAATTGTTTGCTATCATGCACACTACAGATAGTAAAATGGAAATTCTGTTGTAGAAGAAGAGTAACAACACATAAATCTATGGTTCTGTCAGAATGAGAAAGCCTAAAAATTTGTAGTAATATTTATTTTTTGCTTCTACTGAGAACAATATTTTATTAGTCATTTTTGTTTACAACTGAAATTCTGGGAGTTCAAAATTAACATTCTTTCCCGTTGAAGAGTCCCAACTGCTCTCCCCTGCAGGCCTGGGTCTGCCCCATCTGCCCTTCCCTGCAGGTCTGGTCGCCCCCAACTTCCCTCCTCTGCAATCCTGGTCCCCCCCAACTGCCCTCCCTTGCAGGCCTGGTCCCTCCCAACTGCCCTCCCCTGCTGGCCTGATCGCCCTCAATTGCCTTTCCTTGCAGGCCAGCAGGGGAAGGCAGTTGGGAGGGACCAGGCCTGCAAGGTAGGGCAGTCTGGGAGCTTATAGACACCAGAAAAAGTTTCAACCTTGTGCTTCACATTGTTCTGCTGGGCTTTATCCAAATGAGCCTTTAATGAGCCGGCTGCCATCCAGGTTCATGCGAAGTCTCTTACCCACAATTTCACTTGGGAAAACCAAGTCCTCCAGTCATGCATGGCTATCAATTGTGCAGCTCCTGGGATGTTTTTGCTTATTCTTTGTACAGCTTTTTCGAGTTGGCTTAAGCAGAATTCTCCAGAGTGATAAAGACACTGTGCTTCCCACTGAACTTTATCTCCAGCTCTCATACCAGCTGGACTTGGACTTTTTGGAAAGACTTCAGTTGAGGAACCAGAACAAAGATTATAAATAGCTTTCCAACTGCCACCAGCTTCAACATCCTTACTCACTGTGATGTTCAGCTCCCGTAGCTGGTCCTTGAGGTCCGAGTTTATCTCCAGCCTCAGCAGAGCTTGGGAGCTGCTGGACATGAACTCTTCTGGTTTATTGCTGTTGGGATTCATGATCTTGGTGCTCAAACTGAGCATGGCCTTCTCCCTCAGTGAGCTCCGGCCTGAGAAGAGGCCTACATCTCACTAGAGCTTATCAAATATGCTCTTTGTTTTTGCTTTTAAAGGATGTAATTTTATATTTGCTCTTTTTCAGTTATTTTGAATAGGCTAGTCTCAAGTCATTTGGCCAAAGGAGAATTTTCTTTTATTGTAGTTTTTAAGAGAGAATAAACACACACACACACACACACACACACACACACACACACACACACACACTATTAGTGTATTGTGAAAGAATGATATGTATTTGTGTCTAAATTAATATATTTTATCATTTTTTTAACAGGACATATTTTTGTTTATTACCAGACAATTAAAAGGTTTGGAGGATACAAAGAGTCCGCAGTTTAATAGATACTTTTATTTATTAGAGGTAAACAAAATTTTTTATTTTAAAAATATCACTCTGATTCACATAGTAGAAAATTCTTAATACTAATTTTATAATGTTAAGTGAATCTTTGTTTTATACCAACCTCACTTAATAAAATGTCTTTTATTTTATTTTTTTGTTCCTCATGTCCTGAAAAGATAAAGTATATTCCACTGGGAAAACTGTTATATTATTTGGGACTTTATTTTCATACTTCTCTATTTTTTTCTAATCCAAAAAGGGATTAAGTTGAATTAATTTTCATTGCTTTTTATATTTTGTATGTTATATATGTCTTAACAATTTAGTATTTTTCAATTAGAGAAGGTTAATGCCAAGGTTAATGTCTTTTTAAAAGTCAGAGTACATGACTACTTTAACAGTTGTAATTTTGTATGTTGGACTTTTATAAGTTTTAAATAGATTTTTAATTCTAAAAATTAAGTTTTATTAACAAGTTTGCTTTTGTGTAGCTTTTGTATGTGTAAATAATTTTTATTTTTTTATTTAAGAATTTAGCTTGGGTTAAATCATATAACATCTGCTTTGAATTGGAAGATTGCAATGAGATTTTTATTCAGCTTTTTAGGACTCTCTTCTCAGTGATCAAGTAAGTTATTTTTGAAGCATTTCTGTTTGACTTTTTTCTTGCTGTGCTTATACACTAAGATCTTGTAGAGTTACAAGGAAATGTTTTTCTTAGAAGACTTAACATGAAAATATTTGGAAGGACATGAAAAAGGGGTGTCTTTCTAAAAGTTATAGAAAACTGTATCTACACATGACAAATTTTCCACCAACATTTAAATTTTTCATCTGTACATTTTACCACTAAATGCCCAGGATGTCTGTTATACATTATTTCAAATTAAAAAATTTTTTAAACTATAGATGAGAAATACATAAATTATATTAAAATTTAATGTGGTCTTTTTTTAGATATTTTTATTGATTTCAAAGAGGAAGGAAGGGAGAGGGAGAGAGAGATAGAAACATCAATGATGAGAGAGATTATTGATCACTGCCTTCTGCACGCCCCACACTGGGGATCCAGCTCACAAGGTCGACACTCTACCACTGAGCAACACCGACCAGGCTAATTTGGTCTTGATTTAAATTTTCCTGCATCTATAGCGGTATAACTAAATTATAACATTTCTCTTGAATTGTCTTTGCATATATATTTTAACAAGTGTGAAATTGGACAGGTCAAGTCTTTAGTTAAAATGCAGACATAAGGAGAGGTCTAGATGTTCTACTAGTTAAAACATTTTTTTAGTCAGTCTCTTTAGGTAAGCTTGTATCAGCAGTAGGCGTATTTATTGAGGACTAGTTGACTCTTCAACTGGTTAAGGAAGCAGGACCAAAAGTGATCCTTGGTTTTATACCTTGTTGATTTTTTTGATTGTTTGCAATTCTTTGAGAGAGAACAGGATGACATTTTTAGAACCTTCTAGTCTAAGTTCCCATAAGCATTTTATATCAAACTTTCAATTTTCAGTATTGGTGAACTAAAACTTCTAGTGACAAATGTATGCAGCGTAACTTACTTGCATGTAGTTTATGACTTAGACTTTTTTGTGTGTTTATTGTTTTATTTTGGGGAATGTATTAAGATCTAAAAGGATGAAAAACTGCCTTCATTATCTTGTAATATTTTTGTTTTCATACTTAAAAATTTTTTAAGCTGGAGCCATGTAAACATAAATGGTCTTTCAAGTAGACATTTTTGTTTTATGAATTTAACTCACTGTTTGAATTCTAATTGTGTAAGGACTTAATTCATTTTAAAGTTCTTTGTTTCTATAAAATGCTTTACAATAACTTAGGGCTATTATAATAATCAACAGAAGGAAAAAGTATATAGAGCAGCCAAAATTCCTTTGCCAATATTGGCATGGTTCCTTCAACCGAAAATTCTTATATATCTGACACAGTTGTTTTAAATTGGGAAGTTTTAATTTTCTTTTTGTATGCCTGGATTTTTTTATCTTCTGTTTCTTCCTCTTTTTTAGCAATAGCCACAATAAGAAGGTACAAATGCATATGCTAGACTTGATGAGTTCTATCATCATGGAAGGTGATGGAGTTACTCAAGAATTATTGGACTCCATCCTTATTAACCTCATTCCTGCACATAAGGTCTGTATATATGAAAATATTAAAAGTTAATATTTAAAGGTAGTACTAACCATAAAACAATTATTTTCTCCATTTGCCATCCCACGTAATTATCCCTACTATCATTATCTAGCCCAAATAAAATTGAGTGACACACATCAGTCTTGGAGCTATTATTGTTTTTAGAAGATACATTGATTAACATATATTTTCTTTTTTATATATTTTATTGATTTTAGAGAGGAAGGGAGAGGGAAAGAGAGATATAAGCATCAATGATGAGAGAGAATCATTGATTGGCTGCCTCCTGCACGCCCCCCACTGGGGATCGAGCCCGCAACCCGGGCATGTGCCCTTGGCCGGAATCGAACCTGGGACCCCTCAGTCCGCAGGCCGACGCTCTATCCATTGAGCCAAACCAGCTAGGGCGATTAACATATATTTTCACTCAGTTAAGTGCTACCTATTTTCTGGAAAATTAAAAAATGTTTCAAATTCACTACTCAGATCTAATCTGGGAATTATAAGGGATTAGAGTACTGTCTTGGTTAGTTTGTTGTTGTTTTTTAAGAAAGAAAATGTGTTTTCTCCTTTGTAACGTAGGTGTGGAGCATAGGAATTTGTATTTTTTCTTAGAACCCATACCCTACAGTTTTCTTAGGCACTTGCAGAAAAAGATTTCGGCAGAAGCAGGAACTATGGATAATGTTAATCATTGTTATTAATTAACATTAGTAGAGGGGTTGTGTTTTTTGTTGTAGTAGTAGTAGTTGTTGTTTTTAATATATTTTATTGCTTTCAGAGAGGAAGGGAGGAGAGAAAGATAGAAACATCAATGATGAGCCCTGGCCAGTTTGCCTCAGTGGATAGAGTGTCGGCCTGCGGACCAAAGGGTCCCAGGTTCGATTCCAGTCAAGGGCACATACCTTGATTGCAGGCTCCTCCTGGCTTAGACCCTGGTCAGAGCTTGTGCAGGAGGCAACCAATCGATGTGTTTCTCTCACATCGATTTTTCTCTTTGTCTCCCTCTCTCTTCCACTCTCCCTAAAAATCAGTGGAAACATCCTCAGGCAAGGATTAACAAAAATAAATAAATGAACAAACAAGCGAACATGATGATGATGATGATGATGATGATGATGATGATGATAATCATTGATCTGCTGCCTCCTCCATGTCCCACACTGGGGATCCAGCCCACAACCCAGGCATGTGCCCTTGACAGAATCAAACTGTGACCTGGTTCATAGGTTGATGCTCGACCACTGAGCCATACCAGTCCGGCTTAACATTAGTTATTAACATTAACTGTAGATAATGTTAAGGAGAAAGGATGATTCACAGCTGTGTATTCCTGCCTGTTTCCTTTTTTGGTTTCTCTCTGTTAGGTCCTCCTAAGGAATTGAAGAATTTAGTCCCCACAAGCTCCACCACTGGGCTATACTTAGGCCTACCCTACTAATGATATTTATCCTCCTACTTTTTTCTCTAATGGTTCACTTAACTATAATCAGATGTTAGATGTAATTCATTATAAATTCTTTCTCTCTTGACTCTCTGATTCTCTAAATACCATTTGCATTTTATTAATTTAAATGAATCTAATTGGTCAAATTTTTGAGTGTATGTTAGGCAAAATAAGAGAGGAAAAACTTTGAGAGAAATAATGCATTTGGTGTTTATATTCTAGTTAGTATTTTTATGAGTAGGAAATATACCTTTTATTTTATTTTATTTTTTATTGATTTTTAGAGAGAGGAAGGGAGAAGGGAAGAGATAGAAACATCAATAATGATGAGAATCATTGATCGGCTGCCTCCCATGTGCCTCCTACTGGGGATCCACCTGCAACCCAGTCATGTGCCCTTGATTGGAATTGAACCTGGGACCCTTCTTCAGTCCACAGGCCAATGCTGTATCCACTGAGCCAAACCAGCTAGGGCAATTATATACTATTTAAAGAAATACAAAAGTTGCCTTAATTTTGAGCTAATCTTATCCTTTTGCCAGTAGAATAAAAGCCTGGAGCAAGGGTCAAAAGTCTGGCTCACAGCCTGTTTGTGCAAATAAAGTTTTATTGAGCACAGTATGCTCATTTATTTTTATTTTGTCTACTAGAGGCCTGGTGCACAAAATTTGTGCACGGGGGAGGGAAGGGTGTCCCTCAGCCCAGCCTGCACCCTCTCCAATCTGGGATCCCACTCACAATCCAGGAGTGCTGGCTCCCACCTGCTCGCCTGCCTGCCTTCCTGATTGCCCCTAACCCGCTTCTGCCTGCTAGCATGATCACCCCCTAACCACTCCCCTGCCAGCCTGTTTGACCCTAATTGCCTTCCCCTGCAGGCCTGGTCACCCCTAACTGCCGTCCACTGCAGGCCTGGTCACCCCTAACTGCCCTCCCCTGCAGGCTTGATTGCCCCCAACTGCCCTCCCTTGCAGGCCTGGTCCCTCCCAACAGCCCTCCCCTGCTGGCCTGATTGCCCACAATTGCCCTCCCTTGCAGGCCTGGTCCCTCCCAACTGCCCTTTTCTGCTGGCCATCTTGTGGTGGCCATCTTGTGTCCACATGGGGGGCAGGATCTTTGACCACATGGGGGCAGCTATCTTGTGTGTTGGAGTGATGGTCAATCTGCATATTACTCTTTTATTAAATAGGATAGAGGCCTGGTGCATGGGTGGGGGCCAGCTGGTTTGCCCTGACGGGTGTCCCGGATCAGGGTGGGGGTTCTCTTGGGGCGTGGGGCGGCCTGAGCGAGGGGCCTGTGGTGGTTTGCAGGCCGGCCATGCCCCCCGGCAACCCAAGTGGAGGCCCTGGTATCTGGGATTTATTTATCTTCTACAGTTGAAACTTTGTAGCCTGGAGTGGAGCAAGCCTTCTTTTTTTCCCCTTTTTTTTTCTTTTCTTTTTTTTTTTTTTTTTCGGAGCCAAGCCTTCTGCTCAATCTGTGGCAGCAGCCATTTCTGTTGGGATTTATTTATCTTCTATAATTGAAACTTTGTAGCCTGGAGTGCAGGCCTGGGCCGGGCAGGGTGTGCGGAAAGCTTGGCTTCCTCCATCACTGGGGATACCCAAGCCTCCCTCCTGCTCTTTCTGTGGCTGTAGCCATCTTGGTTGTGTTAATTTGCATACTCGCTCCTGATTGACTGGTGAGCATGGCTTGTGGGTGCAACGGAGTGATGGTTAATTTGCATATTGCTCTTTTATTAGATAGGATGGCTGCTTTTACCCTACAGCAGCAGAGTTGTATAGTTGCAGCATTGGCCATATGGCTTACAAAGCCTACAATTTTAACCATCTGGCTCTTGGCATAGTTTCTTTTTGGAAGAGGTGAAAATTGATGTTGAATGAATCTCAATTTGGTCTAAAACTTCAGAGTATAGAGATGTTAATAGGTACTCTCCAAAATAAGAATTTCCTTTTCAGTAAGTTTTTAAATATTAAGTGTGTATTTTTTTTTCTAGTCATTTTTAGACCCTTTAATATTTTGTAGTGCATTGGGAATCTTGAAGAGTGAACATAGTATTCAGCATTTCAGAATTATAATTTATTGGCAGTTTTACTTGGAAAACTTTCTAGATCTACTCTTCCTCATAGCACATGTTGATCTGACAATGAAATACTGAGATCATGAGTTAGAGAGGGGTGTGTGTGTGTGTGTGTGTGTGTGTGTGTGTGTGTATGTGTGTGTATGTGTGTGTGTGTGTGTTTAGGATACATGGGTGTAATTGCCAATTTAAGTTGGTTAACAAAAGCAAAAGCATTTCATAGAGGAAGGGAAAGGGAGAGAGAGAAACATCAATGATGAGAGAGAATCATTGATCGGCTGCCTCCTGCACACCCCCTACTGGGGATTGAGCCTGCAACCCAGGCATGTGCCCTTGATTGGAATCGAACCCAGGACCCTTCGATCGAAAGGCTGACGCTCTAACACCTGAACCAACAGCCAGGGCCCATTGTATTTTTTGCTTTATATTTTGTATGTTTGAAGACCGTAGTGTTCTAATGGTGCTAGAATAAATTCACCAAATCATTTGTAACTTTGCATATTTGTATTTTTTTCAGAACTTAAATAAACAGTCCTTTGACCTTGCAAAAGGCCTATTGAAAAGGACAGTCCAGACTATTGAGGCCTGCATTGCCAATGTATGTATTTCAGCCTTTATTCCATAATTGTGTAATTCTTAATCCATGTACTAATTTATTAGAAACTTTCACATATGTGTTTATTTAGCCTATAAACAGCTTCATTTAGAACAAAAGTATGTTGTCTTTCAAAACAAATATCTTTTGATGATACTTCAGAAAAGTATATGCTTGTATCAGTTGCATACAACTGCCTCTTTAGCATTTTTAAATTTAATACTTTTTTTTCTAAGGGTGTATATGTTGGTAGGAAATGGAGGTTTCATCTAATTGTGCTCTTGACATTGTATTCTCTTTGTTTTTTCATAACATTTTAAAAAATGATCAGTTAGCTTTTCTGTCAGCTTTTCCTTCTCTTTGTCCTCTGACTCACAATGTATTTGACTTTCTCTGAGTATTTAAAAAAAATTAACACTACCTTTAAATAGTCTTTATTATTAAAGTCATGGAAAAATTGGTCACACTCAAATAAAAAAGATTAAAACAAAATTTTTTCTCTGCTATTAGGAAATTTCTCTATAAAGTGTTCTATGATGAATTACATAGACTAAGTTGTTCTGTTTAAATGAAAATTAAGATTCCCACAAATGTCATTCTAACTTGAAAGAAAGCTAACAATCAGGGTATTTTTTACCTTTCTCTTCCATGTAACATTCATGATTTGATGTGTAGAACTTAATTTCATCTGTTTTGGTGACTGTTGTATCATATATTGTTTGAAATATCTGTTCTGTTTCATCCCCTTTAGTTGTATATATAATGCCTAATTATATAGTTTTTTAAACCCATGTTTATTAAAACAACCTATCTAAGTTTTTAAATGAAATGGATATTTTGTTTTAATATCTCCTTTAGTTTTTCAATCAAGTCCTGGTGCTTGGAAGATCGTCAGTAAGTGATTTGTCAGAACATGTATTTGATCTGATTCAGGAGCTTTTTGCTATAGATCCTCACTTATTATTATCTGTCATGCCGCAGCTTGAATTCAAACTGAAGGTAGGACTGACTATAATTTTTAAGCCTTTTAAACTTTAAGAAAAATTATATATATAAATTAGTTTTCCTTTAGCTGTAAAATATGAGTTCAATTTATCCTTTTAATATTTAGTTAAGGTATATATTTTGGAATAATTTGAATACAGCAGTATCTCTTATCTAGGTCATAGAAGAATATACATTGCAAAATTATAACTTACCTAGTTGTTAAATACCTGATGAACACAGTGACACAAATAATAGATATGAAATGTAGAGTATCCCAAAAACTTATGATACATGTTATTAAATGGTATTTAGTATTGGAAATGATTTTTTTATTTTTTAAATATTTCTATTGATTTCAGAGAGGAAAAGTAAGGGAGAGAGATAGGAACATCAATGAAGAGAGAGAATCATTGATTGGCTGCCTCCTGCACACCCTCTCCTGGGGAAGAGCCCGCAACCCGATCATGTGCCCTGACCAGGAATGGTGGAACAGTGACCTCCTGGTTCATAGGTCAACGCTCAACCATTGAGTCATAATGGCTAGGCTAGATATGTTTTAGAGCATCAAAAGATTTCAAATTAAGTGCTCACAGGGTCTTGATTACAACTCTTTTACCCTTTCATAGTATAGAACAAGGACAAAAATTTTACTATATGACTTGGGAGTGTATTTTTTTTTATAACTAAGCAAGAAATTTATAACTCCTTAAAAAATATGAAAAACTTGACACTTGATCTTCTAGCTTACACAAGATAACACCTTAAGTTTGCTTAATGTTCTAGACTTTTTGAAAGGCTTTTTATATACAATATTTGATATGTAAATCAAGCTATAGTATAATTAGTACCAACATTACAGTTTATATTTTTGAGATAACAAGCATAAGATAAAATGTTTTGCTCAGTTATACAGTTAAAACAGATAAGAATTGTCCACACTATCTTTATTACAAGCATTTGTTATGTATCCTATCTAATAAAACAGTAATATGCAAATTGACCGTACCTTCGCTATGCCCACAGCCAATCAGAGTGAACAAGATGGCGGTTAATTTGCATATGCTGAGGGAGGGAGCAGTGAAGAAAGCAGAAAGCATGGCGGCTGCACGGGTGGGCGGCGGCACAGCTGTGGAGCACGCGGCCATGGTTGCCTCTGAGGCGGTGGCGGGCAGTGTGAGCAGCGGCGACGCGGCCACAGTGGTGGCGGCAGCGGCAGTGGGCAGGGTGCGCAGTGGAGGCTGCAGGCGAGGCGTGGCGGGCGATGTGCGAGGCCGCGGTGGCCTTGGAGGCGGTGGTGGCTGTGGGCGGGGCGTGGCGAGGCGGGTGGCGCGTGGTGGGGCGGGTGGGCAGGTGGAGCACAGCAGCAGCGCGAGGGGCCGAGGAGGCGGCGGCAGCGTGCGTGGCAGGTGGGGTGATCAGAGGCGGCGGCAGCGCATGGCCACAGAGGCAGCTGCGTCAGCGGGTGCAGAGGGTCGGGAGTGTGGGGCGAGGCTGGCTGGGTTGGGTGGGCGGGACGGGCGGGAGGCGCCCCGCCCGTTCGGCCCGCCCCGCCCGCCGCAGCGGGAGAGGTGGGGGGGGGGGGGCGGGAGGGAAGCCCGCCAGAAGTCTTGCAGGAAATATTCCTGCAACGGGTCCCTAGTATATATATAAAAGGCTAAGTGTCCATCCAATTAGTAGCTATGATGCGCACTGTCCACCAGGGGCAGACACACTCAACACAGGAGTTGCCATGACATACAATGGCCATTTAAAAATAAACAGCACCGGGTTTGGGGGGGGGGGGGGCAATGGGGGCATAAGGATACATATGCAATACCTTAATCAATAAAGATAAAAAAGTAATAATAATAAATGGCACCATGGATCTGGTGCCGACAAACCAACACTCAGATTCCCCCAAGTGGGACATAGGCCGTGACACCCCACCAAATCGCAGCCGATACTGCCAGTACCTCATGGCGCAAAATGCGGCCCACAGCCTAGCCCAGCCCAGTAATGGTAGCTGTCGGCACCGGGTTATGGCGTCACGTAGCTACGCCCAGCTTCCTCTCCCTTACGACTAGCCTCCTTGCAGTTTCTTCAGCCCAGGAACCCAACTTGCTTTATAGCCAGGTGCAAACATTTTACACTTGAACCTAATATCTGTGAGGCATTTTCCCGTGCCTCATCTCATTTGATCCTCACAGAAGTCCTGGAGTAGGTAGATAGGCAACTCGGTGGAATCATATTTTCTTTTCATTAGCCGGAAAACGGAGATTTAGAAAGTTTAGAAACTTGACCCGACTGAAAAGAAGTAAGTGGTGGAACTTGAAAATGACTTCAGGTTTTCTCACTGCGCAGAATATAGTCAAACACTGCTGCAGTTAAATATTTTACCCTTTGTTCCCCCTGCATGATCTACAATAATAATCTGCTTTGTGTTGATATTTACCTGAATTGGAAGTTGGGGTGCTTCACTGGAAAAAATTTAGCTAAGTCAGAGAGCAGGTCTAATTAAGCAAGTTTATTTATATATATAAAAGGCTAAGTTGACTCACGTGTGCACGATACATACAAAGCTCTCACTGGCGCCAGTCACATGCGTGTGTTTTGATCTGTCATTGTTGATTGTGAATTTGATTGACACTTCTATTATAGAGAAAGAGCAAATAGCAATATTAAAATATTCCTTCTAATTAATTTTCTTTCAATGTGCACGAATCCGTGCACTGGGACACTAGTTTAGTATAAGGGACATTGGTAACAGGCTTCTAAGAAATTCTGTTGTGGAAAAATGTTATATAGAGAACATGGTCTTACTTGTTTATTAAGAGTTTATTTTAATAGCCTAAAAATGTTTATGTGCCAAGTTATTTCTAGATATAAAGTATTAAAATACTTTCTCCCAATGTCTGAATGTGAAAAGTCAAGCCCCTTTAATCCGTAAAGAAGATTGCCATGATAGATGATGGGAAGGATTTAGAAACTAAACTTTCAGATTTCCATGTATGGACTTAATGTAAACTGAGGGAAGCTAAACTGTAGTGATTGTTCATAACGCATACTTTTGTAGGTTCATTTAATGTAAAGCAGAGGTTGCTAACAAGCTGAGTCCAGCCTGAAAATAGGCCTATTTCCGTGGTCGGCAAACTGAGGCTCGCAAGCCACATGCGGCTCTTTGGCCCCTTGATTGTGGCTCTTCCACAAAATACCACGGCCTGGGCGAGTCTATTTTGAAGAAGTGGCTTTAGAAGAAGTTTAAGTTTAAAAAATTTGGCTCTCAAAATAAATTTCAATCATTGTACTGTTGCTATTTGGCTCTGTTGACTAATGAGTTTGCCGACCACTGGTCTATTTGATTTTTTTTTTTAATCTTATAACAAAGACTTCTCTCTTTAGTTACTAACATTGAATGGATTAGTAAGTTTAAAGGTCAAATTTTGTTTAACAGTTCAGATGTATGCATTTTCTTTCATAAAGGAACATCTGTAATAGTAGCAACAATAAAAAAAATCAGGAGATTTGGCAACATTGGTTCTATATGACAACAAAATGGCTAAAACTGAGTAGTAACACCTTCTTAAATGAATTAAGAACTCAGTTTACCACAGTCCTCAATTACTCCTAATTCCTTTTTTAAATTAACACTGTAGTGAGCCCCGGGTCCGGGCGAGGCCGCGGGCCCCTGGATCCGGGTGAGCCTGGGTCCCGGGTCCGGGTGAGGCCGCGGGCCCCTGGATCCGGGTGAGCCTGGGTCCCGGGTCCGGGTGAGCCTGGGTCCCGGGTCCGGGTGAGGCCGCGGGCCCCTGGATCCGGGTGAGCCTGGGTCCCGGGTCCGGGTGAGGCCGCGGGCCCCTGGATCCGGGTGAGCCTGGGTCCCGGGTCCGGGTGAGCCTGGATCCCGGGTCCGGGTGAGGCCGCGGGCCCCTGGATCCGGGTGAGCCTGGGTCCCGGGTCCGGGTGAGGCCGCGGGCCCCTGGATCCAGGTGAGCCTGGGTCCCGGGTCCGGGTGAAGCCGTGCCCCCCCTGGGTCCGGCCGAGACCAAACCAGAGGGAGTCGGACCTGCATTATCACCATTTGTCCACCATCCAGAGCTGAGGGGTCAGTGCCGACATGTACTCATAAGGAACTGGTGGACATTGATATTGGGTCTCAAAAGAACTGTTGGTCCAGAAAGAAACTCACTACAGACTGATTTTTTGCCTGTCAGCATAACTATTATTGCCCGTCGCACATTCAATTCTTATAAGTACATCTCTAGTGACACGATTTCGCTCATCTAGGGGAAATGATGAACAACATGGACTGATGAACAAGAACAGAACCAGAAACAAGGAGGCACCGATCGGACTATCGGGCCTCAGAGGGAGGATAGGGGAGGGTGGGGGGAGAAGGGAGAGATCAACCAAAGGTCTTGTGTGCATGCATAAGAGCCTAACCAATGGTTAAGTTCAACAGGGGGTTGGGGCATCCATGGGGAGGGGTGTGGGATGGGAATGGGGGGGTGAGGACAAATATGTGACACCTTAATCAATAAAGAAATTTAAAAAAAAAACAAAAAAAAAACACTGTAGTGAGTTAATGTTATTTCTGTTATAGTCTGTTTTAGTGTCGTATATATAAAACAAAGCCATTGATTTTTGTTTTGCTATGTTCATAAATAAATTTATGTCTTTTTAAACTTTATACTGAACTATACTATGTCTAGATAATAGTAATGATGGAATATTTGTTTATTGTCTTAAAACAGGTGCCATCACCTGTGTTCTTATTTGCTCCTGGCTGCAACCCTAGACTGTACCAGTCTTACTTTTCTCATCCTGAATGAAGAAACTGAAATTCAGAGTAGTTTAGGTACTATCTATATACAATTAGGGTGCCCTTTTTGAGTTACCACTATTACTGTGGTGATTTTAGTGTAGCTATATCTTTGAATATAGCTACACCTTTTAATAGTTAAGAGGTCACAGGTTACAATTTTTTATTTTACTCTGTACTGGGCTACTTCTTACAACTATATATACTGTCCACTGCATGGGTCCACAAAGTGCTATTCTCTTGTATTTCAGGGGTACCCTGGAGTTGTCCTACTTAACAGTCTTGGCTGTAGTTATCATGAAATTTGCCACATTTTGCATTTAAGACTTTTTTCATCACACATACACACAGACATTTACATTTATTTCACAAATTTAAAAGTACTGTAAAACAGTTACTATACTGCAGTGACCAGTGTTGCTCAGTTGGTTGGATATTGTCCCATGCACTGAAAGGTTGCTGGTTCGATTCTTGGTCAGGGCACATGCCCAATTTTCAGGCTCCATCCCGTCGGGCTGGTGCAGGAGGCAGACGACCAGTGTTCTGCTCTCACATCTCTCTCCCCCTCTCCCTTCCTCTCTCCTTAAAAATCTTTTTTAAAAACACACCAAAAACCCAGTTACTATTGCCTTATTTTGGTTAGAGTGAAAATTTTCGGAGAATTATTCTGAATCAGAGTTAGTTGCCTTTTCTAGCTAGGATAAAAAGAAATGAAAACTACGAGCAGCCTTTAGAGAGGTGTGTGGGGTTTTTTGTTTGTTTGTTTTTTAGAAAGTCACTGGCAAATTGTTGATACAAAATCTTTAATATTTGTTCACTGTTTTAATTATTAAGATATATATGTATTTATAGTCAAACAATGTATTATGTAATATCTTAATGAGATAATTTTATACTTTGGGATAGATTAATAATATAGTTATACATCATTTTTGCATCAAAAAATTATACCATCTCTATAAATTATATTCCAACTTCACTCAAGGAATTTATTTAAAATTTTGAACAGTGTTTTTTTTTAATTTTTAAAAATTGTTTTATTTGATTTAGAGAGGGGGAAAGGGAGAGAGAGAAATATCAATTTGTTGTTCCACATATTGATGTATTCAGAGTTCTCATGTATTTTTATTTCAGTAGTTAAACATAGATATGAAATGTAACATTATTTGAAATAATCACTAAGCTACTAAAGTAGTCACTTGCAAGTAGAATAAGACTTCCCCTTATTCTAGTGCTTGACATTTAAGAGATAGATTGATTTCTTTAAAAAAAAATAAATCATGTTGGCTAGTCAATTGTACTTACTAAAAGGCAGCACTAATCTGCTTGTCACATTGCTTGAGAAAAACTTTGCTGAAGTAAGTCATTTTGTGATTATAAGTGTTCAATAAAGCTTGATAACATTTTCATTTTTAAAAGTTTGATACGTGTACCCACTTTATCCATAAAATCCATATTCCTGAAAGTGAAGATACTCATAAGGAAAAGATGATATATCATGCTTTTTCTTTTTTAAAAAATTTAATAAACCTTTATTGTTCAGATTATTATAATTGTTCTTCTTTTTCCCCCCATAGCTCCCCTCCACCTGGTTCCCACCCCACCCTCTTACCTCCCCCAAACTGTCCTCATCCATAGGTGTACGATTATTGTCCAGTCTCTTCCCACACCCCCGACACCCCTTTCCCCCTGAGAATTTTCAGTCCACTCCCTTTCTGTGCCCCTGATTCTATTATATTCCCCAGTTTATTCTATTCATCAGATTTTTAATTCACTTGTTGATAGATATGTATTTGTTCATAATTTTTATCTTTACCTTTTTCTTCTTCCTCCTCTTCTTAAAGAATACATTTAAGCATTTCATATAATACTGGTTTGGTGTTGATGAACTCCTTCAGCTTTTTCTCATCTGTGAAGCTCTTTATCTGACCTTCAATTCTGAATGATAGGTTTGCTGGGTAGAGTAATCTTGGTTGTAGGTTTTTGCTATTCATCACTTTGAATATTTCTTGTCACTCCCGTCTGGCCTGCGTAATTTCTGTTGAGAAATCAGCTGACAATCGTATGGGTGCTCCCTTGTAGGTAATTAACTGTTTCTCTCTTGCTGCTTTTAATATTCTCTCTTTGTCTTTTGCTCTTGGCATTTTAATGATGATGTTTCTTGGTGTGGTCCTCTTTGGATTCCTTTTATTTGGGGTTCTGTGTGCTTCCTGTATGTGTAAGTCTATTTCTTTCACCAGGTTGGGGAAGTTTTCTGTCATTATTTCTTCAAATAGGTTTTCAGTATCTTGCTCTCTCTCTTCTTCTGGCACCCCCATTATTCTGATGATGGTACGCTTGAAGTTGTCCCAGAGGCTCCTTACACTATCTTCATATTTTTTTATTCTTTTTGCTTTTTGCTTTCCCGGTTGAGTGTCTTTTGCTTCTTTGTATTTCAAATCTTCGACTTGATTCTTGCGTTCCTCTAGTCTGCTGTTGGGTCTCTGTATAATATATTTTATTTCAGTCAGTGTATGTTTAATTTTTAGTTGGTCCTTTTTCATATCCTCGAGCGTCTCGCTAAATTTATCGACCTTTTCTAGGAAATTCTTGAAAAATCTTATAACCGTGATTTTGAACTCTATATCCAGTCGTTTGTTTTCCTCCATTTCTTTCGTTTGTGATCTGTTTCTTTGTCTCCGCATTTTCGTTGCTTCCCTGAGTTGGTAGGGTAGCTTTGTGTGCTAGGTGTCCTATATGTCCCAGTGGCTCGGCCTCCCCAGTAACCTGAGGTGGACACTCTTGGTGCACCCCTTTGTGGACTGTGTGTACAGCCTTGTTATAGTTAAGCCTTGATTGTTGTTGGTATCACTGGGAGGAATTGACCTCCAGGCCAATTGGCTTTGAGGATCAGCTGTATCTATGCCGGGAGAACTTCTGTGCTGGATACACTCTTATGAGACAAGACTTGCAAAATTGCAAAAGCCTCTATGCTCAGCTTGAATGGGGCAGAGTCTCAGGGCTGAGCAGACAGCCTTGGCTTCCGGTCAGCCCTGCCCTATGAGGCCCCTGGGTCTCAGTGTCCCTCGGTAATCTCTGCAAGCACCTCTGAGAGTAAGCCTGCCTCAAGTTTCGCCTGCTAACAGACAGTCCAGTTTCTCCTCCAATGAATCTGGATTCCCAGATTCTTGCCCGGAACTGGAGTTCAGCGCAGTGGGGAGCTTCCGTTTCTCTCCTGCTAGAGAAAGCCAGCAGCGCACTCAGTAGTCAGTCCTCTCTTTGTGCACTCACGCACACGCCTCCAGACCTCTGCCTTTTGCGGCTCCCCTGAGTTTCACCTGACAGTCCAGTTTTCCCCCTTATAAGCCTGGGTCCCCAGGGTCTTGCCCGGAACTGGTGTTCAGTGCAGTTGGAACTGGGGTTCAGCGCAGTTGGGAGCTTTTGTCTCCTTCCCACTAGAGAAAGCCAGCCAGGCACTCAGCCCTCCACGCATGTGTCTCTGTACCTCAGCCTTTTGCAGCTCCTCTGATTCTCCATGTGCTTTCCTCTTTCCTTCTAGTTGTAGAATTTCCACTCAGCCAGCTTTCCTGTTGTTCTGGATGGTGTTTTTTTTTGTCTTTTAGTTGTATTTTTTGAAATTGTTGTGCGAGGCAGCAGTTTAGGTGTTTACCTATGCCGCCATCTTGGTTTCCTCTCCTTTTTCTTTTTTAACTTATTGTCTTTTCTCATGAATATTTGTTTATTGGGTTTCTGGTATTGTTTTAGACATTGTATTTGAACATTTAAAAAAATTAGCAATTGCTTTTAATCATTGCCTTTATTTTCCCATTGACTATCTGATTTTTTAAAACTCCTTATGATTTCAGAATAACTTAATTTATATTAAGACATGACATCACTAGTGAAATTGGAACAAAATTTTCATAACATATTGATTCAGGCCAAGAAAATAGGAAGCCCCTTTCATAAACAACTTTAAGTTTTGCTTTTTTGTAGTATTCAGTTTAAGGTGTTCTTAACATTCTTGTTCTTCTATTAAAATGAGTTTCCCTGAGTTATGACATTCTTCTGTGTCTTATTCTCCAGTCAGCAGAGGATCGATCCTTGTTTAAAACTTTACATATCAAAACTTTAATTGATATGGGTTTATGTTGGAGCTCAAATTATAGGAATGATTTCTTGTAAAAAGTCTTTATTAGGATGGGAATTATTTGTAGCTTCTCCTTTCACAAAATTTTTTCTAGGAGCCTTAGGGAATGTTAGAATTGAATGATTAACTTATTTCTGTAACACCTGTGTAGCCTGCAAACAAGCAGTGAAGTAGGCATATATTAGCAGTTGGGAGGGTTTGAAGTAAGAGCAAAGAACCAGATATGATCTAACATAGAATTAAAACAATATCGGCATAGTAAAGGAAAGCATGTATTATAAAGTTCTCATATCACTATAAGCAGAATGTGAAATTGTAGCTTTTTGGGAATGTTTCATTTTATTTCCTATGATGTAATGAACAAATTGCCGGATTCATTTATTTTCTCTTTTCCCTTAGAGCAATGATGGAGAAGAGCGATTAGCCGTTGTTCGACTTTTAGCTAAATTGTTTGGTTCTAAAGATTCTGATCTGGCAACACAGAATCGTCCTCTTTGGCAGTGTTTTCTTGGACGGTAAGAGAACATACAATTCTATGGATTCTTTATGTTTTGGAGGCCAGTCAATATGATCCACTAAAACCACACATATATCAAAACTTTACTTGATAAGTGTTTGTCTCTTTAGTATCTTTGTTGCTATCTTTCTTGGAGAACAAATTAGAAGACAGATTTTTATGAAGAAAGCTAAATCATGTAAGTGAAGCCATGCTCATGCCATTTTTCAGCCCAGCAATTCATTTACTAGTGCTTATCTTTTAGGTCTGTAGCATGTCTAAGTGCATGCATGGTGTATGTTTTGAACTAATTTGGTATTGTCTCATTTTGAAATTGAAAATATCATTACTCTTCACTCAAATAGTTTTTAATGTTTTTTCTCAAGAACTTAGAATTATTACGTTCTATCAACTTGATGGTAAGGTTGGAAAAAATCTATGGAATGTATTAAATTCCCCCTTGCATTTCTGTACATACTTTTTTGTTTCAAAATTTGATTAAAAAGTCAATTTTAACTATTAGTATTCTGTAGAGCATTTGAGATTTACCATTGTTTAATTCAGCCTATTCAGAAAATGGGCTCAGAAATTTTCTTAAAGTAAATTCGATATAATACTCTTTGTAATAGTCTTAGGTTAAACATTAAAATATAACAAACATGCCCTAACCGGTTTGGCTCTGGATAGAGCGTCAGCCTGCGGACTCAAGGGTCCCAGGTTCGATTCCGGTCAAGGGCATGTACCTTGGTTGCGGGCACATCCCCAGTATGCAGAAGGCAGCTGATAGATGTTTCTCTCTCATCGATGTTTCTAACTCTCTCTCCTTCTCCCTTCCTCTCTATAAAAAATCAATAAAATATATTTTTAAAAAAATAAAATAAAATATAACAAACAAATCAGAAATTTCAGATACTGACAATGATAACTTACATTTTGAAGGTCTTAATAGTATTAAGTAATATTTAAATAACTAAACTTGAATTTATAAGAATTAGAGTAGAAAGAATGAAGCAACTGTACTTGTCGATATGTAGAGGAGCGATTCTGTCCTTGTGATTGACATCAGTATTTATAGCAAAACAAAGTTCAAGAATCCTTTTTTTTACCTGTTTTACTTGTAAAAACTGAACCATAAGAGTTTTCTTTTTCCTTTTTTAAAAAATAATTTTCTTTTTAAAAATACATTTTTATTGATTTCAGAGAAGAAGTGAAAGGAAGAGAAAGATAGAAACATCAATGATGAGAGAATCATTGATTAGCTGCCTCCTGCACGCCCCGGACTGGGTATCGAGCCTGTGCAACCCAGGCATGTGCCCTTGACCGGAATCGAACCTGGGACCCTTCAGTCTGCAGGCTGATGCTCTATCCACAGAGCCAAACCAGCTAGGGCAATAGCATTATTTTTATTTTTCTCTGGCATTTAGAAAATTATAAGCCCTAAATGCAAGAATTTATTAAAATATGATTGATTATCTCTGGATATAAGAAAGTAGGCATGGATGTTAAAATTAAAACATTTATTAAATAACTTTAGTTTAATTGGTTGTGGGGGCTTTTTTGTTTTAATATATTTTTTTGTTTCTTTTTTGTTTTTATTACTGATTTCAGAGTGTAAGGGAGAGGGAGAGGGAGACAGAAGCAACAGTGATGAGAGAATCATCCGTTGGCTGCCTCTTGCACTCCCCCTAGCGGCGATTGAGCTAGAAACCCGTTCATGTGCCCTCTTGGGAATCAGGGGAATCAAACTGTGACCTCCTGCCTGGTTCCTAGGTCCATACTCAACCATAGAGCCACACTGGCCAGGCTAATTGGTTGTTTTTGAGATCACTTAAAAAGTAAAAATATTTCCTGCTATTTAAAAATCACATCCTACCTAATAATAGACAAATATGCAAATTGACCATACCTTCGCTATGCCTGCGATTGGCCAGGAGGCGCGGGGTGGCGGGACTCGGGGTGGTCGGGGTAGCCGATTGGGCCAGCGGGACACTGAGCTCGCGTCTCCAGCAGCGGCTCGAGCTCAGCATCTGCGCCATGGCTGTGCTGCGGCACAGAAGGGGCCTCTGGGGCAGCGAGCTCACGTCCCACTGCGGACCATCAAAAGCGTGGGAGCTGGGTGCCTGTCCACTCAGGCACCAGGCCTTTCAGAAGCCTTCGCCACGCCGGAGGCTTCTGAAAGGCCTGGTGCACCAGCGGACAGATACTCAGCTCCCCTGCGGTCCTATTCATATGAAACTTTGTTTGTGAGGCAGTATGACATATGCATTTCATGTATTCATCTTTGAACTTCTGAATATGCCTCATACATGATTTCCTTTCTACCTCACATCCCCCTGGTATTTTCTTCATAAAAAAAGTTTTCAAGTAGATTTTGTGTGTTTGAAATATTTATTTTTATTGTTTGTTTTATAGAATAATTTTAAACTTAAATTTTGAGCTCTATAAAGTTGTTGGTAGTGTGGGTTCAGAGATGTGTTTAGACTGCTTTTTGTTTGTTTTAGAATGGTAAACAAATTGTTTTCAAATTGTTTTTGTGAAATAATTGTTTTACTTTATATTCTTCCTTCAGAACATGTTAACTGTCATAATAATCACACTTTCTAATCAGTAATTTCATGTTTATAGGCATTTACATAATGTTAGATATGTGTACCTTATTTGAAAATAATTGTTTTGCCTTACAACTAATATTTAGCAATCTTTTCATATGTAGGTTTAATGACATTCATGTTCCTGTGAGATTAGAAAGTGTGAAATTTGCCAGTCACTGTTTAATGAATCACCCAGATTTAGCAAAGGATCTCACAGGTAAGGTAGCTGCTTTATATTATTTTAGATGTGACCTTTAACCGTAACTTTAGTTTTTGAATTAGCTTTTAATTCTGGCAGGCACTGTTTCAGGTCTATATCAACCTTGGACTAGTGAATGATTTCATGTTAATATAATAGTATACTTGAAATCTTCATATTGTGATCCTCATAGTTTGAGGAAGTAGGCTTTTGTGATATATTATGAAATCACTATACCTATGTGAAAATTAAACATAGTAACGTCAATTAATAACTAAGAAAGTGGTTACCTTCTGGACTAGACTAGAATTTCTCATTATTCATTTGAACATAGAGCATTTGAACCTATTTATTTGGTAATAGCAAATAAATGGCTTCTATCAAAATGCTGTTCACCAAAAAAGAGGAAGTAACATTATTTTGTTTTGATTTTGTATTGTAAATATTTAGGAATTTTTTATAGGTCATAGAATGTTAATTCTGTTTTTTATATTGTGTAATGTGCAGATATATACCTATCAGTAAGCCTTTTTTACTGTTTTCCTTTTTTCAGTCTTAATTTGTATTGTAACTTAAATTGTAATCTGTTTAATCCGATACTGTGTTGTGATTTGACTTTCCCAGTATAATTGATGTAAAATACATTATTTATTAAGATATTATTGCGCCTATGTTCATAGCAGCACAATTTACAATAGCTAAGATTTAGAAACATCCTAAGTGCCCATCAGCAAATGAGTGGATTAGAAAACTGTGGTACTTCTACACAATGGAATACTACGTTGCTGTAAAAAAGAAAGAACTTCCACCATTTGCAACAGCATAGGTGGACCTGGAGAGCATTATGCTAAGTGAAATAAGCCAGTCAGAGAAAGATGAATATCACATGATCTCACTCATATGTGGAATATTAATGAAAAACATAATGAACAAAAATGGAGCCAGAGAAAAAAATATTTTAGAATATAATAGAAGTAATCCTGTTACTTGCAGATTTTTAATATTTCCTAAAACGTTTGTAATATTATACTATGTTGGTACAGTTTGGGTAAAATTATTATATTTAAAATATCTTTTTTTCTTGACATATTAATATTTACTGCATGTAATATTACTATATTTAAAATAGTTTTTCTTAAAATATTAATGTTTATTGCATGTAAATGGCTAATTATTTTGTTTCTACAATCTGGTAATAGATTTATTTTGTATATTGTAAAATAAATAAATCAGCCCTAAAAAATAAATAAATAAGATATGATTGTGCAGTAGTAAATACTATGGCGTAGTTTATTTGTGTTTACATAGGGTATTGCTACCTCAAAAATAAAATGCTTTAAATTTATGCACATTTTATAAACATTGTGGACAAAAGCTTAAAGCATTAGTCTCTTCTTTCATGACAGATATGATAGCCAACATTTATTTTTAGTTTTCTCCTCTTATTATAGAATATTTGAAAGTTAGATCACATGACCCAGAAGAAGCTATTCGCCATGATGTTATTGTTACCATAATAACAGCTGCCAAAAGAGACCTTGCCTTAGTAAATGATCAGCTACTTGGCTTTGTAAGGGAAAGAACACTGGATAAACGGGTAAACTCTGAGGAATCTTATTCTTTTCTAATTTACTTTGTTTAAATTGTTTACTAACTGCAAAAGAATTTATTTTCTATTATATTTAAAGCTTTTTTGTGTGAAAATCAAATTAATACACTGCCAGAAAACGAGCTAATATTTTGTATTTCTGTGTATTTTTAAATTACCTTCATAAATGAATACATTGTTTTCTATAGCTTTTCAGATCTTAAGCATGCATGATTTGCTTCTAGCTTACCTTTTCAAAAAGAATAGCTAGCGCGGCCAGTATTGCTCAGTGGTTGCGTGTCAACCCAAGAACCAGGAGGTCACAATTTGATTCCCAGTCAAGTCACATGCCCAGGTTGTGTGCTCCATACCCATTAGGGGGCATGCAGGTGGCAGCCGATCGATGATTCTCTGTTATCATTGAAATTTCTATCCCTTCTTCTCTGAAATCAATATAAATATTTTTTTTAAAGCTAAATTAAAGTTCTATTTTACCTTTTCACTTGCATAATGAATTCTGAAAGAGTAGTGATTATCTATATTTATTACCTATAGTTAGTATTTTCAAAAGAGACTGTATTTTGTAATTTAGGTGGATATGGCTGTCATTCATTTAACTAAAAGATAATCATGCTTTCTCTGACAATGATGTTTTCATTTAGGTATGCCAATCTAAGGGCAGAAATTACAGTTGTAGTTTTTTTGTGTGGTTTCCTTCATGTGGAAGCAATTAAAAGCATGGGTTGCCCTGGCCAGGTAGCTCAGTTGGTTAGAGCATCGTCCCCAAGGGCCAAGGTTGTAGGTTCAAACCCCAGTCAGGGCACATATAAGAATTAACCAAGGAATGCATAAATAAGTGGAACAAAAAATATCTTTCTCTTTTTTTCTGTCTAAAATCAATAAATATTTTAAAAATTAAAACACACACATGTGGGTTATATGGAAAAGTAGTATTAAGAACAGCAATAACAATTGCTAAGGCATAGTGTCATCCATGAGCAAAAGACAGACATGCAAGACAGGCTGATTAGACATGCTACTTATTAACGTCTTTAACAAAGGTTTGCCTTTGCACTGTGCTATTTTATTGGGGCATAGTTGAAAACCTGATGTTCTCCCAAATCCAGTGTAGTTTAGTTATAATTTCAGGGTAGAAGTAATATTTCTTGGTTATGAAATAAAGCAAGCTGTATTCTTTAAGTTCTTTTGAAATAGTCAAAGAAGGCAGTTATGTACTAGTAGCATAGACACTGTTTAACTTGTTCAGCTATGTCAGTAATTCTGACTTTGAAGAGTTTTTCCCCTTGACTTTAATTTAAATGAAATTATAATCTCCCTAGTGGTAACTTGATAATTAGCACACACATAACCAGTTTATTTTTATTTTATTTTTTTCACACATAACCAGTTTAAATTGCTGTTTGTTTTATTTCCTCTTTTTAGGAACATTTCATTCCTATTTCTGTCAGTGTTTATCGTTTCAGAAAGTGACTGAATGACTCTTCCTGAGACTGCATGATGTGATGTGCTCATAATAGCACTTACTGGATATTTTAGGAAAGGAGAGGGAGAGAGAAATAGAAACATCAATGATGAGAGAGAATTATTGATCGGCTGTCTCCTGCACACCCCCTACTGGGGGTTGAGCCCACAACCGGGGCGTGTGCCCTGACTGGGATTCGAACTGTGATCTCCTGGTCAACGCTCAACCACTGAGCCATGCCGGCCCGGCCTTATTGGATGTTTTAGATGTAATAAATTAGATAGCCTTGGGTATAGACTTTCTGAAATGTGTTTTCTGTATGCTAATCTTAGGTTTTACTGCTTAAATTATTTGGTTTTGTTTAAGAAATGTTACAAACCATCTATTACCTGTTGTATGGGAACAAAGTTTCATTCTGTCCACTACAAAAATTTTATCAGGGAGTTTTAATTTAAACTAAGGATAGTATTCTCTGATTTGTTATTGAAACAAATATATTTTTTTGGTTATTGCTTTATTACATTTTACTATCATGATTCTAACTATGTTTTTATAGTCTCCTTTTCTTTCTGTCCACCCTCATCCAACTACCTTTCTTTCCAACTAGTAAACCATCCAAAACTCTAGAAGTCCCACAGAGTCTTTAACTAACTAGGATGTGGCTAAGTAAATCATTTGCCCTCTTAATCTCTAAGGTAGGGAAGTTCACCTAAGAAGATGTCCAAGGTACTTTCCAACTTAGCAATTCCAGGATCTTGGTATTAAATTTTGCTCTTGTTCTGAGCTATTCCTTTTTTTGTGTAAGGAGTGCATTTTATACTTTATTTTTACCCTTTAATTGCTTCTAAAACTTGGCCAGATTTTTTTTAGACAGAATTGAATGAAATCTTTGTAAGATTTACAATTGCTTGGCTTTGAAGAAAATAAGTTGGCAGATGATTTAGCAGAATTTGCATTGGATAATTTTTAAAGTAGCCTGATTTTTTTAAGTCAGAGCATATTCAAAATTGTGGGTTAAACAGTTTGTTTGCCTCTTATGAAAAATATTGTGCTGTTTTTGTACACATAAGTCTAATAGTACAGCCTAGTAAAGAATTGGCAATTTTTGCAAATTGGTATACTAAAGTTTGGTATCTAGCTCATTCAATGAACTTTATACTTTCTAGTGGCGAGTAAGAAAAGAAGCTATGATGGGTTTGGCTCAGCTTTATAAGAAATATTGTCTTCATGGTGAAGCAGGAAAGGAAGCTGCAGAGAAAGTCAGCTGGATAAAAGACAAACTTCTGCATATTTATTATCAGAATAGCATCGATGACAAGTGAGTAACATGTTGCTAGAATGGTTGAATATAAAGGTGCTTTTAATTTCTAAAAAATATCATTTAATTTTTTAATAACTTCTAAGTCTAGAAACTATTTTCCATGTATTTATGCATGCTATCCCATATAATAAAAGGCTAATATGCGAATTGTCCCCTCAACCAGGAGTTTGACCAGGGAGTGGGGCTGGCCGGCCAGACCCCACCCATGCACAAATTCATGCACCGAGCCTTCTAGTGTTTGTATATGACTCTAACCAAGATTGTAAGGTAGCATAATAATAGTGAAATAGGCATAAGCTTTGGAGTCAGACTAGAAACCAAATGTTCATTCTGCCCTTTATTGGGTGTGTGCTCTTGCACAACTGACAACTTCTGTGCCATTCAGTTTTATCTAAAAAGGAATAATAATAAAGCTTTCCTTAAAGAATTGTCATGTGGATTAAATAAAATAATGAATGTAAAGCCCCCTAACTCTATGCCTGGCAATACAGCACTATTTAATAATTATTATTTTTCCTTTTTACAACACCATAAGTACCAATAGAAGTATTACTGTGTAGTTTTTTTATTTCAGTGTAATTGACATAATTATATACAATATACCAGTAATGGTTTCATCTTTGTATATATTGAGAAATGATTGCCACAGTAAGTGTGGTTAACATTTGTCCCCATACATAGTTATAACTTTTTTCACGTGATGATGCCTTTTGTCATTTTCATTGTCTGAATGTTACTTACCTAGTATTATTTTATATTGGATTGTAATAATGATTTTGGGTTTTGTAAAATACTTGGTAATGTGTTATTGAATTAAATTGACTACTTTGCATCACTGGATATGTATTTTATTGATTAATGAAGAGTCCTTGTATTCTCTTATTCCAATGATATTGAATAATAAATATAAGCTTAGCAAGACCATGGAAAGAAGAAATATCAAATGTATACAGGAAAAGCTAAATTTTCAGGAAATAGTATGAAGGTAGAACCCCCTGTATTTTTTTTTTTGTGTGTGTGTGTGTTCTTTTTTTGGGGGGGGGGGGCGTTTATGACAACATGAGAAAGGAGCTGAACTGTAATCAAAGGAAATTAATGTGGGGTTTTGGTAGGGGGGGGTGTTGTTTTTGTTTTCTTTTTCTTTTTAGAATTGGCTATTCTTGAGATCATAGCTTTATATATTAGTATTAAGTAATTTGTTATAACTCCAGACCATTGAAAGAATAGGTAACCTAGTACCCTAGCACCCTATGTTTAGGAATGACATACAACCCTTTTAGAACACCTATTTCATACTGACAAATTAGAAATTAAAGCCACAAATAGCTAGCATAGCTCTAAATATTAAAAAAATAAATATATCTTCAGGGAAAAGAACTGATCACATACTGATCATTTTCATTGTATTTACACACATACATGCTACCCTTGGTATGTTATCTTTGCAGTTTGTGGTTCTAATACAAAATGGCTATTTTAAAAAAACAGAACAGTGTTATCTGGGAGGTTTTTGTTTGTTTTATAGACTATAGAGAAAAATCTCTAAAAAGTGGAATAATTGTGTTATTGGGGGTTTGTTTGTTTCATAGGCTGTTGGTAGAAAAAATCTTTGCTCAGTATCTTGTCCCCCACAATCTGGAAACAGAAGAGAGAATGAAATGCTTGTATTATTTATATGCTAGTTTGGATCCAAATGCTGTCAAGTAAGTTACTTTTTAATGATTGTTCGGATTATTTCCTGAAAATTTCATAAAATCACTTTATCTGATCTAATTAATTGTTCATGATGGGGTTATTGCTTCTGGTTGAATCCAGAACCTCAGATAAATATATAGAGAGAAAATTTTTATAAGTTCAGGTTTAGTCAGAAGCAAGAATATGCCTATATGCATAGGCATATTAGGCAACTGAGTCAGTAATAGGGTTTCAGGGATTCAATTAAGTCCCCATGTCAAAATTACCTATTGTCTACCTGTTGACTGAGGTGTGAATCACACTGTTGGAGCTTTACCATACTGAGTCTCAGACTGGTTCTTTGTCAGGCAAGTATATTCAGATCACCTCTATGTAGAATGTCCATATACATATTTCTTCTGAACCATTTGGAGTAATTTGAAGACATTGGATTCCTTTATCCCTAAATACTTCAGTCTATATCCCCTAAGAACAAGGATATTCTCTTATATAAACAGAGTACCCTTATCAAAATCAAGAGGTTTAACATTGATACACTATTATTTTCTAATCCAATATGTATTCATTCAGATTTCCTCCATTGTCCAAATAATATTCTTCATAGATATTTATTTTCTCATTGTAAGTTTACACATTGCATAGTTGGTTGTCATATCTCTAGTCTCTTAATTTGGAACGATTTCCTTGGTCTTCTTTGTTGTGACTTTGATGGTTTTTGGAAAAATATTGAGCATGCCACTAATTTTGTAGATTGTTCCCTCAATTTGTGTTCGCCTGGTATTTATTAGATTGAGATTATGGTTTTTCACCCGAAATTCCACAGAGGTAACATTGTATTCTCAATGCATCATGTTAGGAGGCATTATCTTTTCTAAAAGATTTGCAAGTGGTTCCTAATAATCTAGGTAGTAAACCCCTGAACTAAAGTTTGGACTCTGTTTATATTTCAGAATATTTGGCAAAGAATACTTAGAGTTAGACTAATTTCTGAGGTCCTCTGGGCACCTGGAATTATGGAGTGGGTTTATAAGAGAAGAAAATTTCCTTTGTTGAGAGAAAAGAATTCTGAATCAACACACTCCATTTTAAGTCTGGCATCTCAAATCTACATCATTTCAGAGAAATTCATATTTTGAAATAGTCTACTGACCTTTATGCATATCTCCTTAGCCTGGCATAAAAAGGCCTTCATCATCTCATCCTTTTCCAAAGTATATGCCATGCATTTTGATAACATTTCATATTTCTTTATACCAGAACATTCTAGCTATCTCTGTTTAGAATGTCTTTCAATTCCTTCATTTACCTGTCAGATGCTGTTTATCCTTCTATATTTTCTCTCATAAGAAGGCTTATATTTACCATTTTACATTAAACTATCTTAATAGTAATAATTACATTTTCTGGTGCTTAAAATATTAGGTAGATATAGAAGAATGATGCATCTATATCATGCAACAAGAAAAGTAATGAAGTTAAATACTTATCAGTATTGTTATATTATGCACTTTTTTCATATTTATAACTTTATTTACAGAGCTCTCAATGAAATGTGGAAATGTCAGAACATGCTTAGAAGTCATGTACGAGAACTCTTGGATTTACACAAGCAGCCTACAGTAAGTTCATGATTTGTGTAAATTCATTGTTACAGTCATTATTTAGATTTTCTTTGATTATATATAATGAAGCAAATAGGAAGTATCTCAATTGTTCTATTTACCAAATGTCAGTGAAACATAATTTCTGTAGTTATCCAAGCAAAATTTCCATTTCAAATTAGTATAACAAAATCTTATTTTCCACCACAGGGAAAGAAATAGTGTTTTCTCATTTATCAAGTATTTAGACACTAATATATCATACATAATTTATCAAAATGCAAATAATTAGAATTAAACCTCAAGATAAAATTATATTAAAAGTAATCATCTTTTTTACTCCATGATTGCTGGTACTTCAATGGAGAGTCAGTGTCAAATCAGGTATCAATCCTATAAATATGCCAAATTCAAATTAAAAAAAGAAATTCTATCCAGCATTTTCTGGAAGGTGGAGTAAAGAAACTTAATGATCTCTTAATATACTTCTAAATGTGTTTGCTAGAATACATGTTCTTTTTTAAAAATATATTTTTAAATTTATTTCAGAGAGGATGGGAAAGGGGGAGAAATAGAAATATTAGTGATGAGAGAGAATCATTGATTGGCTGCCTCCTGCATGCCCCTCAACCCAGGCATGTCCCCTGACCCGGAATTGAACCATGACCTGGTTCATAGGTCGACGCTCAACCACTGAACCACACCAACAGGCTAGAATACATGTTATTAATCAGGGAACATAGACTGAAACCTATCAAGTGTTCATGGATACTAAATCAAGAGTTGACAGACTTTTTTTTAAAATGACTAGATAGTAAAATTTGGGCTTTGCCAACTATTTACTCTGTGGTGAACTCTCAACTCTCCCTTTGTAGTGCAAAAACAGTTTTAGACAATATGTAAATAAATGGTCATGATTGTGTTCCAGCAAAACTTTAACAAACCCAGGTGGTCCGTGGAACCATAGTTTACCAATTTCTTATCCAAATTACTCAAGTTTCATACAAATTTAAGTCATCTTTTTTGTAATGGAGGAAAGGGAACACATTTTGGAGGGGAGGTGATTTTCTGAGGTTATTTAAGTAATAGGCCACACAAAAGCTAATAGAATTCTATTCAGGAGGAAAACATTTCTAGTCTTCACATTATTAATTTTCTTTGGTGTATGGTTTCATAGTAATTTCCATATAATTGCTTTATATCAAAGTTATCCTGTTCAATCTTCTGGCAAGATAATTTCCCTATGAAAATTATATACTCTAAATTTTTAAATACCTGTTCCTGCTAACATCTCCTTTCCTTCTATATGTCCTAACTTAATAATTGTTGCTAGTACACAATTTTTTATTATCAACTTAGGGTGTAGATATGATAATACTAGATATGGTAATATTTTTAACTTAAAAAATACAACCCTGAGCATAGATTTTCTTTCAGAAATTTAATAACACATATCACTTCTTTTGTTTTTGTTTTAAATTTCAGTCAGAGACTAACTGTTCTGCCATGTTTGGAAAACTGATGACCATAGCAAGTGAGTATGTTTATTCACTCTGTAGATATATAATAAACATCAAAACAGACAAATAATTTACCCAGTGGGACTATCCATTTAAATAAGGAAAATTATCCTTTCCTTAGTACTTTTATTTAGAAGAACCAGTTAGGCTGATATTCTCTTGCCGGCTCAAGAGATGGAGGGATAGAGATATAGAAACATTGATGGGAGAGAAACTTCATCAATCAGTTGCCTCCAGCATGCCCCCTACTAGGTATCGAGCCTGAAACCTGGGAATGTGCCCTGACCAGGAATGGAACCAGTTGGTTCCTGGGTCGATGTTCAACCACTGAGCCACACCTGAGGGCACTCAGCATTATTTTTAAGACAACTTTCTTTTAGCTTAGTAGAGTGGTTTGTTTTTTGTTTTTGTTTTTTAATTTCTTTATTGATTAAGGTATCACATATTTGTCCTCATGCCCCCATTCCCATCCCACACCCCTCCCCACACATGCCCCCACCCCCCTGTTGTCCCCAACCGCTGGTTAGGTGCATATGCTTGCACACAAGTCCTTTGGTTGATCTCTCCCCTTCACCCCCACCCTCCTCTACCCTCCCTCTGAGGCCCGACAGTCTGATCCGTGCCTCCTTGTTTCTGGGTCTGTTCTTTTTTTTTTTCTTTTTTTTTTTTTAACATATTTTATTGATTTTTTTTACAGAGAGGAAGGGAGAGGGATAGAAAGCTAGAAACATCGATGAGAGAGAAACATCGACCAGCTGCCTCTTGCACACCCCCTACTGGGGATGTGCCCGCAACCAATGTACATGCCCTTGACCGGAATCGAACCTGGGACCCTTCAGTCCACAGACCGACGCTCTATCCACTGAGCCAAACCGGTTTCGGCTCTGGGTCTGTTCTTGTTCATCAGTCTATGTTGTTCATTATTTCCACTAGATGAATGAGATCATGTGCTATTAGAAATACACTTATAAGAACCGAAAATGAGACAAGCAATAATGGTTATGGTGACAGGAAATGAATCAGTCTGTAGTGAGTTTCTTTCTGGGCCAACAGTTCTTTTGAGACCCAATTACAATGCCCAACAGTTCCTGATGTGTACATGTCAGCACTGACATTACAGTTCTGGATGGTGGACAAATGGTGGTAATGCAGGTCCGACTCTCTCTGGTTTGGTCCTGGGCAACCTGCAGTGATGCACAGCTGCTAACTGCTAGTATGGGAAGATAGGGTGGTTTTTTTTTTAATGTATTATTGATGCTCTTTTAATTTTATAGAGAATTTGCCTGACCCTGGGAAAGCACAAGATTTTGTGAAGAAATTTAACCAGGTTCTCGGTGATGATGAGAAACTGCGTTCTCAGTTGGAGTTATTAATCAGCCCAACCTGTTCATGTAAACAGGCAGATGTTTGTGTGGTTAGTAAATTATACTTTTACATTTGTTCTTCTAACTTTACTTATAGAAGTTTATATTTTATTAAAATCTGCTTTACAGAGATTATTTTAGTTGTGTGAGTTTACCAGTATTGTGAGCTCTGAATTACCTAGGAAATATATCTGTGGTCAACTTAGTTCTCTTTACTTACCACTCTTCAGCCAAATTCCAGGAAAAACACTAGAGAACTAAGCCAGGGAGATTAGTCCTAGGAACTGAGCAAGATAAAATGCTTTGTATTTAGTAGACATTAAGTAAATAAGAATTTTCTAAATGCTTGTTTGTGCATACATTTTCTTCTACCATATATTAGCAAGGAGATACCCTTGTCAAGAAATCAGCAATAGTTACATTGCTGTATATGTATTTATAAATAAGGTAATTCCTGTTTAGGCTTCTGTCTTCATTCTATTCTTGGACTCTATTTTATAGAAAATCAGTATCTTTTTTTTTTTTTAATTTCTTTATTGATTAAGGTGTCACATATTTGTCCTCATCCCCCCATTCCCATCCCACACCCCTCCCCATGGATGCCCCAACCCTCTGTTGAACTTAAGCATTGGTTAGGCTCATATGCATGCACACAAGACCTTTGGTTGATCTCTCCCCCCTCCCCCCACCCTCCCCTATCCTCCCTCTGAGGCCCGATAGTCCGATTGATGCCTCCTTGTTTCTGGTTCTGTTCTTGTTCATCAGACTATGTTGTTCCCCTAGATGAGCGAAATCATGTGTCACTAGAGATATACTTATAAGAATTGAATGTGCGACGAGCAATAATAGTTATGCTGACAGGCAAATGAATCAGTCTGTAGTGAGTTTCTTTCTGGACCAACAGTTCTTTTGAGACCCAATATCAATGTCCACCAGTTCCTTATGAGTACATGTCGGCACTGACCCCTCAGCTCTGGATGGTGGACAAATGGTGGTAATGCAGGTCCGACTCCCTCTGGTTTGGTCTCGGCCGGACCCAGGGGCACGGCTTCACCCGGATCCAGGGGCCCACGGCCTCACCCGGACCCGGGACCCAGCCTCACCCGGAGAAAATCAGTATCTTTATTCATTCATTTATTTAGCATTTTATGAGCCATGCGGGCCAGGTGAGCCTCATTTTTCTCATTTGTAAATTTTAACTTCTTTATAGGGTTCTTAGAAGATTTGTTTTATATATATACTAGAGGCCCAGTGCACGAAATTCGTGCACAGGGGCTGGTCCCCTCAGCCCAGCCTGCACCCTCTCCAATCCGGGACCCCTCAGGGGACATCCCTCTCACAGTCCTGGACTGCTAGCTCCTGATAGCTCATCTGCCTGCCTGGTCACCCCTCACTGCCTTCCCTGCTGGCCTGGTCCCCCTCAACTGCCCCCCTCTGCCTGCCTCGTCACCCCTAACTCCCCCCTGCCAGCCTAGTCGCCCCTCACTGCCCTCCCCTGCCAGCCTAATCGCCCCCAACTGCCTCCCCCTGCTGGCCTGGTCACCCCAAACTGCACCCCCCCCCCCACCAGCCTGGTCGCTCCTAACTGCCACCCCACTGGCCTGGTCGCCCCCAACTGCCCGCCCCCCCCCCTCCCGCCAGCCTGGTCGCCCCACGCACCCTGCTTGTTCAGTCGTTTGGTTGGTCCTCACTAACCCCCCTGCCAGCCTGGTCATAGGCAGCCATCTTGTGAGGGTGTGGTGGTCAATTTGCATATTACCTCTATTATATAGGATAATCTCTTGGCAAAATAATGCCCTCAGGGGCAGGAGGCGACCCCATCACACCTCTGCTGCTGCCTGCCAGCAGCGCAAGCCTCGGCCGGTCCTGGTTACCTGAGCCTCGGGTGGCCCTGGGTGGCTGGGAGACTGGGGGAGATTGGGGGACTCTGGAGGCAGGCGCCCCAGCGGGGCTGAGGGGCTGGGTGCCGCCATCTTGTGGCTGTGGGCGCTGCCATCTTTGAGGGCATGGCAGTCAATTAGCATATTCTCTCCTTGTTGGCTGTGGGCATGTCACCCTCTTTGCAACAGCATGACGGTCAATTAGCATATTCTCTCTTTATTAGATAGGATATACCCCTATCCCTACACTACCCTTTAGGATTTCAGTAAATTGTATTTCTATGGTATTACACATAGATAACAACTACTATGTATGGGACCAATCCTTCATAGATGAAAAAGAGAGAGAGAAATTTAGATATTTATGTCTAACTTTGTTCTAGAAAAAATAAGGATTGGATAATTATATAAATATGTAATAAGGTGTAAGAACTATAATATATGTTTACAGAGTTGTTTGAGAGCATGGATGAGGTATTTTTTTATTCAGTCTAGGGTTACAGGGTATCTAAGTGGATCTAAAAATGACCAATAATTATTTCTAGTATAATTGTTTATATACATAGTGATATTTTATATAGTCATGATGATATGGAAGCAACCTAAGTGTCCATTGATAGATGAATGGATAAAGAAAGTTGTATACACACTGGACTATTACTCAGTCATGAAAAAGAATGAAATCATGCCCTTTGTGACAACATGGATGGACCTAGAGGATATTATGTTAAGTGGAATAAGTAAGAAAAAGACAAACCTGTATTGTTTAACTTACATCTATACTAATAAAAGAGTAATATGCTAATTAGACCAGACATCTTCCAGATGACCTTCCGGACAAAGCCACAGTGGTGTGGCTGAGGCAGAGGCAGTTAGGGGTGATCCGGCCAGCAGGGGAGAGCAGTTAGGGCAATAAGGCAGGCAGGGAAGAGCAGTTAGGGCGATCAGGCAGGCAGGCAGAGTGATTAGGCAGCCAGGTGAGCGGTTAGGAGCCAGTGGTCCTGGATTGTGAGAGGGATGTCAGCAGTCAGACATCCCCCAAGGAGTCTCGGATTGGAGAAGGTGCAGGCTGGGCTGAGGGACCCTCCCAACCCCATGCATTAATTTCATGCACCGGTCCTCTAGTCCTATATAATAAAAGGCTAATATGCAAATTGACTGGTCACTATGTCGCACACTATACACCAGGGGCCAGATGCTCAATACAGGAGCTGCCCCCTGGTGGTCAGTGCACTCCCAGTGGGGGAGCGCTGCTCAGCCAGAACCAGGGCTCACATCCCTTGAGGTCTCCTGGACTGCGAGAGGGCATAGGCCAGGCTGAGAGACACCTCCCTCCCCACCCCATCCCCCCGAGTGCATGAATTTCGTGCACTGGGCCTCTAGTGTAGAATATAAAAAATAAACAAATTAACAAACAAAACAAAATAGACTCATAGATACAGAGAAGAAACTGATAATTGCCACAAAGTTGGGATGGTGGGCAGATGGGCAAAAAGGTAAAGGGAATTGTGAGATACGAACTTGTAAGTCATGTGGATGTAAAGTACATCATAGGGAATACAGTCAACAGTATCCCAATAACTATATAGAGACAGATGATTACTAGATTCATGTGATCATTTCTTAACCCTTTGCACTCGCTTTTTTCTCAATTCCTACTACCGATGCTAACCTAGTCACACTCAACATCCGAGTGCAAAAGATTAAGGTATATAAATATCAAATCACTGTGTTGTACACCTGAATCTAATATATTATTGTATGTCAACTATAATCTTAAAAGAGCTCTACATTAGAATAAGCTTATAGAGTTATTGCTTTATAGTTCGAATGCACTTTATGTGTTTATCTTCTCAACTAAAATTTACAGTTACTCCTAAGTACTCAAAAGCCTTGTCATTAGAGTAGATTTCTTTTTCCAATACCCAGTATATTGTAACTTTGACTTTGTCTTTAGGTGGTTCAGTCTCTATAATCATTAAGTGATGTATTCTTTAGACATTTAGAGCAATGTCTTTCCTTTGTAGTTTCTATTTGATGTATTGCCACCATCTTAACTCAGTTCTGTTTATCCAAAAATGAAAATCTTTATAAATATTTATACACTTATGAATCTTTCTCTTTTTAAATAAACAAATTACTGACCTAAAACACATTATTCTGTCAAATAAACCAAAAAACTCATCCATGAAAGTATACAATATTTTGTTTTATTTTTTCAAAAGTAAAGCATTAAAAATTGTTTATTAAACAAAAATTTTATGGGAGAAATGAGACAAAGTCATAAATAACACCATATTATTTCCGTTTTGTTCTCCACAGTCCAGTGATTGCCTAAGGAGTGTGTAATTTCAGTCAGTCTAAAGCAGAAGTGTATGTGTGTGTGTGTGTGTGTGTGTGTATGTGTGTGTTTTACTTTTGCTGGTTTTGAATCTTTAAATGCTTTTGATGCCTATAATCGTATTTATTTTGAAAAAAACATGAAATTGAATCATACTTATGGTAAAAAACTCTTTGCTTTTTAGAGAGAAATAGCTCGGAAACTTGCAAATCCTAAACAGCCAACAAATCCTTTTTTAGAGATGGTTAAATTTCTGTTGGAAAGAATTGCACCTGTGCATATTGATTCCGAAGCCATAAGGTAAGCTAGGAAATATATTTATTCAAAATAAAATGTAATCTGAAACTACAGTGTTGTAAATTTAAATTCTTGGTTCCTAAGTAGACCTGAAAATGTTCCCTGTATACCTTTCTAATGGAAGCATACAGTACATCATTCAGGTTGAAAGAAGGGCCTGTTTATGTTCCAGTCTTTGGCTTACTTCAATGCTTTTTTATTTTTTAACAGTTCCTGTGTTTATTTTTAGTTTTATGTGCTCATTGAAGAAAACCTAGGACATAAGAACAGAGAAGAAAATTTAAATCTATAGACTGTCAATCAATCTTTGAATTTCCTTTTTTTAATTTAAAGAATGAAATCTTACAACACCAAAAGCCAAAACACAAAAGAATCACAGATTTTACTATATAAACATCTGTAACTTCTATATGTTTAAGCAGATAAAATAAACAACAACAACAACAACAAAGAAATTTTTAGAAGTTTCTGGGAAAACAAAACTTGGGGTCAGAGACTCTTATTTTTTAATCTTCACCGAGGTTATATTTTTACTGATTTTGAGAGAGAGAGAGCGAGAGAGAGGATTGCGGGGGAGAAAAACATCAATTGGTTGCCTCCTATATTCGCCCCGACAGAATCAAATCCACAACCATTTGGTATACGGGATAATACTCCAATCAACTGAGCCAGACGGCCAGGGCTATCTTTGGGGTTTTTTTTAAACCATTTTAATGATTACATGATATTCTTCAGTATGTATTACATCACTGTTCACTTGAGGTATGTGAAAACAGAATAATGTTTTGAAAAGAGCACAAGATTACCATCAGACTACTCTGGTTTCAAAACCTGTTTAATATTGCTTTGTGGCTTTGGAAAAAGCCCTCTAATTTATCTGAGTTTGTAATTTATTTTTTACCTTAGTGTGGGTGTAATATCTCCTTTGGATGATTGTGAGATTTAGCGATAACATATAAAAAGTAAGGAGCCTGGCTCTGACTGGTTTCTCTTCGTGGTTAGAGCTTTGGCCAGTGGACTGAAGGGTCACAGGTTCAATTCCGGTCAAGGGCGGATACCTCGTTTGCAGGCTTGATCCCCAGCCAAGGGTGCATGCAGAAGGCAACCATTCAATGTGTCTCTCTCACATTGATGTTTCTATCTCTTTGTTTCTCCCCCTCCCTTTCCACTCTCTGAAAATCAATGGGAAAAACATATCCTCAGGTGAGGATTAACAAAACAAAAAAAAGTAAGGAGCCTGGCATAATTGATAGCTGATTTTTATTAGCTGTTCCCATAATTTCATACATTTCAGTTGTTTCTAATGATTTCCTGTTGTACTTTTGTGAGTACTTTCCCCTTGCACTAATTACTAGTATTTTTCTAGTTGATAAGTTGTATACTATGGTATTACTAATTTAGATTTTCTTGTATTAATAGTGCACTGGTAAAACTGATGAACAAATCAATAGAGGGGACAGCAGATGATGAAGAGGAGGGTGTAAGTCCAGATACAGCTATTCGTTCAGGACTTGAACTTCTTAAGGTATTTTTGAAACAGTTTTGTCTCCAGCATTTCAGTAATCACTATTTTTTTATTAAAAACTTTTCATGTTGACATTATTACAGATTCCCCCCCGCCCTTTGCCCACCTCTACCTATCCCTGTCTCCCCCTCTTTTGACCTTCACCACACTATTTTTCATGTCCATGGGATATGCATATATATGTTCTTTAGCTAATCCCTTCAACTTCTTTATCCAGACACTACCACCCCACCTCCCCTCTGGCTCTCTCCTGTCTGTTCCATGTGTCCATGCTTCTAGTTCCATTTTGTTCATAGGTTTATTTTGTTCATTAGATTCCACAAGGGATCAAAATTTGAATTTTATTAAGGACATGCAAGAGTTAGGCCTTATTTCATTGGAAACTATTCAAAAGATTTAAGCTTTTTGTAGTGATCATATTTTATAAAAATGCTAGAGGCCCGGTGCATGAAATTCGTGCATGGGCGAGGGGGGTGTCCCCTCAGCCCAGCCTGCACCCTCTCCAATCCGGGACCCCTCAGGGGATGTTTGACTGCTGATTTAGGCTCGATCCCGGAGATCGGGCCTAAACCAGCAGTCGGACATCTCTCTCACAATCCTGGACCTCTGGCTCCTAATCACTCACCTGCCTGCCTGGTCATCCCTAACTGCCTCTCCCCCTACCCGCCCCCCGCTTCCACTGCTGGGCTGGTTGCCCCTAACTATCCCCCGCTGCCAGCCTGGTCACCTCTTACTGCTCCTTCCCCCCCCCCCCCCCCCCCCCGCTATCCTGGTTGCCCCCAACTTCCCTCCCACCCCCTGCTGGCCTGTTCGCCCCCAACAGCTACCTCCTCTTACCCCCCTGCCCCACCCACCCCCGCCGGCCTGGTCGCCCCTCATGCCCCCACCACCAGCCTGCTGTTCAGTCGTTTGGTCGGCCCTCACCACCCTGCTGTCCTGGTCGCCCCACGCAGCCTGCTGTTCAGTCATTTGGTCGGCCCTCACTATCCTCCCTGCCGGCCTGGTTGTAGGCAGCCATCTTGTGAGGGTTAATTTGCATATTACCTATTTATTATATAGGACTAGAGGCTCGGTGCACAAAATTTGTGCACAGGGGGTGTCCCTCAGCCCAGCCTGCACCCTCTCCAATCTCAGATCCCTCTCGCAATCTGGGACTGCTGGCTCCTAACCACTTGCCTGCCAGCCTGCATGATTGCCCATAACCCACTTCTGCCTGCCAGCCTGATAGTCCCCTAACCGCTCTCCTGCCTGCATGATCGTCCCCAACTGCCTTCCCCTGCCAGCCCAATCGCCCCCAACTGCCTTCCCCTACAGGGCTGAGGGTACTAAGGGACTTCGGCTGGATGAGGCAGGGCTGAGGGGACTGGGGGACTCCAGCTGGATGAGATGGGGCTGAGAGGAACTGGCCGTCGCCATCTTGTGAGGGTACGGCAGTCAATTAGCATATTCCCTCTTTATTGGCTGTTGGTTCTGCCATCTTGTGAGGGAGTGGTGGTCAATTAGCATATTCCCTCTTTATTAGATAGGCTTATGTTTTTACATTTATAATAATGTAATTGTTTTACATCATAAAATAACATTTTTGAGCCCTAGCCTCAGTGGTTAGAGCATTCATCTGCAGACTGAAGGGCCATGGTTTCAATTCTGGTCAAGGAGACATACCTCGGTTGCAGGCTCAATCCCTGGCCTTGGTTAGGGTGCATGCAGGAGGCAACCCATCGATGGATCATGTGCATGTCTACTGTGCTTGTAACAGTACTAGTATATGTTAAATGATCTAGTACCTTTTAAAAAACCTGCATCTGGAGTAGTAGGATTGCTCATGGGAATATTATATGACAACGTATGTCTGATCAGGGAATTTTTAAACAATTGGTAATTGTAATAGATGCCAAAATATTCAGAGAATTGAGCCAATTAGTAAGGTCAGGCAAGACTTAGAAAAGATATGACTTAATCTAGGAAAAAACATCATCATCAAAGAGAATAATTCTTGGCATATTTTAGGGATCATTAGGAATCTAGCCTGACTAGAGAAAAGGATTGCTTTGGGGTGTAATGGGAGACAAGGTTGGTTCCAGATTGTGGAGTGCCATTGATGCAGAAAGATATTATCAGGGCTTTTTTCTTCTTGGTTTTGTTTTTCTTTGTTGTTTTTTTTAATATGTATTTTTATTGATTTCAGAGAGGAAGGGAGAAGGAAAGAGAGATAGAAACCTCAATGATGAGAGAGAACCATCATTGATCGGCTGTCTCCTGCATGCCCCACACTGGGGATCGAGCCCACAACTTGGGCATGTGCTCTGACTGGGAATTTAACCATGACCTCCTGATTCATAGGTTGATGCTCAACCACTGAGCCACGCCGGTCAGGCTTATCAGGACTTTTTAACCTTGCTTTTAATATGGTATCAACATTTGATAGAGCTTTTATTGGATGGAGTAAAGAGAAGAAATTGAAGTCAATGAAACATTTAGACCACTACAACATGTAAACTAAGGGGGAAGATACAAACCAGTGCAGTTAATGGACATTAGAAAAGAGGGTTGTGCCCTAGCCAGTTTGGCTCAGTGGAGAGAATGTCGGCCTGTGGACCAAAGGGTCCCAAGTTCAATTCTGGTCAAGGGCACGTACCTTGGTTGCAGGATTCTCCCTGGCCCAGACCCAGGTTGGGGTTTGTACAGGAGGCAACCAATTGATGTGTTTCTCTCACATCGATGTTTCTCTCTCTTTCCCTTTCTTCTTCCACTTTCCCTAAAAATCAATGGAAAAAGATCCTTGGGTGAAAATTAAAAAAGGAAAATGAAAGAAGAGAGGGTTGTATTGGAATGGTCTTAAATATTATATCATGGAAAGAATTGATATGATGCTTCATGAGAAATGTTTTAATTATACTTTTAATAATAGGGTTATATTTTTTAAATAGTTTTAAGAGTAAAATCATCTTTAAGATAGACATTTTTTTTTACTTTTTTTTTTATTGATTTTTTATAGAGAGAGGGGAAAGGAGAGAGAGAGAAAAACATCAAGGTGAGAGCAAAACTTAGCTCAGCTGCCTCCTACACACCCCCTACCAGGGATCGAGCCCACAAGCTGGGCAACCTTTTGGTACATGGGAGGATGCCCAAAGATAACATACAAATTAAGGGGGGAAGAGACAAACCAAAGACATTAGAATATAGATTGTTTGATTTGATTTTTCAAATTTGATTCTCCATTTTTCTATGAGTTATTAAAACTTTATAACTAGCCCTAACCTGGTTTGGCTCAGTGGATAGAGCATCAGCCTGCAGACTGAGGGTCCCAGGTTCGATTCCAGTCAAGGGCATGTGCCTTGGTTGTGGGCACATCCCCAATGGGAGGTGTGCAGGAGGAGCTGATCAATGTTTCTCTCTCATTGGTGTTTCTAACTCTCTATCCCTCTCCCTTCCTCTCTGTAAAAAAAATCACTAAAATATATTTTTAAAAAACAAAAAACCTCATAACTAAATATTATCACTGTAAATCTCATCAAATGAGACAATCTCTCCACTTTATTGCCCATTAAATAAATGATTATTGTATAACCTACTGAAGACTATATACTCCATTCCCCCATCTCCCTGCCTCTCAACTTTAACACTTATCCTATCTAATAAAAGAGAAATATGCAAATTGACCGTCACTCCAACAAACAAGATGGCCACCCCCATGTGGACACAAGATGGCTGGCAGGGGAGGGCAGTTGGGAGGGACCAGCCTGCAAGGGAGGGCAGTTGGGGGCGACCAGGCCAGCAGGGGAGGGCAGTTAAGGGCGACTAGGCTGGCAAGGGAGGCAAGTTATGGGTGACTGGGCCAGCAGGGGAGGGCAGTTGGGGGTGACCAGGCCTGCAGGGGAGGGCAGTTGGGGGCAACCAGGCCTGCAAGGGAAGACTGTTAGGGGTAACCAGGCCTGCAGGGGAGGGCAATCGGGCTGGCAGTGGAGCAGTTAGGCATCAATCAAGCTGGCAGGGGCGTGGATAGGGGGTGATCAGACTGGCAGGCAGAAGTGGTTAGAGGTAATCAGGCAGGCAGGCAGGCAGGCTAGCAGTTGGGATCCAGCAGTCCTGGATTGTGAGAGGAATGTCCCAGATTAGAGAGGGTCCAGGCTGGGCTGAGGGATACACACACCCCGTGCACAAATTTCATGCACCAGGCCTCTAGTTTCCAATATTATGCTAACTAAATTGTTTCCATAACATGTAACTTTGTAGACATGTCTAACTTGTTGTAAAGTCCTTAAGGATAGGCTGGAGCTTAGGTCATAATAAATAGGGAATAATTATATGTTTGTAGTCATAATTAAAAGTTATCAATAATCACCTTAGCCAGTTTGGCTCAGTGGATAGAGAGCATCGACCTGTGGACTAAAGGGTCCCAAGTTCGATTCTGGTCAAGGGCACATGCCCAGGTTGCGGGCTCGATCCCCTGTGCAGAGCATGCAGGAGGCAGCCAGTCAATGATTCTCTCTCATCATTGATGTTTCTATCTCTCTCTCTCCCTCTTCCTTTCTGAAATTAATACTAAAAATATATTTTAAAAATGAGAAAATCCTTTTTAAAAAAGTTATCAATAATGGCTTGTTTAGCCCTAACCAGTTTGGCTCAGTGGATAGAGCGTCAGCCTGCAGACTCAAGGGTCCCAGTTTCTATTCCGGTCAAGGGCATGTACCTTGGTTGCAGGCACATCCCCAGTAGGGAGTTATGCAGAAAGCTGCTGATTGATGTTTCTCTCTCATTGATGTTACTCTCTATCCCTCTCCCTTCCTCTCTGTAAAAAATCAAGAAAATATATATTTTTTAAAAATAATGGCTTGTTTATAGTTATGATGAGTGAACTTTTTGTGATGTATTTCACTTAAATATTTCCTTATAGAGTATCTTTTGCCATGAAATAAAGCTCTTGGTGCCCTAACCGGTTTGGCTCAGTATATAGAGCATTGGCCTGCGGACTCAACGGTCCCAGGTTCGATTCTGGTTAAGGACATGTATCTTGGTTGCGGGCACATACCCAGTAGGGAGTGTGCAGGAGGCAACTGATCAATGTTTCTAACTCTCTATCCCTCTCCCTTCTTCTCTGTAAGAAATCAATAAAATATATTTTTAATAAAAAAAGCTTTTGGTTAGCATTTTGTCATTTTGTTCACATCATAACATCATACACTATGAAAGAGGAGCCACATTTGCTGCATTCCCAATATCAGAATAGACTCTCAGATAAGAAAATAGATCAAGGAGCAGATATCAGCTGTCTTGAGGAATCTACTTCACAGTATTTCTGTCAGTGTCTTATGAGCCATGCCTAACTACTAGATATAAATCTTAATTCTGGGTAGCCAGCTTGTGCAGCCCATAATTTTAAATCATATTTATAGTTATCTTCTTTTAATGGATTAAAACCATTGTCTGTACCTCTAAAGCTATATCTGTTCCTCCAGGTTCTGTCTTTCACACATCCTACCTCGTTCCACTCTGCAGAGACATATGAGTCCCTGTTACAGTGCCTCCGAATGGAAGATGACAAAGTAGCCGAAGCTGCTATACAAATATTTAGAAATACAGGCCACAAAATAGAAACAGACCTACCCCAGATACGATCGTGAGTATATTTTTTCTCCTAGTAAACACAAGAGGTTTCTAAGTGTGGGAGCCATAGGATCTTTGTTTTCCTTTCACATAGGAAGACAGGTGAGAGGAAAGACAACTTGTATTTAGAAGCTACTTCTCTGTATTCTTTGTTTCATCTTTTCTCTGCCTCATTTCTCCCCTACCATTAAAATATAGGTAGAGGTAGAAACTGAAACTTTGTTTATAACAATATGATTTTAAAATACTAAATTAATGATCAAGAGTTATCACAGAATTGATTAATATATTTTTCTAACCTATGTATGTTCACCTTTTTCTCTCCAACTGGTTATGAATTCAATAGCTACTACCTTCATATCCCACCACAGAATGGGATGATCAAGTAGTGAGCTTAATAAAATATTTCTTAGTTACATGGTTGTTGACAGAGGTGCTTTTTATTGTTTTGATCTCTCCCTCTGGATTACCTCCCTTCTCATAAGAATTACGTACAGCCCTAGCTGGTTTGGCTCAGTGGATAGAGCATCGGCCTGCGGAATGAGGCGTCCCGAGTTCAATTCTGGCCAAGGGCACATGCCTGGGTTGTGGGCTCGATCCCCAGTGTGGGGTGTGCAGGAGGCAGCCGATCAATGATTCTCATCATTGATGTTTCTATCTCCCTCTTTCTGCCTCTCTGAAATCAATAAATATATATATATATTTTAAATTACGTACATTTTGTTTCACTTTGGTATCTTAAAGAGGTCTCTTAGGATCAGAATTGTGCTGAGACTATATTTGGCCATAAGATTTGGGAGATAAATTTTGGAAGAATACTATTACTGAAAGCTATTGAATCTCATGTTCAGAGTATATGCAGATAGTTTGGGGTATATCCAAATCAAACCGGTTTCTCCTTACAGAGTAATCATAGAATAAGAAGCCTCATGACTCCTAAAGGTTTTATTAAATTTGTGAGCTTATGGTTAAATTTGAGAAATAATTAAATATTTATTGTACATTTTCTTCATTGTCAGTGCTGTACTGGCTAATAGGAAAGAATTACCACAGTCAGTCCCTGCTCTCAAGGAGTTTATAGTCTAGAGATAATACTCTTTATATTTGTATATTATAGAAGAAGACATGGAAGAAAATAGAGAAAGGGCCAAATATCAGCTGTAGGATAAAGTTTCTCATATGTTTCTGAAAGTAGGAAAATCTGCCGAAACCGGTTTGGCTCAGTGGATGGAGCGTCGGCCTGCGGACTCAGGGGTCCCAGGTTCGATTCCGGTCAAGGGCATGTGCCTTGGTTGCGGGCACATCCCCAGTGGGGAGTGTGCAGGAGGCAGCTGATCGATGTTTCTAACTCTCTGTCGCTCTTCCTTCCTCTCTGTGAAGGATCAATAAAATATATTTAAAAAAAAAAAAAAGAAAGTAGGAAAATCTACATATATTTTTTAAGGTAAAGGATTTAGTCATAAAGGAATTCTATCCCAAAGGAAGCAGTGGAAGAATCAGGTGTAGGTGGAATAGTTAACTTTGGACACAAGAAATAAAACCTTTTTTTTTTTTTTCTAAAAGACTAATGGGGCCCTAACCAGTTTGGCTCAGTGGATAGAGCGTTGGCCTGCGGACTCAAGAGTCCCAAGTTCGATTCCGGTCAAGGGCATGTACTGTGGTTGCGGGCACATACCCAGTGGGGAGTGTGCAGGAGGCAGCTGATCGATGTTTCTCTCTCATCAATGTTTCTAGCTCTCTATCTCTCTCCCTTCCTCTCTGTGGAAAATCAATAAAATATATTTAAAAAAAAAAAAAAAAGACTAATGGGGAAGGAAAGAGAGAATCACTGAAAAGCCGAGAAGCACAACACTGTAGACCTCAGTAACAACCCTGATGCATCATAGAATTATAGCACACCAGGAAAGCAACAAGAAAGGTTAAAGTTGACTTATGTATCATCATTTCATGAGGCTAAGAAGAATTAATAATGCATTTAACAGCAATTGGAACAACATGTCTTCCTTTGTTACTTGTATTATTTACAGGAATTGTTACTCTGGTAAATTATTTTGTGAGGGAAAGACTTAAGCAGTACTCTATCAAAGAGGCTCTGTGGGCATAGAAATCCCTCTTCCAAACTTGCATGGAGAGAAAAATGTGGCATATTCAGATCAAATCAGACCTATAGTGACTCGCATATGTTCCCATTTTGTTGTTGAGTCTAGCCTCCCATTACCATAAGAGGACCCTTTGTCACCACTGTATTTAATACCACTGACCTTATAATCTATAAAATAGGATGATTGCATTACATTTAATTATGACAAGTATCTTTCCTTAAATTTCTATTTTTCCTTATAGATTTTCTAATTAGAAAAATACTTTGTTCTAATTAGAACATTGTATTGTAAATGTTCATTGTAAAAAGCTGAAACTTTAAAAAATATAAAGAACAAGCCACTATTAACATTTTTTATGAAATGTTTTATCTACTTGATGTGTATGTCTATTTTTTATAGGTTGATACACACATGCTTCTTTCTTCATTCCGCTTGTTTCCCATATCATCAACATTCAATACTTTAAGACTAATATGCATTTCCACATCCTATATAATAAAAGCCTAATATGCTAAGTGTCCGGTTGTTTGGTCATACGTTAAGCCAATCAAAGCATAATATGCTAATGATATGCTAAGGCTGCTCAACCGCTTGCTATGACGTGCACTAACCACGAGGAGGCAGTCAGCCAGTCAACGAGTTGCTATGATGTGCACTTACCACCAGGGGGCAGACACTCTGACCTGTAGGTTAGCTTGTTGCTGGGGTCTAGCCAATGAGCACGCCCTGGAGCCCTCCCATGGTTCCTTCCCAGCTGGCCAACCTCCTGCATCCTTCCCCAGCCCCAATTGTGCACCGGTGGGGTCCCTTGGCCTAGCCTGTGCCCTCTCGCAATCCGGGACCCCTCAGGGGATGTTGGAGACCCAGTTTTGGCCCGATCCTGCAGGCCAAGCCGAGGGACCTCATTGGTGCACAAATTTGTGCACTGGGCATCTAGTTGTCCTATAAAAAGATTTCTTAATTTTGATCTTCATTGTCAGTATGGAGGTTAAGTATAGGGATTTTTGGAGCAGAAATGCTTATCTTCAAATCCCAACTCTACCATTTCCTAACTCTGTTACCTTAAGAAGCTTAAATAATACTTTTGTGCACTGGTTTTTTTCACCTGTTTATTTACTGAAATAAATAATCCTCTTTGAGTGATTTGAGGATTAGTCCATGTAAAAATACTTAGTATCATAATTGGCATCAAGTACTCAATCATTGTTAGATATTTTTATTACTCTTCTACCAAAATATATATATATATATGTCTGTGTCGTTGCATACTTTCTTTCACTGGTATGATAATTTCAGCTTTTTGATAAAATTTGGTCTTTTGCTACTTGTATTCCTTGAATCATACTTCGGAACTGAGAAGGAACTTTGGATCTTTCTATAAATCTGGTAGTTTTTAAGATAGACAGTATATATCCAAATAGTTATGGAAGAGAACATAGTAGGTAACCAAAACAACTACTTGTAGCTTATGGGATTTTGTGTGTTTTTTAACTATGATATTATTTTTTACAGGACTTTAATTCCTATTTTACATCAGAAAGCAAAGAGAGGTACTCCACACCAAGCAAAACAGGCTGTTCACTGTATACATGCCATATTCACAAATAAAGAAGTCCAGCTTGCACAGATTTTTGAGGTATATATAATATGTAGGGTGTCTTTATGTTGATTTTTATTTTTATGGTCTGTGAAGGTAGGTCTTTTGTTTGTTGTGGGGTTTTTTTGTTGTTTTTTAGGTGTGTTTTTTTATCCCACCCTAGAATATAAATTCCATTGGAGCAGGGACTCTCTCTGTTTATTCAGCAATATATTGCCAGCCTTTAGGTCAGATTATATATTTAAATACTACATATGGAAGGGTGTTTGTATGTTTGTGTTAGGACATTTTACTTAATTGGGTCAGTGATCCATTTAATCCTCAAAAACTATTAGTTAGATGACTTTGAACCACCAAGTTAAAAGTACCTGACACCCCTACCTGAAAATTGGTCCTGTTGGCCTTTCCATATGTATGATTCTTGGCCTGGTTCCATTACTAGAACGGTATTCCTATTACCATAAAATTGGATTAATAATATGAACAGAACCCAGTGATGTCTGGTTTTTTATGATTCATGGTCATTTAAAATGCTTCTACAGGATAAAAAATCCACTAACATAACAAAACTATTCTTGTACATGGCTCAAAAATAATGCTGATTTGATGATACAGAAATGTTCTTGTTTTCACTCCTACCTTTAATTGCGCTTTATTTTTTCTAATATCTATTTTCTACATTCTTCATACTTGTTAAATTTTAGTAGGTGAAATAAGAGTCAAGTGTCTGATATGGCTGAAGTTACTTTTGATCATATCATTTAGAACAGATTTGTTTGAGCATGATAAATTCAGGAGGACTTGGGAACATTTACTCTTTCTGTAGAATGTCTAGCTGTTTACAAAACAAACTGGTAATTTTGACTGTTTTATTTTTATAGCCACTCAGTAGGAGTCTGAATGCTGATGTACCAGAACAACTTATAACTCCATTAGTTTCATTGGGCCACATTTCTATGTTAGCACCAGATCAATTTGCTTCCCCAATGAAATCTGTAGTAGCAAATTTTATTGTGAAAGACCTGCTAATGAATGACAGGGTAAGTTTCTCATTTAATTAAATTTAGAATCATGAGATTAAGACTATTCTCTATCTACATCTTATCACAGAGTAAACATTTCTGCTTCTTTAGTTATAATTCTTTTTAAATTATTGTATGCTTTCCCTCCTTATTTATTTACTTAATTTCCAAATGACATTCTGACTTCTGTTTAGCTATTACTAGATATTAACATTTAAGAAAGAAAAAATGAGCCAGCTGGTTTGGCTCAGCGGATAGAGCGTTGGCCTGAGGACTGAAGTCCCAGGTTTGATTCCAGTCAAGGGCACATGCCCATGTTGTAGACCCCACCCCCAGTGGGTGGCATGCAGGAGGCAGCTGATCAATGGTTCTCTCTCATCATTGATGTTTCTGTCTCTCTCTCCCTCTCCCTTCCCCTCTGAAATCAATAAAAAATAATATTTAAAAAAAAGAAAGAAAAAATGAGAACGTGAGATGGATAAATTATGATGTAAAATATATAAGTCAAATGACAATTTATTTGAGTGCCAGAATTTTGTTTTATTAAACATTGTTAAAAAATGGAATTGAATTTGACTAGCATTTTGAAATATAATTACATTGCACTTTGGCCCTAGATTTATGTATTCTATTTTAGTTAATAAATTGTGTGTGTGTGTGTGTGCACGCACATGCTAATTTATTAGCTCTCAGTTGGAGTCCAAACACACCTCTGATTAAGAATCTCTACTTTAGTCGGGTGGGAGGGGTTCAATCAGGGAAAAAGGAGACATAATGTAAAACTTTAGACAATAAATAAATAAATTTTTTTAAAACCTCTATTAAATGTACCTAAATTAAAAAGTTATTTAATTGATTTTAGAGCTAGAGGAAGAGAAGAGAGGGAGAGAAACATCGATTTGTTGCTCTACTTATTCATACACTTATTGGTTGCTTTTTGTATGTACCCTGACCAGGATCAAACCCACAACCTTGGCATATGAGGATAAGACTCTAACCAACTGAGCTAACCAGACAGCGCTAAAGAGTTATTTAATAAAGACAAACCAGTCTTATCTGCTGGATCATTGTGGGTGCCTTTCAGTTCAGTGCTGACTTCCACATGGTCCAGTGGTCTTCAAGTCCTCAATTTCTGAGCTTAGGTAGAAAGATACTTGGCAGTGCAACTCTCTCCTCTTTTCCCTTCCCCCATTTGGATGTAATAGACAAGGATGGAAGAGCATGGCCAAAGTCTCATTCCTATTCCACATTCTTGTGCTGTTTTTTGAACTGTTGCTAGATGTAGCTGGCAACAAATGTGAAATTTAAGGCACCTCTTAGATGATGACTTAATTGTTGATGGATCCTAATTTAAAATGACTCTTTTTGTGTGATAAAATATACATAAAATAACTTTGCCATTTTTACCATTAAATATACAGTTTGCCTATGCTATATTCACCCATTCTTATTCTTTTTGTTGGATGTTTTTGTTTTGATTCATTTTAAAAGACAAACAAGTTTAATCATATATATATATATATATATATATATATATATATATATATACTAGTACATGGGAGATAGGAAAGCCAAGTAACTCTTCCAAAATGGCCCAAACTACCAGCTAAAATATGCACCCCCATTGTTGTGTAACCATCACTACTATCTACTTCCAGAACTTATCATCTCAGACGGAAACTGTATTCACTAACCAATGACTTCCCATTGCCTCCAACCCCTGGTAAACTCTGTTCTACTTGCTGGCTCTATGAATTTGCCTTTTCTACATACCTCTTATCATACAGTATTGGTTCTTTTGTGTCTGGCTTATTTCATTGAGTATAATGCTTTCAAGGTTGTGTTATACTGTAGTATGTATCAGAACTTCATTTTATGCTAGAATAATAATCCATTGTGTGTGTAGCCTACATATTGTTTATTCATCTATTGATAGACACTTGGATTTTTTTCTACCTTTTGATTATTATGAATAATGCTGATATGAACATTTGAGTCCCTGTTTTCAGATCTTTGGGGTATATACCTAGGAGTGGAATTTCTGAGTCATATAGTCATTCTATGTGAAACTTTTTGAGGGATCACCAGACTGTTTCCCACAGTAGCTCTATATTCCCACCAGCAATGCACAAGGCTTCCAATTCCAATACATCATTGCAACACTATTCTTTTCTGGGTGTTTTTTTTTTTTTTATAATAGCCATACAAGAAGCATTATCTTGTGGTTTTGATTTATATTTCCCTAATGACTGATGATGTTGGGGATTTTTTTTTTTTTATGTGCATTTTGGCCATTTAAATATTTTCTTCGGATTTTCAGAGTCCTTTGCCCACCTTAATTGAATTGTTTGTCCTCATTGTTGAGTTTGTAAGAATTCTTTATATAACCTGAATATTAAACCTTTGTCAGATATTCGCTAAATCCAAGATCATAAAGATTTCCCCTATATCTTCTTGAGAGTTTTATAGTTTTCTAGCTCTTAAATTAGATCTTTGATCCATTTCAAGTTCATATTTTATATGATACGTGGTAACAGTTCAGCTTTATTCTTTTGCCTGTGGATATCTAGTGCCATTTGTTGAAGAGACTCTTCTTTCCTTAATAATTGATCTTAGCACCCTTAAAATAATCAGTTAAACATATATATTTGAGGGTTTTCTGGTTTCTCTATTTCATTTCATTGGTCTAAATGGTTATACTTAACGTCATTACCAATCACATTATCTTGATTACTATAGATCTCTAGTAAGCTTCAAAATCAGGAAGTTTGAATTCTTCAACTTTGTTCTTTTCTAAGCTATTCTTGATGACTTTCCTATAGCACTGCATTGTTCAGCATGAAAAATTTAATGAGCAAAACTTTAAAATTTTTTCTAAAAATTAAATTTATTCAATTGACTATAGTCAACAGGTGAGAAGAATGGAAAATTGTGGTCTCCAGATGAAGAGGTTTCCCCAGAAGTACTAGCAAAGGTAAATTTGTGTAGGTCTTGATAACTTTTATGTTGAAATAATAAACATTCATAGATAACCTTTTTTTAACCTAATAGTTAAGAATCAGTTTCAAATGAGTTGCTTTATTTTTAAATCAAAAGTTGTGTGTTTCTCAAAGAAACCATAGTTTTCACTGAGTTATTTATATATAGACTAGAGGCCCGGTACACAAAATTTGTGCATGGGAGGGGAGAGGGTTCCCTCAGCCCAGCCTGCACCCTCTCACAATCCTGGACCACTGGCTCCTAACCACTCACCTGCCTGTCTGCCTGATCACTCCTAACTGCCTCTACCTGCTGGCCTGATCACCCCTCACTGCCCCCACCCCCCCGCCCGCAGGCCTGGTCGCCCCTAACTGCCCCCCTGCCGACCTGATCACCCCTAACCGCCTCTGCCAGAAGGCCCCCAACTGCCACACACCCCTCCCCCCCCCCCCCCCCCCCCGCCTCTGCCTGGTCACCCCACACAGCCTGGTTAGTTGTCGTTCGGTTGTGATGGTCACTTAGGCTTTTATTTAGATAGATAATATATCTGCATCTTATGTAGACCTTCCTGCCAGCTAAAACATTTTCAGTGAGGCTATTTTTACTCAAGTGACTGTTTGCAGAATGTTGATGCTCAAAATCTAGATCTCAGATCTAGCCTCACCACCACTATCTACTTACCTATAAGCATATTAATATTAACTTAGCAAAAACAGGTGGCTGTCATCGAATTGGTAACTTTCAGTAGATGTAAATTGTACCTCATAAAGCTAATTTTTAAAGTGGTAGTGTTGGGATTTAAAACAAGACTTCTTCATTATCACTTTCCTTGATAATCTGATTTACCTTGTGTAACTTCAGAGTCATTATATAGTCCATCAGTTCCTTTTTCCAGGTTGTCAACAAATATATAAAATAACACCTAGATCCTTTAGCTAGTGCTTTCACATATGTTGGTAGCAATCTTTTGAGTATAAGCTTCCAAGTAATTATGACCACAAATGTAATCTCCTAGTGTTGGTTGGGTTTTTTTTTTACCAGAATGTTAAATGAGATTGAATTAGACTTGATGGTTTCATCAAAATAGTTTTTCAGTACTACAAAGAATATTAGTCTAAATAGTAATAGTTATTTTTAATCACTATAATTGGCATAGTTTAAATAGTTATTTTAAACAATATATTTTCACATACTTTGAAAACACTGGGCAAGTGTTAGGGTGTGAAAGGCCTGAGTTCAGGAGCCACACCTTGGACAAGTTATCTGTCATAATAATGTCTCAGTTGTCTTACTCTGGAGATAATACTTCCCTCATAGAGTTGCTTGGAGATTAAATAAGTTAATACATTTACAGCCCTAGGAAAAGTGCCAGATTAAATGGAATAAATATTAGTCCTTATTGTTATTATTCTGCAGACTTATTTAATAAAACATGTCTGCGGGCAATTAAGTAAGCTCACTTATCTAATTAAATTAATTTTCCATTTAATTGGAATTTTAGGTTGCTTTCTTTTTTTAGCATGTTAATATTTTATAGGTACAGGCAATTAAACTTCTGGTAAGGTGGCTGTTGGGTATGAAAAACAACCAGTCTAAATCTGCCAATTCAACTCTTCGGTTATTATCAGCGATGTTGGTTAGTGAGGGTGACCTGACAGAGCAGAAGAGGATCAGGTGAGATTTTTCTTCGTTTTTAATTTTTTTAGCTCAAAATGTTGGTAGAGCTTACATAGGAATTATTTACCTAATTAATATTGAATGTTGTAATTGCACCATGTACTTTGGAATCAATTTTCATGTACTCATTTGGGTTTTACATCTCAATAGTGATGTTATATTTTTCTTCACTCCTAAAGACTAAACTCTTCCCAATAAATTTTTAGTCATTATCATTGTAGAAATGTTACAGTTAGCATCAGCATTTGTTTAACTAATCAATTATCTCTTGAATACTACTCTTTGCAAAACACTATGAAAAACATTGCAGGCCCTAACGGGTTTGGCTCAGTGGATAGATCGTCGGCCTGCGGACTCAGGTCCCAGGTTCGATTCCGGTCAAGGGCATGTATGTACCTTGGTTGCAAGCACATACCCAGTAGGGAGTGTGCAGGAGGCAGCTCATCAATGTTTCTAACTCTCTATCCCTCTCCCTTCCTCTCTGTAAAAAATCAATAAAATATATTTTTTAGAAAAAAGAAAAACTTTGCAGCAAAAACAGGTAAGATTCAGTTCTTTCCTTCAAGGAACTTACTTTGTATAGTATAGTGATTTAAAAAGTGGAGTGACTTGGTAAAACGAAAGGAATAAAAATTTCAGTGTAGGTTCAAAAAGAAGAAGAGTTGCAGCATCCTAGTGGATTGCAGAAGACTACAAGGTCCTCCAAATGCAAAATAAATGTTTTTATTTCTACACATTTTTGCTCTTCAAATCTGTGAAATTACCATCTCTACTTTCTGTTCTTTCTAAGATGAAAATAAAACCCAAAGTTTTTATGATCCTAGCTCATTTCAAATTCTTGATGTACTAGATTTCAAAAGCACTAACAGAAATAACAAGAATCCTACTTGTGATGCATCCTCCTTTAAAACTGGTGTTAGAGGACAGGTTTTATTATTCATTTATGCATACAGTATGTATTGAGCACTCTCATATCAGGTACTGCTATGCTTTTTAAACATACAAAAATCTCTCCCTCCAAGGAATATGCATTCTGGTGGAAGAGATAGGAAATGAGCAATTACAGTAGAGATGCTGAATGTTTTGATAAACTGAAGAAAACCATGAAAAATTATTTTTATCATAGAACAAGCCAAGGGCAGCTTTGTATGAACAGATTGAAGATTAGAGCTGAGTTAGGAATAATGAGAAGTTTCAAATTTAGGGAAACTATGTACCGTGCATGGCAAAGGCTTAATAAAAGGAGCTTTTACAAATCAATGATAAATAGGCAGGATCCCCAGAAGCCTATGTACCAGTTTACCTTTAAAAATGTTTAACATACCCTAGCCGATTTGGCTCAGTGGATAGAGCGTCAGCCTGTGGACTGGAGGGGTCCAGGTTTGATTCCGGTCAAGGGCACGTGCCTGGGTTGCGGGCTTGATCCCCAATATGGGGTATGCAGAAGGCAACCAATCCGTGATTCTCTCTCATCATTAATATTTCTCTCTCTCTCTCCCTCTCCCTTTCTCTCTGAAATCAATAAAAATATGTGTGTTTTTTAAATGTTTAACATCACTAAGTACGATTCAAACTTAAGTGATACATCTTGCCTGTTAGATCAGCAAAAGTATATATTTATTGATTTCAAGGGGCAGGGGAGAGAGATAGAAACATCAATATGAGAATCATTGATCAGCTGCCTCCTGCATGCCCCCTACTGGGGATCAAGCCTGCAACCCTGGCTGTGCCCTGACCCAAATCGAACCGTGACCTATATATAGGTCAATGCTCAACCACTGAGCCATGCCAGCTGGGCAAAAATATATATTTATATTTTTAAAGGAATAGTTCCATGGGATCGGGGAAATGAATTCCCTCATTATTCCAGTAAATATATATTGGCACAGTCTTGGCAGGACAGTTTGGCATTTTTTGTCTAGATCCTTAAAAATGTTATCCTTTGACTCTATTTTTACATTCATGAAATAATAAAAGAATTATGCTCTTTACAGCATTTTTTGTTATCACAAAAAGGTGAGTGGTTAATTATGGAACATAAATATCATGCAATATAGGTAGATTATAATTTGATATTACATACCTATGGTATAATTTAGGCTGTAGAATCAGAAACTTAATACAATTATATAATCTGTTTACTAACTATGAACTTACATCACTTTTCTAAGCCTTAATTTCTTCATCTTATGGAATGAAAATTAAATGAGATCAAGCCTGTGAATTGTTTCTCTTGCTGCCTCAGAAGCCATCTAAGGGTCCCTCATTGTTACCAGTGCTCACTTTGTTTTGTTTTAAATATATTTTTATTGATTTCAGCAAGGAATGGAGAGGGAGAGGGAGAGCTAGAAACATCAATGATCAGAGAGAATCCTTGATCGGCTGCCTCCTGCACGCCCCCTACTGGGGATCAAGGCCGCAAACCGAACATGTGCCCTTGACCAGAATCGAACTCGGGACCTTCTGGTCCACAGGCCAGTGCTCTTATCCACTGAACCAAACCAGCTAGGGTGCCAGTGCTCACTTTGACAGTCCTGTTACCCAAGAGTGCCATGCTTTCTCCTCTTGTATGCTAAACCAGCGGTCATCAACTGGTGGTCTGTGAGGTCCAGAAGGTTGGCGACTGCTATGCTAAATAATAGTCCCTTATGGATTCTGACCAGATTTTCACATTTCCTACAGTCTTCACAGCCATGCTATGTTTCGCATAGAAGTTGAAGTGAGAAGATCGTCCTTTCATCCCATTCAGTGTCACTTTTTACTATTTAGGATCGGGAGTAGGGAACCTTTTTTCTGACAAGGGCCATTTAGATATTTATAGCATCATTCACAAGCAATACAAAGTTATCAATTTCATGAACTCACACCTAATACCTTGGCAGGGCCAGACCAAATGATTTTGCAGGCCAGACGTTCCCAACCCTGATTTAGGTGATAAAAAGTCCACTGGGTGAGAGTGCATGGACCTCCCAGTTTCCCTTTTAAAACTGATGGTGCAAAAGGAAGTCTCCTCGGAGATTAGTACTTGAGATAGACTGGTTCTCATCCCCATAGCCTTTCCTTTAAATTTTGTTGTTAATCCTCACCCGAGGATATTTTTCCCAGTGATTTTTTTTTTTTCCCCCAGAGAGGAAGGAAGAGGGGGAGAGAGAGAGAAACATCAATGATGAGAGAGGATCATTTTGATCGGCTGCCTCCTGCATGCCCCCTACTGGGGATTGAGCCTGCAACCCAGGCATGTGCCCTTGACCGGGCATGTGCCTTGGGACCCTTCAGTCCACAGGCCCGGCGCTCTATCCACTGAGCCAAACCGTCTAGGCCCAGTGATTTTTAGAGAAAGTGGAAGGGAGCAAAAGAAAGAGAGAGAAACATAGATGTGAGAGAGAAACATCGATCAGTTGCCTCTCACATGCACCTGACAGGCCAGGTATCAAACCTGCAAATCAGGTACGTGCCCTTGACTGGGAATCAAACCCTCAACCCTTTGGTGCTTGGGCCAGTCAATGTTCTAGCCTCTGGGCCATGCCAGCCAGGGAGGTATCCTTTCCTTTTAGATATTTGTCTGATACCTCCCCTTTTCTGGTACAAATCATTTCCTGATTTCTAGCTCTTCATTTCATCAGACAATAGGCTTAAGCTAGAATTCTATTAAACGTGTGTATACAAGCCTGTGCATTTAAAAATTGTTGGAAATATATTTTAATTAATAGGTGATTTTAATTTGGTGGTTTTAAAATCAGATTTTCTACAATGAACGTGTATTTCTCTTAAAATGAGAAATATAGTTCCTAATGTTCTTCCGAGAGCTGCAGTTAGTGTGGTTGTGATCGTAAGCAGAGTTTATTGGCTGTGGTGGAGGATCAAAGCTACATAACTAAAAATGAAGGCATATAAATTTATTATCAGATAGTCACTATGATTCGAGCATTTTTACCTGTATTGAATTCAAGGATTCAAAGTAGCTTTCCCATATTTGTACATTGTCATTTTAAGCATAAATTGTGCTGAATATCTTAATACTCAAAAAAGGGATCAAAGTATTTTTATGAATGATAATGGTTATAGGAAATGTTTATTTCTTTTTTGTTTATAGTAAATCTGATATGTCTCGCTTGCGATTAGCTGCTGGTAGTGCCATAATGAAGCTTGCTCAGGAACCTTGTTACCATGAAATTATAACCCCAGAACAGTTTCAGCTCTGTGCACTTGTTATTAATGTAAGTAATCTTATTTTTGTCAGTTACTTAGCCTTCCAAGTTAAATACATAGAAAGTATTCTATGGATATAGATCCATTTACAGTATGTATATGTGCACAAAAGAGATTGTATTTAAGTATTTTTGGTTTTGTGCTGCTGTAGGATGAGTGCTACCAAGTAAGGCAGATATTTGCTCAGAAACTGCATAAGGCCCTTGTGAAGTTACTTCTTCCATTGGAGTATATGGCAATCTTTGCCTTATGTGCCAAAGATCCTGTGAAGGAGAGAAGAGCACATGCACGACAATGTTTACTAAAAAATATCAGTATACGCAGGGAGTACATTAAACAGAACCCTATGGCTACTGGTAAGTCACTTTGAAAGTTTCTGGTGTGCAAGTATATCCTGTCAGTATGTCATTGGGGGAGTACTTTATATATTTCTATTGTAATTTATAATAACACTGATTTTTATAGAATGCTCTCTTCGCAATTATGATGTACCTAAAATCTAAAGTTCTGGTTTCTGAGTCCTCTATAGTGCATGATACTGTTTGAGGAAACTGCATTTTTCTTATGGGGTCAGCAGTATGGCTCAATTAGAACACTTTGCTCAAATGTCAGTGAGTAAAGAATTATTCTAGCTTTGCCAGGGACCCTCTATATCATCTAATTTATTCTTTGGTTTTATAACATTTAAAATAGAAATAAAAGTATTTTAGTATTGGATTTATGTTGCCTGTAATGTAGAATAACTGAGAGGGAAAATGGAAACTGAAGTAGAGGGATTTTAGAAAAGCTACCTTTACTGTTGTTAATAATAATGTTTTTACTTTAGAGAAATTATTATCACTGTTGCCTGAATATGTAGTTCCATACATGATTCACCTGCTAGCCCATGATCCAGATTTTACAAGATCACAAGATGTTGATCAGCTTCGTGATATTAAAGAGTAAGTCATGTTGATTTTCACGAATTCTTAAAATTATTTTTACTTTTTAAAAAATGCTTAATTTTTTCTCTTACTATTCCCATTAGAATAAAAACCCTTTTATGTTTTGTTATATTTGCTGTTTATATTAATACATGATTCAGTTACTTAGTTTGACAACTTAGAAAGCCATGTAGTAAAAATCTCTCTCCTTTAAATGATCTTTACTTTTAACCTCAAAAGATAATGCCTAAAAATAGGCATGAGCATACAAAATATTCTATGGCAAGAGTGGGGTAATACAAAATTAGATTTGTTACCCCAGGCACATATTTGTCTCTAGAGGAAAGACAGGCAAGTCACGATTACAAAGCACTGGTTCCGAGAGTATTCTTTATGTGAACTGGAATTTGGTGTGTGGTGCAGTGTGAACAAGTGAGAGAGGGCCTAGGATTGTCTGCAAATGGCCTCAAAGAAACTTTAAAGCGATACTTACTTTCTTTTTCTTTTCCATTGCTGGCTTTTGCTTTGTACTCTTCGTTTTTTTAATCCTCACCTGAGGATATGTTTATTGGTTTTAGAGAGGGGAAGGGAGAGGGAAAGAAACATCAATGTGAGAGAGATATATCTGTCGGTTGCCTCTCATATGCATCCTGACCGAGGATGGAAGCCGAAACCTAGGTGTGTCCCCTGACTGGGAATCGAACCCGAGACCTTTCAGAATACAGGACAACACTCTAACCATCTGAGCCACACCAGTCAGGGCTAGAAGAAGTCTTTTTCTTTTCTTCCCTCCCCCCCCCCCCCCCCCCCCCAGAGAGGAAGGGAGAGGGAGAGAAATAGAAACTTCAGAGATGAGAGAGAATCATTCATTGATTGGCTGCCTCCTGCACGCCCCACACTGGGGGTATATGCCCTGACCGGGAATCAAACTGTGAACTCCTGGTTCATAGGTCAACACTCAACCACTGAGCCACACTGGCTGAGCTAGAATGAGTCTTTTTTTTTTTTAATAAATCTTTATTGTTCAGATTATTACAGGTCTTCCTCTTCCCCGCCCCCCCGATAGCTCCCCTCCACCTGATTCCCCACCCCACCCCATGCCCTTACCCCCCGCCACTGTCTTCATCCATAGGTGTACGATTTTTGTCCAATCTCTTCCTGCACCCCTCAGGCCCCCTTCCCCCTGATAATTGTCCATCCCCTCTCTTTCTATGTCCCTGATTCTATTATATTCACCAGTCCATTCTATTCTTCAGATTTTTTATTCACTTGATTTTTAGATTCACTTGTTGGTAGGTATGTATTTGATGTCTTTTTGTTGTTCATAATTTTTACCTTTACCTTTTTTTTCTTCTTCCTCTTCTTAAAGAATACCCTCAACATTTCATGTAATCCTCGTTTGGTGGTGATGAACTCCTTTAGCTTTTCTTGTCTGTGAAGCTCTTAGTCTGACCTTCAATTCTGAATGATAGCTTTGCTGGGTAGAGTAATCTTGGTTGTAGGTTCTTGCTGTTCATCACTTTGAATATTTCTTGCCACTCCCGTTGAGAAATCAGCTGACAGTCGTATGGGTACTCCCTTGTAGGTAACTAACTTTTTTTCTCTTGCTGCTTTCAAGATTCTCTCTTTGTCTTTTGCCCTTGGCATTTTAATTATGATGTGTCTTGGTGTGGTCCTCTTTGGATTCCTCTTGTTTGGGGTTCTGTGCGCTTCCTGAACTTGTAAGTCTATTTCTTTCACCAGGTGGGGGAAGTTTTCTGTCATTATTTCTTCAAATAGGTTTTCAGTATCTTGCTCTCTCTCTTCTTCTGGCACCCCAAAAATTCAGATGTTGGTACGCTTAAAGCCGTCCCAGAGGCTCCTTATGCTATCCTCACACTTTTAGATTCTTCTTTCCGCCTCTCTGGTTGGGTGTTTTTTGCTTCCTCATATTCCAGATCTTTGGTTAGACTCTTCGGGTACAGTGGTCTACAGTTGAGTTTCTGTATATTCTTCATTTCAGACAGTGTATGCATAATTTCTGACTGGTCCTTTTCCTTTTTTATTTTATTTTTTTGGTATTCTCATTAAGGTCCTTGAAGGTCTCTTCAAGTTTCTCAGCGGTTTTTAGATTCTTGAGTAACCTTATAAATGTGATTCTGAACACTGTGTCGTCCATTAGTTTACTTTCCTCCATCTCTTCTATTCGTGACATACTTCAGTGTCTCTGCATTTTGGCTGCCTCCCTGTGTTGATGGAGTGGCTTTGTGTGGTCAGTGACCTATAGGGGCCGGTAGCTCAGCTTCCCCAATCACCCTAGGTGGTCGCTCTTGGTACACCCCTTTGTGGGCTGAGTGGAAAGTCTTGGTGTAGTTAAAAGCCTTGATTGCTGTTGGTACACTGGGAGGAATTAGCCTCCAGGCCAATTGGTTGTGAGGACCTGCTGTGTCTACTATAATAGAAGCACTGCTGCGCTGGAGACACGCTTGTGGTACAGGGCTTGTTTGAGTGGGGCTTTGGTGCTCACTGAGTCCGCCTCCCGAATGTGTCACTTATGGATGTGAGGAGTTGAAATCTGGTGCCTCACACTGACCACTAGGTGCATTGGCTTCTGAATCTCCAATGGGGTGCAGTTCAGCTGCTGTCTGAGGCCACCCTGCAGGAGCTACAGCAAGAACTGCTGTCCTCTCCTCCCTGCTTGGAGCTTGGAGGCCTTGGAGCTATCTGTACCGGGTTGCAAGTTTACTAGTTTAAACTGCAATAGAGAAGGCCATTCATATGCAAAAGCCTCTGCTAGGAGCTTGGGTGTGTTTGTAGATTGTGCGGGGCGGAGTCTCAGGGCGTCACTAGGCTAGGGCGTGGCAAACAGCAATGACTGGCAATGAGCCGCTTCCGACCGCGTCCCCGCCGTCTCGCGCCCTGGCGCAGCCAACAATTCTACCTCCACGCAGCTCTGCTAGTAAGCCACCCTCACTCCGACCCAATGGCAGACAGCCCAGTCTCTCCCCAGAAACTGGATTTCAGAGAGATTGGGGGCTTGTCTCTCTTCGGATTGAAGAAAGCAACGCCTGCCTCCAGCTGGGCTTCGCCGCCAGCTCGTATCACCCGTGCGCTCCCCTATACCTCAGTTTTTCAGCGTTTGTGCCCTGATTGCACCCATCTCTTTCAGTCTAGTTGTAGAAGTTCCGCTCAGCCAGCTTTCCTGTGGTTCAGGGTGATAGACATTCTGTCTTTTAGTTGTAGTTTTGGCAATTGTTGTGGACGGCAGCAGCCCAGATGTTTATCTACGCCGCCATCTTGGATCTCCTAGAATGAGTCTTTATGTGCCTCATGAAACTCATATTTTCTCACATTAGCTGCCTTCATTTTTAATATTTTGGTGATTTAATTTTCCATTTGAATTTAATATTAATAGGATATTTCTATTAATCATTAGGGTTTTCTTTATATTTTACTTTTTTATTTAAATTCTTTATTGTTTAAAGTATTACTTAAGTCTCCTTTTCCCCCCATTGTATATTTTGCTCTTATTCTATTCAAGTATCAGAACTTTCCAAAAAGATATTTAATCCATTTAAGCAGAAACACCTACATGTAGTCTGTGTAATAGGTGAATAATGTTTACCATTTAGGTGCCTATGGTTCATGCTTGAAGTTTTAATGACAAAGAATGAAAACAATAGCCATGCCTTTATGAAGAAGATGGCAGAGAACATCAAGTTAACAAAAGATGCCCAGTCTCCAGATGAATCCAAGACAAATGAAGTAAGATATGTTGGTCCAGTAAGATGTCACAGGAAAAAATATTTTTGCCCTTGTCCCACTTGTTTTTGCTATTAATTAACACATTGATTACAGAATGTTTGTACAAATATATATTTATAGTCAGTTTTTATTGTTTTGTTACTGTTGAATTCTATTATTTGAGGCCTGTTTATTACTCTGAAAAGACATTAGAACTTCTCCAGAGCAAGGAGATGAGAGCTAATAAATTTTACAACTGTACTGTCTCACAAACTTTTAGTGAGATTTACAAACAAGTATATCTTATTTTTTTCTGTTTTCTTTGGTTTGTTTGCTCTTGTTTAATGCATACTTGGCATTCATGTTAAATGAGTTTTTTTGTTTAACAGGAGGCTACATAAGAATAAATGTCAAATACAAATGTGAAATGTTCAAGAAATAAATAATAACCACACATTCTTCTTTTGATTCCATTTTATGCATTGGGTAGAATTGGTTCTTGTAATTATTTTGCACTACTGAAAGCTATATATGACCTTTCTTTTTTTTTCTCCCTAGAAACTTTATACTGTATGTGATGTGGCTCTGTGTGTTATAAATAGTAAAAGTGCTTTGTGCAATGCAGACTCACCAAAGGATCCAGTACTTCCAATGAAATTTTTTACACAACCTGAAAAGGTAATTTTCTTTTCCTTCATTTTTCTACCACACTAACTGATTTAATATTCAGTTACCATCAACCCTAGTGACAAATATTTGATTGTCTTGACTGTAGAGTAAAAAAAATACCTCTGTGAGTTTATGAAGAAATGGGGGCTTGTCTTCCAGAGCCCTGAACAGTATCATTCTCACCTTACAGAGTAGGAGGGTACAAATCCTGCTCGGTGGTAGTGTTCTTAAGTGAGCTTTCTGGATGTTTCTAGTATGTAATGTTTGACACAGTGTAATACATTTATTTCATATACTGTATATATATATATATATGAAATAAAGAGTTAGAATTAATGGAATTAATTACAAAACTACAACTAAAAGACAGAATTGGTCTTGATAATTGATAGACCTGGATTCTAATCAACCACTTTTTTAAATATATTTTTATTGATTTCAGAGAGGAAGAGAGAGATAGAAACATCAATGATGAGAGAGAATCATTGATTGGCTGCCTTCTGCACGCCCCCTATGGGGGATCAAGCCTGCAACTCAACCCAGGCATGTGCCCTTGACCAAGAATCTAACCTGGGACCCCTCAGTCCACAGGATGATGCTCTATCTGCTGAGCCAAAACAGCTAGGGCAATACATAGTACATTTATTCTGCTATCAGCAAATTAAGTTTTTCGTGTAAATAAGTTTTCCAGCTAACTCAATCTCCTTTACGTTTCTCTAGTTAACTTTTTTTTTTTTTTAATATATTTTTATTGACTTCAGAGATGAAGGGAGAGGGAGAAAGAGAGAGAAACATCCACAATGAGAATCATCAGTCGGCTGCCTCCTGCACGCCCCCTACTGGGAATTGAACCAGCAACCGGGCATGTGCCATGACCAGGAATTAAACCATGACCTCCTGGTTCCTAGGTTGACGCTCAAACACTGAACCCCTGCAGTCTGGCTCTCTAGCTAACTTTTTTTTAATTAGTCATATCAAGGAGAGAAAGAATATTGAGTATGGAATATCTTTCTTTTGACTATTTCCTTTAATGATTCAGTGTTAACATTTTTAAAAACTCTTAATCCTTTATTTCCTGCTTTAAGGTGGTATTTTGAAGTTTAATTTTCCTGTGCTTTGTAATCAGAAAAAATACAATACTTAAAATTTTTTTACACATTTTTAAACCTGAAGGTAGACTTCAGAGTAATATCTTCCCCCTCCCCCCACCCTACACACACAGTACTTTACAGAAGAACATTCCAGGAAATAAAGCTTCCTACTTCAAATGCCATACTTTGACAAAAATTTTAATCAGATTTTCTTTAATGATTTAGTATTTGGCATATATTGTGCCTGTTTTTTTATTGGAATAATAAGGATTACAAAGTTATTTGCCCTTTAATTGAATATACTCATCTTTACAAATATTCTTAAATAAGCTCTTGAATTTAAATTTACTTTGTTCTTAACCCAAAGCTGTCATGACTGGAATAGTACCCAAATAGAATATTCATACAGTAGTGATCCTATTCTCAATAATTAAATTGTTTTGTCATTGCACATAATTTTAATAGTTTCTTAATTTGATATTTGAAACTTAGTGTTTTTTCCATTAATGATATCTTGGGTTTTTTCTGTTTTTAAATGAACAACTTTCCTCATTTCCTTTTCTAATATGTTGCTTTTAATCTGATATAATTGAAACACTGGAAAACTAGGCATATTGAGATAGTACTAGTGAGGCTATAGTATTATCTTCATGAATAAAATAAATGAACTTTGGTGCCTAGGCCTTGTAACATGTAATTTAGCTACATAAAAGCCTTTGTGCAAAAAGAAAAGAAAAAAAGATACAGCTTTGCCTAGAACACATGTCAAAAATGATTTCTTTATGGGCACATGTAAGCTCGCTGCTTTTTCCTGTAACACTAGTGTGAAGGTGAACATAATAAAAGAAAATGTTACTTTAATGAACTTCTTGACTGTAGTAAAGCATTTTGTTTCTTTGACACCACTGTGGATTATTTGTGTGCTGTTCCCAGGATATGTAACAGAAAAGCATGGAAGTATCAAATTTGAGCTCTAGATATGATTTACAGGAAAGTATCTTCAGTGTCCACATTTGGTTTAATTCACTTAATTATATTTTGTTGGTATATTTACCTTTTTTATTTGGACAAAATCAAAACATGAAAAAATGCAAGTGTTTCATTTTAAATGTGATTTAAGTAATTTATCTCTGATATTTGCCTAAGTCTTATGTGCCATGGATTTCATTTTAAAGTTAGACTTATGGTATGCTTCATTAAATATGCTTTATCTGATTAATTGATATGTAAACACAAACGTAATAAAAATACACATGTTCACTTTGATTTTTTTTTTTTATAGGATTTCTGTAATGACAAGAGTTATATTTCAGAAGAGACGCGAGTACTTCTGTTAACAGGAAAGGTATTATGCACTAGATAACTTGGGGATCTTTATTTCATGTATATATTACTTCTGAGATATAACCATTAACTGTCCCCAGATTTTATAGTTTTTGATTCTTAGGGATCATGTTGTGGATTGTAGGATCTAAAGCATTTGTTTTCTTGGGCTTTTTCTTTTTCTTTTTTTTAAAATATATTTCTATTGATTTTAGAGAGGAAGGGAAAGAGAGAGAAACTGATGAGAGAGACACATCGATCAGCTTCCTCCTGCATATCACCTCCCCCCTTTCTGGGGATCAAGCCTGAAACCCCTGGGCATGTGCCCCGACCGGGAATCAAATTGGGGACCTCTTTGGTTCATGGGTCCATGCTCAACCACTGAGCCACACAAGCTGAGCTCTGGGGCTTTTATTGCCATTAAACACGCTTTTGAATTATAATCATGTGTTCTCATCAGTCCTGATTCTAAAGTTTAGAATCCACAAAGCAGATTTTTCTGAAAAGTAGTATAATAATTTTAGATGTGTAATATATAACGGGAAGAAATAATTTCAAAGTATTAATGAGTTAGACAGTTTATATTATATAAAAGTAATATGACCCCTAAAAGAGCAAAAGTAAATTTAATTTTCAATTAACACTATCTGAACTAATATATACCCTCAGTTTATTTGTAATATATTTTATTATGTCTTATTTATTATATTCACTGTGTTTATGGGGCCCTTTTATTTCAATTGAGCAATAAGGAATAATTAAATATTGCCTAATTATTATTAAGTACAGGTAATACTTGATTTGTAATTACTATATTCAGATAAGTGTAGTTTCATAGAATTGTCATTTCTAAGAAATTTAGGATAGACTTTCTAAAATAACAATAATTCCTTGGCTTAAGCTAAACAATATTTCTTACATGTGCCTAAATGTGTATGTATTCTTTTCAGTAAGATATAAAATAACATTTATATTTAATTTTAGCCAAAACCTACTGGAGTACTAGGTGCAGTAAACAAGCCTTTATCAGCAACGGGAAGGAAACCGTATGTTAGGAGCACTGGAGCTGAGACTGGAAGCAACATTAATGTAAATTCAGAGCTAAACCCTTCAACAGGAAATCGGTCAAGGTAATTTTTTTCCCCCATTTGTTTTTATTTCACAACTCAATTTATCTTTTTATTTTTCCTAAAGCACTATATCATAAAAATAGTCTTTAGGAAATATTTTGGTACAAAATAGTAGTGCTAAATTAGCACTGATGATGTAAATTGCCAGTGTAGTATAGCATTTTAAGTGTGTAGAAAAGTTAAATGGAAAAAACACAAGGATTTATAATATAACTAATTTACATGGAAATTTCTTCTATATATATCTATATGTGAAATTTTAACATAAGAAAATATAATTCTTTTTTTCCTTTTTTTTTTTTCCTTTTTTTTTTTTTTTTTTAAATTGATTTCAGAGAGGGAGAGAGAAACATCAATGATGAGAGAGGATCATTGATTGACTATCTCCTGCACACCCCACACTGGGGATCGAGCCTGCAACCTGGGCATATGCCCTGACCGGGAATCAAACTATGACCTCCTGGTTCATAGGTCGACACTCAGTCACTGAGCTACACCAGCCAGGCGAAAATATAATTCTTAAATAAATTGAATTTATATGCGTGAGTTGAGTAAAAATAACCTTTCCACTTATAAAAATATTCCCTGTTTATTTTAACACTAGAGGCCTGGTGCACCAGTGGGGTCCCTCGGCCTGGCCTAATCAGGACTGATGAGAACATAAGATCTTTCGTTAATCTCTTCCCACCTTCTTCCCTCCCCGCTTCCCTCTGAGATTCATCAGTCTGTTCCATGTTTCCATGCCTGTGGTTTCCGCTCCTGTGTTGAGCATCTGCCCCCAGGTGGTCAGTGCACATCATAGCTTAGGTTTTTATATAGAGAGATTGTTGGGTAAGTTGTGGTAGTTTGTGTGGTTTTTGAGAAATGAGTCCATTTATGCATATCAAACTTGTGTGTACGGTCAGCCGGTTGCTTAGGCTTTTATATATATACTAGAGGCCCAGTGCACAAAATTCGTGCATTTTATATATATACTCAGCCCGGCCTGCATCCTCTCCATTTGGGGACCCCTTAGGGGGTGTCTGACTCCCCCTCGCAATCCTGGACCACTGGCTCCTAACCACTCACCTGCCTGTCTGCCTGCCTGCTCGCCCCTAACCACTCTGCCTGCCTGCTCGCCCCTAACTGCCCTCCCCTGCTGGCCTGGTTGCCCCTAACTGCCCTCCCCTGTTGGCCTGGTCGCCCCTAACTGCCCTCCCTTGCTGGCCTGGTCACCCCTAATTGCTCACCCCTGCCAGCGTGCTTGCCCCTAACTGCTCTTCCCTGCCGGCCTAGTTGCCCCTAACCGCCTCTGCCCCTGCCACTGTGGCTTTTTTCGGAAGGACATTCAGAAGGATGTCCAGAACATGTCTGGTCTAATTAGCATATTATCCTTTTATTACTATAGATAGATGTCAAACATTTGCTATTGTAGCTACTGCATAAGAATTTCCACCTGTTGTCAACACTAAATATTGTGGCTTTTAAAGATTTTATTCTTAATTGTGAAGTTTTTTTAAATATTTTTTATTGATTTCAGAGAGAGAGAATTATCAGTAGAACCCCAAATTACAGAATAAATTAATGTGAAATCTGTGGTTGCTAGAGATGGTGGGGCTCAATCACCTCCCCTGTGGCCTCTTGTAGCCCCGACCTTTGCAAAGCATTAAGAACACAGAGTGGAGACAACTATACTGGAGACAATGATAATCTATCATTATATTTTTATTTTGTTTTAGGATTTTTTTACCCCCAAGAGATAGGCTTAGAATAGATGTGTTATTTTGTTTTTTGATAACTAATCTTTCTCTTAGGTGGTTTTAGATCAGGTTGACAACCTGTTGAGAACCCACAGGTTGAGAACCGCTAGCAGGGTCGTCTAAGACCATTGGAAAACACTGATATTTACATTACAATTCATAACAGTAGCAAAATTACAGCTATGAAGTAGCAACGAAAATAATTTTATGGTTGGGGGTCACCACAACATGAGGAACTGTATTAAAGGGTCGCGGCATTAGAAAGGTTGAGAACCACTGTTTTAGATAGTTATTTCTGTCTTATATTAGTAAGATTAAATGGAAATCAATAACCTTACTAATAAGAGACCAGTGAATGGTCTGTAACCACAGATCTGAATCTTGCTAACATTGCTTCTTCTAAACCAGCCTGAACCTTTGTTTCTCTATTGATATGGTGAGATCGCAAACTTTCTATTCATGTGGTGACATAAAGAAGCTTTGGTTTATTTTTCTTCCTCAGGGAGCAGAGTTCAGAGGCAGCAGAAACTGGAGTTAGTGAAAATGAAGAGAACCCTGTGAGAATTATTTCTGTCACACCTGCAAAAAATATTGACCCAGTAAAGAATAAGGTAAATTTTAAAATTTAACAAGTAGATTTCTCTCATGAAGACTCCTATTATAAATTGCATGGTAGGGGTAAGAAACACACAGTCAGGAAGTTAATGTTTACTACATATTTTACATGTGTGTATACCACCCCTTGCTGTAGTTAGTATGCTTCCACTCTCCCAAAATGATTCTGCCCACATCCCCTGACTTCATTTTACAGTGATCGCCCATTATGAGTATGGTATCCTTCTTCCACACTTCTCCCAAGCCTTGAAAGACTAGGATTTGACTTTTTAAGATCTAACTTTCAAAAGTTTATTGACTCCTGCCGGGTTGCCATTCTTTTGTATCTATTTTATTTTTAAAAGTTAAATTTATGAATTAACTTTTTATAATGTGTTTGAGTTTTTGTTTAATAGCTGCATTCTTTGTTGTTGACCTTTTAACTATGGCACCCAATTTTTGGTAGGATTAGAAAGGAGTAAAATATTGGTAGGATCATCAGACACACCTGAGTCTGAATCCTGGCTCTGCTACTCGCTGGCTGTGTGTTTACTTGGGCAGATTGCTTGCTTTCTAAGCTTCCATTCAACTACAGAATGAAATTAATAACATTCCTCAGTAGGAATCGCATGAAGATACTATTATTTTTCTTCACACAGATTATATTCTTGACAGACTTATCTTTGTGTTGCCCACCATATATTTATGGTATTTATCAAATTTTTAGGAATTACCTTTGGGGACATAAAATATTGGAACTCAGAAAGCAATAGATTTGAATATTATTAGATCCTTATATAGAATTAAACAGTCTTAATGTAAACAAATTTAGATGCAAAATTGCATGTTGCCACAGTCATTCAGTGGCAACAATAAATATTATGAGGTAGTACAGGTACAAGTGTTTAGTCAGACAGCTAGCCATAATCTTTCCAGCCTCGTTGCAAAATTCTATATAAGATAAATTGGGCATTGAATTCTAATTTCTGAGAGACTAAAATTTTAATTTTAATTGATTTATAATATTATATTGTTCCAAACCCTTATTTTAACTCTTTCACACTTTCAAAGATGCTTTAACAAATGCACTGTAACCTGAGGAGATGGATTGGTTATATTTTGACAAAAGCCCAATAGATAGCTTCTTATCAGGTCTCCCATAAGTTGATAGGGACATTTCTTTTTAGGGTCTGGTCCTCAGTCTTGTAGGCTCAAAAGACTATACTGTTAGTATACTAAAAGAAGATAAAGATCTAAGGGGGTATTTCTTGCTAGCCACTTTCTCAAAGAGATTGATGCATAAACCAGTTTTTTAGTTATGTATATAAAAATTATTCAGCAAACTGAATATGCATGGTTACACATCAGCACATTCTCTCCTGATATTTTCCTAAGAGAGAAAACAAATTGTAATATGAAGGGAGATGGTTAAAAGAAGAACGAAGACACATCTCTGTATTTAGGCAAAGCAGTACTGCCAATGTCATCTTTAGGAATCTTCTTATTTGTTGTTGTTGTTAATCCTTACCTAAGGATAATTTTTTCCATTGGTTTTTAGAGAGAATAGAAGGGAGGGTGGAAGGGGAAGAGGGAGAGAGAGATACGTATAGATTGGTTGTCTCTGGCATGTCCCTGAAGGGGGCCAGGGGTGGAACCTGCAACCCAGGGATATGCCCTTGACCTGGAATTGAACCTGTGACCTCGGTGCATGGGCCAGTGCTCTATCCTTTGAGCCATACTGGCCAGGGCTGGAATGTTCTTTTTCTTCATACCTGTAGCTAACCAACTGGTTTCCTCTTCATTTGGCTTGTCCATGAGTTTTTTATACATATGCATATGTACATAATGTTCATGTATGTGTGACTATGCTAATGTGTGATTTTTAATGCAGTCTTTCTTTTCTCTTTTAAACAGCCTTATCTCTGTGTTTATTTTTTTCCTTTACAATGTTATTAAATTATCTTATTTACTAAACCTCTGATGCTGTAGTAATTTTTACCTTCTTGTTAACATTCTTGACCCCTTCCAATCCAATCACCACATAGGAGCCAATTTAATCCTTTAAAAATGTAATTTGGCCCTGGCCAGGTGCCTCAGTTGATTGGAGCATCAATAAAAAGGACCTTTTTTTCCTTTTCTTTTTAGGTTAATCTTCACCTGAGGGTATTTTTCCCATTGGTTTGTTGTTGTTTGTTTGGTTTGGTTTTTTTTTAGAGAGAGAGAGAGAGAGAGAGAGGGAGAGAGAGAGGGAGGAAGGGATGGGGAGAGACAGAGAAACATCGATTGGTTGCCTCCTGCACACCCCGGATTGAGCCTGCAACCGAGGTTTGTGCTCTTGATCGGGAATCGAACCTATGACCCTTCAGTCCAGGAACAGGGGCTCTAACCACTGAGCCAAGTTGGCTAGGGCAAAAGGACCTTTTCATTTAGAATGGGTGTGGTAGCAAAACTGAGTAGATTTTCTGTTTTATATTTACTGCCTGTGCATTTTATTTTATTTTATTTATTAATATATTTTTATTGATTGCAGAGAGAAAGGGAGAGGGATAGAGAGATAGAAACATTGATGAGAACCATTGATCAGCTGCCTCCTGTACGCCCCCTACTGGGGAGTGAACCCACAACCTGGGCATGTGCCCTTGGCCAAAATCAAACGTGGGACCCTTCAGTCCGCAGGTCAGTGCTCTATCAGCTGAGCCAAACCAGCTAGGGCCTGCCTGTGCATTTTAAATAAGCATTGAGTACATTATATGTGTCAAGCACCATGGTAGATACCACCTTCAAATCTCTGCCCTCAAGGAGTTTATATTCCTCATGGGCTGCAAGTAGTTAATGAGAAGCTCTGGGACCCCAACCCCTTTCAAATACATTCAGGAAACATCTTTCTACTACCGATTATTGATGTTTAAAAAATTTGTGTTTATAGAATTGTCTTGTGCTCTTTTAGGAGATTAATTCTGATCAGGCTACCCAGGGCAACATCAGCAGTGACCGAGGAAAGAAAAGAACAGTAACAGCCGCTGGTGCAGAGAATATCCAGCAAAAAACAGATGAGGAAGTGGATGAATCGGGACCACCTGCCCCTTCAAAGCCCAAGAGAGGACGTCGGCCCAAGTCTGAATCTCAGGGCAATGCAACCAAAACTGATGATCTCAGTAAACCTCTTGGCAAGGGAAGGAAGAGAGCCGCGGGCGGCCAGGAAGGCCCCGGCGGTCTGGAGGCAGGTAATGCCAAAGCAGCCAAACTGCAGGACGGAGCCAAAAAGGCAGCGCCGGCAGAGAGACAGATTGACCTGCAGAGGTAACGCCCGTGTCCTTCCCAAACTTGTCCCCGTGCTCAGGACGTGTCCGCTGTTGAGGGAACGCAGGCTTTGAGGAGGGTACCAGCCCTTGGTTTCCTGAGTAGGTTATGATGGCATTGGTTTTGATTTCATAACCTCCAGGACATCAATTTGAAAAGATCTCCTTTTTCCTTTTGGTTCATTTTAATTAGGGTATGGTATATTAGCCAGAACAGTATAATCTTTTGTTTGGTGTCCTTAACATACTTGCACAGGGTTCCCTTAAAATAAATAGCTACCTTTTAGATATAAAAGTCCCAGAATGGAGAAAGTAGAAGTCTTGACACGTGAACAAGGTATATTCCTACTCTTTAATTCCTCTTGCTAGTGTTAATTTTAATATAAATCAACTTACCTCTTCCCCGCCTGCCCCAATGAAACAACCTCACAGGCTGCTCATCTTTGATGGTTCAAAGATGATTCCTACTTATATAATTTATTACTGACTCAAGAATGGGTATTTTATTCCACCAAACATGGATGGTATGTACAAAAATTTATTGGCATAGATTTTACTTCTTAATCTGGGAGTTGATGCTGAACGTTTTAAGATGTCACCTTAATTAGAATTTTTAGATCCCTTTGGGTTTTTATAGTAAATGTGTTCCCTTAGCTACTTATTGTGTGTGTGTGTTCATGTGTATGTTCCAATAAATGTTACTGCTTATATTTTGGGCTGCATTTGGTATTGTTAACTTATGAGAAAATTCCTTGAATTCACTCTATGCATCTATAAAAATCAGCCATTTGTATAGTATGGTCAGGAAACAATATCTGTATGTGTAATGATGGGGCTATAAGTAAAAAACTCCCTTATTTTTCTCTCCCAAGTTTGAAGTTGTTGAGAAAACACAGTCTTAATATTGATCTGGCTGATTTCAAGTGCGGAATTGCACAGGCCAGGTGGCTACTAATGACTTGCCCTTAAATTGGACAACTGCAGGCAAACCAGAATCACAATTTGAGAGCAGAAGATGAGGCCACGCCCTGTGTGTCCTGTTCCTCGCTCCCTCACCCATTAGATGGGCCCTCCAGAAGCATGGGAGATTCTGCTAACTTAACAGAATTAAGCTAAATTTTCTCCTTGTTCCTTGAGTATGCTAAAATTTATTTCTTTGCCCAGTTTAGGAATCAAAACTTACTCTGCTTCTTATAATTGATTTTGCCATAGTATCCAGTAATTTTCTTCCATAACAATATCATTTTGAAAGTATTAATTAAAAAATGACAATTATTTCAAATAACAGCTTTTATTTTATTATTGTAAGCATATAGGACATTGGGAAGCAGCACTTAATAGTTGAAAAACTTCTTCATTGGCATTTTGTTTTTTGATAGTTAGGGAAATAATTCCTTAAACCAAGTAAAGTCTCAAGTGAAAAGTGAAAAATATATTTTTTCAGATTTTAGCTTATAACTATAGAAGTGAAATAATTCCAGTTTATTTTCATGTTTACATATTTTCTAACGTTGCTTTCATCTGTCCCCAAGGTAAAAAGAAAACTCATTTGCAAAGGGAGAAAATGAAGGCCAAACAGAAGTAGCTTCAACTTCTGCAAAAAATTGGATTCAAAGTGTCCCTGAACAGAAAACGAAGTTAACTTCAGACACACTCTCTGCCTTGAAAACTGAAAGAAACTATTACTTCCTTTTCTCATGACCACAGTCCTCTGGTGGAAATGTACAGCAGAAACTCTTGAGAGAGAGAGAGAGGCTAAAAGCAACTCTGTTCTACACCCCCTCCCCCCAGACTTTTCTTATGAAAAGTCAATAATTAAGCAAATTGCTTAACACTTGGTTCCAGTTCCTGCATATCTGGAGTTTAAAGGCGTAAATACACCATTAATTTCCATGCTGCATATTTTTATGTTAAAGAAAGTAACAGGATGTCCTTACACTGACACTGAAAAATTCATCAATTTTAGAGCCAGGAATTCCCGTGTTACACAAGAAAAAAAGTAGAAGCCTACTGAATTAATTTTTTAGAAGAAAAGAGATCAGATGAAATATTTGTCTTTCCTTTTGGAAACTTTTATGTATAATTCTTCCTGCCTGCCTACTTTTCTGCAAAAATGAGATGTACAGATTTCAGTTCCCTGCTATGAAAAGTGATGTGGTGGCAATTTTATAAATGTTGATTTCTGATTTTTATCAGAGTGAGAAAATAATTAAAATTATTAATGATTTCATATCACTTCATATTTTGATTTCCCCCCTCCATTTTAGTTTAATATAATTTGCAATAAATGTACATATTGTTGTTTCATAAAGCATATCATTTTAAAGTGGTTTTTACTCCTGTGATTATGTTGGAATATTTGAAATTTTAAAGGAGTAAAGACTGTCCAGCATTTGGTTTTATAATGTTTGTCACCATATTTTTATTGATGTAAAAAAAAGTCAGTTTTTTAAACAGTTGGGTTTGGGCAGCTCTGTGAGGAAGCTGGAGGTGTAGGATTGCTGTTGATCTCCAGCATTGTGCTATTGGGAAAGAAGTGTGTTGCTTTTGTCTGGCAGTCTGGGCTCCATTTTAATGTTTATTTTAGAAGACAACTGTTGCATTGATATATTGTTTCTTGGTATTGTTCAGCATAGGTAATGTGTGCACTTCTGTGTACACATAATCATATTTAAGTTTTTTGCATAAAATAAATGCTTCTAGATGTCATATGGTAGTCTTTTTTAATCTTTTTATCATACGTTGTGAAATTTTTTATGTGAAAGGGCTAAAGTCATTAAAAAACATGATTACAGTCAACTCTCCATTATCTATATAAAATAGTGACTATGCCTCAGGTTTTGAATCTTGTAGTAATCATAAACTTAAAACAAAATAATGAAGGCATATTGTAAGCGGTAAATCAGAAGAGACTAAAAACGTGTCCTTTCTCACACTCAGCTGGAGCCTGCCCCTTCTCCACGTTGGGCTGGTTCCCAAAGCCCTTGCTGAATGTGTTCACCCAGGTTCCTCACATCCCCAGCGTGGTTAGAGGACGGGAACAATTCTGTGTGCTCTAACTTGGTCTTGATAGGCTGTGGCCTACAGGGGGTGTAAAACCGTGAACGTGAGCTGTGTACCAAAAGGATGATCTGTTGTTCAGTGTGAAATTTACTTGTAGTAAATGTCACTTAGGTTCTAATAGATAATCAAGAGTTGGCTGTATATTGACTGAGTGAAAGATGGGTAATTCTTTTAAATATGCATATACACACATTTAGGTATCAGATGATGGTTAGGGAACAATGGATGCCAGTGATAGAAAAATATCTTAAGAGGGCAGAAAAAGCCCTACTCTTCCTTATTGCCTCTTTTTATAACCCTTTAGAAATAACGTATAAAATATTGCCTCCAACATGCTGAAAAATATCTATGCATAAGCATCAGAGAAGTCCCTTAAGCAATCAGTGGGCATGTTCTGTTGAGAAAGATTTTAAAGTTCTCTTAGCATCAGACAACTTGATTCTTAATGCCATGAATTTGTCACCATTGAGAAGCACATTGGGTAGGGACCTCCTTTCTCTCCACTCCTCTCGTGTAGTTATTCAGCATCACAGCTGACTAGGTTACCTAGTGTTGTCCTATTGAATAATGAAGCATTTGCATCAGCTCTGCCTGCCTAGATTTTTGCAGGCGAGGAGTTAACTGAAAGGCTCTGGTCCACAAGCGGAAGTACATAATTCCCTTATTTGTCATATCATGCAAGTGTCTGACACTAAGGGAAGGGACAAGTGGATGGCAGAGAGGGAGCTGATGGGGAGGGACTTGTGCAAGGGACGTCTTGTCAGTTTTCCTTTGAAAAAGGAAAAAGTAAAATCCCTTAGGAATTTGGTATTTACATCTCAGAGAAATACAACACCAAGTGCAGACTTATATTTGAGAATTAATGTTAATTAACCCTTTGTGTCTAGTTTGAAGCTTCTTGTATTTGTTTAAAACTACAAGCCAGAATTTTGTATCTCCTTTGATAAAAAGTGTGTATAATGTAAAGTAGTTTTGCATATTACTGTGCTGCACATGGGCCGAATTTTTAAAATTTTTTTAAAGACTTGAAGCAGAACCTTGTAATTTGTGTAAATGACACGTGTAAAATCCTACCATAAAATGCTAAAAAAAATATGCATTGTTTCAAATAAAATCAAGAAATGCAGCATTATATAGTAGTGTGGAACCCTGAATATTTCATGTATTTCCTGGTATGTCACAAGCTGGTGAAATGTCTGTGTATTTTCTGTTTAGACTCGGGAGTCTACAGATCTTCCTCAGAAATTAAATGCCACCTTCAAACTTCCTACAGTGACTGAGGGAGAGCATAATAGATGATAAATTCTGATGAACATTTGGGAGACTTTAGAAGTTGCTTTTAACCTAAGAACTTAAAAATGGCCTTTCATGTGTACTATGTGTGATACATCTACTTACTGTAAATTCCAAACATGCTTATTTAGTTAAAAGCTACTCCGTGGAGAGCAAGTAGATGACATAAATGTGTCTGGAATAAGGTGAATAGAATAAGAAGCTATTCTGCCTGCTTCCCTATTATACCTTCAACAGGATTATTGTGCCACACCTTGATGCTTATATTGATGGTCAAGACTTTTCTGTCTTCACTGTCACATGGATAAACTACCAATAGAAACCACTGGAGACCAAGAAGTCTCCAGCGGTCTGACAAGGAGCTTTGCAACCTGCCCAGATAGTAATAGTGGCGTTGCCTACAAGTCAGAAGTGCTGCAAGCCAGCGGCAGTGTAGAGTGATGGAACGAGCATGCACACACCTCCACCTGCAAACTAGAGCCCCGAGCCCAACAGGAGCACATACAGGCTCCACTTCTGAGGACCAGGCTGGTGCTGAGGACTTCAGTGCCGTATGTCATCTTTCAGAGACAGGCACAATGCCAGGGCTGACATTGGAAACTAGACTGGTTGGTGCCTTTGAAGGACTCCCAATAGAGAACATCAGGACAACACGGGTAGACGTGACTTCTAGGTGATACATCAAGTCTGGATTTCAGACCCCTGATAGATGCTTTTAGAAGCGGGAAAATCCCTACCTTTTCGATACAGAGAAGTGCAGTTTTGACAATTGTGAGTGTAGGTCTGTCCCTAAAGAAAGTAGGCTGAGCAGGTGCCACCTCAGGGATGAGCTGGACCGGATGCAGGACACAGGTCTCCAGGTTTAGGCCCCCCTGGGTGGAGATGATCATAAGGGTGGGCAAACTCCGGCTGGGGCAGGGCCAGAAGACTGCTACTTGAGCAGCACAAACCCCGCTTGAGCACTCTCATGTGCGAAGCATCGCTCTACTTGCAGGCTAGAACACCTGGTCCCAGCCTCCACACTTTTTGCTCATCCACCATCCTGAGTGCACCCCATCCCAAGCACAAATTTGGGTGGGTTGATCATTCCTGTGGCTTCTTTGGACAAACTATGTACATCTAGGGACTTATTGGACTTCTCCAGGAAGCAAGTTTGTGGGACCCAAGCACCCATTTTAGTCTTGCTGTGGGCCTTTTTTTTAGAAGATGTTCACCCTGGTGGCCACACACCACCTCCCTCCCCCTCACCTCCTGCTGAACTCTTCCTCAGGAAGGTTTGGGCCGTTCTGCCATCTGGTTTCCCTTGCCTGTGATGGAGTGTACCCTCCAAGAGAAAGGTCAGCTGCAAAGACGGACAAGGCCCTGCCCTTTTTCATCCCACTTCAGGCTGCGCACTGAAAGGCAGACCATTTCTACTGGGGCTCTCACAGTTAGTATGTAGAATCGGCCCAGGACGTCTGGGGCTCTGCTTTATTAACCGTTTGGCAGCTTGGCTTAGAATTATGTGCAGCAGATCCTGCTGCCTCTTTTTAGAAGTCATGGCTCATCGGGATCCAAACTAGGCAGATCACTTTCTCTTCTCACACCCACTTAACTGGGATCTTTTCTTACTCGCCAGGGATCCACCACACCACGGCAGTCAAGCGGAACCCATCTCCAAAGCTGACCCAGAGGAAAACTTCCACAAAGATTTTATAAACTCAAATGTTAGACCATCTCCGGTTTCCTGCTAACCCCACGTTTTCCTAACAATGACAACATAAATGGCAGTGGAGTATTTATTGTCTGAAGGCCTGATCTTCGTTTGTGCATGATTTCTATCTTACTGATAATCGTGGCAGAGGCTGAGAGTTACCTGAAGTTTTCAGTTCCTCTGGCGGGATGAAGGAAATCACAAATTCCCCACAAGTGGAAGCAAGGAGAAAGCCATCGTGCACATGCATGTCCTTCATTGCCCTTTGACTTGGGAGGACAGGGTTCTGAAAGTGGGAATGAGCAGATTAGAAAAATTTCTGCCTGAGCTCACTTTCATCTTAATGCCCCTGCTTATGATTAATATTTTCCAACAATAACAATTGAGAGAGAGGTTCAGAAAGGGCTGGAATTGCAACTCGGTGACCTGCACATTTTAGAAAAACTGAATCATGAGAGCACAGATTGCTCGGACTCAAGAGAAAGATTTGCTCTGTGAATTCAGGCAGAAAGCCTGGAAGGCTTGGCTTGAGTACCTCCCAGTGTCAAGTGGTAGCAACCAGGAGGTGATGGAAATGTGCCTTAAAATAACGCCGAATCCACGACCTGGCCAGTGTGCCTCAGTTGATTGGGCATCATCCCATACACCAAAAGGTTGCCGGTTTGATTCTCAGTCAGGGCACATGCCCGGGGTTGTGGGCTCAATCCCCAGTAGGGGGCATGCAGGAGGCAGCCGATAGATGTTTCCCTCTCACATCAATGTTTCTCTCTCGCCTTCTCCCTTCCTCTCTCTCACTCTCTGAAAATCAATTTTTTAAACTTAATTTTTTTTAAATAATAATAATGTAGAGTCCACGATGCCAAACCTGGTTTTGCTGGAGAAAAGGGTTTCCTGAAGGCCTTAACACCTCCGCTGGATGCTCAGCAGGGCAATGCCCCAGAGAAGCCCAGGAAAGGAGCTGCAGAGGCTGTGAAGGGGCCCCACCCTGAAGGTGTGAGCTTGGCACACAGGCCTTCATTTGTGTTGGGACTGGCTGATGGTGTGGGGATCAGAATATTAAGAGTTGCTTCATTGAGCCTGGCTGGTGAGGCTCAGTGATTGAGCATTGCCCCATGCACCAGGAGGTCGCTGGTTTGATGCCCAGTCAGGGCACATGCCCGGTTTGGGTTGCGGGCTCAATCCCCAGTAGGGGGCATGCAGCAGGCAGCCGACCAGTGTTTCTCTCTCTCCCACACCCTCTCTCTGAAATTAATAAAAAACATATTAGAGGGGGAAATAGAATTGCTTCATTGGGCTTCATAAAGCTCAGCATCACTGAGATGTTTTTCATTTCCTCACACCAAAGACCCCTTCCTCTCCTGGGGCAAGGTTCAGTCAGGCTCCTTGGAAATAGCCACACAGCACCTCTCCCACCGGAACCATCAGATCAGAGTGCTGGTCCCTGCTTGCTTGTCTGCCCTGGCTGTTTCAACTGTGAAGAAAGTGAGGCACAGAAGAGGCCATTTGTTCTGCCTGACATCTAGTCTACCACTCCACACCAAAAGCTAGTCAAAATGACTTTTTTCAAAAGCTTAGCACTTTAGCCCTGGCTGGTTGCTCAGTGATTAGAGCATTGGTCCTTGGACCAAAGGGTCTCAGGTTTGATTCCCAGTTAAGGGCATGTACCTGGGTTACAGGTTCAATCCCCAATCGATGTATCTCTTCACATCAATGTTTCCCTGTGCCCCCCCTCCCTTCCTCTCTGAAATCAATAAAAAGATATTTTTTTAAGTGCCATTATTGCCCTAGCTGGTTTGGCTCAGTGGATAGAGCGTTGGCCTGCAAACTGAAGGGTCCTGCGTTAGATTCCAGTCAAGGGCACATGCCTGGGGTTGTGGGCTTGATCCCCAGCGGGGGCATGCAGGAGGCAGCCGATCAATGATTCTCATCATGGATGTTTCTATCTCTCTCTCCCTTCCTCTCTGAAATCAATAAAAATGTATTTTTTTTAAAGTGCCATTGTTATTTTTTTTAAGTATATTTTTATTGGTTTCAGAGAGGGAGAGATAGAAACATCCATGATGAGAGAGAATCATTGATCGGCTGCCTCCTGCACGCCCCCCGCTGGGGATCAAGCCCACAACCTGGGCATGAGCTCTTGACCAGAATTGAACCTGGGACCTTTCAGTTCGCAGGCTGACGTTCTACCCACTGAGCAAAACCGGCTAGGGCAAAAAGTGCCATTATTAACAGTAATTGAGTGTCCAGGCCAAGCACCCTTCCCATGGGCGAGTTCCACTTCTCACAGGGTTCCCTGCTGGCATCAGTCTGGTTCTCAGCCAGGAAGGTCTGAAACAGTTTTCTCCACTATGGTCCTGGGCCCAGGACTGGTCTTAGGAAGCAGACAGGAGTAACAGGAGGCCCCCACGCTCACATGCCTGACCGTTCCTGCTCTCTGCCTGGGAAGCCCTGTGGGCAGCTGAGTGTGAAGGAGGTCTGGGAAGCAGGCTCTGCAGGGAGGCCTGGCTGGGTCACCTTCATGACCAGCCTCTAGTAGCTTCAACCCTGTAGAGCCCACTCTCTTCTGATACACCCGGAACAGTGGGATCTTGGAAATCTTACAGGCCCTCCTACCACTGTTTTCTCTCTCTCCCTCTCTTTTTTTTTCCAAAAAGCCTTATTGTTTCCATTTGGTCCAAGGCATGGGAGAGGGCTTCAGGGTGGTTAAAGGAATGGCTAGTAGTTTTGGGGAGAGGCTCAGGTAAGCCAGACACCAGGGGGATGCAGAGGGGTTCCTCATAGGCCTCTGGGCTCCAAAGGCTCCTAGTTGTGCTTGAGGGTGAGCCTTTCGAAGAGATACTCGCCCAGCCCAGCCCAACCTGGGGGCTGGCAGCCTGCGGAGGTGAGTCAGCTGCCGCCCATCTTCTTGATGAGTTTCACCTCCTCACCAGGAAGTGGTTCTGCAGCAAGTCACGAGCTGAGGAACTGTGAGGGTGGAACCCAGGGCAGGCAGCTCCCAAAGGGCCTGGGTCAGGCTCCTCTCCAAGGCCACGGCGGCTTCCCTGGCGCCCTGAGTTTGGCCCACTCCTCTGGGGAGGCCTCAGCACGTCCTGGAAGAGGGTGAGGCCACTGCACTGGTTTTGCATCTTTAAGAGACGCTCAGCGCCCTCGAGCTTCTCCTCCACCAACTCTTGGAAGAAGTGGCCAGGCCCTCGAGAGCTACATCGTCAAAATAGAAGCCCAGAGAGAGGTAGGTGTGGAATAGAAGCCCAGGGAGGGGTAGGTGCGGGAGGCCAATTGCAGGTTGGCCAGGCGGTTGACCGCAGCCTCCACCTGGGTGGGACAGTTCTGACAAATCTGGGAGCTCATGGTTGTTCGGCAACAAGGAGTTAAGGTAGAAAAAAACCTGGTTGTTGGCTGGTCTCGGAGGTGGTTCTGCAGGTGGTGACGGGGTAAGAAGCAGGAGAGTGGCCGGAGGCTGGGAGAGGGGTGTCCCTGGGTCTGTTCCCTCCGAATACCGTTGAAGCCAGAGACAGACCAGGACCACGGAGGGCACTCTCGCCTGTTAGATAATAACCGGTCACAGGTGAGGTCACAGGTGAGGGTAAACTGCGGTAAGCATGGAAAGCCCCACGCAGTGCTGGGCCCACAGTAAGGGCCGGCCTGCCCACAGCGGCTGCCACCGGCCCAGCACACGGAAGCCCCGGCTCCCACCACCACGTCCTCGGGCAGCACCTGCGGAGAATGAGACGTGGGCTCCTGTTTGTTGTGTGTTTTCAGGCTCTGGGCCAGCCTCCCCACTTGGGTTAATTCTCTTTCTTGAGCCAGGTCCCGTTCCACTTCCTCACATTTCCGTACACTTCAGCCCAGAGGCCATGTCTATAGGGAAAGTTTACCCTTTTCTGGACAGTCAGTATACTGAACGCCCTTTCGTGTTTGGGGAACCACCGCGTGGGGCAGAGCCAGTTCCCTGTGTAAAAGCTGAGAACACACCTTCCTAACCTCCCTCGGAGCTGTCCCAGCCGGCACCCGAGAGCTGTCAACCAAACACCCGCCCTTTGAGATGTGGATTAGGACACGCAGAACGGGGACCTCACCACCCTGGGAATGCTGGGCAGCAGAGCCCACATCCCGCCGTGGGGGGCACAGGTGCTGCAGGCTGGCTGGGTGCCCCAGGCTCTGGCAGGGGAGGCCAGTTCTGTGATACTATTTCTGACACTAACATCCACCATTTCCCAGAGGGTTTGAGCTACTTAACACCTGTTTTTAATTTTTTAAATATATTTTTTATTGATTTCAAAGAGGAAGGGAGAGAAACGTCATTGAGAATCATTGATTAGCTGCCTTCAGCACGCCCTCTCCTGGGGATCGAGGCTGGAACCCAGGCACATGCCCTGACCAGAATTGAACCTGGGACCCTTCAGTCCGCAGGCCGATGCTCTATCCACTGAGCCAATACAGCCAGGCCCTGTTTTTAATTTTTCATTGATTTCAGAGAAGAAGAGAGATGGAGAGAGAGAGAAACATCAATGATGAGAATCAATGATTGGCTGCCTCCTGCACACCTCCTACTGGGGATTGAGCCCACAACCCAGGCATGTACCCTTGACCGGAATCCAACCTGGGACCCTCCCGTCCGCAGGCTGATGCTCTATCCCAGTGGTCGGCAAACTCATTAGTCAACAGAGCCAAATATCAACAGTACAACGATTGAAATTTCTTTTGAGAGCCAAATGTTTAAACTTAAACTTCTTCAAAGTAGACTCGCCCAGGCGTGGTATTTTGTGGAAGAGCCACACTCAAATGGCCAAAGAGCCGCATGTGGCTCATGAGCCGCAGTTTGCCGACCACGGCTCTATCCAACGAGTCAAACTAGCTAGGGCTCAACACCTGTTAATAAACTTCTTTTCTTCTCTGACTTCTCATAAATTAGTACCAGGAGTTGTAGGCAGCACTCGGGGAAACGAGGGTCACCTGGATTAGCTCCTGGGCTTGGTGAGGGCAGGAGGCAGTGTGAATCGAGCAGAGACTAAGGGTGGGGTTTCAGCAGACCTGGACAGAGTGGTGAAAAGTTAACCAGACGCCCTCATATCCATATGCTGAAACCCTGAGCCCCGTGGGGCTGCACGTGGAGATACGGCTTTTAGGAGGTAATTAAGGTTAAATGAGGCCATAAGAGGCGGGCAGTGACCCAACAGGGTTCATATTCTTATGAGACAAGACGCCGGGGAACTCACTTGTGCACTCTCCACTGCACACAAAGGAAAGGCCGTCAGGACACAGCAAGGCGCTGTCCATCTACAATCCGGAAGAGAAAGCACATAGCCCGGCAGCAAACCTCCCGGGTGGGCTTCCAGCAGCAGGAGCCTTTGGCTGCGGGATGGGCTTCTGCCCCTTCCTCTCCCCAGCCCCACCGGACCTTCACCTCTACCCTGGAATGGTCGCTTTCCCTCCGGCAGCTAGTGTGTTTCTTAGGAGGAGGGTTGGGGCAGGGCGTGGTTTCCTTCCCACGGCAGCGGCAAGGCAGCAGCTAGTCATCCGAGAGCTTATCTCTGGGCTCCACCTGCACCCAGGCCAGCTCCCTGGAGCCGATAAAGCACCTGTGAATAAGCATAAACTCCCGAGTCTGAGGGGCCTTTCTTTAGATTTGTCCGTTTATTAGGTTCTCTGATGGGTCCGAGAAAAGTTCTGACTTCGTGGATTATGTTTTTTCTTTGAGGGCAGGAACCACTTTTTTTCCTAGCTTTCTACATTCTAAGCTTTGGACAGAAGGCCCTAGATTCAAAGTGACGAGAAACTGAACTTATTTCAATTTTGTTATTCTATGAGTTTGTGTTTGAATTTTTTTGTATCGAAGTCACTAGAATCTGCCCTGGTCGGTGTGGTTCAGTTGGTTGAGAGGTGCCCCATGCAACACCAGCTAGGGCATCTCACACCTTTGCTTCTATTTTCTACCTGCCTTTGGGTGTTGTTTTTTCCCATTGAGACGTCCTCTACTTTATTTACCACTCTTTTCATTCACTCATTTACCCTACAAGCATTTACTGATTACTGAACTATTTTTTTAATGTTCCAGTCAATGTTCTGGGCATTGGAGATAAAATTAATAAGGCAACGCCCCCCCCCCCCCCGCCCCGCAAAAAAAAAAAAAAGTCCCAACCCTATGTTGGACAAAATTAAAAAGCAGGTTAAGCCCGGCTGGTGTGGCTGTGTTTGAGGTCCAGGTTTGATTCCAGGTCAGGGCCCATGCTCGGTGTGGAGGCTCAATCCCCAGTAGGGGGCGTGCAGGAGGCAGCCGATCAGATTCTCATCATTGATGTTCTATGAGGAGGATAACTGGAGGCAAAAGCTGTTTCAGTTAGAATGATCATTTGAACAGCAGCATGAATAAAATGATTAAGCAGGACATGTGAGGATCTGGGAGAAGAGCATTCCAGGCAGAGAACAGCTACTCGAAGCGCTGAGGCTGAGAAGCCTGGTGCATCTGACTAATGCTAGAGGCCAGTGTGTCTAGCTAGGGGGAGCAAGGGAGAGAAGAAAGGGATAAGGCCTGAAGAGTGACTAGGGTCAGAAGGGGCAGCTACTGTCACCATGGTAAGAAGCATAAATTCTGTTGATACACTTGATGAGATGTACGCCTTGCTTCTCTTATACAAGAAATTAATTCGTTAGCTGTAAGGGATTAGCTGTCAGAGATTCAAGGCAAGTGAGTTGTGCAACTGTCACCTCACAGAATGGAAGAGTATGATCAGGGCAATGGAGATTAAAGTTAAGTGCTAATGGCCCAGTTGAAAATAGTGGTTACTAGTCAACAGTGAGAAGTCCGCACAACTGTTTTCTCCAGGTAAATTCTGTTATGCAGGTATGAGGTGACTGGGTAGAGAAATATTTTGCCAGGAATGTCAGGAAGCAAGGGACAAGATGTTACAATGATGGCCCATGGGGCAAGCTGGGCAAGTAACAAGGAGTGTGCCGGCCTCCCCTTCAGGGATGCAGGATGTGGGACCAAAAACAGCTGTTGAGGACTTTAAATCCAACCATACCAATGATCACTTTAGACATAATCTTTCCATCTCTTCATCTTTTAATTGCTACTCTAATCTACATATCAGCCTCCTTGTTCCATTATACTTTTTCCTTATCTCTACCACAGTTCAAAGCTTCTGCTTCAGTGAGTAGATGCCCTTTACTTATACACACCCTGCCCCCAGGATTCTACTTCTCAGTCCTTTTGTGCTTTCAACAGCCCTCCCTAAACCTACATCCCATTAGTAAGTGAAGATAAAGGCTAGGGATAAAATTAGAGAATCAAGAGATACCAGGTATGATTGATGGTACAGAAATATAACGACTCTTAGAAAAGAAGCCTAGAGTTACCTAAAGAGGGATAGCCTAAAAACAAAAACCAGACATTTAAAAACTGTTCTATGGCTTACTTAGTATTAAAGGTAGAATGAGAATCATAGGTTTTCCACAATGAACTCTTCCATTACTCATTATAAAAATTTAAATGTAATTTTTTAAATGAAAAAATAATGAACCATACTAATAATCACCTCAGCAGATGGTTATCCTGAATTTGTTTTCTTACCAAAAATTTTGCCTTTGGACTTCCCCTCTATGTCATGACATCTTACAAGGTTAACCTCAGAGGAACTACACCTCTCCCTCCACACAGAAGTACACCATTATGCAATTAAGAACTAAAGTATCTGTAAAGGAATAAGATAATTTTTAGGGCCAATTAGATGTTGCCATTTAATTTCCTATGGGTCCCCTAAACCAAGAACACTGCTATGTATTCCATTATTCCAAAAACAGGATAAAAATATGTTTAGTGCATTTTACACTTCAGCGGAAGTCATGGAGCCCTAAATACAGCTGGCACTGCTTCACCAAAACATTCTGCTCAACTGACACCATGAAAACTGGTTTGGGTACTTTTCTTGAAGACCTCACTCCCACCTGCACTGGGTTTTCCTTTTCATGCTTGCAAATGACCCCTCCACATTTCCTATCTTTAAGAAAAAACAAAGACAAAAATAATATTTTAGACTTGAAAATGCTACCAAGTTTAGTAGGCACATATAAATAGTAGTATTATGGGACTTCTATAAAAAATAACCTGTGACTCTGGATATCCCAACTCATTAAATTGATTTATTTTTTAAAGGACTTTAAAAAACTAGGGGGAAAAGGAAGGCCCCCTTTTCCTTAAAATTCTATAAATATGGTTAGAAGATACCAGTGGACTCTCATTAACCCTGTTCCTCAATATTGGTTAGGACAGTTCATTCATCTATCAACTAATGCAAATACTAATGAAATGAACATTACATGCATACATAAATAGGACATACTCCTAAAAGCTTTATTAGAGAATTCATGTTATTCACTGAAAAACTTTAAATCTTTGATGATTGAATCAAAACATGTACCAAGTGTTTACTACCCTTTAAATCTGACCATTCTTTGCTGGGGATTGGCATGAGAGCTCACTTGAATTCCATTTGTTATCCTTGATTTTTAATATGAAAAGATCCAGCTTGCTCCATGAAAAGAGCACTTCATATTGGTATTCCATTCAGGAGCAATTCCATTTCCAGGTCAGAGAAACTCATGAATGCTGAAAGCTCGTTATGAATGCCCTAGAGATACAAAGTAATAATCAGTTTGCTATGTAAAATAATTAGTACAAATCCTAATCAATATGAGCTCTTTTAATTATCATTACTAATGGAGGCAGGGTAACCCAAGAATAGTGACCCAGGACTTTCTGAAACAATTCAGAGTCCTTTCTATGGTAATAATCTTTCCAGAAAGATTTGTGTGCACTATGAAAACAGAACAAACAAAATTACTTTCAATACTCACTCTGGATTACGCTAATTTTTAAATTAGAACCTAGTTAAATAATGTCTATTTTCAAATAAATAATTTTAATTAGAATGAAACAATTTCAACTCATTTTTAAATTCAGACCCAATATAATTTATTGCATCTATCATCATATGCTCATCATTTTGAAACTTGTCTAGGAGAAACTGCTACCTGCTTCTTTTTGTTTAAAGTAATGTGGAGGCTTAACCGCCTGTCCATAGATGAATACCCAGAAAGAAGATATAAACCATTTTCAGGGAAAAACATGCATGCATTTATTTTTAAGAATTCCCAGTAAGGGGGGAAAAAAAATTCAACATCTTTAAAAATGTGTTTATTTTTTTTAAAAAAATCAGTTGTGTACAAAAGTGTTTCGTAGTTTTAATTCTCAAGACAAATACCCAACCCTTCCCCCCACAGCCCACCCTGCTTCATGGTCTTTCTGGTAACCCACCCACTTTCCCCAAACAGGAAGTTAACGGCTTAGGATAGACCCTCCTACAGATTTATCATCACTAACAGATGGTTTAGAATAGAGATCTAGAGAAGCTAACAAGCAAGGTTCTTTCTTAGTGAGGTTAATGAGAATCCCTACAATGGCAGTAGACTTCCAGCAGACACCACAACAAAGCACCATCAATTGCTGAAAGCTAAAAAATAGATATTATTTTCAATAGTATTTCATTTTCTATTGGAAAAGTCTTTAAATTACATTAAATAAGTCTCTTTCCCCCCAAAAGAAATAGTCTAGCTTTTATTATGATGCCTGTAAAAAGTAGGTAACAGCAAGCACACAAGGATTGGTTAACAGCACAGTGCAATGATTTATATCCACCCACCCGCTAGAACCAAACGGATAAACTTGTGTCACACCTGATTATATATATAGCAGCATGGTTAAAATAACCAAGCAAAAGGTGACACATTCTCAACTTACATTTAGGTGAGGATCACAGGTTTATGAGGGTAGATCAGTCCAATAAAGCGGTAAGAGAACAGGACAAGAGAGATACTGACATTCCCCTACCCCTGTGCCACAAGATTTTTGATCCATGTTGCAGCAGTGCAAATAGAACATGTGACATAAATATGTAGACACTGCAGAAAAGTCACATTTGGGGAAAAGGCTATTTATCAGTAAATACTTCAAGTTGCCTTCTTCCCTAGTGATAGCAAAGAGCTGGTATTAAGCATTATTTTAAACTGGTACTAAAAGAATAGAAATGCAAAATTCTTAAATCAATGGTTTGTACCCTGGAATTGAAATTTCTTGAACTAGAAAAAGTGTTTAATACATCATTTTGTAAAAGTCCATGAAATAAAGTTAACTGTAAACAGACGGCTTCCTTTTTCATATCCAAACATTGTTTCCATCTATGTACAAGTATACCTGGCTCCAACTCTTCCCTGCCCGAATTTATCTGAAATCCTTCAAACAACAAAATGCTTTCTTCCTGTTGCTACAAGATTGTGGAAACGTTATCTTACTCCTATTGCTGAGTTTTAAAAGCTCAAATCAGGTGTAAACTTATAGCCAAGATCTACTTTCACATTGATAAACTTATTAAGCAGCCTAAACAGTAACATGATATGCTACTTTCTGTAGTGCATAAGTAAGCAATATCCACCGAACTGCCAATTCTCTTGGATACTTAAAAAAATTAGTTTGCATAGTTTTAAGCGTCACCAACAACCACAAATGTGAAAAACACCCCCCCATCAGTCTTACTTTCATTTCCTAGATTATTCTTCTTAAAAGCAAAATACTCAGAATCCAAACATATTTATAAAATTGAATGTGTTGTTTAAGTAAACCATACTCACAATTCCAAACATTTGTGGGAGCTAACTCAGAGCATCTAATTTAGTACAAGTTCTTCAAATATTTATAAACTACTTACTATATACTTATTTGGGTCACAAATAGCTATCCATTCTTTCGGTAATCTGTACTGAAATATTATACAGTTATTTGTTGTTTTAAAAGTCAGGCACATACTCACGGAATAGATTTGATTACAATAAAAGCCTGCTGGAGTATCAGTTGACTTCTAGCAAATCTGCCTGCTGTAAACAGGACATCACTAAATATATATTTTTTAACCATTATTTTTGAGGCCTTTAAAAAAACTGGAAAATCACAAAAAACTGAGAATTATAAAAATAATTTTTACCAGGGTACCTTTTACCTAGACCTGTACTTTTAGTGTCCTTTTTCTAAACATATATAAAAGACAAGAGCAAAAAAGAAATTGCTTTTAATTTCTTTGTTTAGGAAAATAAATCCACTTATAGAGAAATATGAAAAAACAAAATAGGATGACAGTGTTCCAGAAAGGAGAATTATCACATTAAATGAAAATGAGGTAAATAAATTTTGAAATGAAAAATCCATTATGGAGAACCTCTCAAACCAAATATTTTACTTTTCAATTTCCTGGGCACTGGGGATGTTGAATTATAGTTAGATGAATAGATATCCTATGGGCTAATGTGCATAAAAATCAAAGGCAAGGTATAGCTGCCTCCCAGAGCTAAGTAATGCTTGACATTTAGTAACCTCTGAGCTCTCTCCTTTGTCTAACCACAGGACAATTAAATATACCCTGAAAATATAGGCAAATAGTAAACTGGGTAGATGTTTGATATTTAAAATAATCCAAATATATTACCAAGCTGCCCTACACTTAAAAAAAATTCTAACCAACAATGCAACAAAACTGTCCACATTTTCACATAATTCCAACCTTACTTCAAAATATAAAGAAAAGTACAAGGTATTAGTTATTCAAAATAAATAAAGAAAAATCTTGTTTCCTTTGGCATCTTTAGAAAGAAACTAAACTACAACAATTAAAGGAGGTGATTGTATAAAGAAATTTATGCTTAAGCAAACATATAGGGAAAAAAACATAGCAACTTGTGTTTAGTATGCAATAATATCTACTACTAGAGTTTACTATTGATTAGGAAAACCTTACAAGTTTTTGGAAGAACCTTCACATCTTTAACGTTACAATATATTTAACAATGGTTCTTTTATTGCTTCTAAGATTATTGAGACGTCAATGAAATTATGCTGAATTTATGGTTTAAAATTATTTTCCAAACACTTAACAATTATAATTTAGGATAAATAACACTTGAAGAAAGCAAACCTTTTATAATAGGACTTTCAATATACAGCCTTGCTTTAATTAATTCCAATTCCATTACATTTTTATTATTTGCACTGTCCTGAAAATTTAATAAGAACTGTGTTTCTATGCATAGAACTGCCTGCATAAATCCATTTCAACCTTCATAAAATGGTCACATTAGTGTTTGAACTTGCAAAACTAAAAATTTTCAAACTTTAGAATTTAGAATGAAATGTAAGTTTAATACACAGAAAGTCTGACTATATGTACAAGAGAAGGTAAAGTTTTCAATTTTCGTATTATCAGAAACATCATAAAGAAAGCTAGATTTATAACACATTTCTATTCCTATGTGCATCTGAAGTATGTACAATTAAACACCAACACAGCTTTCATGGGTAAATAGGGGGAAATGCAAGCAAGAGCGACTTTTAAAGTATCTGATAAAGCAATCTCTATAAAGCCAAAATTAGGCTAAAAAACTGCAGTTGGTTTATTTCATCTTTTCGAGTTCTCAAAGAAAAACTTCATCAGCTTAAAAATAGATGTCAAATTCACTTGAAAAACTAAGTTGGGTTCTTTTATTATTAAATCTTGGGAATACTGCAACATCAAGTATTTACTGATTTTGCAAGAGAAAATTGGCAGCTCCATCTTTACATTATTACTTAACATAGGAACGTTTTTAAGAGTAAAGAAATGTGACATAACATTCCATATGGACAACCTAAAAAAAATGAAGCAAGGGATACTGTCCTTCAGCACATTTCCCAGAGAATTTACTATTAGGGTATTAGCTGTGTGTGGTAAGAGAGGAAAAATAAATATAGTGGCCCAGTCTGCTGACCAGGACAAAAAGGCTCTGAAGAGGTCACCATCTTCATTCTAGATAAATCTCAAGTTTAAGAATTCTCAAATGCTTAAAATGGTGGTCTTTTCAGCTACCCATCTTAAGAAGTCAAGTACAAGCATGCAAGTAAATTCACAGGCACAGAGGATCCATGTTAAAAACAGTTAAGGTAGCTGTGATGCAACACCAACAATTTGAATGGTCCTGACACACTCAAAATATTACCTTAATTATTCAACAAAACCCTGAAGCAAACTCTTGCTATTCTGGTACACTGCTAAATACTAAAGTAGCATGTTTTTTCCATGGTTTCGCTTAGCTCAAAGAATTTTTACACTATTAAGAAAAAAAATTAAAGTATTTCCCCTTTTTAAATTTACACAGACGTTTAATTAGCTTTATTTACAGAGCAGGGATGTTTTTTTTCAGTCTCCAATGGTGCCTAGATAACATCATTAGGCAAGAATGCCAGTTTAAAAGAAATCTATGCAGAATCCTAAAAATAACAGATGTTGAGGCTCCTCAAGAAGGGGCAAGCTTGACTATATCAGCAGCTCTCTCATTATGCCTCAGTTACTCAGAAGCAATTCTGTTGCAGTCTCTACATCCCATGATTTTGAAGACAAGGCCACTATTACAGCATTCTGTAGAAATAAAAAGGGGGACAAAAAAAATCAAATCTCAAGGAAATATCTTAAATCACTCCCTGTCTTTATATTTAGAAACCACACCTTGTTTTTGTTTATCTTTATGTTGCATTGCACTTGTGCATAAAAAAGCTTCTAAAACAAATGACTGGAATGAGTAAAAGGAAAAGAAAAATCACTGATTTTTAAAAACAAAAAGTTCATATATCAAAACTAAATTTAGAGTATTTTTGAAGCAATTCTGTCAGCCAAGAATTTGCCGCAATCATTCAAAATCAATGAATATATCAAAATCAGCATGCCTTTATGTTACTTACCCTATCAAAGCCCATAGCACATAGGTTTTCTATTTTTTTGGTGTATTCTGGACTAGAAACTGGTGCTCCAGCATACACATGTGCCCAGAGTCGAGCTGTCTGTTTGAACATTTCAGGATTTTGCTTGTACTACATGAGAAAAAAAAATTGATTGACATGACAATAGAGTTATAACTAGCTAAGTTCTAACTGCCTAATAACCTGCTTTTTCTAAATAAAACTAACGTAGGTTTTAAATGTTATTGATTCACTCTCTACTGCAAACAAACTGTAACATTATTATAACATAAGCTAGAATTCATAAGTTATATAGATGAAAGAAAAACAAAGACAAATAACATTTATCAACTCTGATCTCCAATTTCAACAAATGTAAGTAGTAGAAAACTAATACTAAGTCAAGTGAGGTGTTAGAGATTGTTTCTAATTAGAGATGGTTCTAAATACTGTGTAGTTCTAAATACTGTGTAGGGCAAAATTATACAAATAAATAGAATTACTAGTTTTAAAAAAAATTACTAGTTTCTAAAATAACGTGGACATTAATTAACCACAGCTCAGCTAGAATATACAACTGGACTTTACTGTTTTACTAGAGCTGTATCAGTGTATAGCGATTTAAGAAAACCCCATATATCAACAATAAAGATTTTAAAAAAAGAAAAACACATGTGCAAAGCCTAACTTATATCACATGTTTTGAGATGATTATGAACTTACCATACAACACTTGTAAAGGATAAAACTTCCCATATGGAGTGAAAAGAGATAAATTTATTCTCAAATATTCCATTATTTAATAAAGCAAAGTATACATTTAAAATAACTGTGGAATTCACTTTCTTTCAGAAGTATTTTATACATCTTTAATATTTTAACACCGAGATTTTGTTATATTTAAAATGATAAATATGTTTTCTAATATTAATTCTTAACAAGTCAAATTATTGGCTTGTTTTAGGAGCTAGAAGAAATCTTTGAGTCCACCTCACCACTAAATAGGAAACCAAAGCTGGGACTCAGGCTATGCTTCTAAGTACCAAAAATGAATAGATAGCACATACATATATATAACATGTAAAACACTAAGCACACAGAGACAAATAGAATATTCTAACAAGAATATACATAAAACAAGGGGTGAACAACTTTTCAAGAGAAGAGAGGAGCTTGCTAAGAGGAAAAGCTTCATCAGGTAGCCCTGGCTGGTGTGGCTCAGTTGGTTGCAGAGTCGTCCTTTACACCAAAAAAACAAGGGCATGAGTTCTATTCCTGGTTGGGGTGCATACAGGAGGCAAGTGATCAATGCTTCTCTCTCATATCAATGTTTCTCTCTCTCTAATCCTCGGGTGAGGACTAAAGAGTCCTGGGTTCGACTCTGATCAAGGGCACTTTCGTCAGTTACAGGCTCGATCCCCGGCCCTAGTCAGGCAGTTCTGGAGGCAACCAATCCAATGTGTCTGTCTCTCTCTCACAGCAATGTTTCTCTCTCTGTGTCCCACCCCCTCCACCCCACCTTCTCTAAAAGTCAATGGGAAAATATCCTCGGGTGAGAATTAACAAACAAAAAATTTCCTAAGGCAGAGGAAACATGGCAGATTGGGTAAAATGACATGTAGAAATGCATCTTGAAAAAGCATGAAGTTGAGGAACAATAAGAATTTAGGGAATTAAGCTGAGTATGTAGATAGCTCAAATCATGGAGGAACTCTGCAAGCTCAAGAATTGAGACTTGCCCCTGGATCCGGGTGAGGCTGGATCCCGGGTCCGGGGGAAGCCGCGCGCACCTGGGTCCGGGTGAGGCCACGTGCCCCTGGGTCCGGATGAAGCCGTGCCCCTGGGTTTGGCCGAGACCCAACCAGAGGAAATCGAACCTGCATTACCACCATTTGTCCACCATCCAGAGCTGAGGGGTCAGTGCCGACATGTACACATAAGGAACTGGTGGACATTGATATTGGGTCTCAAAAGAACTGTTGATCCAGAAAGAAACTCACTACAGACTGGTTCATTTGCCTGTCAGCATAACTATTATTGCTCATCTCACATTCAGTTCATATAAGTATATCTCTAGTGACACATGATCTCGCTCATCTAGGGGAAATGATGAACAACATAGACTGATGAACAAGAACAGAACCAGAAACAAGGAGGCATCGATCGGACTATCGGGCCTCAGAGGGAGGATAGAGGAGGGTGGGGGGAGGGGGGAGAGATCAACCAAAGGACTTGTGTGCATGCATATGAGCCTAACCAATGGTTAAGTTCAACAGGGGGTTGGGGCATCCGTGGGGAGGGGTGTGGGATGGGAATGGGGGGATGAGGACAAATATGTGACACCTTAATCAATAAAGAAATTTTAAAAAATTAAAAATAATAATAAAAAAAAAAGAATTGAGACTTACTACCCTAGCCGGTTTGGCTCAGTGGACAGAACACGGGCCTGTGAACTGAAAGGTCCTGGGTTTGATTCCAGTAAAGGGCACATGCCCAGGTTGCGGGCTCGATCCCCAGTGGGGGGCGTGCAGGAGGCAGCCAATTAATGATTCTCTCTCATCACTGATGTTTCTCTCTCTCCCTCTTCCTTCCTCTCTGAAATCAATAAAAAAAATCTTAAAGAAAAAGAAAAAAAAGAATTGAGACTTACCAAGTAGGTGATAGAGCTAATAGGCTTTTAGTAGTGAAGTAAAATAAGACTTGTACTTTATAAGGCTAACTGCTATCGATGTAGAACGTGGGGGGAGGAAGAGGCTGAGGAAGGGGAGTTACTTCTATCACAGCATTAGAAATGAGAAAATTTAAAAATCTGTACTGCAGCAATCAGAGAAGTATGATGACAGACAGATACTGGGAAGAGAATCAACATGAGAAAAAAAATACCTAGAGAAGAATTCCTAAACTGTGACGTGGATATTTAACTAAATTGATGATGGTATCATAGAAAGATAGACGAGTTTGCAGGATTTAAGATTCTGCATTCAGTTTTGGGAATGCTATGCTGAGGTATTCATGGAACAGTCAGATAGAGCTATCCAGTTCCAAATTGGTTCTTGGGCTCAGGAGAAAGGTCTAGCCTGAACATTTTATCAATATACAGATGGTAAATCAGTGTGGATATGATCATCCAAGTGAGTGTATATATCAGAACCAAGAAACTGTATTTAAAAGGGAAGAGAAAGAAGAGAAATAATTGTGGGAACTAAGAAGGAACAACTACAACTATGAAGATAAAAGAGAAGTTATTTCAGAAATCAAGTGAAGAAAACATTTCTGTGAGAAAAATCAATCCTAATGGTTTAGATAGAAGTTGGCAAACTTTCTTAAAAGACCAGATAATAGCCGAAACCGGTTTGGCTCAGTGGATAGAGCGTAGGTCTGTGGACTGAAAGGTCCCAGGTTCGATTCCGGTTAAGGGCATGTACATTGGTTGCGGGCACATACCCAGTAGGGGGTGTGCAGGAGGCAGCTGATTGATGTTTCTCTCTCATCGATGTTTCTAGCTCTCTATCCCTCTCCCTTCCTCTCTGTGAAAAATCAATAAAATATATTTAAAAACAAACAAACAAACAAAAAACCAGATAATAATTATTTCAGGCTTTCAAACCATACTGTCTTTGTCACAATTATTCAACTCTACCACTTGTAGCTGGAAAGTAATCAAATAGGTGTGGCTGTATTCCAATAAAATATTACTTACAAAAACAGTCTGACTATAATTTGATGTCCTCTTTCTTAATGTTAAACTTTAAAAAATATATATATTTTATTGATTTTTTACAGAGAGGAAGAGAGAGGGATAGAGAGTTAGAAACATCGATGGGAGAGAAACATCGATCAGCTGCCTCTTGCACACCCCCTACTGGGGATGTGCCCGCAACCAAGGTATATGCCCTTGACCGGAATCGAACCTGGGACCCTTGAGTCCGTAGGCCGACGCTCTATCCACTGAGCCAAACCGGTTTCGGCTGATGTCCTCTTTCTTGAAGATCAAAACTAAAAAATATTTATTCCATTTGGCAATTATAAGGTCACTTTGGTAAACTTTACCATGCCACTTCAGTGCCATAGAAGCTGGTTAAAATTATCATCAAGAAGGGATCATCACTTAATGGAGGGACAGATCAATGGATACACACATGATAAAGTACATGTAGGCAAATGTTAATCATAGAATATAGGTTAGGTAGGTATATGGATGTTCACTCTAATTCTTTTAACATTATTTATTTAAAAATTTTTATAATATGTTAAAAAAATCTACCATATACCCAATTAACATGTTAAGCGCCCAGCCTGTTTTGTCTTCTAGACGGGAAGTATTGTGTCAGTCACTGGTGACTGACAGGGCGCTTAATGTGTTAAGCTAATATGTTAAAAATCAAGAAATTATCTTTTCACTATTATATCTGACAAAATAACCTTATTGCAAGAAAGGAAACCATTTCCAAATTTAGGTTTGATAAAAGTATGCTCATATGTTAACAATGAAAACCACTAATGTAGAGACTAAAAGGTAAATATATATGTGTCTTCAAAAGAAGCAGCTATCATACCTGATTTGCTACTACTGCATCCTGTGGATCATCTGGTTCTGCAGCTGCCAGTAGTGCTTGCAATGACAATAATACCGTGCGGAGAGTCATTGCTGCTGCCCTAAAATTAAAAATAGGAAAAGATCAAGTTAAGGAATGCTTCACATGACAAAAGCAAAGTAGATGTTTTCTGAATAAAACATAACTACTGGGGGAGAAAAAAAAAACAAAAACATAACTACTGGAGTGAAAAGTAACCAAGGCTTTATCTTAATTATATAATTAAGTCATAGAATTTATAATTACATATTTGTGTAGCTTATTTTTTTCTTCTTTACAATGACTGATTCTATTTCTTTTTGGTTTTAATACTCACCTGAGGATATTTTTCCACTGTTTTTACAGAGTGGAAGAGAAAGGGAAAGATAGATATATCGATGTGAGAGAAACACGTGCCCTGCACACGCCCTGAACAGGGGCCTGGCCAGGGAGAAGCCTGCAACTGAGGTAGGTGCCCTTGATCAAAATCGAACTTGGGACCCTTCAGTCCATGGGCTGACGCTCTATCCACTGAGCCAAACCAGCTAAGGCTGATTGATGTTTCTTCTTTTACTAAAAATATTTTTATTGATTTCAGAGAGTAAGGGAGAGGGAGAGAGAGACAGAAACATCCATGATGAGAGAGAATCATGGGTTGGCTGTCTCCTGCACGCCCCCTACTGGGGATCGAGCCCACAACCCGGGCATGTGCCCTTGACCAGAATCGAACCCGGGACCCTTCGGTCTTCAGGCTGACGCTCTATTCACTGAGCCAAACCAGCTAGGGCTGATTGATGTTTCTTACATTGAAGTTTCTCTCTCTCCATGGGTCATTCTATTTCTTAAGACAATTCAAACTGTCTTGAACTGGCTTTGTTTTTTTTCTTATTACCGATATCTTCAGATAAGCTGTATCCATTGACTCATTTCCTATCCATTTCTCTAGACATAAAGTAAAAATAAAGTGATATACTAATATGCAAAACTTAGTTTCAATGGCACTCTAAAAACAAATAAGACATCATCAAGCACATATCTTTTACTTTCAAGAAAGCCTCGCCCAGCAGGTGTGGCTCAGTGGTTGAGTATCAACCCATGAACCAGGAGGTCACAGTTCAATTTTTGGTCAGGCCACATGCCCAGGTTTCTGGAAATTATCCCCAGTAGGGGAATGTGCAGGAGGCAGATGATCGATGATTATCTCTCATCATTGATGTTTCTATCTCTCTCTCCTTCTTTCTCTATGAAATCAATAAAAAAATAAATAGTAAAAAATTAAATTAAATTAAAGCCCTGGCCTGTTTGAGTCAGTGGTTAGAGCCATGGCCCTCGGATCTGAGACCCCCAGGTCAGGGCCAGGGCGCATGCAGGAGGCAACCAATCTCTCTCTATCCCTCCCTGACTCCTTTCCACTCTCTTTAAAAATCAATGGAAGCCTTAGCCGATTTGGCTGTGATTCTGGTCAAGGGCACATAAGTCGATTGCAGGCTCGATCCCTGGCCCTGTTTGGGACAAGTGTGGGAGGCAACCAATCAATGTTGTCTCTCTATCATGTTTCTCTCTGTCTCTCCCCGTCCCTTCCACTCTCTCTAAAATTCAATGAAAAAAAAAAAATCCTCGGGTGAGGATTAACAACAACAAAAATAGAAAAATTACAAAATATTTATTTTTTTAAAAAAAAATCAATGGAAACAGATCCTTGGGTGAGGATTAAAAAAAAAAAAGTCTGGCCCTAGCCGGTTTGGCTCAGTGGATAGAACGTCGGCCTGCGGACTCGAGGGTCCCAGGTTCAATTCCGGTCAAGGCCATGTACCTTGGTTGTGGGCACATCCGCAGTGGGGGGTGTGCAAAAGGCGGCTGATTGATGTTTCTCTCTCATCGATGTTTCTGACTCTCTCCCTCTCCCTTCCCGTCTATTAAAAAATCAATAAAATATATTTTTTAAAAAGTCTGAAAAGATTCCTTAGCATTCTGAAATAGACCAAGTTTTTGCTTAAAATATATCATTTAATTCAGTGGTCACCAACCTTTCAGACCTCACAGACCACCAGGTTGTCCACGGACCACCGGTTGGCGACTGCTGACTTCATTTGCTTCTAAATATATTTATAAAGCAAATATGTATCTAGAAAATGGTATCTACCTAACGAGCAAGGATTCATAGCATTTCTGTTAAATATTAATATAGAAATGTTTATAAATGTAAGCATAATAGTGAAATATTTAAGATTCTGAAGATATTAAACAATATATGCCCATTTTCACCACACTAATTATATCAGTCTAAAATACTTCTTTTCAGTTGGGGGGGGGGGTCTTCATTTCAACCACACAAAGAGAAAATTACTACCACACAAGGAGAAAATTACTAAGTGACTGTTTTCTCAATTTCCCCAGGATAATATATAAATAATACCATCCTAGATGTTTAGAAGACAAAATAACTTATTACCAAGAATGGATGATGTCTTAAGGCTGTGAGTATAACAAAGTATGCTTTTACCAACTAGTAACATCGGTAGCACTTGGGAATTTGTAAGAAATGAAAATTTTCAGCCTTATCCCAGACCTACTGAATTAGAAACTCTGGGGTGGTTTAACAGGTACTCCAAGTGATTCTGAAGTATGATAATCTTTCAGAAATACTGCTTTAGTGCACTACAGATTAAGCTCATTGAGAAAGGCTATTCTAAACCGATAAAATAAGTATCACATCTGTATGTCTCTATTTTATATATTAGAGAAGAATTTATACAAGTTGTTCTTTAAAATGTTATCAGAGTAAATATTAATCTAATTTATCATTTTAGAGAAGCTACAGAAATAAGAAAATACTGGTTATGCTAAAAATTGGCTGAAATGCTAATCTAATATTAAAAAGAGAATAGGATTTAAAAACCATTACATAGTCTTATCTAACAGAAATTCCTATTTCTGAACTAGAGCTAGGAAAATAGAAAGTGCTTCTCTAGACTAAGCTTTAAAATTTCCTAAAGTTTACACAAGTTCTTTTCAATCAACAGTTCTAACATCTTTATATGGACAATATTCTTTTAAGACAGATGTCAAAGCATAAACAATACAAATTTAGTCCTTAAATGTTCATTGTTTTCCTGTCATTATCACCATAACAAGGTTGGAATATTTCTTAATTAGAAGTTCACTACTGTAATTTCATTTTATGCCCTGGTAATTTTAAAGAAAATGTTTACAGGCACATGCACATCAAAAACTACCTAGATGCCCTAGCTGGCTTGGTTCAATGGATAGAGCTTCGGCCTGCAGACTGAAGGGTCCCAGGTTTGATTACGGCCAAGGGCACATGCCTGGGTTGCAGACTTGATCCCCAGGAGGGGGCGTGCAGGAGGCAGCCAATCAATGATTCTCTCTCATCATTGATGTTTCTATCTCTCTCCCCCCCTTCTCCCTTCCTCTCTAAAATCAATAAAATATAAACAAAACAAAAACTACCTAGATAACCCATTGGTGTGCTGGCTAAGTAGTGGAGCATCAACCCAGGAATCATAGGTTCGATTCCCAGTCAGTACACATGCTTGGGTTGCGGGTTCAATCCCCAGTAGGGGACAGCAGGAGGCAGCCAATCCATGTTTCCTTTCATTGATGTTTCTATCTCTCTCTCCCGCTTTATCTCTCTGAAATCAATAAAAAAATATATTTAAAGAGATAATGGAATATTTTGTTGTAAAGCTACCTAAATAGCCCAAGTCAGTTTGGCTCAGTGGGTAGAGTTTCAGTCTACTGACCAAAGGGTCCCGGGTTCGATTCCGGTCAAGGAGCACATACCTTGGTTGTAAGCTCCTCCCCGGCCCTGTCAGGGTGCTTGTAGGAGGCAACCAATCAATGTATTTCTTTCACATCAGTATCTCTCTCTGTCTTTCCCTCTCTCTTCCATTCTCTCCAAAAATCAATGGAAAAATATCCTTGGGTGAGGATTAAAAAAACACACAAGCTACCTAAATATACCAGCTTGAAGTGCACTTAAACCACCCAAAAAAGGACAAAAATACAAAATATCACAGAAATATATATACAAAGTTAAGCTGGTTAACTAAGTTAAGCCCAATGGCCTTGTTTAAGTGTCCTAACTTAAAAACACATGACATCACTTTAATAAAAATCCTAATTTATATAATTTTAAATTAATACAATTGTTTCATATAGAAGGAAATTTATTTGAATACTGAAGTAAAATATTCACTCAGAGGAATTATTTCATTTTAAATAATGTTAAACTCACAATTATTTTAACTCACAATAAAAAATAAAACCATCCTATCCTATCCTATCCTAATATGCTAATGATATACTAAGGCCACTCAACTGCTCGCTATGATGTGCACTGACTACCAGGGGGCAGATGCTTCGACTGGTAGGTTAGCTTGCTGCTGGGGTCCAGCTGATTGAGACTGAGCAAGACGGGCCAGACACGTCCTAGAGCCATCCCGCGGTCCCTCCCTGGCCCTGATCGTTCACTGGTGGGGTCTCTTGGCCTGGCCTGTGCCCTCTAGCAATCTGGGATCCCTCAGGGGATGTCGGAGAGCCGGTTTTGACCAGATCCTGCAGGCCAGGCCGAGGGACCCCACTGGTGCATGAATTCATGCACTGGGCCTCTAGTGTAAAATAAAAACCATTCAATTCTCAGCAAAATCTTAGTATCTCCACAAGGTAGCTTTATACATTTATATCTCAACAAGGCAACAGACATTTAAAAACTTGACAAGCTCTCAAAAGAATAAAATTGGCCCTTTCCTTAAACCATATGTAAAACTTAACTCAAAGTGGATCAAAGCCCTAAATGTAAGAGCTAAAATTATCAAGCTCTTAGAAAACATAGCTCTTAGAAAAGCTTCATAATATTGGAATTGGCAATAATTTTTTGGACATCATCAAAAGCTCAAGAAACAAAAGAAAAAACAGAAAAATTTATATAAAACTCTATCAAAGTTAAAAACTCCTGTGTGTATGTGTGGGGGTACATTTTGTGCAAAAGATACAATCAATAGAGTGAAAGGCAACTCATAGAATGGCAGAAAATATTTGCAAATCATATATCTGATAAAGGGTTAATATCTGGAAATATAAAGAATGCCTACAACTCAACAACAACAAAAAAACTTTTTAAAAAATGAGAAAGGACTTAAACATTTCTCCCATGAAGACACACAAATAGCTGGTAAGCACATGAAAAGATGCTTAACGGCCAGGGCTGGGTTGTGCAATTGGTTAGTGTGTGTCCCAATACAAGGTTGCGGGTTGGATGTCTTGTCAGGCACTTACAAGAGTCAACCAATGAATGCATAAATGAGTGGAACAAATCAATGTTTCTCTTTCTCTCTTTCAAAATCAATTAAAAAAAAAGATGCTTAATATCACTTAAACAATATCTCCTCAAACCCATTAGGATGACTACTATGAAAAAAAAACAACTACCAAAATAACAGTTGTTGGTGAGGATGTGGAGTAATTGGAATCCTTTTGCACTATTGGTGGGAATGCAACAGAAACAGCATGGCAATTCCTCAAAAAACAAACAAATAAAACACACCATAGAATATTATTTAGCCTTAAAAAGAAAGAAAAATCTGACACATGTTACAACGTGGATGAATCCTAAGAACATTGTGTTAAGTCAGTGATGAGCAACCTTTTGAGCTTGGTGTGTCAAACTTCGCCAAAAAACTGAGCATAACTCGGGTAGTGTGTCACTTTGAGGAAAAAACTAACTCCAAGACTCGAGTCGCAAATGTTTCATCCTCGGCATGCGGCCGCGTGTCATCAGAAATGGCTACGCGTGTCAGTGCTGACACGCGTGTCATAAGTTCACCATCACTGTGTTAAGTGAAGTCAGGAATAAGAAGACAAACACTATGATTCGTAGAGAAAGAAAGTAGAATGGTGGCTGTCATGGACTGGAAGAAGGGGGAGAGGGAAGCTAAATGGGAAATGAGTTTCAGTTTTGCAAGATGAAAAGGGTTCTGAGAGGGGAGGAATAGGGTGGAGGGATGAAGAAGCAGAGCATAGATAAATTCTAGGGCAGCGAAAACACTCTGTATATCATAATGATGGTTACATATCATTATACATTTGTTCAAACCCGTAGAATGTACAAAACCAAGCGTGAACCATAATATAAACTATGGACTTTGTGTAATTGGGATGTGTCAATATAGGTTCATCAACTGTAACAAACATACCACTCTGGTGGAGGATGCTGATAATGGGGTAGGCTATCCATGTATTATGGAGGCAGGGAGTATATGGGAAATATCTCTACCTTTCTCTCAATTTTGCTGTAAACCTAAAACTGCTCTAAAAAATAAAGTCTTATTAAAAGGGGGGGGAGGGGAGTTCTAGAAACTGGTTGCACAACAATGTAAATGTACTTATTATACAACTGTACATTAAAAGAAAGTTAAAACTACAATGTTATATGTCAATTTAAAAACAACAGTTAAGATAATAACTTTTGTTATATATATTTTATAAACAGATTTTAAAAACGTTAAGTGATAAACTCTTCCCTTAGAGATTCGTAAGTTATTATCATAAATACTTCCAACTTCCTTTATTTGCGGTGTCTTTATTGGGAAGATACTCACAAACTATTATAGACCTTCTTGAGTTATCACTTCAAGAAGTGGAAGTTAAAGACCTAAAGGTGAACATGTTAAAAGGGGTTCTATTGTTTGCCCTCAAAATGAAAGGAAACATCTGGAACTATAACTTTAGATTCAATTTATAACAATCTCAATGAGAAAAAGTTGTACATTTTCAATATGCTTCATAATAATTAGTATGTTGGGGAGTTATTTATAAACCATTAAGAATTAGTTGAATAAAGAAATCTGAAAACTGCCCAGCCGGTTGAACGTCAACCTATGAACCAAGAGGTCACTGTTCAATTCCCAGTCAGGGCACATGCCCAGGGTTGTGGGCTTGATCCCCAGTAGGCGGTGTGCAGGAGGCGGCCAATCAATGATTCTCTCTCATTGATGTTTCTCTCTCTCTCTCTCTCTCCCTTCCTCTCTGAAATCAATAATAAAAAAAAGATATATATATATATATATATTTTTAAAGATTCACTTGTACCCCTCCCATTTGCAATCCTTACCTACACCAACCACTGTCCTAATTTCTATCATCATAAAATAGTTTTGGCTCATCTTGAATTTCTTAAAAACAGAATCATGGTGCATACTCCTTTCTGTCTGGCTTTTGTCACTCAGCATGTCTATGAGAATCATACCTGCTGACTGTGTCAACGTACTTTTGCCCCCCTGCTATATTGTACAGTGTTCCACTGTACAATAAAGCCATTAGATATTCGTTCTCCTGTTGATAAACATTTGGGTTATTTCCAATGTGAGTAAATCTGCTATAAATATTTTTGCGCAAGTCTCTTGGTGGACATATGCACTGATTTCTCTTGGATATATACCTATGAGTGGAACTGGTACTGGTACTAGAACTGCTAGGCCATATTGAAGTTGTATGTTTAGCTTTGGTACATAATAATGGTTGGGCGGTTAAACCGTATTTGTATCAGAAATTCATAAGAACCATTTACAAGTGTGTAGTGGTATCTAATTGTGACTTTAATTTATATTTCCCTGATGAGTAAAGATGCTGAGCAGAGCTTATCGACCATCTAAATAATCTCTTAATGCCTGTTCATGTCTTTTGAAAGGGCAGTATCATTGACAGCAATTTTTATGTGTTGTCATTTTCTCCCCCAGGTAATATGCAAATTAGGCCAGGAGGCCATAATGGGTTGACCTGACAGGAGGAGTTTGCGCATGCAGCCTCCCTGCGCCTGCGCTGGGGGAGGGCCTGATCAGCAGAGGGCGGGAGAGGGAGGCAGGGCTGGACCAGCAGCGGCCATGGCTGCTGTGGGGCCCCGGGAGTGAAGCAGGGCCCGACCAGCAGGCTGTGGGGTTGGGGAGCGAGGCAGGGCTGGACCAGCAGGCTGCGGGGTGTGGGGAGTGAGGCAGGGCCAGACCAGCAGGCTGCGGAGCCTGGGAAGCAAGACAGGGCGGACCAGCAGGCTGCGGGACCTGGGGAGCGAGGCAGGGCCGGACCAGCAGGCTGCGGGGCCGGAGGAGCGAGGCAGGGCCAGACCGGCAACGGCTACAGGACTGCTGCGCTGTGAGCCCAGGTCAGGGCTCATGCAGGAGGCAACCAATCGATGTGTCCCTCTCACATTGATGTTTCTCTTTGTCTTTCCCTCTCTTTTCCATGCTCTCTAAAAATCAATGGGAAAATATCACTAGGCAACTTGAGGGTGGACGGCGCTGCATGCGTGCTGGGCTCCTAGTGTATTAATAAAAGACTAAGGTTAAAAAACTGCTTTCTAGCATATCTGTCCCAGATTATTCAATGTTTATTCAATTTATTGTTCCTAAGATTACGATCCTATAGTTTTCTCTCTTTTTTTGAAATTGATTTTAGAGAGGAAGAGAGAGAATCATTGATCAGCTGCCTCTTGCATACCCCAGGCATGTGCTCTGACTGGAAATCGAACCATGACCTCCTAGTTCATAGGTTGATGCTCAAACCGGCCAGGCTATAGTTTTCTTTATCAGATTCAAGTTCTAAAGTCTAAGCATCCACACTTAAACATAGATATCTACTAAATGTCAATTATACTTCAACTAGGGGCCCAGTGCACAAAATTCGTGCATGGTGTGTGTGTGTGTGTGTGTGTGTGTGTGTGTGTGTGTGTGTGTGTGTGTGTCCCTCAGCCCGACCTGCACCCTCTCCAATCTGGGAGCCCTCAGGGGATGTCCTACTGACAGATTAGGCCTGCTCCCCATGGTTCTCTGCTTTCTGTGGGGGACTGCTTGCCCCTTGCTGCCACAGCCAGGGGCAAGCAGCCCCCCGAGTCTGCTGTCTGCTCCCTCGCTGCAGGGGACATTCCCACCCCACCCCCGGCTGCTTGCATGCGTGGCGGCTCAGAGCGCCTGGGTCCCGGGGATGTTCCTGCCCCGACCCCGGCCGCTCAGTGCCTACACGCGGGCCTACAGGCTCAGAGCGGCCTGGCTCCCGAGGACGCCTGTCCCCGGGATGCAGGCTGCTTGGCGCCAGCACGCGCGCAAGTGGCTGCAGGGTGGGAACACGCGGCGGATGTTCCCGCCCAGCCCCCGGCTGCTGGGCGCCTGCAAACGTAGGCCCAGAGTGGCCGGGGGCGTTCCAGGACCCCGGCCGCTCCGGGCCTACAGGCTCAGAGTGGCCTGGGTCCTGAGGACACCCGTCCCCAGGACCCAGGCTGCTTGTCGCCGGCGCAAGCAGCCGCCCCACCCCCAGCCGCTTGGCGCCTGCAAATTAACCTGCCATCTTTGTCAGGTTAATTTGCATACTCACTCCTGATTGGCTGATGGGCATCATGAAGTGATTGTCAATTTGCATCTTTCTCTTTTATTAGTGTAGATAAAGCTGGGGGGGTGGGGGGCAATGGGGAGATAAGGACACATATGTAATACCTTAATCAATAAAGAAAAAAAATTAAATAAATAAAGCTGGGGAGGGCAGGGAGAGAACAAATGCATGGATATCCAATCTCAACTATTTTATCTGATGTGTCTTTGCTACCTTTTAATATTTCAATTATCCTATATAATAAACATGTAATATGCAAATTGACCATCACTTCAACACACAAGATGGCCAGCAGGGGAGGGCAGTTGTGGGCGATCAGACAGCAGGGGAGGGCAGTTGGGAGGGACCAGGCCTGCAAGGGAAGGCAGTTGGGGGAGATCAGGCCTGCAGGGGAGGGCAGTTAGGGGCAATTGGGCCGGCAGGGGAGCAGTTAGGCATCGATCAGGCTGGCAGGAGAGTGGTTAGGGGGAGATCAGGCTGGCAGGCAGAAGCGGTTAGGGGCAATCAGGCAGGCAGGTTGGGAACCAGTAGTCCTGGATTGTGAGAGGGCAGTTGGACATTCCTCGAGGGGTCCCAGAATTTCGTGCACCGGGCCTCTAGTATAGGTATCAAACAAGACTACATTTCAGCTATATCACCTGCCCTAGGAAATGGAAATAGTTGATAAAAAGTATTTTGGTACAAAAATTCAAGTTCTCTCCCTATATGTACTCCATAATCATTCAACTATCTATAGAGAGATAATCAGAGGTGGTAGGACTGCTGGCTTAACTCTGAGCAAAAAGGAAAGTCAGTGGAAGATTTTAGTCTGGAGTTTTATTTATTTTAAAAGAGGTGGCTATCATTCCAGCTGTTGAGAAGAGCCTGAGCAGGGAAGGGTCAGAAGCAGTGCGGCAAGCTACCATAATCATTCAGGCAAGAGGTAATGTGACTTGAATCAAGGTGGTAGTAGTGAAGCTACTAAGATTTTGTAAGTTCCACCAACAGAATTTACAGACAGGGTACAGGGTACCAGAGAAAGAAGAACTAAGGACCATGTTGAGACTTTGTTTTGAGCAACCGAGAGGATGTAATTGCTAGTAACTTAGATGGGGTGAACCAGGTTTTTGGTTAGGGGGAATATCAATCAGTTCAGTTTCAAACATGTTTAAGTTTGAGATAAGCCTAGAGGAGTTCAGGTAAGATAAATCTGTGAGTTGCTAGTATGTAAACCATGAAGTTATGAGATAAGATGAGTTCACCAAGGAAGTGAGTATTGATGAAAAGGAGCACAGGTTAGGACTTAGTCCTGAGGCATTTTCACATGTAAAGCTCCAGAGAGGGAATAACCAGTTAAGGAGTGAGAGTGGGCATAGGAAAAAGGAAAGAACAGAATTGATATCATGGAAACCAAGTGGGGGAAAAAAAAAAGGTATCTCTTAACACTGCAAATATTCATTAATATCACTGAACGATAGAGCTAGGGGTCTTGGAGATGACCTTATAGGTAAAAACAATGAGGCCAAGAAATTCAGTAAGTTGCAAAAAGCAAAAAAAAATCAAATAAATGACAGAAGATAGTTAGACAGATGTATTCTACACTGTTCAATGTTTAACAATATGGAATGTAGATCAAGAAACTAGATCCCAAGAGATGATATACTGAGTGGGAAGCCTTACACAGATGTGCTATTAGAATAACAAAACAAAACAAAACAAAACCAGCAACTCTTGCCTGTTTATCCAGTTACTAAATAAACCAAATCGCCCATAGACTGAATGTTGTCATTCCTGTCTCACCTTGTTCAGGTTCCATTCTTTCCCTTCCTTAACAAATCAAACACATAAGTTACTACTATTTTCTCCCACTTCAATGTGTTTATGCTCCCTGCCTGACTGCAACCTAGGCACATGCCCTGACGGGAAATTGAACCAGTGACCTCCTTGTGCATGGGTCCATGCTCAACCACCGACCCACACCAGCTGGGCCCCAATGACTTTTTATACCTCTTTGCCTTAGTCTTTTCATCCATTTTCAGAATATGCCAGACATAAAACAATTCACTTCATCCTGTCAACAGCCTTATGAAGGAAGTATTAACCCCATATTTTTTCAGATGAGTGAACTAAGGCACAAAGATTAAGTGATTTGCTCAAGACTACACTGTTCAGTAAATGGCAGAACCAGGATTTGAACATTTTGCTCCTGAGTAAGAAGTTAAAAAAAAAAAAAAAAAGCTTACTGATTTTGAGAAACAGAGGGAGAGGGAGAGACAAAGAGAGAAACATGGATTAGCTGCCTCCTGTCCCCCTACTGGGGATTGAGCCTGGAACCCAGGCATGTGCCCAGACCAGGAATCAAACCTCTAGAGGCATGGGACAATGCAAAACCAACTGAGCCACAAAGACCTGGGTCAGAATAAGAATTCTTAAAACACTATGTTAAGATCAAATCAGACAAAATATGTGAAAGCACTATAAATTACTGTGCAAATGAAGATATCATCTACAAAGGTACTTCTTGGAATCTGAAAACCTAAACTGTGCTCAATTAACACAACTTTTGACATTTTTGTTGGGTAACACCATCTAAGTCAGAGCTGATTATTTCAATACTTTTTTTTTAGTCTTTCACAAACATATTCAAGATAACGAAAAACAAATTTACCAAAAAAAACCACAAATGAAGTCCAAGACTTTTCTCAAGAGGTAAGCTAGCATCTGACATTACTTAATAAGCCTGTATTAAAATATAGACTGTGATCTCAATTATAACATTTTCAATTATGTACTTAAATACATAAATCTTAAAGTCATTGCCCAAATAAGAGAAACTGTAATACATGGTGGGCAAAAGTAGGCTTACAGTTATGCATATGCAAAACAGTTTATTCTTTTTAAAAAAATATATATTTAAATGATATTTTACAGAGAGGAAGGGAGAAGGATAAAGAGTTAGAAACATTGATGAGAGAGAAACATCAATCAGCTGCCTCCTGCACACCTCCTACTGGGGATGTGCCCGCAACCAAGGTACATGCCCTTGACCGGAATCGAACCTGGGACCTTTCAGTCCACAGGCCGACGCTCTATCCACTGAGTCAAACCGGTTAGGGCCGTGGTCGGCAAACTGTGGCTCGCGAGCCACATGCGGCTCTTTGGCCCCTTGAGTGTGGCTCTTCCATAAAATATCACGGCCTGGGCGAGTTATTTTGAAGAAGTGGCGTTAGAAGAAGTTTAAGTTTAAAAATTTGGCTCTCAAAAGAAATTTCAATCGTTGTACTGTTATTTGGCTCTGTTGACTAATGAGTTTGCCGAGGGTTAGGGCAAAACAGTTTATTCTTGTATTACTATTTATTGTATTATTTGCCATATGAACAACTGTAAACCTAGTTTTGCCCACCTCTGTATATACAGCTTATGCTTTGAAGCAGTACTCATTTTAACACTCCAAATATAGTCTTGGAATTCATATGGGAGAGGAGATGAAGGTAAATGAAAAATCTCTTACCATTGATCTTTCAGGATATCCAAACAAATAGCCCCTGTGACAGAACTAATATTAGGATGCCATATTTTAGTGATAAACCGGACCTAAAAATACAAAGCATACAAGTTTTTAAATAACAGAAATAAAATACATATAAACAGAATTACAAGAGAAAGAAATCCTCATATTTAAAAAGAGTGCCCATACTTACATCATTTTGCCTAAGTGAAGGGAGTGGTATAGAAGAAAAAGCACTGAAGTAATAAGCCAAATGTTGTCACTGACATACATTCTTTTTAAACCTTTTAATAAATGCTCCGCCCTTAAAGAAACCCAACAATTACTAGGTGTTCACAGATAGTAAACAAACTTTTTTAGTGTGAAGTAAGGTGTAGAATAAGTCTGAAGGAAAAAGTAAGCAAAATCAGTAGTAAATGGAAGCACAAGTAGTAAGTGGCTGTAGGATTGCTCCTAATTTTTCTGTAGTAATTTTTTTAAGCAAATTCTTTTAAAAAAAGAATTCAACAAATATTTGAATGCCTATTATTATGTGCCAGGCATGGAAGAGACACTGAGGCTTTGAGTTTAACATATTGATCCAAAATCAAACAACTAGTTAGCAACAGAACAAAGTGCAAACTCATACACTCTGATTTCAGATTTTAAGTCTCTAGTCACCTATCAGATCACCATGAAATGAAAACTAATTCATCAGCTCTTACTCTAAGCTTTTGGAGGATGAGGAGGAGGAGGAGAATGATATCTGACACAATAGTCATCTGAGTCAAAATTCCTTAATACTTAATAGAATGATTACTATAAGCCAAGCAACGTTGTAAGTACTTTATAAAAATCAACTCATTGCCCTAGCTGGTTTGGTTCAGTGGATAGAGGGTCAGCCTATGGACTGAAGGGTCCCAGGTTCAATTCCAGTCAAGGGCACATGCCTGGATTGCGGGCTCCATCCCTAGTAGGGGACATGCAGGAGGCAGCCAATCAATGATTCTCTCTCATCATTGATGTTTCTATCTCTCAATCCCTCTCCCTTCCTCTCTGAAATCAATAAAAAAATATATATATAAAAAAACTCAATGGAAAAATATCCTTGCATGAGGATTAACAACAACAATCACAACAAAAAATTAGAAAACCTATGGTGCCATTTGAGGTACTGGAAATATGGAGGGGAACACTATGTAAAGCATATGATTGTCTAACCATTAAGCTATACACCCAAAACCAATACATAATAAAATAAAATAAAATTTAAAAAATCAACTCATTGCCCAGTCGGAGCGTCAGCCTATGAATCAGGAGGTCACGGTTCAATTCCTCTCTGATATATATACATTAAATCCACAGACAATCCAATGCCAAAGATATATATTATATATATATAAAATGTGTGTGTGTGTGTGTGTGTGTGTATATATATGTGTGTGTGTGTGTGTGTGTATATATATATAAACTAGGTCACAAACATAAGATAAAAACAAGTGAACATCTCTACGTGGTCATATTGAAATTTTGTTTTCTATTTTTTTGTACTTCACTATATAACTTTCCTGTACAACAAACAAACTACTTTTATAATAATAATAATGAAAAAGAAATGAAAAAATAATAATTTGTGTGAGTTCTCTACATCTTGGAACACCAAGTTTTTCCAGACCTAGAATTTAAGCCATTGTCAGACGTACATCCTATTATTCCTGCCTAGAGCCATTATTAGCTGCCTGAGTAAGCTTGCTTTTCATCATAATTCTAGAAGCTGTCTTCCATTATCTGAAATCTTGTCCACATTAAATTTTCATAGTCAACAACTCAAAACACTCTAATTTTAATAAGCACTAAAATATATGTATTAATTAAATGGGCCAAGAGAAATATTTTAGAAGTTCATGCACAAAAATAGGCTTACAATACCTTAGGGGGATTAAATGGATATGTTTCTGGTATTTTTATCTCTAGTTGATATCTTCCTCCTAAAAAATGAGGAGAACAGAAAGTTAAGAACACTGCTCATCTGAAACATGTGAAACCAAATATAGTGGTAGAAATTTCAAACTATGTAGTATTTTATATTCAATTACAACAAACTCATTTTAAAGTTGCAACCCAAAAAGGATATAATCAAAACCACAATTTTTTAAATTTAAAGCATACAGAATACCCATTTTATACAACTATATTAGCTTATCAGTGAATAATAGAGCTAGACATAGATAAATACATTAAATCCACAGACAATCCAATGCCAAAGATTTGATTGGGATAATTAAGCAATATACATTCTGTCTCCTTTTGTTTCTTCTAGTCCACACTGACAAGAGATGCTAAATAACTGGGGGGGTGGAAGTGGGGAAAAGAAAAATAGAAAGAAAGCAGGGAGGTATAAAAGCACAGATGGTATAGAGGTAAAGGATATATAGATTGTGCCATAAACAGAAAAAATCTACTTCTAGCTGGTTCTCTCATAAGCAAAAATGTCCAAAATTTTTAACTTGTGTCCTAAATTAAATGTTAACATTGCTTGCTAAATTTTCAAAATAAAATTCAACAACAACAGGTACACCTAAAGACAAAAACTATTGTCTCTAAATGGGTGTACAAAATGCAGAGCTTTACAAAGAGGTAGTTCTAAGAAGGCAACATTCTGTTTTGAAGTTATATTGAGCAATTAGCAGCTAAATACATATTTTAAAAAGTTTATCTAGCTTCCCATACATGGGAAAATAACAGCCTCTCAGGAAACTCTGAAGGGGGAAACCTTGCACTGGATGAGAAGCTAGATTTGAATATTAACTCTAAAGAACCTAATTCTAAGACCCATTAAAATACAAGTCACTATTCGAAAATATAGCAAATAAAACTGTGCTACCAGAATATTTACATATGAAACTACACCTGGGATTTGCTTCAAATAATTACGGAATGATCAGATCAAAGACTGGCCATGAGTTGAAAGCCTTTAAAGCTAGCCGATGAATATATGGAGAATTCATTATACCATCTGCCTTCTATAGATATCTGAAAATTTCCATAATAAAAAGCAAGCCCTATCTGGTTTGGCTCAGTAGATAGAGCATTGGCCTGTGGACTGAGGGTCCTGGGTTCGATTCCAGTCAAGGGCACATGCCCGGGTTGTGGGCTCAATCCCCAAAAGGGGGGCATGCAGGAGGCAGCCGATCAATGATTCTTTCTCATCATTGATGTTTCTCTCTTTCCCTCTCCCTTCCTCTCTGAAATCAATACAAAATATATATTTTTTTAAAAAGTAAAATAAGAAACTATGTGCTAGGAGCAGTATTAACTTCAAAATTCCATACATTCAACTCTCAGTATATCATGAATTCTCTCAAATACTCCTCCTCCACTGTTAGAAATAGGTAGGTAAATGTGGATCTGGGAAAAATAAAAGAGCAATTCACTTGGTTCCTGTTTCTTCAAACCCTTTTTGGTTCCAATTCTTTTTTTCTTGCTAATTCTTTTTAATAGAGTCCCAAAGTGACTGATACATGAGTTGAACTAGATGCCTGAATCAAAGAGCATATGGCAGCAGTGAAATATACAGGAAAGTAGTCAAAACAAAAGGAACAAAAATTAAGATAGATGAGTAATAGAAGAAATTTTGTGAATACAGAGATAACTCTTTATGTTCAGTTATAAATGCTAGCTTCAAATACAGGCATAATAAATCTGGCCTGAAAAATATGCAGGTTCTTTTTCTTTCCTAAGAAACTTACTTTTTTTTCTAATTTAATTTCAGATTAGTGTGTCTCTATAACCTTTTATATAAAGTTATTCCTTCATGAATGTCCAAAAACAATCTATTAAGAGTAGTATGAGAGCCCAGATATATAAATAATGCTGAATCCTAGAGTCCCCAATCCTATTTCTACTCCACATCCTATTAATATGCTCTGTCTTGAATTATTCTTTTTGTCCTGAATTATTACCTGATAACTTTCAATATCTAATCATAGCATTATTTGGTATACATCAGAGCAACACAATGAAGGGAGCTTTATAACTATATTATTCATATTAGAACAGGTTTCCCTATAAAACATTTATTTTTGTTAATAACTTTTAATATTAAAATTTTATCATTTTTATATTCAACTTAATCCAAAGGGATGGAAAGGGATGAGATTTTTAAAAAAATATCAACAATTCTATAAATTCAAAACAACTCTTAGGGAAAAAGGCTCAAGAACTAAATTGTTCCTTTCCCACTGAGCCATTATGAAATGAGAATTAAGTAACACATGTAATACTGTAATTTTCCCACGAGTGTTCTACTTCTCAACCTGATTACTTTTAACACTGCATAAAATAGCTGCCTCATTATTTAATAATGATAAGAAACAATTTAACGTTCCACAGGTACATTTTTGCCTTAGCTATTAAATTGAGATTTTTAAAAAATCTCAAAAACTAGTGAGAGACCCGCAATAAATATTATCTAACTAGTTACCCATGTTTATATATTTTTAAAAAGTAGTATATGTTGCCCTGACCGGTTTGGCTCAGTGGATAGAGCCTTGGCCTGTGGACTTAAGGGTCCCAGGTTCAATTCCGGTCAAGGGCATGTACCTTGGTTGCGGGCACATCCCCAGTGGGGGTGTGTGCAGGAGGCAGCTGATCCATGTTTCTCTCTCATCGATGTTACTAACTCTATCTCTCTCCCTTCCTCTCTGTAAAAATCAATAAAATATATATATTTTTAAAAAGTAGTATGTGTTTATGCCTTTGAATGATGCTTTTCCTAAACAAAGTGAATACTTCTCTGTAACAGTTTTATGATAAAAATACAATTTAAATTTATCTATTTTAAATATATACCCCAAAAACATTAAAATTAATCTTATCAAATATTAATGTCTCATATAGTGGCAGCTGTGGAAATAAGCACTTAAAAACCACCAAACTTGTTTCTAATTAGCAAAGAATGTTATATTTATAACTTAATCATCTTACAAATAGTGTCTATGTTCCAATTTTTTGAATTTATCTACCTCTCTTAAGGGTTGCCAAGAAAGTAGAGAACATTCTGCCTATCTAATTTAGTTCAGGAAGTACCTTGTTTATATGTATCAAACTACTGAAAGAACTCTAGAATGATGTTACTGCCCTATTATCTTTAAAACATCTGAACCTAAAAAGAGTAATTCAAGAATATTTATAATGTCTGCCTTCAGGAAGAAGCTAGTACAGTCATCCTTCAATATCTGCAAGGGATTAATTCCAGGACATACAAACTTCCAAAATTCACAGATGTTCAGGTCCCTTATATAAAATGACATAGTATTTGTATATACCTTATATAAAATGACATAGTATTTGCATATAACCTATGCATATCCTCCCATATGCTTTAATCATCTCTAGATTACTTATAATATCTAATACAATGTAAATGTTATGTAAATAGTTGTTATAGTGTATTTATATTGTTCAGGGAATAATGACAAGAAAAAAGCCTGTACATGTTTAGTAGAGACACAACCACCATACATCTAACTACATAATATACATCAGCAAAATGTAACATCCTTTTCCCCCAAATACTTTCATCTGAAGTTGGTTGAATTCACAGATGTAGAACCTGGAGATATGCAGGACCAACTGTATATCATTACATACAACACCTGCTATTAAGACAGGAACTGGATTTTTATAAGATAATAAAGATCTATTATTTAATGATTGTCAATAGGACTAAATGAATAGCTTCCATGAAAGCATCTAAATGAGGCCTGGCATATAGGAGGCACTCAATGAATAATATAAAAATTTAAATATCTAAAAACGACTCATATGAACTATAAAACAAAATAAAATTTTATTATTTAAGATTTGGTAAAGACATTTTTAGGGTCTTTAAATTTTTAAATAAAATAAAAAATATTCTAGTATATTAGATTCTTCTGAAAAATTTGAGGTAAATGTTCATTATAGGATTATAGAACCACAACATTCAAAGTAGACACAACCACCACTTCTAATATTCAGTCAATCCTGATTTATTAAAAAAAACCAGAAAAGTGATGAGAAATATATGCTTTGAAGTCAAAGGCTGAGACTGAAATCCCAGCTGTGCCACTCAGATGACTTTAGACAAGTTACTTAACTTCTCTGAGCTTAAGGCGTTTCTTCATCTATGAAACAGTGACAACTGTACTTACCTCATAAGATTTGTTGTAAAAACTGAATGAAAAAATACATGTAAAACTCTAACAAGTAAAAACTCAGTAAGTGTTAATACTACAAATTGTTATATGATTTCTATTAAATATTTAAATGCCTATTATATGCAAGAACCTTGGTTATGCTACATAACCCAAACTTAATATCATTACTGAAGATTTGCCTAATGAAGAAATAAAAAAGCTATAAAGCTTCTTTCTGTATCTTACCACCCAATTTCATGGTCTAAAGTAGCTAGAGACTTAGTTTGTGAACATAAAATTCAGCAAAGCTGCCTCCTTTCTTTTTTATGTATCTTGAAACAATCACTCAAAGCTTTCCTGAATTAAAAAAATCAAATATTTGTAATACAACCTATAAGAAGACATGAGTGAATGAAATGCTAAATGACAAACAGGGGAGAGGAATTTTAAAAATATATAAATATTTTTATCAGTCACAAATTTAAGGCAAGGCTTGTTATAGATACCATATGGAAGGATAACTGAAAGTCTATAGTCCATATAAGTTAGAGGCTTAACAGATATGCTTTATACTATTAAATTCTAACCTATATAACCTGTAACTCGACTCTACTGAATCTATTTTGGGAAAATACAAAAATTAGCTAAAATTCAGTAAGAAAAATAAGTCCAGATAAGTATCTATTTTTATTATTTAAAAATTGCTGTATATCCTAAGCCAAATGAAATTACCTTCCATTTAATTTATAATATATGCTTAAGTTATTCTGATTTAATGTTTCAGACAAGTTCTAATACGCACAATATTTTGATACAGAAAAAAGTACTTGCCTTCATATGGTGTGTCTGGAGGTCCTGCTATTTCTCCTCTTAATTCTGTAAAATTCTCATCTACAAGATCTACTTTAATTTGATTTTTGCTCGTCTTAAAAATAAACAGAAAATAAATGTTAGTTATATCAGCAAGAAAAAAGCCTATTATAAAGTATTATCTATAAAAATTTTGAAGTCCCCTCTTTCATTAGCTTGGTTATCTGCTCTAGTAAAAATAATAGTCTGTGTTTTTCTAGGACTTAACTAGCCAGTTTTAAGAATATTTAAAACAAAAAAAAACTAAAAAGTTTTCACTTCAATGTTTTCAATGAAATAAAACTACTTTGAACAATAGTACAATGGCTTATTGACTTTATAAGAATGTTTAGAGAAAAACAGCAGACATTTATATTTGCCAACTTCATGTATGTTAGGTACAAAGGGATAAATCTATTCATTTGTAGACTAACACTGAGATACTATACCCCCAGGTTACATGGGCTCTATCCATATAAATAGAAAAATCAGGGTCAATAAAAGCCATTTAGGCTATAAGCTCTCACTTGAACTAGGCACAACTCTAGATGTTTAGATTAACTGAAATATTACACCATCCACCCAGATGGTAAAAGCTCTAAGCATCTAATTAACTTCCCTTCCCTTTCCATAAAAATTCCTGAAGCCTAATTGCCTCCCTAGAATTGTCTAATACCTTCTTCAATTTGTTTTTCTGCTTAGTTTACTTCAATGACAACAGCCTACTTTTTTTTTCTCTTTTTTTGAGATATAATAGCAAGTTTAATGAAATCAGATTTGTATGAAATCAAAACATTCTTCTTGGCTCCTAGCTCTCTGCCTCCCGAGCCAGCCTATCTGCCCTCAAAGCCACATAACCAGTCTCTTTCTCTCTCCTGCTCTCTTCAGTTTCAGAGTCTGTCTCTGGATATCTCCACGGGTAACTGGTTGCCTGCAGAGAAGCTGTAGGCCACAGAGACTTTTTTTTTAATTAAGGTATTATATGTGTATATATCTTACCATTGCTCCCCCCCCACCCCACTCCCATATATGCCCTCACCCCCCAGAGTTTTGCGTCCATTGGTTATGTTTATATGCATTCATACAAGTCCTTTGGTTGATGTCTTATCTTCCCCACCTCTCCCTAACCTTCCTGCTGTAATTTGCTCCTGGGTGGCAACAGCCTACTTTCAAAACAGATTTTTATTTTAAATTTATTCTGCATGTTACACTACTTCTCAAAGTACTTTATTATCAATAGTATCACTTCAATCTCTCAATCTGTTATCAGAGTTGATCAATGGTGATTCAGAAAACCCTACAGTGGGATTCACATTAATGTTCACAATTACCTGTCTGCAAATGGGTTCTCCATTTATATTTCCTGACCTATACTAGCATCTTACTGGTCTATATTTTTAATAGTTTATCCTCCCCTTTTCTTAACTTTTAAAAATATAAAGCCTTAATATACAAGTTATGTTTTCATTTTTTCGGTTAGGATTTCATATTTTTACCTAAGTAACACAATATTATCTACTCTTATGAAAATAAGCCTGGCAAGACCTCAAGAATAAATTTTTGCTTTTGAACCTACCGTCTTAGTCTTGTTTCCTCTTCTCAACCCAATAGAAGATACTATTTTTACTCTTTTTCTATACTAAACTGTTTTAGTACAGAATGTTAAGTACAGAAAAAACATACAATTTAAAACCTAAATTTTAAGTTTCATGACTCCTAATTAAGCTTATCTTTTAATAAGAGCATAAGATAAAAAACTTTATGCATTTTAAAGTTAAACATCCTAATTAGTACTGGTTTGTTTACTATCATTTTTTTATACTTGAGATTAAAGTATTTCATATATTTTTGAAGATAATTTTATCCCCAAATTAAAATTAATTATAAATATGCATAAGGAGAAATATCTTCCTGTGCTCTAAAAAAATCATTATCACCCTGGTATTTGTAGTAGAGGATTAAGTGTACAGTTTTAGCTATTATAAAATATCTTGTCCAGTATGCACAGCAATTAATGTTAAAATGAAAATCAAAGGCATCAGACTTCCACAGACCAATTTAAGGAGCCACAAGTATAACTATAGATTTCTGTTTCTCTCCAAAGATTTCTAAGTAAAACAAGAGTAATCAGATCTTGCAAATCATCAATGCTTTCAAAGTTCTCTACTGCTTCCCACAATATACCTTTACCAAAAAGAAGTAAATAACCAAAAATGTGAGGATACTAAAGGATAGGATTAAAGTTTGGAGAAAGGGAGGAGGAGGTAACAGAAATTAGAAAAGCTGCCTTCTAGATTGCCCCCAATTGTCTTGGTTATTAAAATGGTAAATAAACATTATTAATTTTTATACCTGTCTTTATTTTTGTCCTCATTACCCCAAATTATAGTTGAGAAAAATGGGTTTCTCACTCTATGAAAGGTTTACTAAATTAGCTCAAGAAAATACAACCACCGTGATGAAATCTATTATTTAGAAGCATCCTATATGATCTAGAGTAGGGTCTTTATTTGCCGAGAAAATGGAGAATTAAAGACAAAGATTTTTCACAGTTTAATTTTCCCATTATACAATTATCCTTTATTACCTCCACAGTTTAATTCAAACATCCAATTGTTCCACAATCCAGAACTCCGATTCTGTGCCCCCACAAACTAATTAAAATCCCACTTAAGACTGAGTTAAAAGGAAGACATGGAAAATGGCAAAAGAGGACAAATAGTATTAGAAAAGGCATGACCTTTGGGGTCAGATAGATGTGAGCTGAATCCTACTTCTGCCAATTACTTGTGGTATTAATTCAGGTAAGTCACTTAACTTCTCTCAATTTTATTACTGTAAAATGAGAATACATCTCTCAGAATTATGCGTATGAGAATATCCTGGATAGAAGTAGAGGATGTTGGTTCTCTAACAACATTAATTACAAAAACCTTTGCTTTCAAAGCCTTATTTTATAAAATGTATTCACAGTTGTTTCAGTCTAATACGAATGTAAGTTCTAAAAATAAACAACAGGCTCCCTTTCCTACATCCACTGAAGATGAGCACCTGTTACGTGCAGGCACAGCAAACAGTGCAGCAGTGAGGCAGCCATTGGACTTTCTAGATGGTATGGCTTCATTCCAGCCTTAGAGTGAAACAGGCTGCCTCAAATAGTGTCCCTTTAGGTAAGCTGCTGTTCCTTGGGTCTTCCCAGCATGATCAAAGAGTCAGGCGTCTTTAAGTGTCCTAAGCAGGGCAGGGACATTGTCAGTTCTGCAGCTTACAAAGTTCACTCTGAGGCTGGAAGAGAGGTCTGACGGAGCAGGAGGACCCTCCCTACCATTTGCCTACTATTCCCAGCTGTCTTTCTGAGACAGTCTCTAAGGTGAGGCCCAGAGTTCATTCTGGAGGATCCTGCAACCTCACTCTTCTACTTCACCATTGGCCACTTCCTTCCTCTTTTCCTTTGCACCCCAATTCATTCCCTTTTACAGGCTCTAGCAAAGGATACTTTTAAAAGATCAAGTTTGAATTGAAGGCAGAAAGCACATTTTAACCTGGCTGACAGTGGTATGCCCCTGGGGACATGGGAGCCAACATCAGAAAGCAGTCCATCCTCCTTTTCAGAGAACTGCCTAGCATTATGGAAAGATTAACAACCTAGTCCCAGAGTCACTCGTCCTCTGCCACCCAACCCAGCGCACACTGCCTGTAACCTGTAACTTATACGTTGCCTACTTTCCCATACTCATAATTGTTACTTTCCCATGTAATCTTTGTCCTTCTACACAATATAAGCAACTGGCTTATGGGGAGGGGTAGAGCAGAGTTTTGTGGATGAACTGCTGCTCTCCCATACTGCCAGCATTATTGGAATAAATGCTCATATATAAAAACAAAACAAAACAAAATCACCAAAAAAAAAAAAAAAACCCACAAAAAAACAGAACAATGTGTTATTCATTTTAATGACTGTAATAACCAGGGAGGCTAAATAAGTCTTTGGATGAAAACTTAAAGAATTGTGTTTGGTATCATTGCACTACATTTTAAAAAAAATATATATATATATTTTATTGGCCAAAGCCGGTTTGGCTCAGTGGATAGAGCGTCGGCCTGCGGACTCAAGGGTCCCAGGTTTGATTCCGGTCAAGGGCATGTACCTTGGTTGCGGGCACATCCCCGGTAGGGGTGTGCAGGAGGCAGGTTTCCTCATACATCGTTTCCTCATATATATATATATATATATATATATATATATATATATATATATTTAAATATATTTTATTGATTTTTTACAGAGAGGAAGAGAGAGGGATAGAGAGTCAGAAACATTGATGAGAGAGAAACATCGATCAGCTGCCTCCTGCACACTCCCCACTGGGTATGTGCCCACAACCACGGTACATGCCCTTGACCGGAATCAAACCTGGGACCTTTCAGTCCGCAGGCTGACGCTCTATCCACTGAGCCAAACCGGTTTCGGCAGCACTACATTTTTTTTAAGAGGACAGCTGCAAAGTTGCTTTTCTTTTTCTTTTTTTAATAAAATATATTTTATTGATGTTTTCACAGAGAGGAAGGGAGAGGGACAGAAAGCTAGAAACATCGATGAGAGAGAAACATCCGACCAGCTGCCTCCTGCACACCCCCTACTGGGGATGTGCCCGCAACCAAGGTACATGCCCTTGACTGAATCGAACCTGGGACCTTTCAGTCCACAGGCCAACGCTCTATCCACTGAGCCAAACCGGTTTCGGCTGCAAAGTCGCTTTTCTATAATTTCTTCTCCCAACTCAGCTAAACACAAAGTGGGACCTCTGGTAGTCCTGATTTTTATAATTTTCCCTTGTGGCTCCAATGCATTTCTAACACATAAAAGGAAAATAAATGAATAGAAGCTATACAGCTCCTAGTAAACATTTTTAAAATAAACTAATTTGTTAAGATATAACATACATAATGTATGCAAAATAGCACGGTGCCAGGGCAGGTCATTAGTCATTGCAGCTGGTCCTGATGTCTGCCATGGCATTGCTCCACCTGGTTTTGCTGCTTTTCTGGGCCTGGAGCTGAAACACAGCTGAGGCCTACATGTCATCTCCAGGGGTTATTGCTTAAGGGAATGGTCCTGCAAGGGCCTGTTGCTAGGTACCCAGGGCTCTCTGCCCTGGTGACCCTCTGCATTTGGCCCTTTGTTCCTGCCCTGCTCATGACTGTGAGAAATGCTCACCTTTCCAAATTCAAATAACGAACTCGGAGACAGAAATATGGCGAAAACAAAACTTTTAATACGTTCTCGAGAGCGGGTGTCTGGTTGTACAGGCACATATGGAGTATCGATCACAGGCTTATCCAGTCCCTCTTCCAGTTCCCATAGGCTAAGTACTATGGGTCACCGGTTTCCTCATACATCGTTTCCTCATACATCATCTAGGTCTTATTGTCTCCCATTGGGCCATTTAAAAAAATTGGGCTGAGGCCTTTTCTAGTTGTCTCCACCTCCCCCTGTCTAGTTGAGGCAGGAGCCTGGGGGGTTTCCACCATGATGCTGGCTCATACCCACAGTTCTTTGTTCTTATATCCTCTTCCCTCCTCCCTACATTCTGTTTGCCCTGGGAAAATTCAGTAACCGGTTCCATTAAAAGTTGACTGTGCTGGAGGTGGATCACAGAGGCTTATTTCCTACAATACCTAATTGCCTACTATAACTGGAAGTAAAGCTTATAGGATTTAGTTATTACATACTAAAAGTGTATGGTAAGGAGGAAACAAGGATCACTCTTACAGTTTTGGTTTTCAACTGGGTGGATGATCCTATATAATAAAAGGCTAACATGCAAATCAAACGGCGGAACAACTGGTCTTTATGATGCTCACTGACCACCAGGGAGCAGATGCTCAATGCAGGAGATGCCCCTTGGTGGTCAGTGCGTTCTCACAGGGGAAGTGCTGCTCAGCCAGAAAGCGGGCTCATGGCTGGCAAGCACAGCGGTGGTGGCGGGAGCCTCTCCTGCCTCTGCGGCAGTGCTAAGGATGTCCGACTTAGCGGCTTAGGCCCACTAAGGATGTCCATGTTGCGGCTTAGGCCCACTTCCCCCGTCAGTGGGACACCCCCCCGTCAGTGGGACACCCCCCGAGGGCTCCTGGACTGTGAGAGGGTGCAGGCTGAGCTGAGGGACCCTCCCCCCCTGAGTGCATTAATTTCGTGCACTAGGCCTCTAGTAGTATAATAAACTAAGATAAGGAAATAAGAAATTGAAGGGTCAGAGTTTGAGAAAAAGGGAAAATCAAATTCAATTTTAGATATGATGAAAAGAGGTATGAAATCTATAAAAATTCCAAGGGCCAAGTAGACTGTTGAAAACACAGATTTAGAGCTCAGGTGTGTGTCTGGATCAAAGACATGATGAGCAAAACAACAAAAAAATCAAGAGTCTGTTATCACTGGTACAAAAAAAAGAAAAATGTTTCAGGGACAGAGTAGCTAGCTAATGTTGCTGAGAAGTTAACAATGATAATAGCAGTTCATACTTACATAGCACTTTATAAGCAGAGCTCTAACTGATTTAAATGTAATAACCCACTTAACCTTTTGCACTCGGATGTCGAGTGTGACTCGACACGGTTAGCATCGGTAGCAGGAATCGAGAAAAAAGCGAGTACAAAGGGTTAATCCTTGTAACAATCTCACGTGTTTACCAACCAGGAAACAGAGATACAAAGAGGTCCACACAGATATTAGTGAAGCAAGGTTTCAAAAATGACTCACAAGCCCTAGCCTGTTTGCTCAGTGGTTAGCCCACGAACTGAAGAGTCTCGGGTTCAATTCTGGTCAAGGGCACATACCTCGGTGGCAGGCTCGATCCCCGGTCCCAGTCAGGGTGTATGTGGGAGGCAACCAATTGATGTGTCTCTCACATTGATGTTTTTCTCTATCTCTCCCTCTCCCTTCCACTCTTTCTAAATATCAATGGGAAAAATACCCTTGGATGAGGATTAACAACAACAAAAAAGACTCGCAAGTCAATCTATTTCACTGACTCTAAAATACCATAAATTATAGGATGCCCTGATATATGACACTAAGAAAAAAAAAAACCACCACTCACATTATCACACAATATTTTATCATTTAGAATTGCTACTTTACACTTAAAGAGACTTTAGATTTTTACATACATTACACATAAGACCGCATTAAGAAAAAATAAACAAAATAGTTATTTTGTTCATACACATAAAATACTTCCACAAGCATACATAAGAAACTGGCAAGAGTGGTTCCCTTAGGGTAGGAAAACTAAGAACTATGGATCTAGAGTAGATGGGAGAACATGGTGCTGTCTAAAAATGATTTCAGAGACATGTAACTTTTGCTGCAAAACACTTTATAAAGGCTGATGGACTGAGCAACGGGCAGGTCTTTGCAAAGTGAGGGGGGAAAAGGTAAAAGCATCCACTATAATTGGGTAGTCCATGAAAGGTGAGGGAATGGACACCATGTTGAAAGAGAACTCTTCCAAATTTTGGCTATAAAAGAAAAGTGAGAAATAGGGCAGTAGTTGGAGAAAAAAGGACAGTTTTATGGAAGAGGGAGAGGTTAAAAATAAGAACAGCACAGATAATGTAATGAACAAGATAGAAAGGGTAAAGCCTAAAATGAGAATGACTGGCCTTAGAGAAGAGAACGAAACACTTCATCTATATCAAGAAAGGAGAAAAAGATATACATAGGTCAACATAGCTGTATAGGTTTCTTGCTTTTCTATCCTTGATGAAGAACTCCTACCTTCAAGTCTTAACTGTGACCCCTGCCACAATCATCTTTTAAGTATACACACTGGGACAGATTATTTATGAACAGGATCTAAACTTAATTCAGAACCTAGCACACTGTACGAACTATAAACTTTTCAGAAATTGCTTGAGTCTAACTTGTAAAAAATATATATGCTCAGCCCAGCTGGCGTGGCTCAGTGGTTGAGTGCCAACCTATGAACCAAGAGGTCATGGCTCAATTACCAGTCAGGGCACATCCAAACCAGCTAAGACAAGCCCTAGCTCATTTGGCTCAGTGGATAGAGCCATCAGCCTGTGGACTGAAGGGTCCCAGGTTCGATTCTGGTCAAGGGCACATGCCTGGGATGCAGGCTCAATCCCCAATAGGGGGCGTGCAGCAGGCAGCCAATCAATGATTCTTTCTCATCATTTATGTTTCTATCCCTCTCCCTTCCTCTCTAAAATCGATATAAATTTAAATATATATGGCTCAGAATAGAAATGTGCCTTAAATTTAAGATTTTCTAATGTTCACAATTACATCAGTTATATGTACAGCAACAATGACACTCATAGCCCACATTTGTACATTACTTCACCTCATCTTTTATGAGAGCAATCACCTTCCCTTTTCCATTTTTTTGGTTGAAGTTAAGTCTCACTTCTGATGGGGCCATTATAAAGCTACTGAAATCAAGATGCCTGACTTCAGCTTAGAAATTTAGACACACAGAACAATGGAACAAAATAGGGAACCCAGACGTAGACCCGGACTTATATAGTCAACTGACCTTTGACAAAGGAGTAATTTGATGGGGGGGAAAGGATAGCATTTTCAACAAATGGTGCTAGAACAACTGAACAAAGTAATCTTATATTACATTTAACATTTTTTTAAACTGGAAAAAATTCTTTTTTTTTTTAATTTATCTTTATTGTTGAAAGTATTACAGATGTCCCCCCTCCCTTTTTCTCCCCATTGACCCCCTTCACCCTCAACCCTTCCCCCTAAAATGGCAAAATTCTTTCTTTTTAAAAATATATTTTTATTGATTTCAGAGAGGAAGGGTGAGGGAAAGAGAGATAGAAACATCAACGATGAGTGAGAACCACTGATCGGCTGCCTCCTGCATGTCCCACATTGGGGATTGAGCCCACAACCAGGGCATATCCCCTGACCAGGAATTGAACCAGGACCTATCTTCTGGTTCATAGGTCAACATTCAACCACTGAGCCTGCTGGGCTAACCTGGCAAAATTCTTAATACCCAACACTGGTAAGGTCAAAGTGGTACCAATAAAGCTCATAAGCCCTTTTTTTAAAGGCAATAATGCAAAAAATATTAACACCATAAGAATTTTCATACTCTTTAAACCAGTACTCCCACTCCCAGAAACTGCCTTAGAAACTCATTTCATTATATGTAGAAAAAAGTTACTATCATAATGGAAATTACAAACATTACATATAATGTAAAACAAGAATCTAAGTATCCAACAACTGAGGGATGCCAACAAGAATTATGATACAATTTAAAGGGATACAAACAAAAATAAATGGAGTAAACTTATGGTTTCCCATCCAGCATGTAAACACTTAGAAGCTGTCACTCCCACCCCACAGAAGAAAAAAAACGAACAAACTGAAAATCAACAACTCTTCTTAGATATAATCACAGGGCAAATTGCCGCTGTCAAAATTGGAGACAGGTAGGCAAAAAAAGAGAATCAAACCTTACCAGAACAAAAGCTTGCAAGCCTCTCTGCAGGAACCATTCATTACCTGGGTAGGTAAATTTAAACTGTAATTGATAAATTACAGTTGCTGGAGGCTCAGAAAGGATGAATCTGAGAATAAAAAAAATCCCATGGGCCTGCACACTTTTATGAATTTTTACCTCCAGGATTCCTTCAAGATTTTTACAGCTAAGATCAGAGAAAAATGCCCTCATTCTTTTGGCTGCGAAAGGGGGAAATTCACCATTTTGAAATAAGCCCAGAATATTATGTTCTTAACAAAGCCTACCCCAAAGAGAAACTATCTCACCAGAGCCTAACCAATTGGGGTTTTTTAACAGATCTAAGCAACCAGAGAGAAGGGAAATACCCAATTCTAGCCCCCTCTAGCTTCCCACTCTCATCTAAGAGGGGAGGGGACTAAGAAACACTTGAAGATAACAACTTAGAGGCACAGGCTCACTAAAAGACTGAGACCCAATTACAGGACTATAGGTTGATTCCCTTACCCCAAAGTCTTACCATTAGGGCTCCAGTATAACAGGAGACCACAATTCAAAAACCTGCATATTTCAGACCTTATTTAAGATGTTTCTAAGGAACCAAAGTCAACAGAAGAGCCCTAGCTGGTTTGGCTCAGTGGACAGTGTCAGCCTGAGGACTGAAGGATCCTTGGTTCGATTCCAGTCAAGGGCACATGCCCACTTTGCGGGCTAGATCCCCCTTAGGGGGCGTGCAGGAGGCAGCCAACCAATGATTCTCTCTTACCATTGGTGTTTCTATCTCTTTCTCCCTCTCCCTTCCTCTCTGAAGTCAATAAAAATATATTTTAAAAAAGTCAACAGAGACAAAAACAAGAACAATAAGGAGATTTTAGCCTCTGATACCTATAGCTACAGCAAAACTCAGCCAATTCCCTAGACAGATAAACATAAAAGTATCTCACTGAAGGCCTATTTACACCTCAGTTTCTTTTACCCAGTACATCATGTCTGGCTTTCAAAAAATTACAAGGCATACTAAAAAATAACACAAAAAAAACAAAGCCTCGGGCTCATATATGGTAACAATGCTGAAATTAGACTGGAAATTTAAAACTATAATTAATATGCTAAGTACTCTAATGGAAAAAGTTAATAACAATGTCCAAAACAGATGGGTAATGCAAGCAGTGATGGAAGCTCTAAGAAAGAATATAAAAAGTAAATGCTAGAAATAAAACAACAACACTGTAACAGAAATGAAAATTGCCTTTGGTGTGCTCATTAGTAGGTGAACACAAAGAATCAGTGAGACAGAAGAAATGTCAATAGAAACTTCCAAAAAGAAAATGCAAAGGAAGAACAAATGAAAAAGAACAGAACATCCAAAAGGTGTAACATACAAGAATACCTGATGGAGAAAAGAAAGGAAAATAAATATTTGAAGCAATAATGACTAAGAATTTCCATAATTAATAGTAGACAACAGATCCAGGAAGCTCAAAAAAAGTACAAATCAGGATAAATCCTCAAAAATCTATACCTAGAGACATCATATTCAAATTGAAGAAAATTAAAAAACCAAGATAAAATCTTGAAAGAAGCCAGAGGAAAAGAACATTTTACTTATAGAGGTGCAAAGATAAGAATTGCGCCCAGCTGATGTGGCTCAGTGGTTGACATCAACATATGAACCGAGAGATTACGGTTCGATTCCCAGTCAGGGCACATGCCTGAGTATGGGCTCAATATCCCGTGTGGGGCATGCAGGAGGCAGCCAATCAATGATTCTCTCTCATCATTGATGTTTCTCTCTCTCTCTCTCCCTCTCCCTTCTTCTCTGAAATCAGTAATACACACACACATACACACACACACACACACACGTATATACATATCCTATCTAATAATAGAGTAACACGTAAATTACCATCACTCCGCTACACCCACGATTGGGCGGCGGGAGGCTGGGGGGCGGGACTCGGGGTGGCCTATCCGGCCATTGAGAGGCACGGATCCGCTGCCACTGAGGGGGGCTACCCTGCTGTTGAGAGGCGCAGGGGGCGGGACTCCCGCCCCCTGTGCCTCTCAACGGCCAGATCCGTGGCCGCTGAGGGGGCCTGCCGCGGACACCCAGCTGCGCCTCTCAACGGCAGGGTAGCCAGGTGTCCGCGGCAGCCCCCCTCAGTGGACGTTGAGAGGCGCAGGGGGCGGGAGTCCCGCCCCCTGCACCTCTCAACAGCAGGGTAGCCCCCCTCAGCGGCCGCGGACCATCAAAAGTGGGGGAGCTGGGTGCCTGTCTGCTCCGGCACCAGGCCTTTCAGAAGCCTCCACCGAGCCGGAGGCTTCTGAAAGGCCTGGTGCACCAGTGGACAGGCACCCAGCTCCACCGTGAAAAGCGAAAGCGTGTAGGGGACCCTACACGTGCATGATTCAATCATGCACTGGGCCTCTAGTGTGTGTATGTATATAGATAGATAGATAGATAGATAGATAGATAGATAGATAGATAGATAGATAAGAATTGAATTGGACTTCTCTTCAGAAAACATGGAAGACAAGAATGGAGAAGAATTTAATGTTGAAAGAGCCTGGCCATGGTGGCTCAGTGTTGACCTATGAACCAGGAGGTCACAGTTCGATTCCTGATCAGGGCACATGCCCAGGGTTGTGGGCTCAATCCCCAGTAGGGAGTGTGCAAGAGGCAGCCAATCAATATTCTCATCACTGATGTTTCTCTCTCTCCCCCTCTCCCTTCCTCTCTCTGAAATCAATAAAAAAATATTTATATAATGAAAAGACAACCTACCTAATGGGAGAAGATATTCGCCAATGATACATTCGATAAGGGGTTAATATCCGAAATGTAACTCATACAACATAACACCCCCCCAAAAAAAAACCAAAAAAGCAAACAAAACACAAACTAACAATTCGATTAATAAATGGGCAGAGGACCTGAATAGACATTTCTCCAAAAAGAAAATACAGTGGCCAACAGACATATAAAAAAATGCTCAATGTCACTAAGCATCAGAGAAATGCAAATTAAAACTACAATGAGATATTATTACCTCACATCTGTCAAAATGGCTATCATCCTATATAATAAAAGGCTAATATGCAAATTGTCCCCTCAGGTGTTGGACCGACCAAGAGTTCAACCACTTGCTATGACGTGCACTGACCACCAGGGGGCGGCACGGAATGAAGGAAGGCCCCAATCGGGCTGGAGGGAGTCAATGGCGGGAGGGGGGGGGGAAGAAGGGGGACATATGTAATACTTTCAACAATAAAGAATTATTTTAAAAAATAAAATAAAGGTTGAATAAAAAAATTAGTAAATAAAATAAAATTACTGGGTTATAGTATTTGAACTCTTCATACTTTTATGACCAAAGTACTTTCTAGAAAGGTTGTCGTAAATTATTGTAGTGCTGGCACTTCATGAGGCAGCCCATTTCATCATATTCTCATCATTAGTACAGTCTTTAAAAACACACACAAATAGAAAAATCAACTCTCTATCTTTTTAGTGAGACTAGCCTGTGTCTGTCCCAAGCAGCATTGCTGGGGAAAAACCCACATAACCATTCACTAATTGGTCTCATGTTCAAGTGAAGACCATATACAAATGGAATTTAACATGGCCCTATGTGTCTCTGTTCTTATTAAAGAATAATCCTTCCACTATGCCAGAAATACCACCACTCTGTTCTTCTCAAGGACTTTGCACCTTCAATTACTCCTGCTCTATCATAATTTCTCTCATCCACCAATATACAAACATTCGCTATTATCTACCAGAAAAACTTTCTCAAGATCTCTGTGGCCATATTCTTCTCCAGCTCCCCTTCTTCTCTGCTCTCCTGTCAAAGCAAACATCATTTTAAAAGTTGATGATGTAAAAAATAAAAAAAAATAAAAATAAAAGTTGATGATGTGACATGCTGGCCAGGTAGCTCATTTGGTTGGAGTGTCATATCCGACACCAAAGGGTTTCAGGTTCAATTCCCAGTCAGGGCACATACCTAGGTTGTGGGTTTGATCCTCAGTCAGGAAGCAATCAATCAATATCTCCCCTCCCTCTCTAAAAATCAATAAAAATATATCCTCAGGTGAGGATTTTTAAAAAATTGATAATGTGTTATAGTTGTACATTTGAAACCTGTATGGATTGACTAACCAATGTCACCCCAATAAATTCAATTTTTTTTATATATTTTATTGATTTTTTACAGAGAGGAAGAGAGAGGGATAGAGAGCCAGAAACATCGATGAGAGAGAAACATCGATCAGCTGCCTCTTGCACACCCCCCACTGAGGATGTGCCCACAGCCAAGGTACATGCCCTTGACCGGAATCGAACCTGGGACCCTTGAGTCTGCAGGCCGACGCTCTATCCACTGAGCCAAACCGGTCCCGGCAATAAATTCAATTTTAAAATGTTTATTAAAAACAGAGTTGCCACCCTAACCGGTTTGGCTTAGTGGATAGAGCGTTGGCCTTCGGACTGAAGGGTCCCAGGTTCAATTCCGGTCAAGGGCATGTACCTTGGTTGCAGGCATATCCCCAGTAGGGGGTGTGCAGGAGGCAGCTGATTGATGTTTCTCTCTCATCGATGTTTCTAACTCTCTATCCCCTCTCCCTTCCTCTCTGTAAAAAAAATCAATAAAATATATATATTTAAAAAAATCAATAAAATATATTTTTAAAAAAAGAGTTGCCTTAGCCAGTTTGGCTCAGTGGATAGAGCGTCGGCCTGAAGGGTACCGGGTTTGATTCTGGTCAAGGGCACATGCCCAGGTTGCAGGTTCCAACCCCAGTAGGGTGCATGCAGGAGGCAGCCAATCAATGATTCTCTCTCAAAAATTGATGTTTCTATCTCTCTCTACCTTCCTCTCTGAAATCAATAAAAATATATTTTGAAAAACACACAGAGCCGAAACCGGTTTGGCTCAGTGGATAGAGCGTCGGTCTGCGGACTGAGGGGTCCCAGGTTCGATCCCGGTCAAGGGCATGTGCATTCGGTTGCGGGCACATCCCCAGTGGGGGGTGTGCAGGAGGCAGCTAGCTGGTCGATGTATCTCTCTCATCGATGTTTCTAGCTATCTATCCCTCTCCCTTTCTCTCTGTGAAAAATCAATTAAAAAAAAAACAAACAACACAGAGTTGACCAGATTGTCAGTTCCTTACCTTACTTCCTCTTAAACCACTCCAATGATATCCATTTTTACCATTCCAATAAAAATATTCCAGTCAAGGTCACCAATGACCACCATGGTGCAAATTCAAGTAATTTCTCCCATTTAGCAGCATGACAAAGTTGACCATTCTCTTCTTGGAACGGTCTTCTCTTGGCTTCAATGACATCACTCTCTTCTCTTTTTGCTCAGACATCACTAATGCTTTGTTAGTCCTCCTCGGTTCAACTTTCCTTATGCTTTATTAGTTCTCCTCGGTTCAACTTCAAAATGTAGTAGGAGGCCAGGGCAAATACCAGGACTTAGACCCCCTTTCTTTTCAAACCAAATTGTTCTAGAGTTAAGTCAACTTGTCTAAGCTTTAAATATACCATCTATATATCTAGGATGCTCAAATCTCTTTTCAGACATGACTTCCAAACTCATCTCAGAAATAAGTATCATGATCTATCTAGTTGCTTAAGAGAAAACTAGGTGTTTTTCTAGCTTCTTCATTTTTCCTCTGTACCACCAGCAAGCTCTGGTGACTCTATGTACCTTTAAAACATCTCCCCAACACTTCTACTTCTCTTCAGCTCTCCATTCAACCCTAAAGCTAAGATACAATCATCTCTTGCCTGGCCTACAAGGATCCCCAAATTATCTTTCTGAGTTCATTACTACTCCCTCACTCTCCCACTATACATGGCAAGTTGCCTACTCAATTTCCTTTCTCCTTCTTTCTTACTAACGAAACCCTGATTTTAATTGGGGAACAATGTATTCAGCTATAAGAACATTTCCTAGCCTCTCTTAAACCAAGAAGAGGTTATGACACAGACCTGGATAAAAAAATAAAATAAAAACAGGTCACTGATGGGGCTTCTTAGAAAGCTCTTTAAAGGGAGCAAACTCAGCTGGCATGCTACCTTATCCCTTTTCCTTTCTGAAATTCAGACATGTTGTCTGGACTGCTGACAGCCATTTTGAGAATTTAAGGACAAGGATCAAACTCCTAAAAATGATAAATTGGAAGTTAGAATAGTCTACTAACACTATAAAGCCCTTAACCAAGTAATTCAGAGATACTTCCCTCTAGACTTTTGTTTAAACCACTACTATTGTTTCTTTTGTTACACCCAGCCAAACTTAATTCCTAACTCTTAAATCCTTTTTCCTTACATTTTCAGTTTCTATTCATTGTCCCCACAGCAGCCAAAGTGGTCTTTTAAAAAACAATTTTTGTCCTTTGCTTTAAATCTCCAAATGGCTTCCACAGTCATTTAAAACCCAAATTTCTTACTTTGGGCTTAGAAAATTTTATGTGATCTGGCTCCCGCTTATATCTTCAACTTCATCTTGCACCATTCTCTTCCCTTACTCCAGCCACAATAACCTCCGTTTGTTGATTAAACACAGCAAATTCTTTCTGACTTTAGTACCTTTACATTAACTGTTTCCTCTGACCTGGAATGATGATCTCTAGAGGCATGGCTTTATAATTCAGATCTGTATCTAAGACTGAAATCCCAGGAAAGGCCTTTTAATTTCATCTGTACAATATCATTATATTTCTCAGCGTTGCATTTATCACATATTTGTCTGTCTTCTCTTGCCCCACTCATCACCACGGCTCCATGCATCCCTGAGGGTGCAAATACAGATAATTTTTTTCTTTAATATAGTTCCATACTTTCCAAAATTCAATAATGAGCAAACGCTTATTTTTATATTCACAGAATTACTATTTATTTAAGAGGAAAAGGCAATTAGATGGCCCTTCAAAATCTTGACTGTATAATAGTGATAAGCTTTCTATATGCATATTAGAGTTGATATCCTAATATATAACAAAGTTAATTCCACAATTTATCCTCCCAGGTGTCAGTTTAAGGGTCATTCCCAAGGAACTTTTTTCCCTGAGGTTAGGTTTCCCCACCCCAACAGTTCTCCTACTTAAACTCAACAAACACACATATAATTAACTAGAGGCCCGGTGCATGAAATTCATGCGGGGGGTGGGGGGCGGCTCGGTCCCTCAGCCCAGCCTGCACCCTCTCCAATCTGGGACATCCCTCTCACGATCCAGGACCGCTGGCTCCTAACCGCTTGCCTGTCTGCCTGCCTGATCGCCCCCTAACTGCCCTCCCTTGCTGGCCTGATTGTCCCTAACTGCTCTCCCCTGCCGGCCTGATCGCCCCTAACCGCCACCGCTTTGCTGTGTGGGTTCTGAGTGTGGGTATCCGGCTCCCTCCTCCCCCGTCAGAGTCTGGGGCGCGCCGCGGGACCCAGAGTCAAGTCCCTGCCCACCCATGCGCACCACAAAATCGCGAGAGACCCAGACCCAGCTGGCCCCGCCCCCACTGGGTGAAACCTAGACCCGGCCAGCCCCACCCCCATTAAGCCCTGCTGGCGTGTCATGTCCCTGGCCAGCACCAGACAGGGACGCAGCCTCCTGCTGATTGGTCATTACGGTGTGACAATCATTTGCATATTAGCCCTTTATTACTATAGACTAGAGGCCGGGTGCACAAAATTCGTGCACGGGGGGGGGGGGGAGGGTCATCCCCCCTCAGCCTGACCTGCACCCTCTCCAATCCGGGACCCCTCAGGGGATATCCGACTGCCTCTCGCAATCTGGGATCACTGGCTCCTAACCACTCGCCTGCCTGCCTGCCTGATTGCCCCTAACCACCTCTGCCTGCTCCCCTACTGGCCTGATTGCCCCTAACTGCTCCCCTGCTGGCCTGATCGCCCCTAACTGCCTCTGCCTCGCCCCTCACCCAGGACCCAGGATTCCCTCCTCCGGCCAGTCACAGGCACCTAGGACCCAGGCCAACTTCTCCCGGGCCACAGCCACAGGCACCCGGGGCCACGGGGCAAGCGGCTTGTCCCTCTCTTGGGCCCCAGCCCCAGCCACTGGCGCCCAGGACTGCAGGGCATGCGGCTTGTCTCTCTCCCCGGCCGCAGCCTGGCTGGTCCCCATTCCTCTCTTGCGAGCTCATTTGTGCCTGGCTGGTCCCCATTCCTCTCTCCCCAGTGTTGAGTGTCTGAGCTGTTACGGGGTGTGATGACCATTTGCATATTAGCTCTTTATTATATAGGAGGATTAGCATCTCACTGCCTTACCAAACCATAACTTACTCCACAATAGCATGGACCATGTCTATCTTATTAACACAGGTAGCATTCAATAAATATTTGTTGAATAAAGAAAAATGTAAAACTAAACTAGAGTTAAACCATAGAAATACAGATATCAGCATAAACAGGTTGGGGCAAAAGTAGGTTTACAGTTGTGAGTACAAAAACCAGTTTATTCTTGTACTATTTTCCAAGTGAACAACTGTAAACCTACTTTTGCCCTACCCTGTATAATACTAAATAGATGCTCCTGAGGTCTTCAAAAGGGAAAATACAAAATAAAGCAAGGCGGTGGGGTAGCTATTTCCCAATTTTTGGCTTGGACATTATATCACCTCTATGTAGAACCTGACTACATTATCAGTACTTAAATTTAGAACAGAAACCCAACTTCACCAAGAGGCCACATTTATCAATATAGTCAACTCTCCTTCCTAGTCCCAAAGGCAGGATAAAAGGCATTACTTTCATAGTGGTTGGGGAAGACCACCCAGGAGCTTAGGAAAATCCTTAAAATCATTCAGGAAAACAAGTGCCTCTGACTTGCCAAACAATGTACTAAGCAATGAAGAATCAAGTATCAGTAAGGTCTCTGCCTTCAATGACTCACTCACAGTTCCTATGGGCAGATGCAGATAAAGCATCTAAGTAAACACCTAAGGATATAATTAAAGTATGACCAAGCCCACAGATATAAAAAAATTGTCTGACATATATAACCACCTAAAATCTCATCCAAACACCCAATGACCTAATAATACCACTCTGATATACACTCAAAATCTTGCATGTGTGCACCAGCAAGAAACTGAAAATAACCGAATAGACAGATTCATAAACTGCAGTATTTTTAAATAAAGGAACTACTACCGAATGATATATAAGAAAAAATGAAGCACAGCCCAGCCTGTGTGGCTCAGTGGTTGAACGCTGACCTATAAACCAGGAGGTCACGGTTCAATTTCCAGTCAAGGCACATGCCCAGGTTGCTGGCTCAATCCCCAGTGTATGTCATGCAGGAGGCAGCCAATCAATGATTCTCTCTCATCATTGATGTTTCTATTTCCTCCCTCTCCCTTCTTCTCTGGGATCAATAAGAATATTAAAAAAAGAAAAAGAAAAATAAAGCACAAAATGTTTTATCAATGAAAACCAATAGTATTAGACAATCCACAATTTAGTGTGCCAGTTCCAAATAGGATGGGTCACAGGAAACCAAGAAACCTAAAAGTAAAGCACCCACGGTCACCTGAGAAAAAAGGCTACATATACTAGCCCTGCATTTATAATTACTAGGAAAATTCATAAACACACAAAAGCTGAAAATAATTAACAGAATAACATAGGCTCCCCCACTGAGAACACTGTCCAGGGCAAGGCATCTTTTTTTTAAATAGCTAAAAGCTGGAACTACATGCCATCTATAGAAAGAATTAAAAAACTGTGACATAAAATACTATATAGTTTAAACTGAAGAACTGAAGCAATATGCATTGTCACAGAAAAAAAAAACCCTCAAAAAATACAATGCTAGGAAGAAATGTTGCAGGAGATATAGATTATAATTATCCATAAAGTGGTTTTTAAGTTTTAAAACACTTAAGTGTTTTTACACTAAAAAATACTATGTTTATCAATAGTAAAAAAAACAAAATACAAATAGGAAGGATATACACCAACTTCACATAGTGGTTACTCCACCATAGTGGAGACTGGAAGAGGAAAAAGGTTACAAGATGAGCTTCATCTGTATAGTATGTTTTATTGGGGGAGGGGGCTCAGTCCAGTTTGAATGAGACAGTTAAATTTGTTAAATCTGGACCATGGCTATAAAGGTGTAAAATATTTCACATTTCTAAAAACCATCTTTAAAAATAATGGGCAGGAAGTAAGTAGATATGATTGTACACTATTGTTTCCATCATAGTCAGTAAATGTTTTGGAGTCAAAGACCTTATTTCAAAAACCTTATACCACCAACAAGTTACTGAAATCTGAGAAAGTTACTTAATTTCTTCAGAACTGCAATTTCCTAATCTGTAAAACAACATTCTTATAAGGCTACCATATATATAAAATGTTAGATAACAGGCATTCAATTCAACTATAGTTATTTATTTTAAATTTGCAGTTAACAGAAAGAAATTAAAGGGAGGAAAAAGGACATAGGTTTTACCTTATTTTTTTAGGACATAGGTTTTAAGTGACGTTCTCTTACATTTTCAGAATTATATAATACCATGAATGTCAGATGGATGTGACCACCACTTTCTAGTAACAAGACCCAATTTTAAAATAGGGATTTTATAAAGGGATTCAAAATTACTTTACACACCATAGATTAGAATCTCGATTCCTTGACCTAGTTCCCATTGACCAGAGACACATCAAGAAATCCAAGGGTGGGTGGAGGTGGAAGAGGGTATAGTGGAGATAAATGGTGATGGAAAAAAATAATAAAGAAATAAAAAAAATAATCCCATAATGCTATATTATCCAAAAGACTTCCAAATAATTTACTTGTCACTTAGATAACATTTTAACACATTTTCTCCAATTTTGTCAAGGACTTATACGTCGGTTGCAGGCTCCACCCAGGCCAGGACCTGGTCAGGGTGCTTGCAGGAGGCAACCAATTGATGTGTTTCTCTCTCTTTCCCTCCCTCTTCCACTCTCTCTAAAAATATCAGTGGAACCCTAGCTGGTTTGGCTCAGTGGATAGAGCGTTGGCCTTCGGACTGAAGGGTCCCAGGTTCGATTCCAGTCAAGGGCACATGCCCGAGTTGTGGGCTCGATTCCCCAGTAAGGGGCATGCAGAAAGCAGCCAATCAATGATTCTCTCTCATCATTGATGTTTCTAACTCTCTCTCCCTCTTCCCTCCTCTCTGAAATCAATAAAAATATATTTTAAAAAATAATTTTTTTAAAAAATCAGTGGAAACATATTCTTGGGTAAGGATTAAAAAATAACAACAACAACATAAAATACGGGTGAGCCCTGGGCCCCGGGTCGGGGCGAGGCCGCGGGCCCCTGGAGCCGGGTGAGCCCTGGGCCCCGGGTCCGGGCGAGGCCGCGGGCCCCTGGAGCCGGGTGAGCCCTGGGCCCCGGGTCGGGGCGAGGCCGCGGGCCCCTGGAGCCGGGTGAGCCCTGGGCCCCGGGTCGGGGCGAGGCCGCGGGCCCCTGGAGCCGGGTGAGCCCTGGGCCCCGGGTCCGGGCGAGGCCGCGGGCCCCTGGAGCCGGGTGAGCCCTGGGCCCCGGGTCGGGGCGAGGCCGCGGGCCCCTGGAGCCGGGTGAGCCCTGGGCCCCGGGTCGGGGCGAGGCCGCGGGCCCCTGGAGCCGGGTGAGCCCTGGGCCCCGGGTCGGGGCGAGGCCGCGGGCCCCTGGAGCCGGGTGAGCCCTGGGCCCCGGGTCGGGGCGAGGCCGCGGGCCCCTGGAGCCGGGTGAGCCCTGGGCCCCGGGTCCGGGCGAGGCCGCGGGCCCCTGGAGCCGGGTGAGCCCTGGGCCCCGGGTCCGGGCGAGGCCGCGGGCCCCTGGAGCCGGGTGAGCCCTGGGCCCCGGGTCCGGGCGAGGCCGCGGGCCCCTGGAGCCGGGTGAGCCCTGGGCCCCGGGTCCGGGCGAGGCCGCGGGCCCCTGGAGCCGGGTGAGCCCTGGGCCCCGGGTCCGGGCGAGGCCGCGGGCCCCTGGAGCCGGGTGAGCCCTGGGCCCCGGGTCCGGGCGAGGCCGCGGGCCCCTGGAGCCGGGTGAGCCCTGGGCCCCGGGTCCGGGCGAGGCCGCGGGCCCCTGGAGCCGGGTGAGCCTGGCCCCGGGTCCGGGCGAGGCCGTGGGCCCCTGGATCCGGGTGAAGCAGTGCCCCTGGGTCCAGCCGAGACCAAACCAGAGGGAGTCGGACCTGCATTACCACCATTTGTCCACCATCCAGAGCTGAGGGGTCAGTGCCGACATGTACTCATAGGGAACCGGTGGACATTGATATTGGGTCTCAAAAGAACTGTTGGTCCAGAAAGAAACTCACTACAGACTGATTCATTTGCCTGTCAGCATAACTATTTTTGCTCGTCGCACATTCAATTCTTATAAGTATATCTATAGTGACACATGATTTCGCTCATCTAGGGGAAATGATGAACAACATAGACTGATGAACAAGAACAGAACCAGAAACAAGGAGGCATCAATCGGACTATCGGGCCTCAGAGGGAGGATAGGGGAGGGTGGGGGGAGGGGGGAGAGATCAACCAAAGGTCTTGTGTGCATGCATATGAGCCTAACCAATGCTTAAGTTCAACAGAGGGTTGGGGCATCCAAGGGGAGGGGTGTGGGATGGGAATGGGGGGATGAGGACAAATATGTGACACCTTAATCAATAAAGAAATTAAAAAAAAAAAAAAAAAAAAAAAAAAAAAAACAACATAAAATAAAGATTAACCAACACCTGGAGAACAAGGCCCACATTCATTCCTTTGTACTTTCCTTAGACACTAGCCTCACAATGACAAAGAAGCACTAAAGCTCCACATTTTAAGCCTTTCCTTGAGGCAAATTCACATAGAACTATCACTAAACCATTGAAAGGATCTTTAAGCTATCACTAAAACATGGAAGGAAACCTTTATGATACAAGAACAATAATAAGCAGAATATGAAAGGGTAGTTAATTTTGACATCTTAACAGCTATCCATTTACTGAATGTTTAATGTGTCCCAGGCATTGCTCTAAACTAGGGGTGGGGAACTTCTATCTGGGTGAGTTAATAAATGTTTGACCAAATATAGCAAGCTAATTTTTAAGTTGATAATTTTGTATTGCCTGCAAATAATGTTATAAATATTCAAATGGCCCTTTGGCAGGAAAAAGGTTCCTCATCCCTGCTCTCAGCACTGTAACAACTCTCTTAATCTTCCTAACATTTTTACAGATAAAAAGAAAATGAGATACAGAGTCAGTGCTGCAGATATTAAATAGAAAAGCCAGGACTCAAAGCAAATCTAATTCCAAAACTCACAATCTTTTTTTAAATGAATAACATAAAATGCTTCATTTAGTAATTCTTTTAAACAGTGAAATATCACATATAACTTACTTGTTAAATCAGATTTTTGGGGTTTTTTTTCTTTGTTAAGCTATTACATATGTGTCCTTAGCTAAATTTACCATATTATGCTTACGGTAAATAGTTTTAGGCAAATTTAAGTTCTCACACCAAGAGAGAAAAGCAAAATACACTTAAATACAATATTCAATATTAAACTGTCACTTGTTGTACTTAAAAGTTTTATTGGCATTCAGCTTTTACAGTATTATTTATAAAAAGGATAGTCCCATAAAGCAACCATTATAATGACTGGGTTCATCATTAACCAGATGTGTCAACTCTTCAGGCCTCAGTTTCCTGATCTTAACAGATGAGGAGTTTGGCCTATATCTAAGGTCTCTTTCAATTCTAATATTCAATGAATTTTAACACATTTTCTAAGATACTATCAAAACATTTTTGAACAAAGATATTAAAAGACAGCTTTTAAAATCCTTCAAGACTGAAACAGTCACATAGTATACACTCCGGTCTATTCTTTTTTTCAAACACTAGAGGCCCGGTGCACGAAATTCATGCACGGGGTGTGTGTCCCTCAGCCCAGCCTGCACCCTCTCCAATCTGGGATCCCTCTCACAATCCAGGACCGCTGGCTCCCAACTGCTCACCTGACTACCTTCCTGATTGCCCCTAACTGCTTCTGCCTGCCAGCCTGATCACCTCCTAACCACTCCTCTGCCAGCCTGATTGCCCCTAACTGCCCTCCCCTGCAGGCTTGATTGCCCCCAACTGCCCTCCCTTGCAGGCCTGGTCCCTCCCAACTGCCCTCCCCTGCTGGCCTGATCGTCCACAACTGCCCTCCCTTGCAGACCTGGTCCCTCCCAACTGCCCTCCCCTGCTGGCCATATTGTGGTGGCCATATTGTGTCCACATGGAGGCAGCCATCTTTGACCACATAGGGGCAGCCATCTTGTGTGTTGGGTTGATGGTCAATTTGCATATTACTTTTATTAGATAGGACTAGAGGCTCAGTACACGAAAATTCGTGCACTCGGGTGGGTCCCTCAGCCCGGCCTGCGCCCTCTCGCAGTCCGGGACCCCTCAGGGGATGTCCACTTGCAGGCTTAGGCCTGGCTCCCTGGGGGATGGGGCCTAACCTGGCAGTCAGACATCCCTCTGGCAGCCCGGGAGCCCCCGGGGGGAGCAGGCCTAAGCCGCAGTTGGACATCCCTAGTGCTGCCGAGGAGGTGGGAGAGGCTCCTGCCACTGCGCTCGCAGCTGTCAGCCCAACTTGTGGCTGAGTGGAGCTCCCTCTATGAGAGAGCACTGACCACCAGGGGGCAGCTCCTTCATTGAGTATCTGTCCCCTGGTGGTCAGTGCGCGTCATAATGACCTGTTGTTCTGCTGTTAGAGTCAATTTGCATATTACCCTTTTATTATATAGGATACTCAAAGCTTATCTGTGCTATAGAAGTCAAGAATATGACTGAGGGCCTTAACTGGTTTGGCTCAGTGGATAGAGCGTTGGCCTGCGGACTAAAAGGTCCCAGGTTCGATTCCAGTCAAGGGCATGTACCTTGGTTGCAGGCCCATCCCCAGTGGGAGGTGTGCAGGAGGCAGCTGATCGATGGTTCTCTCTCATCGATGTTTCTGACTCTCTATCCCTCTCCCTTCCTCTCTGTAAAAAATCAATAAAATATATTAAAAAAAAAAAAAAAGAAGAATATGACTGAGGGATGGGGTACTATTGTGCTGGTAATATTCTGTGTTTTGATTTGAGTGCTAGTCACACTTCCTTTTATGTACATTTTTCTTTTGATATGAAAAGATTTTTCCCCCAAAGATAACAGTGAAAAAACTAAGAAAGATGTTCTAACCCCACAACTATGTTTGTGTACACGAAAGCTGTGCAACTTTTCTGTTCCTAATATGTAAATGTGTTCCTTGCCTAATTTTGTCAATCTCTGCTCCCTAGTTCAAATTCAGATGCCTACAGAAGAGATTATCTATGTCTATGTGTACATATGTACATACATATACATATACACATATATAAAACCCTAATATGCAAATAGACCGACAGCAGAACCGAATAACCAGTTGCTATGATGTGCGCTGACAACCAGGGGGGCGCACATCGAACATGGCAGGCGTCGGCTGTGGTGGGATGGTGGAGCAGGTGAGCAGGGGCGCCAGACCAAGGCAGGGTGCTGGTCACTGTCATCCAGGCGAGCCTCTGGTGGTTACTAAAAATTCTTTGCTCCTGTGCACCACGGTCCCACCTGGTGCTCACACCTGCTGCCAGCGCCGGCCCCGCTCGCACCTGCTGCTGGTGCTGGAGCCGCCACTCACACCCAGTGCCAGTGCCCAGCACCGGCCCCGATCACCCCTCAGGGCTTCTCCACCTCCCCCTGCTCCTGAGGGGCGATCTGGGCAGCAGGTGCTGCTTGCTCCCGCTGCTGGTGCTGGCCCCGCTTGCACCCACTGCTGGCGCCGGCCCTAATCACTCGCTCCGCACTGTGAGCAGGTGCGAGCGGGGCTGACACCATCAATGCATGGGAGCAGCGGTGGTAGGAACGGGACTGCTGGCAGACTGGGGATTGGGGGCCACGGCAGGAGGCGCTGGGCGGGGGGAAGGAGGGGCCAAGACCCACCCCTGTGCCCACAGCAGCCTTGCAGCCCACAGATCCTGGTGAATGAATTCGTGTACTAGGTGAACGAATTCGTGTACTAGGCCCCTAGTCCTATATAATAAAAGCTTAATATGCTAAGTGTCCAGTCGTCCATTCAACCAATCAAAGCATAATATGCTAATGATATGCTAAGGCCGCTCAACTGCTCGCTATGACATGCATTGACAACCAGGGGACAGACGCTTTGACCGGTAGGTTAGCTTGCTGCTGGGGTCTGGCTGATTGGGACTGAGCAAGATGGGGGATGTTGGAGAGCCGGAACGACCAGTCACTATGACATGCACTGACCACCAGGGGGAAGACACTCAATGCAGGAGTTGCCCTCTGGTGGTCAGTGCACTCCACAGGGGGTGCGCTGCTCAGCCAGAAGCCGGGCTCATGGCTGGCAAGCGCAGCAGCTGTGGTGGGAGCCTCTGCCGCCTCCGCAGCAGCGCTAAGGATGTCCAACTGATGGCTTAGGCCTGCTCCCTGTGGGAAACAGCCTAAGCCATCAGTCAGACATCCTCCGAGGGCTCCCAGACTGCGAGAGGGTGCAGGCTGGGCTGAGGGACCCCCCTTCCCGAGTGCAAGAATTTCATGCACCAGGCCTCTAGTGTGTGTGTATTTGCTCCCAAATACATACACACACACACACACACACACACACGTTAGAGGCCCAGTGCATGAATTCATGCATGGGTGGGATCCAGCCAGCCTGGCCAGGGGGAGGGGATATGGGCTGTTGGCTGGCCTGCCTGCTGGTCGAACTCCTGGTTGAGGGGACAATTTGCATATTAGCCTTTTATTATATAGGATATACTCTGGGTGGCCAGATTATTATGTGTTGAGAGATCATAATAATCTGGTCACTCAGTGTATCCTATATATAAAAAGCCAGCGACTGTAACGCCATAATGACCGGAACGACCGGTCGCTATGACGCCCACTGCGGTCAGCAAACAGGCCCGATCAGGGGATGGGGCCAGCCGGCCAACCTCCCGCAGCCCCTCCCCGCAGCCATCCCCACCCCTGATCAGCCTCTCCCACCCCAATCGAGGGCAGGGTAGCCTGGCCAACCCCCCACGGCCCTTCCCCCCGGCTGGCCCCCACCACCATGATCGGACTTCCAGCCCCCGCCCCTTGCTGGCCCCATCAGGGTGGGGGTGGGCCTATTGGGGGCAGGGCTGGCTGGCCAACTGCCTGCAGCCCCTCCCCCCATCCAGCCCCACACCCAATGGGCCCCCACCACCCCGATCGGCCCACAGCCCCTTCCCCCAGCCAGCCCTGCCCCCAACCAGCCCCCCAGTCCGATCAGGGGCAGGGCCAGCCAGCCAACCACCCATGACCCCTCCCCTAGGCAGCTGGCCCCCAATCATTCCCCCCAACCCAGTATATGGCAGGCATCAGCAGCAGGTGGCAGAGTACGGAACATGGCATGCATCGGCCATGGTGGGATGGTCGAGCACGTGAGCAGGGCCACCAGACCAAGGTAGGGTGCTGGTTGCTGTCATCGGGATGAGCCTCTGGTGGTTACTGAAAATTCTTTGCTCCCAAATGCCATGGTTCCGCCTGGCCCTCACACCCACTGCCAGTGCCATCCCCGCTTACACCCGCTGCCAGCGCCTGGTGCTGCTCCCAATCGCTTGGCATCATCAGCCAGTGCAAGTGGCGGCTGCCAGCCCTGATCACCTCTGAGGGCTTCTCCAACTCCCCCTGCTGTTGAGGGGTGATCGGGGAAGCAGCCGCCACTCGCACCCGCTGATGGTGCCGGCCCCGCTTGCACCTGCTGCTGGCACCGGCCCCAATCACTCCGCGCCATCAGCAGGTGCAGGATGGGGCCGGCGCTGTCAGCGCATGGAAGTGGTGGTGGCAGGAGCAGGGCTGCCGGCAGAGGGGGGACCAGGGGGCCGCAGTGGGAGGGGCTGGGCAGGGGCGCGAAAGATGGGTCGAGACCCGCCCCTGTGCCCACCACAGCCTCACGGCCGACAGTTCCTTTCAAGGTGCATGAATTTGTGCACTGGGCCCCTAGTGTGTGTGTGTGTGTGTGTGTGTGTGTGTGTGTGTGTATATATATAAAAGCCTAAGCGACTGGCCAACAGTTCTACCGGCAGCTATGATGCGCACTGACCACCAGGGGGCAGACACTCAACACAGGAGCTGCCAAGCTGCGGTGACTTGGCAGCTGCAGTTTTCAGGTGATGCACCCGGAACCAGAGAGGAGGGAGCCCAATTCTGGGGTGCACCACCCGAGAACCACCCTCTCGCAATCCGGGACCCCTCGGGGGATGTCAGAGAGCCGGTTTTGGCCCAATCCCCACAGGCCAGGCCGAGGAACCCCACCGGTGCATGAATCCATGCACCAGGCCTCTAGTTTACTTATAAATTAAATATTCCTGTAATTTCTTTGGGACTGTCTTCTGAAAATTGAAATCAGTCTTAACTTTCCTTTAAAACCTAGATCAAAAACCTCTCTTCATATGCATACCCTCAGAACTCCCTATCTCTCAAACAGGTAAGTCTTTTGGGGCTGTGGTCAATATGCTCAATAACTGCTGACAACATTTGTGGAGAAATAAGTATAGTCTATATAGAGGGGTGACATACTAGGGGACCCCAGATGCATCTAAATCTATGCCTGATGGATAGAGATGAAAATCTTTATAACAGTAAAGTAAAACAAGAAATGCACCCCAGTCAACATTGCTTGGACAGGCTTTAAATTTTTCATTTTTTACCCAATCTATAAGCTTCCCTTGTTCAACCCACACCCAGAACCCCAAAAGGCACACCATTTAAATGTTATTAAAAACAAAGATACCAAGCTGCCATCTTGTGTCCCCGCATGTGTATGCTTATTCTGAGCTGGTCTGCCCAAGACTCCCCGAGTGCCAACCCTAGTCCCCTGTGTGGCCCACTTCCTCTACAAGATAAAAGGAACTCGTGATCCAAGAGAAACTGGCCAAACTGTAGGCACAAGTGCACATTGGTGAGAAAGGAACTTCTCGTAGAAAGAAGGTGGTTCACAGAACAGCACAGCAGATGATAAAAAACGTCAGTTCTCCTTAAAGAAGATAAGGTAAACAACTTACTCTGGTAAGTATGTTCACAAACCAAGGAACAGTGAGCCACTTTAACAACCCTAAAGTTCAGGCATCTGTAGTAGCGAACACTTGCACTATTACAGGCCATGCTGAGACAAACAGCTGACAGAAGTGCTACCCAGCATCTTAAACCAGCTTGGTAAAGACAATCTGACTAGTTTAGGCTAGCTGAAGCTCTGCCCAAACAATTTGTGTAGGGAAAAGCACCCTTGCTACAAGAAAGGATGATGATGAAGTTTCAGATCTTGTGCAGAATTTTTAAAATCATCACCCGAGGAGTGAGGATATTTTTCCGTTCATTCATTCATTTAAAATATATTTTTATTGCTTTGAGAGGAAGGAAAAGGAGAGAGAAACATCAATGATGAAAGAGAATCATTGATCAGCTGCCTCCTGCATGCCCCCCATTCCCCCTAGACCGGAATTGAACCTGGGACCCTTCAGTCCACAGGCCGATGCTCTATCCACTGAGCCAAACTGGCTAGGGCCATTGATTTTTTTAGAGTGGAAGGGAGGTCAGAGGGAGAGGGGGACGGAGGGGGAGGGAAAGAGAGAAGCATGAATGTGACAGACATATCAATACGGGGCAGGGATTGAACCTGCAACCCAGGTACATGCCCTTGACGGTAATCCAAACCTGTGACTCTCCAATGCACAGGCCAACACTCTAACCATGGACTACACTGGCCAGGGCCCATGGATTTTTTTTATTGATTTTTTTTTTTTTTTTTTTTGAGAGAGAAAGGGGAGAGAACAACAACAATATGAGAGAAACATCAACTGATTGCCTCCCATACACATCCCAATCGGGGGTAGAACCCACAACCTAAGTATGTGCCCTGACTCAGAATCAAAACCCGCAACCTTCTGGAGTATTGGACATGCTCCAACTACTGAGCCACCAGCCAGGGCTTATGGAGAATTTTCATGAGGCTTCCAAGAATGAAGCAAACTGAACTGAGACAACTTCTGAAGATAAAATTGAAGAAGTTACTGGAAGTACTATTTTATATTATGACTGCTTTTTCAAATTTTGTTTACAGATGATAAAATCTAGATCTCTAAATTTTTTAAGCCCAAGCCCCATGGACACTGCAGCTCTTTTCAGTTTTTGCTTATACACAAATCACTCTTTGCAGCTAATTAAGCTGAAAAAGCCTGGGAATAGTTTCAAACAGGTTAATGAATAAAGTTAAAAAAACAAACCCAACCTTTTCTACTAAAAAATCTGTACAAATACTGGTTACATTGGTTTTTACCAGGGAATTTCACCTTTTTCTTTAAATCAAAAAGGAAAGTTTAGTCCTGGCCAGGTAGCTCAGTTGGTTGGAGCATTGTCCCGTACACCAAAAGTATGGGTTTGATCCCCGGCTGAAGCATGTGCAGAGGCAACCAACTGATGTTTCCCTATCACATGGAGGTTTCCCCCTTTTTTCTCTCTAAAATCAAATCCTCGGGTGAGGATTAAAACAAAAACAAAAACACAGTGAATGCATACATAAGTAGAACAACAAGAATTGAGATTTCCTTCTAAAAAAAAAAAAACCTAAAAGTTCAAAGCTAGTAGTATCCATGCTATGTAATTTTTTGAGCCTTTACTGTTCATTCATTTTTTTAGATAAATTATTCTATACATCTTATATAGTCTTAAATGTTCTTCTAAAGAGTTCTGTCTAGAGCAGTGGTTATCAATATTCTTTAATGTCTAAGGACATTTTTAATTGATACAACTGGCAAAAAAAGAAGATAGGGAGGTGGGGGGGAGAGTTGGCTGTGCTACTATCTAGAATAATCTAGATCAAATGTTAAATATATATTGTTATAACAGATATAAAAATCCACTTAAATGCTTAAGGAAAACTTATACAATAGTAGTATACATGAAATCAATTTGTTAATGCCATAGATTTAAATATTCCCTATGAATATCCTAGAAAATGTTAGCAAAGTATAGCTACAATATGAAAAAACTACGGATACCATTAAGCACAAGAATAAGACTATATACACTGCCCAGCCTGTGTGGCTCAGTGATTGGGTGTCAGCCGGTGAACCAGGAGGTCCCTGGTTCTATACCTGGTCAGGGCACATACCTGGGTTGCAGACCAATGTCTCTCTTTCATCAATGTTTTTATTTCTCTATCCCTCTCCCTTCCTCTCTCTAAAATCAATTAAAAAAACCATATTGTTATAAAAATAAATAATAATAAACATTTTGAAGAGCAAATACACTGATTTGAGGGCATTTTACTTCACTGAGCTTCAAATTTTAAAATATTTTGTGCCCTAACCAGTTTGGCTCAGTGGATAGAGCGTCAGCCTGCAGACTGAAGGGTCCCGGGTTCGATTCCAGTCAAGGGCATGTACCTTGGTTGCGGGCACATCCCCAGTAGGGGGCGTGCAGGAGGCAGCTGATCGATGTTTCTCTCTCATCGATGTTTCTAACTCTCTATCCGTCTCCCTTCCTCTCTGTAAAAATCAATAAAATATATTTAAATAAAATATTTTGCATAATGAAATGCAAGTAAATCTTGCAAGTTAATTATAGGTAACACTTATTTTAATGTTTAAACTAACAATTAAATTAGGTTGTGTTTAGCCCTGGCAGGTGTGGTAAGAGCATCGCCTGTGCACTGAAGGGTCTCGGGTTCCATTCCGGGTCAAGGGCACGTACCTGGGTTGCAGGTAGGTGCACTGGTGAGGTGCCTCAGCCAGGCCTGCGCCCTCTCACAATCCAGGACCTCTCGGGGGTTTGTCAGAGAGCCGGTTTCAGCCCAATCCTTGCAGGCCAGGCCAAGGGACCCCACTGATGCACGAATCCGTGCACTGGGCCTCTAGTATAATATAAGCATAAGCAGACCTAGATCCTAATCCCAAAGCTGTATGTTTACAGACAAATAATTTAACTTCTCTGAATCTCAATTTCTACACCTAAGAAATAAAAAATCTAACTCAAAAACCAGTTGAGAATTAGCAAAAATGTATAAACAAATGGTACTGAAAACCACTCTACAAATAGTAGTTAACAATAATTACAGTAAATATTAACCTATGAATACAGATTACAGTTTTGTCCTCACAATCAACAATTCACTTATGTAATTTGACTCACAGAATAACTACAGAATGTACTTTAAAGCAATTTTCCACTCCTAGCAACTTTGAAACATTACCTACAATTCTCAGATTTAAAAATTAGTATCTGACAAAGGATGACTTTTCAAACAGTCTCAAGGAAAAATGGCCTAGATGGTGCTTTTATTATTTTATTTATTTTGACTAAATAACATATTCACATGACTCAAAATTCAAAAGGGATCTTTTAAAATATATATATATATATATATATATTTTATTGATTTTTTACAGAGAGGAAGGGAGAGGGATAGAGTTAGAAACATCGATGGGAGAGAAACATTGACCAGCTGCCTCCTGCACACCTCCTATTGGGGATATGCCCGCAACTAAGGAACATGCCCTTGACTGGAATCGAACCTGGGACCTCTCAGCCCGCAGGCCAACGCTCTATCCACTGAGCCAAACCAGTCAGGGCCAAAAGGGATCTTTTGATGCCTGTTGCCCCTTACACCAATTACCCTACACAGAAGCAATCATTAATCCTTTCACCTAATAAAAATACACACTTTCCCCACTTCTGATATAAATGGTGTCCTCCTCCACACTATTCTGCACCTCACTTTTCACATTTTTTTTTCTTGATGTTTATATTTTTAATTAACAACACACTCCAAGTATGGCCACTTATAACTTCTTATGGCCAGAATTCACCAAACATTAGCATTCTTTACAAAGGCACTCAAAAGGCCAAAACAAAACAAAATCCTTAAATCAACCCAGTATTCTTAGCAAAACAAGCATATGAAACCTAAACTTTAGTAAACTGGACATTTACATAGGTGACATAATGAAAAACTTGATTTCTTAACCAGCCACTCAAGACTCTGCATTTTACATACTTAAAAAAAACACAACACATGGCCTGGTTTTGCTCAGTGGATAGAGCATTGGCCTGTGGACTGAAGGGTCCCAGGTTCCATTCCGGTCAAGGGCACGTGCCTGGGTTGCAGGCTCCAACCCCATTAGGGGGTGTGCAACAGGCAGCCGATCAATAATTCTCTCTCATCATTGATGTTTCTCTCTCTCCCTCTCCCTTCTTCTCTAAAATCAATAAAAATATATTAAAAACAAACAATAACAAAAGAACACACACATGGACTGTACTACAAGTCCTTCAATGAGTTGAAAATAATTCACTTACAGAACTGGCCTTATTAAAATACAGATGAAATAAAATATTGGTGAAAATAACGCTATTTGTTGGTTATATTCCAAAATTAAGTTATCTGACTTTAAGAATATCATGGTGAAAAGTTGAGAGCCCTTACCACTTTTAAGTAACAGAATATATAGCATTACAAGTTTAATATTAAGTTTCAGGCTTGTGCAATCTTATAGAAGAAATGTTTGGGACTGTTGGCAAAATATTAGCTGCAATGTTTCATTACAAATATATATGTTAACTATCCTAGAATATATTTTCTTATTAAATAAAAAAATAAAAGTCATTGTTTCACTGTATATCAGATGACTACTTCTGCACTGTACCACAAAAATACAAAGTCATCCTTCCATTCAGAATTTTGGCACTTGAACAGAGAGGTCAGAGTTCATGCACATGCTCTGTAAAACTGATTATACTATATACTACTACATTCAATAAATATGCTTGTATTTGTAATTTTTATATAATTGTAAACTATTTTCTCCATGTCTAATTGGAAAGATATGCAAACACCCCTATAGACTCAATAGCACAAATAAAACTCAAGTGCTATCAGATATACAGAGGTGGGCAAAAGTAGTTTACCGTTGTTCCTATGGAAAAAGACATGCAGGTTATGATTATTACAATAGCTTTATTAACTCAAAAGAATGACACAATAAACCTACTTTTGTCCACCCCTGTATGTATTTCAATTACTCATCACATACTTAGAATGCTGAATTTCACAAATCATTGAGATTATAAAAATACCAAGAGAAAAATACCAACAGCAATCATACATTCAATAATGGTATCTGACAACTTGAAAATAACAACCATTTCAGTATTGCTTTTCAATCTTTCTTTGTTAACTCCAAGAAGGAAAAACAACCTGGCATTCTTGAACTGGGTATGAAAAATTGTACTGATACTTGCATGGTTTTGAGTCAAGTTACTAGAACATTTTGAGTATCTTAGATAAATAAATGTGGCCAACACTAGAGTATCTAAATTCTGCAGGACTCAAGAGGAGCTTTAGACAAAAAAAAAATTTTTTTTTAGTCAATTCAGGTATGTTATGATACACCTCCTCCCTTAAAAAAGGAGATAGAACAATGTGTTAATCAGGTGAAATCTCATGTTTTAAAGAGGGCTGTTTCAAAAGCAAGAATCAACAATGAGGGACACATCATAATGAAGTTTCACGGCCCAACACAGTCACAGAGGCATTGTCTTAGGAGAGGCTCTCTCATCTGTTACTTCTGTAACTTGCAATGCTTTGAAATAAGCTTTATTATACACTCCATTTCCCCCCCCCCCCCCCCCCAGTTAAAAATATTTAAATGCCTTTAACACACCCAACAACTTGCCTTTACCCAGGTAAAAGCTTTAGGCGTCAAGAGAAAAGCAGCCTCGGAACTGGGGGTGAACGAAAAGTGAGAGAATGACCGGGTATGGAATTAATACCTTATCTCAGGTGAAAAAATTCCCTCATCTCCCCACTCCCATACGATAGCCTCCTAGGAGGTCCCTCCTTCTCTCCCGACGCCCAACCGAGAGGGAATAACTCGGAACGTCCTCCTTCCCTCGGTACCTAGGAATTCTCACAGCTCCTTCCCGGCGGAAAGGACAGCAGAGGCCACAGGCTATAACCCCAGAAGAACCCTGAAAAGCGTGGGCCTTCGAGCACCGCGGCTCCCCGGATCCAGTTACCTTTCCCCTTCCCCCAACCCACTTCCCGGGTTTTCTCAGGCTCGGCCTGCACCCCGCTCTCCACCCTACGGCCACACTTCTAGCTGCTGCCACTGCCCGGGCTCTCTCCAGAGCTCACACCCCGCCGACAAGTACCCCTTCCAGCACCTGCCCCCCCAAACTGTGTTCTTCTCCACACCACCCACCCGCGAGACTGTCCATCCCAGGGCCCGGGGAGGGGAGGGGGGGAGGCGGCGGAATGAGAGGGGGTGGAGGAGGCTGCTGGGTCCCCACAGGCAGAAGGGCGGCCCGCGAGAAGGGGCACCCGGGGTGAGCCGGGGAGATGGGAAGGCGCCGCCAGCAGGGGCCCTCCCGCCCGGGGCTGAGGTGGGGGGATGTCCCGGAGTTCATTTCTGACCTCCTCGCTCTTCAGCACCTCCTTGAACTCCCGCTTGATTCGCTGCACCGCGATGTTGGCCATGTCTCCGCCCGCAGCTGACTCGTACCCGCCTCCTCCGCCACCGCTACGACCACCGCCACCGCCGCCACCTCTTCCTCCACCGCCTCCTCCCTCGGCGATTCACACCCGAGCCCACGAACACTGCCACTGCCACCCCGGCCGCCGCGCTCTCTTCAGTGTGGAATCACCACCGCGCCGGGCCACCAAAATGGCGCCGGGGCCGCGCATGCGCACGACGCTGACCTGGCCGGGCGGCGCAGCCGCTCCCGTCGTAGCGCCATACGGCTCCGCCACGAGCCTCGCGCCGCGCCGCGCGTCGGAGAGCTGCGGCCGCGAGGCTCCGCCCTGCGGGCGTCTGGGGCCCCGGAGGGTGCGGCTTCCGCGCTGGCGAGCCCTGCACGGGCCTCCCGAGTCGTCCGTCGCCTGCTCCTCCTCCCGGCTTCAAACCACTGTGGCACGGTCGGGGCTTCCAGCCTCCGAAGGAAGGCGGGAGTCGCCAGCGGCTGGAGCCAGCCGGACGGGTTCCCGCGGCCCCACGCGGCTTGGAGCACCGCCCTGGCTCAGCCAGACCCACAGCCCACCGGCTCCCTGTGCTGGGCTGTGCTTGGGGTCTGAGCACACGGTCCCAGCACGCAGTCCGGCCCATTTCTTGCTGGGATAGGCCCAGAAAATCCATCGCGGTCCGTTTTTGTGCTGAAGCCATGACAGTGCCACTATTAGTACCATCATGCCAGGTACTAGAAATCGTGGAATTAGGTATGTTCAATGTTGGGTCCCATCAGGTGTAGTTGAGACAGGATGTGGATCTTTGACCTACCTAGATTATACCGAGCTGTGGAACAAAAACCATAGGTTTCTGTTTTTTTGTGGTTTTTAAAAAATATATATTTTATTGATTTTTTTACAGAGAGGAAGGGAGAGGAATAGAGAGAAACATAGATGGGAGAGAAACATCGATCAGCTGCCTCTTGCACACCTCCTACTGGGGATGTGCCTGCAACCAAGGTACATGCCCTTGACCGGAATCAAACCTGGGATCCGTCAGTCTGCAGGCCGATGCTCTATCCACTGAGCCAAACCGGTCAGGGCAGTTTTCTGGTTTTTAAAAATATATATTTTTATTGATTTCAGAGAGAACGGGGAGGGAGAGAGAGATAGAAACATCAATGATGAGAATCACTGATCATCTGCGTCCTGCACGCCCCACACCAGGGACGCCCCAACGGGGCATGTGCTCTGACCTGAATGGAACTGTGAGCTCCTGATTCATATAAGTCGAGGCCCAACCACTGAGCAACCCGGCCAGAGTAAAACTATAGTTTTTAAACTTCAGTGTACATCAGAATCCATTCAGACCTTGTTTTGTGTGTGTGTGTGTGTGTGTGTGTGTGTGTGTGTGTGTGTGTGTTTTGTTGTTGTTGTTTAAAAAGATTGCTGGGCCCCATTCCTAGAGAAAGATGGGCCTAATAATTTGCATTTGTAACAAGTCCCCAGATGCTGCTGCTCCTGCTGCTGGTTCAGGGACCACACTATGAGAACCGCTGAACTAAGGCATGTGAAAGTGGGAAATGCAGAAATAGATGATTCTTGGGGGAGAAGGGCAGTTTTACTTCCGTAAGCCTATGGCCTCCAACAGTATCAGACTCTAGTAGGCACTCAATAAATATTAAATGAATAAATGAGTAAAGATAAGAGTAAAGGCCCTGACCGGTTTGGCTCAGTGGATAGAGCAGACTGAAAGGTCCCAGGTTCGATTCCAGTCAAGGGCATGTACCTTGGTTGCGGGCCCATCCCCAGTAGGAGGTGTGCAGGAGGCAGCTGATCGATGTTTCTCTCTCATTGAGGTTTCTAACTCTCTATCCCTCTCCTTTCCTCTCTGTAAAAAAAAATCAATACAATATATTAAAAAAAAAAGATAAGAGTAAAGTGTTTTAACAAGTAAGTTTGAAAGACAATGTGAAAATGGTTGCTAGTGTCTGCAATAAGTACTGGTGCTGAGAGGTACTTTGAATAGAATATTTGGAATAAATAGTAAACTTTACTTAGAAGTTTATATTTCTTTTTTTTAAATTACTTTATTGATTAAAGTATCACATATTTGTCCTCACCCCCCCCCCTAGAAGTTTATATTTCATTGCACTTTTTTCACCTAACCAATTAGTATAGTATCCTATTAGAAAAACATCACAAATACACTCTTAGCAAAAATTACTAAGATTGTGGCAGCAAAAAAAGAGATAGCCACAGGAAGTCAATCATTCAGTAGTGGCACTAAATGATGGCAAAAAACACCCACCATAGGAACCAAGAAGAGATGTTTCATTCCAGCTCTCCATGCCAGTTCTCTTGTTTAACCTTGGTTTCCTCTTCTGAAAAATAAGAAAACTGGATTTGATTATCTTTTTCAAGTTTTAAGAATTCAGAATTCAAAATCATCATCTGGAAACCTTTCCTTAAATAGACTAAAATAAATTATTTTTTAAAAAAACAAAAACCTTCCAGCAGAGCCCCCTAGTGGTCCTAAGAGGAACCAACTATTTATGTGGGTCATGGTATAACGAATTATTCCTATAATGTAAATCATGCAATATTATGTGTATTTGTGCCAATACAATAAGAATAATTATTTTGAAGTGTGCAAAATTTTTTTTTACTATTTTACATTTATCACCTTCATTCAGTCCCTGATCTTAATCATGGAACTTCAAAAACTGTGCAATGGCCGAAACCAGTTTGGCTCAGTGGATAGAGCGTCAGTCTGTGGACTGGAAGGTCCCAGGTTCGATTCCGGTCAAGGGTATGTACATTGGTTGCGGGCGCATCACCTGGTGGGGGGTGTGCAGGAGGCAGCTGGTCGATGTCTCTCTCTCATCGATGTTTCTAGCTCTCTATCCCTCTCCCTTCCTCTCTGTGAAAAATCAATAAAATATATTTAAAAACAAACAAACTGTGCAATGCTCAAATCACATGAGGACTAGTTAGAAGGGTATTGTAATTTCTTTAATAGAAAGGGATTTGGTAATTTTTAAATGCACATGATCATTGGCTCTAAAATTCCACTTCCAAGTACTCATTCTACAGTCCTTCCAGAGAATGAGGCTACTACATATCAACTAATATGAGACAACCCTCAAAATACATTTTAAGGGGAAAAATAGCACTATACTAAATGTAATGTTATATCCTGAATTTGACCCCAGAAATGAAAGGACATACTAGCGAAATCTGAATATGTTCTGTAATTTAGTTAATAGTACTGTAGCAATGTTAATGTCTTAGTTTTGTTTGTTTGTTTGTTTTTGTGAAGTCCAAATTTATTTCTATTTAAAAATGCTCAAGAGCCCTAGCTGGTTTGGCTCGGTGGATAGAGCATCGCCTGCAGACTGAAGGGTCCCAGGTTTGATTCCAGTCAAGGTCACATGCCCGAGTTGCGGGCTTGATCCCCTGTGGGGGCATGCAGGAGGCAGCCAATTAATGATTCTCTCTCATCATTGATGTTTCTGTCTCTCTCCTTCTCCCTTCCTCTCTGAAATCAATAAAAATATATTTTAAAAAATGCTCAAGAAACTTTAAAAATGTCCAAAGGCCCCAAAGCCCAAAGTTGTCCAGGTTTAATTTAAGATCATCCCGAGTTGGTGTCCGTCCACTTCTCCTTTTGTGAGGCACCAGTCTGATCCGTGTTAATGAGACACCTTGATAATTCTAGTTGGATTGTGGCAATTTCTTGTGACTCCCAGTACCTGTCATAAATGCTCATCAGGTTATGAACAGTGAGAAACGTAATTATCAGAAATAATCACAAGACGTCTGCAGATTTTACTTGAATATCCTTTCTGTATTGTTCTTCTTGAGCAGGCCCAGTGATATTTGAGTAGCAGAGATCATGATGAGTGTCACCAGCAAAGACTGGTATTAAATGGAGCTCTTTCAGACCAGAAACCAGCAAACACCCTTCAAGATGAAACACCCTCTTAGTTCTGACATGGTACTATGGTTTTTTAAGATGTTGAAATCAGTAGAAGTAAGTAAAGAGTATACAAGAATTTCTGAAACATTTCTGTAAATCTAAAATTATTTTTTTTTAAAGTTTACTCTTTAAAAAGCATGATGGCCCTAGTCAGTTTGGCTGAGTGGATAGAGTGTCAGTCCTTGGACTGAAGGGTCCCAGGTTCAATTCTGGGCACTCAATCCCCAGTAGGGTGCATGCAGGAGGCAGCTGATCAATGATTCTCATCACTGATGTTTCTATCTCTCTCTCTCCCTCACCCTTCCTCTCTGAAATCAATAAAAAAATATTTTAAAAAAATGAATATATGAGTCTTTCACTTCAAAGAAAACAACTGGCAGAATTTGTTGCCTACGATAAAATTCAAACTTTCAACTGAAAATTAGTGTTACATATCTGCCACTGTGACTTGACAACTTCCAAATACACTTAAAGACAATTCTGTTTAAATTGGTGGTGATATTAACAAATGTGATTGCTTGAAATTGTACAGTGAAATGTATTAAAATTTGGAAGATCTGCATAAATCAGTGAAGCAATATATTCCAAATGACCAACGCAGGATGTTAGAGAATCAGGCATGGGTAAAACATCCATTCAAAGTTTAAGATAGACCAATGGATTTTAATGTAACAGAGTACAAAAAGTTCATTGATAACATTTCAGATTCCACATTGCAACTAACCTTTAAGAAAGTATAATTCGTCTAGATTTAGCATAATATTAAAGAATAATATCCACCATTACCTGAAAAAGTTATTAAAATATTCCTTCCCAGCACTGGCCGGTGTGGCTCAGTTGATTGGAATATTGTCCTGTACACCAAAAGGTGGTGGGTTCAATTCCTGGACAAGGCACATACCTAGGTTGAGGGTTCAATCCCGGTCGTTGTGTTGTGTGAGGGAGGCAACCGATTGACATGTCTCTCTCTTTCTCTCTCTCTCTGAAAAATCAATAAAATAAAATAAAAATTTTAAATAAATAAAATATTTCTTCCCTTTCCATATGTATCTTTATAAGGCTGGGTTTTCTTCATATACTTCAACCAGAACAACATATGCAGCAAATTGAATGCAAAGCCATACGTGAAGATCCAGTTGTGTTCTATTAAGCCAGGCATTAAGGAGATTTTTTGGGGAAAATATAGTTATTTTTCACTAATGACATTTATGTAAATATGTAATGAATTTGTTATAGTTCTTTATTAATAAATGTTCCAATAATTTCTCAGTTTTAATTTTTTTAAATCCTCACCCAAGGATATGATTATTTTTTAAAATATATTTTTATTGATTTCAGAGAGGAAGAGAGAAGGAGATGAGAGAGAATCATTGATCAGCTGCCTTCTGCACACCCCCTACTGGGGATCGAGCCCACAACCCGGGCATGTGCCCTGGGCCAGAATCGAACCTGGGACCCTTCAGTCCGCAGGTTGACGCTCTATCCACTGAGCCAAACCAGCTAACGCAGGATATGATTATTAATTTGAGAGAGAGAAGAGAAACATCCATCAGTTGGCTCCTGCACAGACTGGGGATCAAACCTGCAACATAGGTATGTGCATTGACCGAGAATCAAAGCCACAACCTTTTGCTGTACAGGAGGACACTCCAACCAACTGAGCCACCTGGCCAGGGATCTCACTTTTAATTTCTAACACAATGTTGTTTGACCGATATAAACATCATCTTTGGAATTCTCAATATTTTTGAAGAGTGTACAGGAGTACCAAGCACATTTAAGTATACTGTACTCCTTAGACATGAGGCTTAGATCTAAAGTCACACACTTCAGAATATACAATTTACATAAAAATTTTTTTGTAAAGGTTGTAAAATTGGTTTTAGATTGATGGAGGTAATTAATCTGGCAACCCTTCTGTTGTCCTTAACAGAACAATGTGTTTTGATGTGTTGATTCATATAAAAAAATACAGCAAGCTATAATAGTGCTTTGCTGACCCCTGATAATAATCGCCAACACTGGAAATGTGTAAGTCTTCCTTTTTGGAGTTCTTGCTAGTTACTGTTACTGCTTTTCAGACTCAAATTAGGAAATTTGAATTCTGCTAAATTCAGAGCAGTATTTCTTTCTACAGCCCTTATGTTTTCTCAGCTTCTGGAGACTTTTTTCCTCTCTGTCTCTCACCACTGGCTATTCTACTCAAGCCTCTCATCTAACTCTTTTTGAAACACCCAGTCATAACTCTGAGATCACTTTGGGCCCCACCTCCCCCTTTCATTGAGTTCTATTCTTCCCATCTTGTTAGCTCTTCTCCCAGTTGGGGATCAAACTGGCAACCCCGGTATGTGCCCTTGGCTGGGAATTGAACCCACAACCCCTTGGTGCACGGGCCACTGCTCTAACTACTGAGCGACACTGGCCAATGCTGTACCACAGCTTTGTTATCCATACATCTACTGATGGGCATTTGGGCTGTTTCCAGATCTTAGCTATTATAAATAATGCTGCTATGAACATAGGGTTGCATATACTCTTCTGATTGGTGTTTTGGGATTCTTAGGATATATTCCCAGAAGTGGGATCACTGGGTCAAATGGCAGTTCAATTTTTAATTTTTTGAGGAAACTCCATACTGTTTTCTATAGTGGCTGCACCAGTCTGCATTCCCACCAGTAGTGTACCGAGGTTCCCTTTTCTCCACATCCTCACCAGTACTTGTTTGTTGATATATTGATGGTAGCCATCTGGCAGGTGTGAGGTTATATCTCATTGTAGTTTTAATTTGCATCTCTCTGATGACTAGTGATATTGAGTGTTTTTTCATATGTCTGTTGGCCACCTGTATGTCCTCTTTAGAGAAGTGTCTATTCAGGTCTTTTGCCCTTTTTAAAATTGAATTGTTTGTCTTCCTTTTGTTGAGTTGTATGAGTTTTTTTATATATAGTGTGTCCCCCCAAAATGTATACACAGATTTTGCATAATTATAAAGGCATTGTTTATTAAAATACACTTCATTTTCAAAATTGAGCTATCAGCTGTTAAAGTGTATATACATTTTGGGGGGATACCCTGTATTTTGGAAATTAGCTCCTTATCAGATGTCTCATTGACAAATATGTTCTCCCATATAGTGGGTTCCCTATTCATTTTTAATGTAAACCCATTTGTTTCTTTTTGCTTTTGTTTCTCTTGCCCTAGGAGATACATTGGTAAAAATTCTGCTATGTGAAATGTTGAGATTTTACTACCTATGTTTTCTTCTAGGATTTTTATGGTTTCATTCACTTACATTTAAGTCTTTTATCCACTTTGAGTTTATTCTTATATATGGTGTAAGTTGGTAGTCTAGTTTCATTTTTTTTGCATGTATCTGTTCAATTTTCCCAACGCCATTTATTGAAAAGACTGTCTTTACTCCATTGTACACTCTTGCCTCATTTGTCAAATAGAAATTAATTGACCGTAATGACATGGGTCGATTTCTCTTTTCTGTTCCATTGATCTATATGCCTGTTCTTGTGCCAGTTCTAGGCTGTTTTATTTTTTTATTTTTAAAATATATTTCTTTATTGATTTCAGAGAGGAAGGGAGAGGGGGAGCGAGAGAGAGAGAGAGCGAAACATCAATGATGAGAGAGAATCACTGATCGGCTGCCTCCAGCACATCCCCTACTGGGGATCAAGCCCACAACTCAGGCACGTGACTTTGGCCGGAATCGAACCTGGGACCCTTCATTCCGCAGGCCAACGCTCTATCCACTGAGCCAAACCAGCCAGGGCTAGGCTGTTTTAATTATACCGGCTTTGTAATATAGTTTGATATCTGATATTGTGATTCCTCCAACTTTGTTCTTTTCTTTAAATATATTTTTAAAAATATTTTTATTGATTTCAGAGAGGAAGGGAGAGGGAGAGAGAGATAGAAGCATCACGGATGAGAGAGAATCATTGATTGGCTGCTTCCTGCACGCCTCTCACTAGGGACTGAGCCTGCAACCCGGGCATGTGCCCTTGGCTGGAATCGAACCTGGGACCCTTTAGTATCTTATTTTTTTGTTGCAATGTACCTTGGTTGCAGGCACATCCCCAGTGGGGGCTGTGCAGGAGGCAGCTGATTGATGTTTCTCATCGATGTTTCTACCTCTCTATCCCTATCCCTTCCTCTCTGTGAAAAATCAATAAAATATGTTTTAAAAAAAAGAGAAATTACACACACACACACACACACACACACCCTAATAATTCGGATTTTTCTGGAGGACCCTAATACAATTCCGTAGACATACATATGCATATACTGATTCCTCATATTTTCATAATAGTCAACAAGTGAGAATCCGTTTCAGGGAATGCTTATCCAAACCCACAGAAAGTTGGGAAGTACAAGGCAATAACTAACTTCTCACATCTGATAAATGTCTTAAGGAACATATCTGCCTCTCTGAGAGTACTGTTCTTCTCAGAATGTTCTGAAACTGTTTATGATGTCCAGTCTAGGAGAAATAGAGGTGACTCAGGGGCTACAGAACCACAACAGACATATCAATCAAATCACTCCTTAAAAGTTACCTTGAGGAATAGAAAGTTTGAGCAAACCTTCTGCATCATTTTCATGGTGCCCTCAAGCAACCAGCTTTTACAATTCTCTATCTATGGCATTCCTTTTTAGTGGGCTGGGCTTGGCAAGATCATGAATCTTTTTTTTTATCTGTCTTCTCACCAGTTGGTGTCTGATGGCAGCTGAATGGGGAGTGCATTAAGTGAAATACATTTTTCTAACAATGTTTGGTCTAAACAATCAACTCACCATTAAATAAATGTTTTATGATTCTGGTTTTTAAATTTCTAAAATAGGTGTAACAATGCTGTCTATATCCTATATAATAAAAGCCTAATATGCAAATTGTCCCCTCAACCGGGAGTTTGACTGCTTGCTATGATGTGTGCTGACCACCAGGGGGTGGTGTGAAACATGGTGGGCATCGGCAACACGGTGCTGGCAGCGGGCAGCAGTGGAGGTGCTGCCAGCCCCGATGGGCTCTGACAAGAGCAGGACCGCAGCAGGATGGTGGAGCAGGTGAGCAGGCAGTGCCAGGCTAAGGTGGGTGCAAGAGGGGCTGAGGGAGCTGAGCGGGGCCCAATTGCCCCATCAGTCACCCCTTAGACCGAGACAAGCAGTGGTGGCGGGGGATGGGGCTGCCACCTGGCTCCTAGGCACTGAGGGAGCTGGGTGGGGGCCTGATAACTCAGGCAGAGGGGGATGCACGGGGGCCTGGGGGCCCAGGTGCTGCCCAGGGCCCAGAGGTCAGCTGGGACCTGCTCTTTCACACCAGACATTCACGCTTCGATTGCCAGCCAGGCCTAGGGACTGTACTCGTGCACGGATTTCATGCACCGGGCCTCTAGTATCTAATAAATATGGCAGGAGAACTATAAAGAGTAAAAGTATTTTACTTTTTAGATGATTAGAAATGATGCAAATACAAAATATTACTGCAAACACTAGAAGGCACTATTACTCTACTGAGGCAGAAAATGCATATAATACAAATTTCTTATATCTTAAACCCCTCCTTTTGCTCAATTCCTATTCAAGAACAAAAAGTAAAGTATGACAAATTTAAAAATGTACATTTCTACAATGTACTAAACAGTATTAAAAAAAGGGAAAAGGAGGACTAGTGAGATAAAGGACACAATTGCAAAATGTAAATCCAATAAAAAGAAGACAGAAACAAACCAAAAAAAAAAAAGCTGCAAAAGGTGATAAAGGAGAAAAGGAATAATGAGAAGAACATGAGGTCAAAGCAAGTTTCTTTTATACAACATAATATATGGGAACTGTTTCCCATGTCATAGCTCTTTGTCATACTATGTTGAAAAATTCTAATTTCTAATTAATTAGTAGCTCTCTAGGTCTGTGCTGGCTCGCCTTTTCAATTTCCTCACCTATCCCATTTCTTTCAACTGTACCTTACAAGTAATGCATCAGAATCTATAACGAAGATAATGGTGAGAGGAGTTTGCAGTTACCATGGAAATTCAAATAATGTTTTGATAGTACTGGTTGGTGGGAAGGAAAGTAGACAAATGTCCTACTTATCCTTCCCTAAATGATTGTGCCTCAACACTTGGTTTAGACTTACAAAGTAATTGAAGGGATTGTGAATGATGGAGAACTAGACTGGCCTGGACTAATTTTGGTTAGAGGCTTTTTAAATTTTTTTAATTTTAGAGACTTTAGGTTTCACAATAGCTTGAGATTAATTTCTTCTTGTTGCTGCTGCTGCTGTTGTGGTGGTGGTTTTGTTTTCTTTTTCTCTCTTTCTCTGAAGGAATGCCTTCTGCTCCTTTTCATTCTTGACAATGAAAGGAATCCAGGAGGAGGCAGCACAGACCTAGCAGCTTAGGATTTGAGCTAGGTTTCAAGAGGGATCTTGAGGTTGACTTCTAATATCCTATCTTTGAAATCAGCTGAAGAAACAGAAATTGAAAATCACGGATTTGTCTAATCAAATATTGTGCATTTAAGAGTCTAGGAAATCATGCTTCAGATTCTGAGGAAATTTTACTAACTGTGCTTTGAGGACAAAGAAATAAAAGTGACTCATTTAGCAAACTGAACATTAGTTTGGAGGTTAAAACAACACCTGAACCAAACAATCTTATATAATAAAGAGATAATATGCAAATTGGCCCTCATAAGATGGCTGCCCCCATGTGGTCAAAGATGGCCGCCACAAGATGGCCAGCAGGAGAGGGTAGTTGGGGGCAACCAGGCTGGCAGGGGAGGGCAGTTGGGGGCAACCAGGCTGCAAGGGAGGGCAGTTGGGGGTGATTGGGCCAGCAGGGGAGTGTTTAGGGGGTGATCAGGCTGGCAGGCAGGCAAGCAGTTGGGAGCCAGCAGTCCAGGATTGTGAGAGGGATGTCTGACTGCCGGTTTAGGCCTGATCCCTGAGTGATCCCTGTGGGATCGGGCCTAAACTGGCAGTTGGACATCCCCCGAGGGGTTTCAGATTGGAGAGGGTGCAGGCTGGGCTGAGGGACACTCCCACCCAGTGCACAAATTTCATGCATCGGGCCTCTAGTTTCTCAATAATAAATCCTCTATCTAACTATGAGCTCTCAGGGAATCGCCTTATGTTAGGGTCGCCAAAGGAGATACCCACTAAAAGGGGTAAAGAATTAATTTATTAGGTCATCTGGAAATCCAGATAGGCTGAGCCCCAAAATGGCACCAGGACCCAGGGATGGAGTCAGAGATTTTAAAGGACTCAAGGCAGGGCTTTTTCTAAGTGAAGAATTCTCTGGGCAGATCTGGATCCTGGGAATTCCGGAGGGGAAGGATAATGGTCTTAGCCAGTGGAGTGTGGTCTAAGCAAAAGGGAATGTCAGTTGTGAAGTGGTCTAAATATCAGTTCCCAGGGGAGGGGGTATTGATTCAATTATTTGATCAGACCTAACATTCCAGCCTTTTTGTTTTATGAAACAGGGACAAAGGTCATATCTTCCGTAGTTACTAGTACTTCCTGCTGAGGGGAGACCTCAAGATGCCGGGGGGGGGGGGGGGGGAGCAGGGTTGAGGGGTGGACTTTGATTGTAGTCAGCTGGAACACTATAGATTTCTCATGGTTGGAGTGAGGGGTCGCAGTGGCATGATTTCCCCAAGAGACTGATTGGTGAAGGCTCAAAACTGGTCCTGTTGAGTGAAGGGAGGTAAAAGCTGGTCCTGAGGCTGCGACAGCGTCACTTGTCTGGTTTTGCTGCTTTTGTGGGCCTGAAGCCGAAATACAACTGAAGCCTTTAGGGAGGAAAAGATCAGGGGTCTAAGCTGCCTGACGAGTGATATGAAAGGGGAGGATAGCTTATCCTGGGAGCGAGGTTCTTGTTTTCCCCATTTTGCCCCGTGCTAGATATCCGGAGCTTTCTGCCCTGGTGAGTTTCTGTACCTGGCCCACCATCCTTGCTCTGAGAGTCAGAGGGACGATCAGGCCTAAGCAGAAAATGGGGTTGTGATGGTATATAGGGGTGGTATTTCCTAAGTACAAGTAGGGTTTGTAACCTGGTGGAAACAAACTGTTATATAAATTTTAGTATTATTGAGGCAAAAACTAGAACAATAAGAATTATGACAAATGATCTGGTGGGAGGAAAGAGACAGTAGTTTGGAGGATTGTAGTCTAATATACCAAAATGAGGTTTATTCTTTTAGTTTCACTTGTCTTTGGGTGTGGCTATCTGTCTCCCTGAATAGGTTGATTTGAGCTATTTACTCTCTGGCTGGGGAGGAATAATGCAAATCATTTACTCTTAAGTGTCCTTGGTTTAGGGAAGATAGGATTTACTAGATGGCTTCGACTGCTTGGCATCTAGATTTTCCAAATGGCTGCAAATTGCTTTTTAACTATCTCACTTTCCCTATTCTGCTTGTCCTGGCTTACTGGTCTGTGTCATTTAGTTGTAAGACACCAGTGCACTCAGACCAGCCTGATCAGACCTAACACCTTACATCTTACTTATCTTTGTACCCATAATACCTGGCATGTACGAGTCTCTCACTAAATGGTAGTTGAATGAATGAACATAAAAACACTCATGGTGTGGTGTGTTTTTTTCTGATATTTTTTAGCCTTTACTTTCTTTTTTAAAATTTTTATTTATTTTTATTGATTTCAGAGAGGAAGGGAGAGGGAGAGAGTGATAGAAACATCAATGATGAGAGAGAATCATGGATTGGCTGCCTCCTGCAAGCCCCACACTGGGGATGGAGCCCGCAACCCAGGCATGTGCTCTGACTGGGAATTGAACCATGACATCCTGGTTCATAGGTTGACGCTCAACCGCTGAGCCTCGCTGGCCGGGCTAGTCTTTACTTTCATTGGATCATGCTCTTATGACAGAAAATATTAACAATCTCTTTCTCACCTTTTATCAGTAGGAGTGTCTGAGTCCAAAGAGCAGGACTGAGGCTGGTGCCAATCTCTAAGTTAGAGAGAGGAAACTTTAATAGCCAGGAGGTAAATTTGTGATGCCCTTAGCTTCTTGGAGTAGGAAAGAAACCATTGAAAACATTTACTCAATGGGGAGTCTTGATGACAGAGGATATAATCTTTCTTCAGTATGAATTTAGACTTTGATGTCTTCAAGAAAAATCATGAATGCAAGTCTTTTGGGAGATTTACTTACCTTAAATATGATGAAGGGACTGGCAGTGTTGCTGCCCACCTAGTTGAAGTTTAAAGTTAGAGACAGAGCCATTGAGAGTAGGTACCTCACTGGTAAAAAATTCTTGCCTAGCAAGAGCAGATTAGTATGATATGCAATATACTCAGCCTTCTTATAGTGATTTGTACTGACTTTCTTCTCTTTTGTAGTCCCTGTTTGAGACATTAGGGCCTAAACGGGGGCAGATTGAGGGAGAAGGACCCAGGAGAAGAATCTCTTCCTATGGAAGGAGCAAAAGCAGATTCCTCCCTGCCCCCAGGGATAGCGGGTGGTTGTAGGACTGTGTGTGTTGAAGAGGAGATGCTTGAGATAGGGGCAGGGGTGGGAGACTGGAGTTTCCTGTTAGGAATGGATGGAAGGGTCCAAAGTGGACTCCCTCCTAAGTCTTGGGTGCTTTCTCCCTGTAGTACAAGGGAAAGTTCAAGTTAGCTGGTATGTTTACTCTTGCTTCTTCTGTACTATAATTCTCCTCTGTAGATGATTATTTTCTATTCCAGCAAGGTTATTGTGATTATCGGTGGAGGCTGAAGGGACAGGGTATCAAGGAGGAAAAGGGCTCTTCTACCATATTCTTTAACTGCTTCAGTAGTAAAAGACTATAAGCCCATCAAGGGAACTATGGATGTTGCTTAGAGGCCTCAGTTCTTTATCAAATGGGTCTCTTCTCACAACATGCCAACTGGCTTCCCCATGAGTGATCCAAGAAATACCAACACAGAAGCTAACTTTAATGACAACCTTGGAGTGATGTACCATCACTTCTGCCATATTCTAGTGGTCACATATACCAACCCTTATACAGCATGGGAAAGTACCACAGAAGGGAGACAATACCATAAGATAGGGATCATTGGGGATTACCTTAGAATTTTGTGACCACAGATGAAATTTCTAAATGTTTTTTTTTTATCACAAAACCCCCTTTTTAAATGATAATTTCCTGAGACTATTATTCTATGGAACACATTTTAGGAAATGCTATTATAAGAAATGGAAATCCATTGGAATTTCTGTAAGGTGATGGCATGAATCTATATTTTTGGAAGAATCTATATTTTTTAGAAACATGTTGAATAAATGGAGGGAAGAGGAAAGGTTAAAGTTAGAGAGAGTCTAGTTGGGAACTTTTGCAATGTTGAGAGGTGATGGCATTGGGGGGATAGCAACTGGAATGAAAGGAAGGAACTAGGTGAGATATAGTAGGGAGGCAGAAACAACAGAACAATGTGATTGTGAAAGAGGGAGGCATTCAAAATGACTCATTTCTAGTTTAAGTGGTTAGGTCCCTGATGAGTCCACTAACCAACATTGGAAATACAGAATGAGGGGCAGGTTTTAAAAAAAAAAAATGATGTACTCAGTTTTTTAAAAAATATATTTTATTGATTTTAGAGAGGAAGGGAGAGGGAGAGAGAGATAGAAACATTAATGATGAGAGAGAATCACTGATCAGCCGCCTCCTGCATGCCACCCACCCCCCACTGGGGATCAAGCCCACAACCCAGGCATGTGCCCTTGGCCAGAATCAAACCTGGGACCCTTCAGTTCGCAGGCCAATGCTCTATCCATTGAGCCAAACCAGCGAGGGCTACTCAGTTTTAGATATTATGAAGTTTGAGCCAGCAAGAGACCTGTTTATATGAGTATATCAATTAATATGCTTTGGGCTACAAGCAACAAAAACCCTACTCAACTTGGCTGAAATAATGACAATATTTGGTTCATAAATTGGAAACCCAGAGGTGGGACAAGCTTTAGGGTTGACCTAAAATGTCTCCAGTTCTCTTTCCCAGTGATTTCTCTTGGCTCTGCTCTCTCCTCCTCATGTCAGCTTCTTCCTTAGGCTAATTTTTAAGAACCTGCAACTATTCTGGCCTTACACATGCACATGACTATATTGGGGGGGAAAAGAGGCCATCTCTCCCTATGAGAGATGAAAGATAGATTGGCCTCTTTCCTCACTTGTCAAAGCCTAGGCTGAATCTCATGCCTGCATTAACTCATGCCTGAGGCCAAAGGAATGCTTTGTGCTCATTTAAACCAATAACTAGCAAGGTGTTTGGATAGGATTCTTAGACTAATGAAACCTATCTCCGGAGTTAGGGTGTAAGCACAAAGTCCACTGGAATGACTTCCGCAGACAGATGAAAATGTGATTCCAGAGCACAAAGAGATGCAGACATGGCAGACATTTGCATCGATGTTAATTTGAAGATTTAGGAGAATTTGAGATGATTTAGGGCAGGCGTCCTCAAACTACGGCCCGCGGGCCACATGCGGGTGTTTTTTTACTTCAAAATAAGATATGTGCAGTGTGCATAGGAATGTGTTCCTAGTTTTTTTTAAACTATAGTCCGGACCTCCAACGGTCTGAGGGACAGTGAACTCGCCCCCTGTTTAAAAAGTTTGAGGACCCCTGATTTAGGGTGACAGTGTATAGTGAGAAGAACAGTGAACATTGAGGAACAGTTACATTAAAGATTAAAGACTCAATGAGTGAGGGGTGGCCAGAGAGGCAGGCATTTATAGCACCAAGGTAGTCCATCTTCTCTGTAGCCATGGGATGAGTGTTTAAAGGAGTTCATTTCTCATTTGTGTGTGTGTGTGTGTGTATGTGTGTGTGTTTTCTCCAACTTAGTGTGTAGTCCTCATGGACAAATGCCCTGTCATTTATTTCCTTTTTTTCATATTTCCTTTTTTCACTCACAATGTCCATCAAAGTCTCTTGTACATGGCAAATGCTTCTTTGCATTTAATTTTCTGATTATGGTGGGGTATTTGGTTAATACAGAATATTATATGAATGTAAAGAAAAAAGTATAATTAAAAACAAGAGCACTGCCGAAACCGGTTTGGCTCGGTGGATAGAGCGTCGGTCTGCGGACTGAGGGGTCCCAGGTTCGATTCCAGTCAAGGGCATGTACATTGGTTGCGGGCACATCCCCGGTAGGGGGTGTGCAGGAGGCAGCTGATGGATGTTTCTCTCTCATCAATGTTTCTGGCTCTCTGGCCCTCTCCTTTCCTCTCTGTAGAAAATCAATAAAATATATTAAAAAACAAAAACAAAACAAGAGCACTTGAACTCTGGCTCTTTATTAAACTCAAGTATTGGTGCCCTATTTAACAAAAATATTTTAGAACGAAAGGTTATTTTTGTGCTAATAAAACCACGGAAAGCATATATTTTTTTCCTCCTGGAGGTATCTTCTGAGTATAGAAATGACTATAGAAATGCTTAAAGCAAATTTACTATTGATATAACAAACATGGTTAAAATGTAAAATTTTAATTAAAGGTGTTAGATGCCTGTTTCATTTTTTTTAAAGTCTGCCTTCCATAATGTCAAATTAGTGGTTCTCTTGTTACCTTTTTCCTCTCAGAACATAAGTTTACATGTATACATTTTCAATATAAGGAAGATAAAGACAAAGAATCACCTCTTTCTCACACGAATCAATCTGTTGTTTTGCATCTTCTCAAAATTTGTGTAGGCAGAGGTTGTGTTGCTTTATTGAAGGGGAGTGGGTGTCTGTTAAAGTCCCCAGCACACTAAGAAGCATCAAGTCAAGACTTTTTGATTGGCTGGTTCTTTAAGATTTAGCACCATTGAAACCTGGGCTGGAGAAGGAGTTCTCCGTCCACGTTGTTCCCCGGAACTGCCAGCTGGTGGAGGAGGAAGTTAATGTCCCCAGTAGGCGTGTTCTGATTACTGGTGCCACTGGGCTTCTTGGCAGAGCTGTGTACAAAGAATTTCATCAGAATAATTGGCATGCCGTTGACTGTGGTTTTAGAAGAGCAAGACCAAAATGTGAACATGTTAATCTATGGGATGCGAATGTGGTTCATCACATCGTTTATGATTTTCAGCCCCATGTCATAGAACACTGTGCAGCAGAGAGGAGGCCAGATGTTGTAGAAAATCAGCCAGATGCTGCTGCTCAACTTAATGTGGATTCTTCTGGGAATTTAGCAAAGGAAGCAGCTGCAATTGGAGCATTACTAATCTATATTAGCTCAGATTATGTTTTTGATGGAACAAATCCTCCTTATAGAGAGGAAGATGTACCAAGTCCCTTAAATCTATATGGCAAGACAAAATTAGAAGGAGAAAAGGCTGTTCTGGAGAACAATTTAGGAGCTGCTGTTTTGAGAATTCCTATTCTGTATGGAGAAGTTGAAAAGCTGGAGGAGAGTTCTGTGACTGTTATGTTTGATAAAGTGCAGTTCAGCAACAAGTCAGCGAACATGGACCACTGGCAGCAGAGGTTCCCCACGCACGTCAAAGACGTCGTCTCCGTGTTTCGTCAGCTAGCAGAGAAGAGAATGCTGGATCCTTCGATTAAGGGAACTTTTCACTGGTCTGGAAATGAACAGATGACCAAGTATGAAATGGAATGTGCAATTGCAGACGCCTTCAACCTCCCCAGCAGTCACTTATGACCAATAACTGACAGTCCTGTCTTAGGAGCCCAACGTCTAAAAAATTCTCAGCTTGACTGCTCCCAATTGGAGACCTTGGGCATTGGCCCGCGAACACCGTTTCGAATTGGAATCAGAGTCACTCTGGCCCTTCCTCATTGATAAGAGATGGAGGCAAACGGTCTTTCACTAGTGTATGTGTTGTCTTTTATTTTATTTTTTTAACGATAGAGTATGTAGCACTTTCTAAAGGAAATAGTTTTGTATGAGTGCTCTTTAGTTGTGACTTAGGATCTTTCAGGTAAATGATGCTCTTGCACTAATGAAATCGTGTAAAGAAACTGAGGTCAGTAAATGCCTTGCTTGGTGTAATGATGTTTCTTTTTATCATTTTGTTTGTTCTGGCTTACTTTGCTGTTTGAATGTAGTAGATTATGATTCTTCAGTATTTGTGAGCCGGGATGAAACAGATCTGCTGTAGACTTTTTTTTGAGGGAGTGGGGATGAAATGCATTGTTCATTCCTCTAAACCTCTACATTTTCAGGACTATTGCATCTGTTGACCCTTTTCTGTTTTAAAGTGTTAAATACTATGAAAATCATTGGTGTTCATTATTTGCTTTGTTTGAGCCCAGATCAAAATGTTTGAAGAAAGAAACTTTAGTTTTGCAACTTAAGTGTGGCTTTTATGCTTGAGATATTTCCACATGTCATGTACAGTATATTGTCACTCCTACAGCTCCATACCTCTAGCTTTTGTAGCAGTGTATGGTGAACACTTGAAAGAGAATGTGTGTATGTGTCTGTATTTTTAAATATATATAAAACTGTTGTTTTCCCTCCATGTCACTAAGTGATATTTCATATGTATGGTTATACTGATAATAATGGGCCTTGTAAGTCCTTTGACCATTCATAAATAATAATAAATATGTACTGCTGGCATGGGGGAAAAAAAAAGATTTAGCACCATTGCCCTGGCTGGTTTGGCTCAGTGGATAGAGCTTTGGCCTGGGACTGAAAGGTCCCGGTTCGAATCCAATCAAGTGCACATGCCCGGGTTTCGGGCTTGATCCCTGGTGGGGCGCGTACAGGGGGCAGCCGATCAATGATTCTCATTGATGTTTCTGTCTCTCTCTCCCTTTCCCTTCTTCTCTGAAATCAATAAAAATATATTAAAAGAAAAAAAATGATTTAGCACCATGCCCGGCTGGAGTGGATCAGTGGTTGAGTGTCAACCCATGAACCAGGAGGTCATGATTCGATTCCCGGTCAGGGCACATGCCTGGGTTGCAGGCTGGATCCCCAGTAGGGGACATGCAGGAGGTAGCCGATCTATGATTCTCTCTCATCATTAATGTTTCTATCCCTCTCTCCCTCTCCCTTCCTCTCTCCGAAATGAATAAAAACATATTTAAAAAAATATTTAGCATCACGTTAAGACAATGCACAATTTACAATTAACACTGAGTGATGATGGTGAAAATACTTTATGAAAGTGGAAATGCACACCAGATGAGTGGATTAAAAATGGAATGCTACGCTGCTGGAATACACAATGGAATACTACGCTGCTGTATAAAAGAAAGAACTCTTACCATTTGCAATAGCATGGAGGGACCTGGAGAGCATTATGCTAAGTGGAATAAGCCAGTCAGAGAAAGATACATATCTCATGATCTCACTCGTTTGTGGACTATAATGAACAACATAAATTGATAAACAAAAATAGATCCAGAGACATAGAAACATCCAACAGATGGTCAAAACTCAGAGGAAAGGCAGGGGAGGGTAAGAAGAGGGGGTGTAAGATATTAACCAAAGGATTAGTATGCATGCATATAAGCATAACCAATCCACACAGATAGTAGGGGGGTGAGGACCTGTGTGTGTGTGTGTGTGTGCGTGTGTGTGTGGGAGTGGAGGGCAGGAGGGGGTGGGGAGAGGTCAATTGAGAGGGGAAAAGGAGACATATGTAATACTTAAACAATAAAGAATTTTAAAAAATTAAAATAATAATAAAAAATTAAAAAAGAAAGTGGAAATGTAGTTGGTGCTGCGATTGCCAGAATAAGAGATAGAATAAATTCTCTATTATGAATTCTTTGTTTGACGTTTTGGTGATTAGTCTAATGGACTGCTTTTTTATTTTCAGAAATTCTTTCTCCATTACTGCCAGTAGCCACTCTTCTCAGGTCATTAAACAATGGCTTGTGGAGATTAGTTTTAGAGGACAGTGATTAGAAACTCTGGCTCTGAAGTCAGAAAGCTGGAGTGACTTTATGTTCCTTAGGTTTCTCATCGATAACAAGGTAAAAATAATGTTATCTACTGCTTTATTGTGAGAATTACACATGACACTTGACATACCACAAAAGTTGGCACATCAAAATGCCAAGCTATTGATGGCTAATGACTATTAGGTATTGTCTCTGATGATCTATCTCCTCTGCTTACAAGTAATTAGTGGACAGACAATTAGGTATTGTCTCTGATGGTCTATCTGCTCTACTTACAAGTAATTGGTGGACAGAGTCATCCATAATTTAATGTTAGTGCTGCTTATGTGATTTCCAGTATTTGGGTGGAGAACTATTTATCAAAGCCAAGAACGGTGTGTTCTGTTTCTGTCATGTTTACCCAGTCATTAAATAACCACAGTGTCTGTCTCTGGCTTTATATTACTCAGTAGTTCTATGATTTAATTGTTGAAAATGATATCTGTTCCTAAATTATGTACATAGAGTCATTCTCCCAGTAGAAAAAGCAGGACTCCACCCATATACGTCACTCTATTCAGAAACTTTTATCCTAGATTTTGTTCCTGGTTCAAATACAATTACTTTGGTTTCTATAATTTTAGGGTAAGATTGCTTTGCTCTTACACTATGCCAAATATTATTTCTTTTTCATTTTTATCTGCTAGATCCATCTGATCTTATACTCTCTCAAAACTTTTGCTCTAGCTCTAATCACTTATATTTAAGAACTAACAATTCTTCTGTGGGAAGTTTCATTTTCTTGCTTTTACCCATTTCAATTCACATGGGATGCTACAAAGTATTTCACCAAACATACCAATTTATTCATGAATATTTCTCTTAAATTTCCCCACTGTCTCATTTATTCATGGATCATGATGCCTTTAGCTTGGAGTTAGGGGATACTCTAGGATTATATGCTTAAATATAATAAAATAATTTGTTGTACTCTCACCATATTCTTGGCTAACCATAATGTGATATCATAATAGCTGAAAGTTTCGCCAAGTATTTTAATTTCAAATAAATTGCTATGTGTTGAGGATGGTTCTAATTCAAACTGGAGCAGTTAGTTTTTACTCTCTTTTTTAAACATTTTAATTTTATTGGGGTGGCATTAGTCAACAGGAATATATAGGTTTCATGTGTGGATTACTAATTTACAAAATCTGTATGTAGGACCATGTGCCCACCACCCAAAGTCAAATCTCCTGTCACCTCATATTAGGACCCTTTCTTCCCCCACCCCCACCCTCTGGCAACCACATGGTTGTTTGTGTTCATAAGTTTCAGTTTTATATTCCACATATAAGTTAAATCATATAGTTCTTAGCTTTTTCTGTTTGACTTATTTCACTTTGCATAATGTTGTCAAGGTCCATCCATGTTGTTGCAAATGATGCTATGTCATCCTTTTTTATGGCCGTGTAGTACTCCATTGTGTATACGGTATATACCACATCTTCTTTATCCAGTCCTCCATCGTAGGGCACTTTGGCTGTTTCCAACTCTTGGCCATTGACTCTCTTTTTAAGTAGTGTGGTTCTGGATTATAAATATTCTGCTTATTATTTTTTCTCCCCAATTAGGTAATATTACATTGATTTGTCATCCTTTTTTAAAATTAAAAAAAATATTTTTGTGAATCCTCACCCAGGAATATTATTTTCATTGATTTTTCTTTTTTAAAAAAATCCTATTATTGAAGTATTACATATGTCTCCTTTTTCCCTCATTGACCTCTCCCCTCCCGCTCCCGCCCTCCAGCACATCCCCTAGTGTCTGTGTCCATTGGTTATTCTTATATGCATGTATACAAGTCCTTTGGTTGATCTCTTACCCACTCCCCAACCCTCCCTTTGAGGTTTGATGGTCTGTTGGATGCTTCTGTGTCTCTGGATCTATTTTGGTTCATCAGTTTATGTTGTTCATTATATTCCACAAATGAGTGAGATCATGTGATTTTTATCTTTCTTTGACTGGCTTTTTTTGCTTAGCATAATGCTCTCCAGGTCCATCCATGCATTGATTTTTAAATATATATATTTATTGATTTCCGAGAGGAAGGGAGAAGGGGAGAGAGATAGAAACATCACTGATGAGGATCATTGATAGGCTGCCTCCTGCATGCACCACACTTGGGATCGAGCCCGCAACCTGTGCCCTGACTGGGAATCGAACCATGACCTCCTGGTTCATAGATCAATACTCAACCACTGAGAAATGCCAGCTGGGCTTTTATCCATTGATTTTTAGAGAGAGTGGAGGGGCAGCGAGAGAAACATCTATTTGAGAAAGACATCAATTGGCCACCTCCTGCACATGCCCCAACCCGGGGGCAGGGGTGGAGCCTGCAACTGAGGTATGTGCCCTTAACCATAATTGAACCTGGGACCCTTCAGTCCGAGGGTTGACACTCTAACCACTGAGCCAAACCGGCTAGGGCTTGGGTGTACTTTTTCAATATTTTGCTGGTCACATAGAACATACTCCTGTTAAGTAACCAGTCTCAACAGCAGAGCTGAGTTGCAGTGTAAAACTGATCTAGTCCATATTGCTGGTACAAGAAGAGACATGATTGGACTATCTATTTACAGGGAATCAGATAGGATAAGTAGAGAAAATGTTTGTTGTCCACTAGACAACATTTGGACAGTTAGCCCCAATGTGGCAAGATGGGGGAAGGAATTGAATTCTATCAACCTCTTTGGAATTCTTGCATTAGGTTCAGATTAATAGACACAGTATCTTGCTTTAGATTATTAGCCTCTGGAACCCTCAATTGATTTCACTGATATTAATAATCAATGTTGGAAAAGTGGTACAAGTCACAACTACCCCAAAATTCCTTGGACCCATGTATACAAAACAACACTACTAAACAATATGTTTCATGCCTTTATCAGGGGTCAGTGCCATGCAGGAACTTTAGAAAAACTCTTTAGTCTGATTCTTGACCTGCTGGAATTAACTGTCACATTACAGTCCTCCACCCTGATCTGTTGTCAAGATCTTTTTATGACAAAACAATTGTCTTTATTGTGATAGAAGTTAAGATGCTTTAGAATTGAAGTGTACACACAAGCTTTAAACATTTGCAATAACCAGTGAAGAATTGGTGTGGATTTAAACAGAAACCAAACCATTTAATAATACCAGCATAAATTTTGTTATATTTTTATACTGACTTTATAATTCTCTTGCCTCCCTGATTTATAGCTATCTGAACTTTAAGGTATACATCTGCTGAATGATAATGAACCATAATCAATCTGCCATTAATCAAGTCTACATCTTCCTTAGGCCAATTCTATCCATAAGGACAATGTCCTGGGAAACAAAAACCAGAGAACATAGCCACATTAATATTTTTCTACATAGTCATATTAGAGCTCCCCTTTTTTCATTCATTTTGAGAGTGTAGACCACTTGTGGAAGTTTGTATTTCATTCAGCTAACTTCTTGGCTCTCCAAAAAAGGAAAGGGTTTTGCAACAAGCATCTGCATCCAAGCTAAAACAGAATATTATTCTCTTGTTCTAAGCCTCTCTCTAAGCCTCAGCAGAACTATTAGCTATTCCCTTTGGTAAAATCCATTTATTGGCTCCTTTCTCCTCAGCAATAGTTTCACCTTTCTTTCATTAATCATTAATTTTAATCCAAGCCTTTCTTTCTGGAGCAGATCCCTCTGTTTCAGCCACTGGGCTAGTCCACATAATTGACAGCAACATGAAACATGGTTGGATTTCCCTTTCAGTCCATTTCTTTCTTCCTTTCTTTATTTTTTAAATATATATATTTTTTATTGATTTCAGAGAGGAAGGGAGAGGGAGAGAGAGATAGAAACATGGGAGAGAACCATTGATTGGCTACCTCCTGCAGGCCCCCTACTAGGGATCAAGCCAGCAACCCAGGCATGTGCCCTTGACTGGAATCAAATCCAGGCCAGCACTCTGTCCACTGAGCCAAACCAGCTAGGGCCCATTTCTAATTACAGGGGGTCAGATTGGAAAAGTAGAGAAAATGGGGCTATCTTGTTCACTAGGCAACAACAAACAAACATCTGCACAGTTAGCCCCGATGTGGTGAGGACCTAATTCTTGGTTCATCCATTGCTGTCTTCTATGTCCTCATATGACAGAGAGCTAATAGTTTTAGTTTCTGATTAGGTAACATGTCTATGCAAAATTCATGCATCACTTAATACCTAAACTTATTTTCATCATACTTACTTAATGTCTACCAGAATTATGTCATCTCATGACCTAAATTTGAATAGTCACAGTTTTAGTTTGCTTTGAATTCTGAAAGATCTCCAGGAAGTAAGCTATCTTTGCTTTTTTTTTTAAATTATGAGTCATAGCCAGTGTGTCTCTGTTGGTTGGGCATCATTCCACGCACCATAAAGGTCTCCAGTTTGATTCTCAGTTGGGGCATATGCCTGGGTTTTGGGCTTTGATCCCTGGTTGGGGCGTGCAAGAGGCAGCTGATTGATGTTTCTCTCACATCGACATTTCTCTCTCTCCCTCTCTCCCTCTTGCTCTCTTCCTCCCTTCTTCCCTCTCAAATCAATAAAAATAAATAAATACAGATTTTGTATCATAGAAATGCACACTAGCCCTAGCCGGTTTGGCTCAGTGAATAAAGGGTCGGCCTGTGGACTGAAGGGTCCCAGGTTCGATTCTGATCAAGGGCACATGCCTGGGTTTCGGGCTTGATCCCCAGTAAGAGGTGTGCCGAAGGCAGCTGATCAATGATTGGTCTCTTGTCATTGATGTTTCTATCTCTCCCTTTCTCTCTGAAATTAATAAAAATACATTTAAAAATAAATAAGTAAATGTACACTAGAAACTTATGTGATACTATTAACCAATGTCACCCCAATACATTTAATAAATAACTAAGAAAACTTTGGTATCAGGAGAAAAAAAAGTTTCACAGTCTTCCTAGGACCCCTGTTGGTGCCCAGATGTCTTCAGTCATCAATCACCTCTTGCTCCTCCCATTTCCTCCTTCCCTTGATATAAAAGGAACCTAAATTCTGTACTTTCTAAAGTTGGTTTTTTAGATTACTAGTTTGCCATCTTTTTGGCTTGCTGACTTTCCAAATAAAGTCACTTCTCTCCCCGCAAAAAAGAAATTACAACTATTAAAAATATAGCCCTAGCCATAATGGCTTAGTGGATAGAGCACCGGCCTACAGACTGAAGGGTCCCAGGTTTGATTCAGGTCAAGGGCACATGCCCAGGGTATAGTCTCAATACCCGGCAGGGGGCAAACAGGAGGCAGCCAGTCAATGATTCTCTCTCATTATTGATGTTTCTATCTCTCTCTTCCTCTCTGAAGTCAATTAAAAAAAAAATATATATATATATATATATATATATATATATATATATATATATATATATATATATATTTAAATATGGAGTAAAATAATCTTTTCAATAAATTAAGCCTCACACATTGCTGGTGGGAATATAAAGTGATACTTTGGAAGTTTGGCAGTTTCTTAAAATTTAAATTTACACCTACCATATGACCCAATCATTCCATTCCTAGGTATTTACCCAAGAAACATGAAAGTATATATTCATACAAAGGCTTATGCACAAATGTTCCTGGCAGCTCTATTTTTAATAGCCCAAACTAGAAACCCAAAGGTTCATGGATAAACAAAGGGCAGTAATACCTTAGAATGCTACACAGCAATAAAAAGGTATGAACTAGCCTACCTAATAATAGACAAATATGCAAATTGACCGCACCTTTGCCATGCCCACCAACCAATCAGGATGAGTATGCAAATTACCCCAACAAAGATGGTGGCTAATTTGCATATCAAGACAGCGTAGAAAGAAGCCAAGAGCTGCAGAAGGGAGCAAAGCTGCTGAGAAGCAAGCAAGCTGGGGGGAGGAGTAGGGAGGAGCGGAGGCGGGGCCAGGGGAGAAGGGAGAAAAGCAGGCAGGCCGGGGGAGAAGGCAGGCCGGGGGAGAAGGGAGGAGAGCAGGCAGGGCGGGGTAGAGTGCAGCAGGAAACCCTATTGCAGGATTTTTCCTGCAACGGGAACGCTAGTTGATACATAAAACAGGGATAAATCTCAAAATATGCATGCTGGTTAAAAGAAGCTAGACAAAAAGGAGTACATATTGTATGGATCCATTTATATAAAAGTCTAGAAAATATAAAATAGTCTATAGTTATATAAACTAAGATCAGTGATTGCCTGGGGAGGAGGGGGCAGAATGAAGGGATTACGGTAATAACACTTGGATGTGATAAATTAGTTTTCTTGGTTGTAGTAATAGTTTCATGGATGTATACAGCTGTTAATATTTGTCAAATTGTACTCTTTAAACTTTTGCAGTTTAAGTTAACTTTACTTCACTAAGATTATTTTTAAAATTCTAGATCTTTGCCCTAGTTGTTTTGGCTCAGTGGTTAGTGTTGTCCCATGGATTGAAGGGTTGTGGGTTTGATTGTGGGTTCAATTCGTCAAGGGCAAGTACCTCGGTTTCAGGCTCCATCTCCAGCCCTGGGCATGCGGGAGGCAACCAACTGATGTGTCTCTCTCACATAGATGTTTCTCTCTATCTCTCCCCTTCTCTTCCACTTTATCTAAAAATCAATGGGAGAGCCCTAACTGGTTTGGCTCAGTGGATAGAGCATCGGCCTGCAGACTGAAGGGTCCCAGGTTCGATTCTGGTCAAGGGTATGTACCTTAGTTGTGGGCACATCCCCAGTGGGAGGTGTGCAGGAGGCACCTGATCAATGTTTCTCTCTCATCGATGTTTCTAACACTATATCCCTCTCCCTTCCTCTCTGTAAAAAATCAATAAAAATATATTTAAAAAATAATAAAAATCAATGGGAGAAAAAATTATTGATATTTTGCATAGATGTAGAGACTCCTTGGTGAAAAAATGGTAGTTTTAGTGAGCCTCACTTTATACAACAGATTTATGAAAACTTGTATTAAGCTAAATATGGAAAAACAAGGTAACTTTTTAAAATATACATTTTTTATTGATTACAGAGAGGAAGGGAGAGGGAGAGAGAGATAGAAACATCAATGATGAGAAAGAATCACTGATCGGCTGCCTCCTGCATGCCCCACACTGCTAGATCAAGCCCGCAACCTGGGCATGCGCCCTGACCAGGAATTTCCTGATTCATAGGTCAACACTCAACCACTGAGCCACACTGGCTGGGCAACAAGGTAACATTTTTAAAATATCAAGGACACTCCTTCTTTATGCAGAGAATTCTTTCTTCTTTCATATAAATTAATTTTTTTAAAAATATATTTTATTGATTTTTTATAGGGAGGAAGGGAAAGGGATAGAGAGCTAGAAACATCAATGCGAGAGAAACATCGATCACCTGCCTCCTGCACACCACCCACTGGGGATGTGCCCGCAACCAAGGTACATGCCCTTGACCAGAATTGAACCTGGGACTTTTCAGTCTGCAGGCCAATGCTCTATCCACTGAGCCACACCAGTCAGGGCCAAATTAACTTTTTAAGCATGTACATTTCTATGAGATTTTATGCATGCATAGATCCTTACAACCACAGACAAGCTACAAAACAACTGAACACCTGAAAGAATTTCTCCTGCTGCTCCTTTGTATTTAGACCCTTTTCCACATCTATTTTTGGCACTCACTGATCTGTATGAATTCTGTTCCTATATTTATGCTTTTCTTTAGATGTCATATAAATGTAATCAGACAGTATACTGTATAGTCTTTTGATATTGGGTTCTTTCATTTAACATAATGCCTTTGTGATTCATCTATGTTGTTGTATCAATAATCCATTCCTGTTAATTACTGCATAATCCATTGTATGAATGAACCACAATTTATTTGTCCATTTATCTATTGAATATTAGGATACTTTCCAGCTTTAAACAATTATCCTATCTAATGAAGGGGGAATATGCTAATTGACCACCTCACCCTCACAAAGATGGCGGCACCCACAGCCAATAAGGAGGGGGTATGCTAATTGACTGTCACGCCCTCAAAGATGTTGGTGCCCACAGCCACAAGATGGCAGCACCCAGTCCTCTCAGCCCCGCCGGGGTGGCAGGCGCACAGCACGGCTGGGCTCTGCGCGCCCGCCTCCAGAATCCCCCAGTCCCCTCAGCCCCCCAGCCTCCCAGGGGCGGCATGAGGTGCAGGAAAGCCTCGAATGGCGGCTGCCCAGCCGACGCCCAAGGTGCAGGCAAGCCTCGATGGCGGCTTCCCAGCCACCCAGGGCCGCCCGAGGCTCAGGTAACCAGGGCCAGCTGAGGCTTGCACTGCCGGCAGTGGAAGCAGCAGAGGTGTCATGGGGCGTCGCCTTCCCCTGATAGCCAGGTCGCCTCCCACCCCTGAGGGCTCCTGGACTGTGAGAGGGGGCAGGCTGGGCTGAAGGACCCCCACTCCAGTGCATGAATTTTCATGCACCGGGCCTCTAGTGTATAATAATGTAAATATACAGATAATTATTTACACTAAAAACTCTTTTTGTGGTGTAATCATTTTTCTTAATAGTTTTATAAAATTTCATTTTTAATTAATTATTATGTTTAATCCTCATCTGAAGCTATTTTGTTATTGATTTCAGAAAGGGAGAAGGATAGGGAGAGGGAGAGAGGGAGAAACATCAACCAGTTGCCTTCTGTTTGCATTCTGACCTGGGATCAAACCTGAAACCTGGGTATATGCCCTGACTGGAAATTGAACCCGCCACCTTTCTTTTTTCTTTCTTTTCCCCCCTACATTATTTAATACTAGTGGCCCGGTGCACTAAATTCATGCACATTAAAAGGGAATTAATTAGAGGAAATATTTTAATACTGTTATTTGTCAGGGACACAGGCAGGCAGTGTCACGTCCCTGGCCAGGGACGCAGGCAGGCAGCTTCACCTCAGCACTGGGTGGGGACGCATGCAGGCAGTGCCACACAGGCAGGCAGCATGACGTCAGCGCTGGGCAGGCCTGCACACGCCTCTGCTTGTGGCCACTTCCACCAGGGGCTGCTCCACCTCAGCACAGGACGGGGACACCACGGGCCTGCTTGCGACCCCCGGCTGGGCAGCCTCCGGGCTGGGTGGCGCCGCGAGCCTGTGCACACCCCTGCTGGTGTCCGCTTCCACCAGGGGCCGCTCCCAGGCCAGGAGGCACAGCGTGCCTGCTTGCGACCCCCGGCAGGGCGGCCTCTGGGCTGGGCGGCGCTGCAGGCCTGCACGCACCTTCGCCGGTGGCTGCTTCCGCTGGGGGCTGCTCCTGGACCGCTCCTGACCAGTCGTGACTATTACGTGCCTGACTGGTCATGACTGTTATGGTGTCCGGGCTAATTAGCATATCCTTCTATTATTATATAGGATTATTATATAGGATGTTTTTATTGATTTCAGAGAGAGGAAGGGAGAGGGAGTTAGAAACATCAATGAATGAGAGAGACTCCTGCCACCTTTCTGAATATGGATGACACTTCAACCAATTGAGCCACACTGGCCAGGACAACATTTAGTTTTTAGTATATTAAACTTCCTTCAAGCAGGGCACCTTTGTATGAATGGCACAATGAATGCCTAAGAAATATCTGCCTCATATGACAAAAAGGAACTTGGCAGTGTTGTCATGGTAGATGATTAACAAATTTCTAGGGGTGAGGGCAAGGGGAGTAGCCCTTAATTTGTAACATTTGCCAATTTCCATGGTGCAAAATATTCCTACCATGGCAATTTCAAGCTACCAATGTGACATCACTGAACTTGAAGTTGGGAACAGATGGGCATAATGGACTCTTGTAAAGAAGGATCAAGGATAGCCCTAACCAGTTTGGCTCAGTGGATGGAGCATTGGCCTGCGGACTCAAGGGTTCCAGGTTCGATTCCTGTCAAGGGCATGTACCTTGGTTGCGAGCACATCCCCAGTAGGGGGTGTGCAAGAGGCAATTGATTGATGTTTTTCTCTCATCAATGTTTCTAATTCTCCTTCTCCCTTCCTCTCTGTAAAAAAAATCAATAAAAATATATTAAAAAAAAAAAGAAGGATCAAGTATGAGTTGGCTCCAGCACACTAATTATTGATAATGTAAATTTAAAAGGTGCATGGAACAAATAGAGACTATAGAATCAGAAATGCAGTGTTATAACATGTATTTTCTGAAACACTGTTGAGAAGTTCTAAAACTTCTGATTCAGTTACTGAACTTTAACATAATGTAATATATTGAACACTTGCATGTTAGAATGATTAACAATGAACTCTTCTTAATTTTTGTTTTCAAGACTAAACTTAATATATATATATATATATATATATATATATATAGAGAGAGAGAGAGAGAGAGAGAGAGAGAGAGAGAGAGAGTTCAGAGAGGAAGGGAGAGGGAGAGAGAGATAGAAACATCAATGATGAGAGAATTACCGATTGGCTGCTTCCTGCACACCCCCTGCTGGGGATTGAGCCCACAACCTGGCCATGTACCCTTGATTCGAACCTAGGACCCTTCAGTCCCCAGGCCAACACTCTATCCACTGAGCCAAACTGGCTAGGGCAACAATGAATTCTTTATAGAGGAGTGAAAAGCAAGGTTAAATAAATTTTAAAATATCAAAAATATGTTTTTGAGGAAATATATTATAGATCAATTTTTACCAATGTAAAGAGAAAAGTATAATCCTATATAATAAAAGCCTAATATGCTAAGTGTCCAACTGTTCATTTGACCGTTCAACCAGTTGCTTTGACACACACTGACCACCAGAGGGAAGACGCTCTGACTGGTAGGTTAGCTTGCTGCTGGGGTCCGGCCAATCGGGACTAGGCGAAACGGGCCAGACACACCCTGGAGCCCTCCCGCAGTCCCTCCCCAACCCCAATCATGCACCAGTGGGGTCCCTTGGCCTGGCTTGTGCCCTCTCACAATCCGGGACCCCTCAGGGGATGTTGGAGAGCTGGTTTCAGCCCGATCTCCACAGGCCAGGCTGAGGGACTCCACTGGTGCACGAATCCATGCACCAGGCCTCTAGTTTGTGTATAAAATTGGTCAAGGGCTTTAAGAATGCTAAATCCCTCCAACTCCCAGAAAGTGAATCTTCATTCAATCATAGAAGTTCCTTTCCTCTTACTTGTGAATGGTTTAGCAATGGGCATGTGAGACAATTCTGGCCAAAAAGACATGAGGGAAAGTCATTTGGAGATACATGGGAAAGGTTTATCCTGGTCTTAAAACGTGATGTCCAAAAGGAAAGAGTCTCCATTACTTCTCTTTGAATGTTGTGTGAGGGTGAGATTCATAGAGTAATAGCAATCAGTCATGAGAGAACAAACCTGAGGGCAGAAACTAACATGCTAAGGAGGCCAGAGACTTGTGATTGTGAGCCAATGAGTTACCCACCCTTAGAGCAGTTCTGCCTTTAGATAATTAAGTAATGTCTGAGATGATATGTGATGTGAAAAAGAATAAAACAAAGTAAATGGTGAAAGACTGATGGAGGAAGGTGCTATTTTATATGGATGGCTAGAAAAGTTCTCTCTGATAAGATGATGTTTGATACTCAAAGGAAGTAAGGGGGAAGGCTGTGTAAGATATCTGGAGGAGGTGCAAAGGACCTGAGGTAGAAGTTGCCTAGTCTATATATATAAAAGGCTTAGTGTTCATCCATCTGACCGGTAGCTATGATGCACACTGACCACCAGGGGGCAGATGCTCAACACAGGAGCTGCCATGATGTACACTGGCCATCTATATATATAAAAGGCTAATATGCAAAGTGTCCCCTTGGGAGTTTGACTGGGAGAACGGGAGTTCGATTGCTCACTATGACATGTGCTGACCACCAGGGGGCAGCGCAGAATAAAGGGAGGCCCTGGCCGGCAGCTGGAAGGCCCTGATTGGCCCTGATCACCTGCTAGGCCTAGGAACCCTATCCGTGCACGAATTTCGTGCACTGGGCTTCTAGTTTAAAAATAAATGGCACCGTGGACCTGGTGTCAACAAACCAACACTCAGCTTCCCCCAAGTGGGACACAGGCCCCACCATCACCCTGGAGCGACACCCCACCAAATCACAGCCAATGCTGCCAAGACCCCATGGCACAAAATGCAGCCCACAGCCCAGTCCAGCCCGGAAATGGTGGCTGTGGGCGCCGGGTAAAGATGTCACATAGCAACACCCCGCTTCCTCTCCCTAGCGACTAGCCTCCTTGGAATTTCTTCAGCCCAGGAACCCGACTTGCTTTATAGCCAGGTGCAAACATTTTACAGTTTAACCAAATGCTTATGAAACATCTTCCCATGCCTCATTTTGATCCTCACAGAAGTCCTGGAGTAGGTAGATAGGGGACTCGGTAGAATCCTATTTTCTTTGCATTAGCAAGACGTGAATAGTGATATTAAAATATTTCTTCTATGCCCGGCCGGTGTGGCTCAGTGGTTGAGCGTCGACCTAGGAACCAGGAGGTCCCAGGTTCGATTCCCGGTCAGGGCACATGCCCGGGTTGTGGGCTCCATCCCCAGTCAGGGGTGGGCAGGAGGCAGTCGCTGCATGATTCTCATTGTTGATGTCTTTGCCTCTTTCTACCTCTCCTTTCCTCTCTACAATCAATAAAAATATATTTTAAAAATATATATTTCTTCTAATTAATTTCCTTTCAATGTGCATGAATCTGTGCACCAGGTCACTAGTAAATAATAATAATGAACCAGTTTTAAAAACTTTCAATACATGGTCAATCTATTGATAATGTTCCATCTTCTTTCATCCAAACCACTGTACATTTTCCTCTCCCTGATTATTTTGAAGCAAATTCCCAACATAACATCATATTTCATCTGTAACATTTTATTGTTTCTCTAAAAGAACTCTTTTAAACATAGCCACAATAATGTTACCATACAGAAAAAAATTAACAGAAATTCTTTAATATAATCAAATATCCAGTTAGTGTTCATCTTCTTGATTGTCTTATACTTATTTAAAAATATATATTTTAATTGATTTCAGAGAGGCGGGGAGAGGGAGTGAGAAACATCAATGATGAGAGAGAATCATTGATCGGCTGCCTCCTGAACGCCCCCTACTGGGGATTAAGCCTGCAACCCAGGCATGTGCCCTTGACCAGAATCGAACCTGGGACCCTTCAGTCCACAGGCAGCTCTATCCACTGAGTCAAACCAGCTAGGGCTTGTCTTATATTTTTTGACAGTTTTTCAAATAGAGATCCAAATAAAATCTATAAATTATGATTGGTTCAATTGATTCATTTTACAAAAGCTTTTTGTGCCCAAGGGTATTTTAAAAATTTTTAGTATTAAAAATTTCAATATACAAAAGTAGAGGAAATAGTACATAGAACTTAGCTTCAACAATATAACATACAATCACATCCACTACCTCTACTACTAGATGTGGGGCAAATCCTAGGACTCTTATCATTTCAGCTTTAAATACATCACTATGTACCTCTAAAGATAAGATTTTTTAAATTTAACAACTGGAGTTTCTTTTGACTGCTTGAACTGGAGATAATACATAGTTAGTGTGGGTATTCATTGCATGTGCATTTGTGTATGTGTGTATGTGTGGTGATGGAGCAGTTATCTAGGGCCCTGATATACCATGTAGTACCACTTGATTTTTGGGAAACTTCTTACCATTCCAACAGTAAAAATACAGACTGCCCCACTACACAGCTGACACCTCCCTCTCTCAGTTTTACCTACCCTCTCATGTCTCTCTTTCTATCCCCTAGCAGTACCAGGTGAATGGCTTGGCAATTTTTAGACTGGAGGCAATCACCAATTATTAGAGGCATCTAATAATTCAGTGGTTCAAGTTCCCCTACTTTGAATGATTTTTTTTTAAAATATGGAACGTGTCACGAATTTTCGTGTCATTCTTGCACAGGGGCCATGCTAATCTTCTCTGTATCGTTCCAATTTTAGTATATGTGCTGCCGAAGCGAGCACTTGAGTGATTCTTTTGGTGACTCCCTCCCCCATCTTGGGGAAAAGGAAAATTCTCTACCTTCCCTCACAACAGGAGAGAGAACACCCTCTTTATTTAGAACACTGCAATCTCCCCAAAGGGTAACTTTACCTTAAGAATACTGCCTTCTCCCAAAAAGATATCTTTCACTTGTTCCTGTCTTCCCCTGATATTGGGAGGGGATAATGATGGTGGCAGTGTTGGTTATCTTAACTGGTACCTTTCACTAGGCCCAGTGAGGAAGGGATAGACTCCAAAAGCCCATGCTTCTTCAAACATACGACAGGTTAGGGGAAGGTAGTTGTTAGCACCATGTATTCTTAGTTGTGGGCTCAAAAACAGGATTTTATTTCCCTTAAAACGAAACAATCTCTGACATAAATAATGAGCTGGTTTCCTTTCAAACTCCATTTCATTTCATTAGAAGAGGTGACCCTTTCTCTCATGGGACTGCAAGCAGATGTTGGGTCGGTAGGCATTCTATCTAATAAAGAGGGAATATGCTAATTGTTCCTCACGCCATTGCAAAGATGGTGGCGCCCACAGCCAATAACGAGGGAATATGCTAATTGACTACCACGCCCTCAAAGATGGCGGTGCCCAGTCCCCTCAGCCCTGCCTGGGTGGCAGGTGCAATGGCAAGGCCGGGCCTGCCTGCCTCCAGAGTCCCCCAGTCCCTTCAGCCCCCCAGCCCCCCAGGGCTGGCTTGAGGCACAGGCAAGCCTCAGATGGCAGCTGCCCAGCCGCCCAGGGCTATCTGAGGCTCAGGTAACCAGGGCCGGCCGAGGCTTGCACTGCTGGCAGTGGCAGCAGCAGAGGTGTGATGGGGCATCGCCTTCCCCTGAGCGCCGGAGTCACCCTCCGCCCCTGAGGGCTCCCGGACTGTGAGAGGGGGCAGGCCGGGCTGAGGGACCCCCCCTCCAGTGCATGAATTTTCATGCACCAGGCCTCTAGTTCTATATAATGCTTGATTGGGATTGTAGGATCAACCCAATCAAGGTAGTTCACCCACAGGCTGGTAAATTCATGCTTGGCTGGCTATTGGGGAGGCTTTTGTTCCTCTCCACAAGGGCCTCTTCACAGGGCTGTTTGAGTAGAGTGGCATGGAGACTATCTTCCCCCAGAGCAAGCAATCAGTGTCTTTATGACCTAGTTTCAGAAGTCACACACCTTCAGCTGTCTTCTACAGGTCAGAGTGCCCCTGATTCACAGGGCTGGAGGAGACTACAGAGGCACCTTAGAAGCTGAGCTACCAGGGATCCTAACATCTTGACTTTCCAGTCATTCATAAAGCAAGTACTGATAATTTTGCAATAACCCGTACAAGTCTAGTTTTGTACCATACTGTTTTCTTAAACACAACTGTGTTGTCAAACACATATGTGCACCTGGTGCACTCATAAAGGCCCTCTGCTGCAGGGTCAGCCCATGAACTTCATCCGGGCACGAGATTCCACTTCAAACTCTCTGAATTGAGTCAAGTTCAAGAATTGCAGAGTAAGGGCCAAGAAGCTTGACTTGTACTTTGAATCTGTTATTTAACTAGGAAACACTTTTGAGTTTTACCAGAAACCTTTAATTTTCTAGTAACATTTACCTGTGTTCAAGCACTTTAATTAAAAAGCTCTCGCAGATTATACTAATTTTCTCAAGTTGACTCAGGTAGTTGAGATGATTAACTAAATGGCTGAGGTAGAAATCTGGACAGGCGCAAAAGTCACCAAGTCAGAGTGAGAAAGACAGCTAACTTTCACTTCTCCTGCAGGACACGCCAAGAGGCACCTTTGTGAAACCTTTCTTGGAACTCCACTTTCACCACTGGTTCTATTTTAATTAAGTTTGTCAACGCATGGACCTTAAGAAAACAATAGAGGAGCCCTAAATTTTGCCAAATTGGGAGATTTCCTGGGCCCCAAACGTTTAGCAGTGACACTAAGGCCAGAGTGGGAAGCTCCAACTTGGTCTAAAAAGACGATTTTTACTCCACAAATAGTATCCTTATTCCAGCACCTAAGGTCAAAGTATCCCAGGCTTAGGCTGGCTTAACAATCTTAGATGGTTTCACTTTAAGTGAAATAGGATCCTGTTTTCGACCTCACAGCTTTCCCCTTCCAGTCCCCTGCTCTCTCTCTCTCTACCAGCAAGTCGTCTTTTGTGACATCTTCCTTTCAATACTCCTTTTGAGCTTCATTGTAGCCAGCTTCCTGGGTGTAAACATGTGAGGGTAAAGGGGATCAATAAATGCCACATTCAACGTCCTTTTGTATCCAAGACAAAAATCCTCTATGTCCCGTTTTCACCTGGCCCTGAGTTTCGGTCAAAAACAATCTCCGTAGTGGTACCCTGTCTCGGCGGACATCAACCTGCGCCCACCTCCACCCGCGCTATTCTAAATCTGAAGACTCCAGTCGGGGACAGCCATCCGTTTAGGCAAACAGGGACGCCCGGTAGAGGAAACAGTCCCCCTCGGACAAACCAGAGGCGACGACGTGGGGGCCGTTCAACCTCCGCGAGGCCTCGCCCCATTCAACCGGAACTGCAACTGCCGCAAATCAGTCCCACGAATATCGCGACGCCCGCGCCCGTCCCGCCTCCCCCCGCGCCCCCGACGCACTGCGCAGGCGCGGAGTTCGCGCACGCTCCGCAGACCCGCCGCCGGGGTCTCGAGCAGCTGCAATCTGTTGCGCCGCCGCCCGCGGGAGCGGGCAGATCCGGGTCTCGTGGCTAATAGTGACGTGGTCAGTCGCACCAAAACAGAGGAGGGGAGGAAGCCCGAGGCCAGGAGCCGCCGCCGCCGCCGCCGCCGCGTTCCGGAAGCCCCAGGCGGTCTTTCTGCCGAGCCGAGCTCCCGGCCCCCATCCTCCCCGCCCCGTCGGTTGTTTTCTGGGCGGGTGAGTGTGTCTCCTGCGGCGGCCCACCTTCTCTCCTCACCCCGGTTTTTCCTGGGGCGGGGGGTCCCTCCGGCTCTCGCGGACTGCGGTGGCTACGACCGAGCGGGACTGCTGCTCGGGGTCGGTGGTTCCCGGCCGGGCTGGCGAGTCTGCCCGGGAGAACCCCGCTGCTGTCGAGCCCGGGTCCTCCCCCCGCGATGAGCGAAGGCAGAGAGCCTGCAATTTGGCTTTTCTGCAGGAAACCATAGTCGGGGCTTGGCAGGGAAGTGGACGATAGCCCCGGGTGGTTTTATTTTTAGGGCGAGACAGTTAACTCGGGTGGAGGCGTTTCATGGAGTAAACGAAGAGAGGGAGTCGTTACGTAGCTGGTGGGAGAAACCCACACATCCTGAAATTCACACTATATCCTTTACCTCTGGTTTTCAGCCCTGGCCAGGTTTAAGGAAGGCACTGAGGTGCGTCCTTTGTTGTGATGGATGAGACAGGAAAGCTGCCATCTAGAAAGCGGGAGCTTTTTATCCTGTATTGTGTTGCGAATTTAAAGGATTCCCTCCCCCCCCCCCCCCCCCGTTTGCTCAGTAAGTGGAACCAGAGCTGCCAGTAAAGAGGTAGCACAGATTGTGTGCGATAAACTGATGACAGGAGTACCTGAAGTCCCATGTTGCCGTGGAAAGCCGAAGTTTTCCAAAGTGGCCGTTTCTGTGCGATGGGAAGATTTTAGCCCAGATGATGTTGGTTAGCCGGAGAGAGTCCGTAGCATGTTTTTGGTTTGTCCTAGTTTGCAAAACCGAAGCTGTGGCCTTAATATCTTGGGTTTGCATCAAGAGAGTCGGATGAGCTTTACGCACATATTCGCCTGTGTTGGTTGAAGAGAGACCGTCCAGTTTTGGGGTGTTATTGTCAGAAATCGTTGGCAGCTATGCCCACAGTAACTTGGAGGGCAGTGACTGTCTCAGCTGTTTCAGTCTCAGTAACTGTCTGAGCTGGTTTAGTCTTGAGAACCCTTTAGGAAGCGTTCTCGCTGCCCATTTCCGTGGAGGAGGCTGAAAGCGTGTGTTCCACTTCGGGGGTGACTGGCCCCGAAGATTCCTCCAGCGTAGCCTGCTGCCAGGCCGGCCACCATCCGTGGCCCCCCTCCCCCCAAGACACCAAGGAGACCTGAAGACCAAACCTCCTTTTTGTCCTAACTTGGTTTTTAAAAAGAACCCCCACCCCCAACTCATTAATTGAAGTGTTTCTTTGGTAAACAATAAGCAAGAAAAACAGAAGTATGTGCTAATTGATTGTCCCTTATCAAATCCGGGAAGCGTTCTTAATGAATTTAGACTACTACCTTGCAGGGGACCTACTTGTGTGGACCTCTGCTTGACAAATTTCTTCCTCCTGCGAGGGCAGTTGAGACCTTTTTTCGTTCTTTAAAAAAAAAAAAAAAAATTGATTGTAGAGAGAGAGGAAAGGAGAGGGAGCAGGTGAAGGAGGGAGAGAGAAACATCGAGATCCGAGATCCGGGACGGGGACCAAACCCACAACCTGGGCATGTGCCCTGACCAGAAATCGAACCCATGACCTTTTGGTGCTCTGGAGCAGTGTGGGCAGCCGGTGGTCGGTGAGGTCCGAAAGGTTGGTGACTGCTGCTCAACTATCTGAGCCACACTGGCCAGGGCTGAAATGTTTTTCTTAACACCACAGGTGGAGTCCTGTTGAATTAGTTGTTTTCTTGCAGTTCTTTTTTTTTAACCTTTAATGCTAATGCATAACTGAATATTTTTGCTTACACAAAATAATTTGTGATAATTGGGGGAAAAAATGTTGATTGAGGCATATAAACAAAGAAAAAGAAAAAATAATCAATATTCCTGCCACCACCAATGTTAGTTGTGGTTTATATCCTTTCAGACTTCTTTTTGGCATTTATACATATATCTAAAAATTTTATTTGTTGATTTCAAAGATAGAGAGGAAGAGAGAAAGAGTGAGAAACTTCAATTTGTTGTTCCACTTATCTATGCATTCATTGGTTGTTCTTCTATGTGCCTTGACTGGGAATTGAACCCACATCCTTGGCATATCAGGGCGATGCTCTAACCCAGTGGTCGGCAAACTCATTAGTCAACAGAGTCAAATATCAACAGTACAATGATTGAAATTTCTTTTGAGAGCCAAATTTTTTAAACTTCTTCTAACGCCACTTCTTCAAAATAGACTCGCCCAGGCCGTGGTATTTTGTGGAAGAGCCACACTCAAGGGGCCAAAGAGCCGCAAGGGGCCAAAGAGCCACTGCTCTAACCAACTGAGCTACCCAGCCCGGGTGGAATTTATATATTTTATACAAAAATGGTTTACAAGAAAAGCTGTCACCTGCTTTTTCGGATGTGGACTTTTGGACCTTAACTTTTAAGGACTATTCACTGTATGTTTGCCAGACCATAACAATACAAATGATGTTTTTAAAAGATTTCCTCCCAGATATTTGTGGTGATACAAGATTTAAGAAATTAGTATGCGTTGTGTGGCAAAGTAAGGCCTTTCTAGTTTAACTGTCGGAAGAGCAAGCACAGAATAACTTGAGTTGACGATATGGAAGTTTCAAAAGTGTTTGCTATTTTAGTGATTTGATTCAGGTAGAGGTTTAGTTCTATTTCATAGTCACAGTATGCTCCCAATGCTGACCAGCTGTCCAGGCCTGCAGCAGTAAGATCCTGAAAGATTTACTTTATGAATCATACTAAGTATGCTTTATTGACATTGAATCTTGGATGTGTGCTTTATGGGTGGTGCCAAAAGAGAAGGAAATGTCCACTTCACCTCAGGTTCAAAGGATAAGTACATATTGCGAAGTACCCTACATATGCTGCTAACCCTTTTGGTTTCCATTAGTCATAAACTTACCTAAAACCTCTAAACCTCTATTTTCATTCTGTATCTCTTGGGTAAAATCAGTCCCAGATGCTAACTACTCCTTATCTGATTAACTCTTTTTCTTTGATTTGCCTCAAGTTATAGTGTTTAATATATATTCTAGATTTATCCACTTCTTCCCACCTTTACTGCCACCACCTTTGCCAAGTATCACCATCTCCGACCTGGCCTTCTGCAGTAACCTGCTGGTCTCCCTGCTTCCACTTAGGCTTTTTATGGTTCGTTTCTCTTACTACAGTCTAGAGAAGATCTTAATATGTAGATTAGATTTTGTTGCCCCTTTGTTGAAAGCCTCCCATCACATTCAGAATAAAATCCAAACTCCTTACTAAGGCTTGCCAGGCACTACCTGTTTGGCACTAGATCAGTGTGACGGAGCCTGGCCACATCTGTTTCTTCCTTTGTTCCGGCCCCACTAGGCCCCACTAGCGTTGTTCCTGGAACTTGCCTGGCATGCTCCTGCCTTAGGGCATTTGCACTTGCTTGTACCCTGTGGCTTCACTACTCTAATCCCAGATCTTGCTGCTAATTCCATGATATAATTCAGCTCTTAGTTCAGATGTTGCCTCTTCAAGGAGATTGCATTGCATTGACTTCTCTTGTTTTCTGCATAATATTTGTCACTATTTGGAATTTCCTATTTTAAAATATACATTCAGTCTCCCACACTAGAAATTAAACTCTGAAAATGGGGACATGTCTTTTCACTGCATAGTAGGTACTCAATGAACGTTGGTTGAATGAATGAACTTGGTGAATATGTCTGTGTTCCTCTTGAATGTACTGTTCCATTTGAATGATTGTTTCCATAGTTGGGTACGTATCAGTAGGAACTGCGGTTAGGTAAAGAACAGTTTGGCAGTTTGAAAGCCATTCTGAAAGAGGGCTGAAAATTATTTGAGTCTGACATTAAAAAACAATTACCTGTCGGAATATCAATAATGCATTTACTATTTATGGAATATATATGTCAGTCCCTTTATTTCCTTTATATTAAGTTTACCTGACATATCAACCCTCCAAGTCAGATATTGTTATCCCTAATTTACACTGGAGGAAACAGACTCTGGGTATTTAGGTAAGTTGCCCAAGGTAAAGCTACTAGTACTGTTGGGATTCAAGCCCAATTTTCCCTTGACACAAAGCTCATGTACCTTATATTACAGCAGTATTGACTAGTCTTTTTGACTTACAGAATCATGAAACTTGTGTTAAATAAATCTACCTGTTTTAGCTATCCGAATATGCTAGTAGTGCGACTTTCATCAATTGTTTTGTTCTATTTAAATTTAAATTGGCTACGCATTTCTAATAGCCCTTCCCTTACCATTTTAAACAAAAGACATGTTTGTTATTGAAAAGCTACAAATGATAGTAATATATAAAGCCAACAACAACAAAATACAATCCATTCATTCAAAAGTCATCTCTCTACATATTTCTTTGCAGTGTTTTATTTTTTAAAAATTCATCTTTGGTGTAAATGAGAAATAATATTCACTTAGATTTGTAACCTAATTTCTTGTTTGTTTAACTTAATGAGTTTTATAACATGGCCTTAGAAACTTTCTAAACTTGATTTTAACTGGCCGTATTTTATAAGATATTTTGAATAAACTGGTTTATTTAATTTTGGAGATTAATGTAGTTTCTAATTTTCACCATTATACTAGTAAATATTGTGCTGCACCATGGTAGTTTTAAGTAGTTAACCCAAGCTCTAAATAATTAGAGCAACCAGTCTAATTACAAAATAAGTCATATTTAAAACATTGTAGTGATTTGAAGTGTGGTGATTTCAATAGTAATTTAACAAGTATACATAGCATACATATACTTGCAATACCTAGAAGTTGCCTCTGAGGAGAGGAGAGTACCCTTTACTTTTGCAGTTTTATTATTTTTTTAAATCTTTCTGTGTTTGAATTTTAAAACTATAAATGTGTATTACTTTTAAAATTAAATTAAACTCTTTGGAAAAGTGTTAAAATTTTTAGGTGTATAGTAGTGTTTATATTTTGTTTATAACATTTCAAACTTCAGTGCATTTGTTCTGGGGAAAGTTACCTTCTTGTTGCTTATTTTCATATTGACTTTTCATTTCCTTTTTTTAAACTTAGGTCAAAGCATTGATGTGAGTCTCAGCTTTGTAAAAATACAGGATGAAGCTGGTTTTTTACTTGACTACACTCATTGAGAAGTGTAACAGGTGCAGCACTTTTCAAAATTTGACAGCTAATAAAGGTTCTTTAAATCAAGTTAGGGATTCAGTAAGCATCTTCATGGTATATGCCCCAGACCTAGAGATCAGTGTTCTGGCTGCTACCTTTTTTAGCTTACAATATACTTTTCAAAAAACAAGTTAATTTAACATAGTATGTATTATTTGCTTTGTTACTCTTAGCAAAGGTAATGTGGAAGAAACTGACTTGTTTGACATTTTGAAATCTTTGGTGTTAAAGTTTCTAGGCTGCAGCATGATTGAGAGAGGATGTAAGTTACATGAGTTGGGAGAGCAGTAGCCATAATTCCTTCTGCTCAAAAAGTTATGTAGGCAAGCAAGTGAATGAGAATGATACTGAGAATAGATTCTACTCTAATTTACCTGAATGATGTAGTAAGTCAGGCATAAACTTATAACATTACTTGTACCTCACAGTTTCAGAAGTCACTAGTACTTTGTAATACAGCTGTTGAAAAGTGCTTTCTTAACATTTATGAGCAATTTATACACACTGTGATTTGTGATAGTATGGAATCCTATCTAATAAAAGAGTAATATGCAGATTGATCATCACTGCAACACACAATATAGCTGCCCCCGTGTGGTCAAAGATCCTGCCCCCATGTGGACACAAGTTGGCCACCACAAGATGGCCAGCAGGAGAGGGCAGTTGGGAGGCACCTGGCCTGCAAGGGAGGGCAGTTGAGAGGGACCAGGCCTGCAAGGGAGGGCAGTTGGAGGTGATCAACCCTGCAGGAGAGGGCAGTTAGGGGTGACCAGGCCGGCAGAGGAGGGAAGTTGGGGGCAAACAGGCTGGCAGCAGAGTGGTTAGGGGGTGATCAGGCTGGCAGGCAGAAGCAGTTAGGGGCAATCTGGAAGGCAGGCAGGCAAGCAGTTGGGAGCCAGCAGTCCTGGATTGTGAGAGGGATGTCTGACTGCCCGTTTAGGCCTGATCCCAGTGAGATCGGGCCTAAACGGGCAGTCGGACATCCCTTGAGGGGTCCCAGATTGGAGAGGGTGCAGGCTGGGCCGAGGGACCCCCCCCCCCCATGCACGAATTTCGTGCACTGGGCCTCTAGTTTTTATATAATCTTCTGTTGAATTTTTCTGTTTCTACCTTACGAAACATAGACCCTGAGTTTAAATGTTGCAATTCAGAGTATTTCTACTAAGTACTCTTTTATTTTATGAAATGCATATGTTATTTTCTTTTCTTTTTTTGACTACTGAATACTCTTGAGTAGAAATTTAGAAGACATTCTCTGAATATGAAACTTTGGGTTATGCTATTGAATGTAAACAAAGATGATTCAATTGAAAAGTTTTCTTTTATTTAGCTACTTATAATACATGTTTACTCCTGGACCTTGAGAGAATGTTTGGGATTGTACAGGAGTAAGGAACAGCCAAGTAAGGATAGGAAGTTTTTAGGTGAGAGACCAAGATTTAGAACAGAGACTTCTTTCTTCCCTTTCTCTTTTATGCCCAAGAGTGATAGCTGAGCCCCAGGGGAATACAAATGCTCTAAAGCAGTATACAGAGAACTTGGCTGAGGGTTGAAGATACATTTCAAATCTAAGGGCTTAGACTTGAATTGGCCCAGAGCATTTTACAGTTTAGAAAGCACTCTTACAAATTCTCACTTGATCCTTGCAACAACCCTTTAAAATGAATAGTTTCAGTTAACACTCCGATTTTATAGTTAGAGAAACTGAAGTCACAGAGAGACTAAGTAATTTATCCATTCTCAGTAGTAGTGCCATAACTTGAATCATTTATCTAAGATGTATTCTTTCTGCTGTCCCGTGATATTTTAGCAAGTGTTCCCTAAGGTAATTCCTATAATACGATCAAATACTGCTAAGGAAAAAGGGGTCACTGAGGAAAGAAAGTAATGTCTAAGCCATAGGAAAATAGGGCCATAGTAACTGGAATTTCTAGAAGAGTGGCGGCAACCCCTCAGGTGGCCCTTTAATAGAGGCTTGTGCTGCAGAGACATGGAGGAATTAAGGAGCTAACGACATTCTTGATGACCTTGAAGAGTTATTCTTAATAGCAATGTGAGAAGGTTGAGAGAAATAGTTCTCCTTTTCTTTGAACTTGAACTTTCTCCAGACAGATTATCACAGAAGTCATTTGTCTGTGACATTTATTTTGGCTAATGATATTGCTATATAATTATTATCATATGAGTTAATTATAATTAAGAATCTTGTAATTCAGAGTATTTCTACTTCTCTGTCGCTTGTGGAGGAAGGGGCTTTTTTTTTTTTCTATATCCTTCTCATAACTCTTTTGCCAGTTACTTAGTCCCCTGAGGACTTATTAGCAATATCCTTTTCAGGAAAGGAGAAGTGAGAGAAGACATGGGTTTGAATCCCACCTCTGCTGCGTGACTTTGGGAAGTCACTGGAGCTTTATGAGCATCAGTTCTTTCCTCCTTAAATGAGAGGTTGAGAACTGATGCATCCCCACAGTTTTAATAGTACCACTTGTGAAGTTGTCATTTGTAGAATCTGAATAAATGAAGACTTGACATCCTCTAATCTACATGTGACCTATACAATGAAACCTTGCACAGGCTTTCTGGTCACGCTGACCTTGTTTCCTCTATACATTCCCACTCTTCTCTATGGAAAGAAAACATTTTGTTGTCTTTTTTGTTGTTGCTAATCCTTACCCACGGATATTTTTCCATTGATTTCTAGGGAGAGTGGAAGGGAGAGGGAAAGACAGAGAGAAACATCGATGTGCAAGAAACACATCGACTGGCTGCCTCCTACACGAGCCCCGACCAGGGCCCTGGGCCAGGGAGAAGCCTGTAACAAAGTACGAGCTCTTGACCGGGATTGACCCTGGGACCCTTTGGTCCGTAGGCTGACGCTCCATCCACTGAGCCAAACTGGCTAGGACTGTTGTCCTTTTTTTTTTTTTTTAAGCTTGCTCTAGTCTCTTCCTCTTGAATAGTGTGTCCTCTGAAAGAGTGTCTTTAAGCTTTTTGTTATCCTGTTAAAAAAAAATTATATTTTCTTAATCCTCACCCAAGGATATTTTTCTATTGATTTTTAAAGACAGTGGAAGGGAGGCGGGGAGACAGAGACATTGAGGTGAGAGAGACACATCTACTGGTCGCCCTCCACACACACACACACACCCTGTCTGGGACCGGGGATAGAGCCTGCAACCGAGGCACATGCCCCTGACTAGAATCAAACCCAGAACCCTTCAGTCTGCAAGCCAGCGCTCTATCCACTGAGCAGAACTGGCTAGGGCCTGTAAAAATATTTTATGTTAAGAATTTCAGAAGTGGTTTTCACTATATTTTTCTCTTATAAATAGCTACTTATAGATGGAACAATGTACGGTCACCTTAATGGATCAGTAGAGGGAATATAGAAGAAATTTGTAACTATAATTGCTTGGCTGTTAATTTGAATTTTTTTGAATGTCATGATAGAATTCAGAGAGTTCTTAAGCACAGAGAATTGTTTTTTTGTTTTTTTTTAAGCACAGAGAATTGTGATATTTAGGGTATATAATGGAGTTTATTTCAACATTTAAAATTTTTAAATTTCTAACTTCTCTCATGTAGCTTTAGTACAGTTTTTAACAAATAATGATTGCTTGATTTTAATTTGAGTCTGTATCCTTTTCTTGCCCATCAGAGATGTAAATATGGTTTAAGAGAAAATATGGTTTAATTTCTGTATTGCTCTCAAGTTATCTTTATAAGGCCTCACAAAATATTGTATGTGGGTGAATTTGAGCTCCTTATTACTTTGAGATGCTGGGTCATCTGATAAAAGTAATCCCAACTATATGTTAGTATATAGTATTCTATATAGTAAAGAGGTAATATGCAAATTGACCATCACACCAACACACAAGATGGCTGCCCCCATGTGGACACAAGATGGCCACCACAAGATGGCCAGCAGGGGAGGGCAGTTGGGAGGAACCAGGCCTGACAGGGAGAGCAGTTGGGGGCGATCAGGCCTGCAGAGGAGGGCAGTTAGGGGTGACTGGTCTGGCAGAGGAAGGCAGTTGGGGGCGGCCAGGCCTGCAGGGGAGGGCACTTGTGTGTGGGGGAACCAGGCCTGCAGGGGAGGGCAGTTGTGGGGAACCAGGCCAGCAGGGGAGGGCAGTTAGGGGCAATCGGGCTGGCAGGGGAGTGGTTAGGGGATGATCAGGCTGGCAGGCAGAAGCAGTTAGGGGCAATCAGCAGGAAGGCAGGCGGGCGGTTGGGAGCCAGCAGTCCTGGATTGTGAGAGGGATGTCCGACTGCCCTGGAGGGGTCCCAGATTGAAGAGGGTGCAGGCTGGGCTGAGGGACACACACCACCCCCCCGTGCACAAATTTCGTGCACCGGGCCTCTAGTAATATAATAATATTGGAATTAATAGACAAATACTTTGTTTTCTCTGTTTAATATGCAAGGTAGCCAGAGTTTTGGGATAGCCCTGATCATTTGGTTGATCAGTTTTTAAATTGGCTACTGGGTAAAATCTTAGAATCAGAAAGCTGTTTCTAGAAAAACATTATTTTTAGAGGTGAGTAGTTACCTCTGCGATGTAATTTAGAATAAAGTTAAAGAATAGAGAGCAAACTCAAGTATAGGCTCCTTGAATGTCCTGGGGGCAGTTCTAGCAATTTCTGACATGATTCACTTTCGTGGTTGCTCTAATCAATAGAATTGATGCTTTTTCTAGAAATGCTTTTTCTGAGTTCCCCATTTCACTGGCCAGCATCTCTATTTTCTAACTTGTAAAAACAATGGAAAAAATATCATCAGATGAGGATGAACAAAAACATCTAAATTAGTTTTTCTGCATTCAAAATTTTTTTCTAATTATAGGAGTTAATATATGATCATTATATGATACTAGAGGCCTGATGCATGAAATTAGTGCAAGAGTAGGCCTTCCTTCCCCCAGCTGTTGGGACCCGGGCCTCCCTTGCAGCCCTGGCTTTGTCCAGTCTAATTAGCATATTACGCTTTTATTATTATAGATTTATTTAAAATGAACAAAGTAAAATCATGTTACCAAGTCATAACCAATTTTAAAGTTTGGGTATATTTTCTTTCAACTTTTTCGAGTGTGTGTTTTTCTGTGCTTTTTTATACTTAGTGCAAGTGCTGTGCTTATTTGTTAAAATGTATTTTTATTGATTTCAGAGAGGAAGGAAGAGGGGGAGAGAGATAGAAACATCAATGATGAGAGAGAATCATTGATTGGCTGCCTCCTGCATGCCCCCCCCCACTGGGGATTGAGCCTGCAACCCGGACACGTATCCTTGACCAGAATCGAGCCCGGGACCCTTCAGTCTGCAGGCCGACGCTCTATCCACAGAGCCAAACCAGCTAGGGCTATGCTTATTTTTTTTTAATCTTTAGTATACTTTAATATTGTATTGTGATCATTTCCCCATGTCATGAAAGAAAATGAAACATATGGCTGCATAATACATCATTCTAGTTTTTGTTTTTCTTAATTCTTTGTCATCCTGACTGGAACTCCCTTTTTTCCTTGTTTTTTACTATTATAAAACTATGATAACCACTTTTGTACATCTTAGATTTTTTAAAATAGAACCTTAGAGGTGGAATTATGGTTGGGATGTTGAGAAAGTTCTAGAAAGAAGAATTGATTTCTTATTTACTGGGTTGTAATATTTATTATCTCTTATCCTTCTTCACCTTATTTCTGTTTGCCATCCCAGTATGCATCCAGTGTCTTTGATTCTGGATGTGCTTTGGGGAAAAACCTAAAACAAAACTTGTGTTAGCCCCCCTTGTTTTTTTCCCTTCTGTTTGATATGTATTTTAAAAATGAATTTTTAAATGTATTACCATTTGCCTTTATTTTAAACTCAATTTGATAAAACATTATAGCAACATTAATAGTTGGTATGTACACTGTTGTTTTACTATTTTGATTCTCTTAATTCAGGCGTCCTCAAACTACGGTCGGCGGGCCACATGCGGGTGTTTTTGCCGTTTTGTTTTTTTACTTCAAAATAAGATATGTGCAGTGTGCACAGGAATTTGTTCATAGTTTTTTTTAAACTATAGTCTGGCCCTCCAACGATCTGAGGGACAGTGAACTGGCCCCCTGTTTAAAAAGTTTGAGGACCCCGTCTTAATTGTTAAAGCTTCCAGCAGAGGGTGAATAGGGGAAGGGAAAGGTACAATTTGTGTTAGGGTAACCAAAGGAGGAATGCATGAGGTCAAAGTGGTAAGGGATTATAAATTTACTAGAGGCCTGGTGCACGAAAATTCGTGCACTGGGGGAGGGGGTCCCTCAGCCCGGCCTGCCCCCTCTCACAGTCCGGGAGCCCTCAGGGGATATCCTACTGATGGCTTAGGCCCACTCCCCATGGGAGCCTGGCCTTCCTCTGCGGGAGGTGACTGGGCCGATCAGGGGAAGGCACTGTCCCCATCACCCCACCACTGCTGCCTCTGCCGGCTGCCGTGGCTGCCTGCCCTTGGCCCTCGCAGTCACTGCGGCTTTGTCCGGAAGGACATTCCACTGTCTGGTCTAATTAGCATATTATGCTTTTATTATTATAGATTAGGTCATCTGGAGACCAGATGGGCTGAGCCCCCAAATGGCGCAGCACCCAGGGACAGGGAGTCAGAGATTTTAAAGGACTCTAGGCAGGCTTTTTCTCAGCGGAGAATTCTCTGGGTGGGTCCTGATTCTGGGCAAGTCCAGAGGGGAAGGTACTGGGCTTAGCAAATGGAATGTGGTCTAAATGAAAGGGAATGTTGGTTGCGAAATGATCTTAAAGGTCAGTTTCCCGGGGCCGGGGTGTCAGTTCAATTATTTGATCAGACCTATTCCAGCCTTTTGATTTTATGGAATAGGGTCAGAGGTCATTGCTTCCGTGCTTCCTGTTTTGGGGGGGGGGGTCATTTAGATCATAAGCAGATGGACTTTGATTGTAGTTGGCTGGAGCACTGTATAGATTCCTCATGGTTGGAGTGAGGGGTTATAGCAACATGATTTCCCTGAGAGACTGGTTGGTGAAGGTTCAAAAGTGGTCCAATTTATATTCTTTAGCCAGTAGTCCCATGAATTTGATTAATGTTCTCTAATCTATGAGGCTCTTTCTGTTAATTTTTGGGTGGCATCCCTGACTAGGCCGGACTGAAAAAACTGTCATGAACCATATAATCAAGCAAGGTACCAGGCTTTTTCTTTATTTTTAAAAAAATAAATCTTTATTGTTCAGATTATTACAATTGTTCCTCTGTTTTCCCCCCAGAGCTCCCCTCCACCCAGTTCCCACCCCACCCTCTGCTATTACCCACCCCCACTGTATCCACAGGTGTACGATTTTTGTCCAGTCTCTTCCCGCACCCCCCACACCCCTTTCCCCCTGAGAATTGTCAGTCCACTCCCTTTCTATGCCCCTGATTCTGTTATATTTACCAGTTTATTCTGTTCATCAGATTTTTTTATTCACTTGATTTTTTGATTCAATTGTTGATAGATATGTATTTGTTGTTCATAATTTTTATCTTTACCTTTTTCTTCTTCCTCTTCTTAAAGAATACCTTTCAGCATTTCATATAATACTGGTTTGGCGGTGATGAACTCCTTTAGCTTTTTCTTATCTGTAAAGCTCTTTATCTGACCTTCAATTCTGAATGATAGCTTTGCTGGGTAGAGTAATCTTGATTGTAGGTTCTTGCTATTCATCACTTTGAATATTTCTTGCCACTCCTGTCTAGCCTGCATAGTTTCTGTTGAGAAATCAGCTGATAATCGTATGGGTGCTCCCTTGTAGGTAACTAACTGTTTTTCTCTTGCTGCTTGTAATATTCTCTCTTTGTCTTTTGCTTTTGGCATTTTAATTATGATGTGTCTTGGTGTGGTCCTCTTTGGATTCCTTTTGTTTGGGGTTCTGTGCGCTTCCTGGACTTGTAAGTCTATTTCTTTCACCAGGTGGGGGAAGTTTTCAGTCATTATTTCTTCAAATAGGTTTTCAGTATCTTGCTCTCTCTCTTCTTCTGGCACCTCCATAATTCGGATGTTGGTACGCCTGAAGTTGTCCCAGAGGCTCCTTACACTGTCTTCATATTTTTGGATTCTTTTTTGTTTTTGCTTTTCCGGTTGGGTGTTTTTTGCTTCTTTGTATTTCAAATCTTTGACTTGATTCTTGCAACCCTCTAGTCTGCTGTTGGATCTCTGTATATTATTTTTAATTTCAGTCAGTGTATGCTTAATTTCTAGTTGGTCCTTTTTCATATCCTTGAGGGTCTCGCTAAATTTATCAGCCTTTTCTAGAAAATTCTTGAAAAACCTTATAACCGTGATTTTGAACTCTATACCTAGTCGTTTGCTTTCCTCCATTTCTTTCATTTGTGACCTGTTTCTTTGTCTTCACATTTTGGCTGCTTCCCTGAGTTGATAGAGTGGCTTTGTGTGCTAGGTGTCTTATAGGGCCCAGTGGCTCAGCCTCCCCAGTTCCCTGAGGTGGACACTCTTAATGCACCCCTTTGTGGGCTGTGTGCACAGTCTTGTTGTAGTCAAGCCTTAATTGTTGTTGGTATCACTGGGAGGAATTGACCTCCAGGCCAATTGGCTGTGAGGATCAGCTGTGTTTACTCTGGGAGAACTTCTGTGCTGGAGACACCCTTATGAGACAAGACTTGCAAAAGCCTCTGTGCTCAGCTTGGATGGGGCGGAGTCTCAGGGTGGAGCAGACAGCACTGGTTTCCCGTTAGCCCTGCCCTAAGAGGCCCCTGGGTTTCAGTGTCCCATGGTAATCGCTGCAAGCACCTCTGAGAGAAAGCCGCCCTCGAGTTTCGCCCGCTGCCAGACAGTCCAGTTTCTCCCCGTATGAGTCTGCATCCCCAGAATCTTGCCCAGAACTGGAATTCAGAGCAGTCGGGAGCTTTTGTCTCCCTCCCAATTGAGAAAGCCAGCCTCATACTCAAGTTGTCAGCACTCTCCACGCGCACGCCTCCGTACCTCTACCTTCTGCAGTTCCTCTGAGTCCCAGTGAGCTTTCCTCTTTCCTGACAGTCCATTTTCTCCCCGTGTGAGTCTGGGACCCCAGAGTCTCACCCGGAACTGGAGTTCAGAGCAGTCGGGAGCTTTTATCTCTCTCCCAATTGAGAAAGCCAGCTGCGTACTCAGTTGCCAGCCCTCTCCATGCACGCGCCTCTGTACCTCTGCCTTCTGCAGCTCCTGTGAGTCTCAGTGTGCTTTTCTCTTTCCTTCTAGTTGTAGAATTTCCACTCAGCCAGCCTTCCTGTGGTTCTGGAATATGTCCGTTTTGTCTTTTAGTTGTAGTTTTGAAATTGTTGTGCAAGGCAGCAGTTTAGGTGTTTACCTATGCCACCATCTTGGTTTCTCACCCCAGGCTTTTTCTTGTAAGTGGCTTTTGATTGGCTTCAATCAGTTTTGAGAGTGCTTTCTTGTGGTGCCCCGAATCTAGGCACATTTTTTTCAGGCATGACATTCCAGTCAAAATCTTGGTTAATAAAACCACAATTGGAAAGCAGTCTTACTGAATTCATGCAAAGAAACGTATTGCCATGATCCACTCATTAAGAATTGCCAAATTCTAGAGGGATAGGTAGGGAGAAAAATACATAATTTATTAAACTGTTTTAATATACCAAAATAAGATTTATTCTCTTAACTTTTTTGTACTTTGGTGTTGTTGGCAAAGGCACTAATTGGATTTCTACTATCTGGCTCCCTGAGTTGGTTGATTTAAGCTATTTACTCTCTGGTTGGGGAGGAAAAATGCAAACCATTTACTCTTTTTTTGTTGTTGATAATCCTCACCAGAGGATATTTTTCCCATTGATTTTTAGAGAGAGTGGAAGGAAGGGAGACAGAGAGAGGGCAACATTGATGTAAGAGAAAGATATCCATTGGTTGCCTCCTGCATGGCCCCGACTTGGGGCCGGGGATTGAGCCTGCAAATGAAGTACATGCTTTTGACTGGAATTAAACCCAGGACCCTTCGGTCCACAGGCTGACACTGTATCCACTGAGCCAGAACGGCTAGGGTCAAACCATAAATGTCTTAAATGTCCTTGGTTTAGGGAAGATAGGATTTACTAGATGATTGCAGACTGCTTGGCATCTAGATTTTCTAGATGGCTGCAAACTGCTGTTTAAATATCTCAGTTTTCCTATTCTGCTTGTCCTGGCTTACTGGCCTGTGTCATTTATATTACTTCCTTTTAACATTTCTCCCTACAAACCTTCTATAATTTTCATAAACCTTTTTACAACTTTCACAAAATTTCTTATAATTTTAACGTACTTTCTTTTTCCTTTATAATGCATATCTATGCCTCATGCCTTCTATTACCAAACCTATACAATTTTTTTCCAATTTAATTATAATTCTTAACTCTTAGAAACCTTAATTCTCCAATGATAACCAAAAAGTAAACAACCAGCATTTCTTAGATTGACATTTATGAACACACTCACTTTCAAGAAACACACCTTCAACAAAGCACATTACATTAACAGTTCCAAATCTAGTTTATGAATTTTCTTTAACAAAAGGTAAAATCAGGTGAACTTAAAACTTGCTATATTTAAATGTATGTCATTTAACCCAGCAATGCTTCAAAGCTTTTAAGTTACCAAAGACTTTGGAAAATTATGTATAGGCATATGAGGCTGGAGAAAAGGCGGTGTGGGGTGGGGGAGAAGCAGGCACCACAGCCTGTTCTAGGACTGTAGTTTCCCGGCCACCAGCTACTTGGATTTAAAACTGCCACATTTTCCTTAGAGATAACATGCTAAGGTTTGGGTGATAATGAGTTCAGCTTCTGATAGTAGCAAGACTGTTAAGTGTTTTCAGTGTTTTCTTTACAGTAAAGAAAGTTCTTTGGGAAGGGGGGTGAGAAGGCTCTGAGGTGAGAGCAGTTTTTTAGACCATTAAAGGGGGTGAGAATGCTGGCCTTGGGGTCCCTTCCTCACGCATCATAGAGGGGCCTTGCGAGAAGACCAAAGTTGGGAACCCAGAGGAGAAAGTACCAGTGAGCCCGAGAAAGGAAACTATATCTTGTCTAGAGGAGGGGACAGTCATGGAGGAGATAAGGCGTTTATGGCCTAAGTTAATGGTTTGACTTTGTGGGGTGAGAGTGAAATGAGGTAGGTGACTGTGGTTTGGGACAACTGGGCTTTATGGGGGAATACACGGTAGCCCTGTTGGGCACTGGGATAGAATGAGAAAAGAGTGGATAAAGGGGGTATTTAGTAAGATGCAGTGTAGAGGTGAAGTGGTTAATGGCTGTGAGACTAATCTAACCCCGGAGGGCAAAATAATTGGCCCCAGTGTCAATTAGAAAGGAGATCGGCTTACCTGCCACCACAATCATTACCTGAGGCTCTGTCCTAGTGATGTAAGTCTGTGAGGCCCTATCAGCCTGGGCAGCTTCAGTCTTTGGTGGCCATTCCCAGGAGATCCAGAGGGTGGCTCTGCTGGACTGGCTGAGGTCTGACCTGGAGAGGCCAGACTATAGTCTAATTTGCATTGGCCTTCCCTTCCACACCTTGGACAGGGCCCAGGTGGGGGTCTCAGGTTTGGGCAGGACTTGGGCCTGTGTCCTTCCTTGTCCCATTTGAAGCATAGGCCCGGAGGAGGCTTAGCCCCTCCCTTGGTTGGAGGACCGGTACTTCGTTTGGGGTTGTGAGAATAGTGCCTAGGAGCTGAAAGGCCTCCTCCTGGCTTCAGTCTTGGCCTGATCTTGCCTTTGTTTTGGGATTTGGGTCTCCTCATCTCTATTATTAAAGACTGTAAAGGCCAGGTTACGAGGTCTCTTTGAGGGGTTTGTGGACCTGTGTCTATTTTTCAGAGTTTGTGGTGTATGTCAGGGGCTGATTGAGATATAAAATGGGTGTTCAGAAGAAGGGTTCCCCCTGGGAAGGTGAGGTCTAAGGTGGTAAATTTCTGCAAGGCCTCTGTGAGATGGGAGAGGAAGAGAGCTGGGTTTTTGTCAGAACCTTGAGTGATCCTGTTAAGTTTGTCATAGTTAACTGCCTTAGAGGCAGCCTTTTTGAGTCTGGCAATGAAACAGGTGATCATATGGCTACGGAGCCGGCGTGCTGGAGAATTGACCTGATAGTCCCATCTCGGGTCAGTTTGGGGGACAGCGTCAGCACCAACCTGGTTTGCCACCGTGTCCTGTCTATGGAGGGCATCGGCGTAGTCCTGAGCTGCTAGCCAGAGGCACTCCTCCTCTGGGGTTAGAGAGGACAGGATGACGTAGATGTTATGCCAGGTCACGTCACAGGGTGGGGTCAGGTACTCACATTCCTTAGTAAAGGTGGTCAGGTCAGTGGAAAAAGACCCAAGACACCTCTCAATCTGTGCGAGGTCAGACATGGAAAATGTGTACTCAGACAATACCCTTGGCCCTGGCTACCTCTCGGGAGGGAAGGACGGGGGCTGGAGGCTGGGTTGCCTGGGAATGAGTCAGAAGGGTGCTCGGTAAGGAGGCTGAGGAGGTGGACAAAGAGATGGAGTCCTAAGACAGCGGAACAGTCGGAGGAGGGACATGAGGTGGATTCGGGGGACCCATAGGGGAACAGAGAACCAAGTGATTGGAAGGGTCAAAGGGAGGGATGAGGGACCTGACAGGTCGGAGAAGGAAGGATCAGAAGCCTCAGGGTGGAAAGGTTTGGCGTTGGCAGAAGGGGGCTTTGAGTGGAGAAGTAGGATTTGATAAGTAGAGCAAGTTTGACAGAGAAGGATGATTGCGGAGTGTAGGGGATCTCTAACCATTTCCCATTATGGTGACAGAAATTGTCTAAGTCCCAGGGACTATTAAATCGTAAGTTCCATTCTCGGGCCAGTGTGAGTCACTGTCTAATTTATATTGTGGCCAGGCAGTATTACAATAGAAGATAAGGTGCTTTGGCGGGACCTCTGTGGAAAGGCCAAGTGTGTTAAGATTACAGAGGAGCCCTAACCGGTTTGGCTCAGTGGATAGAGCGTCGGCCTGAGGACTGAAGGGTCCCAGGTTCGATTCCGGTCAAGGGCATGTACCTTGGTTGTGGGCACATCCCCAGTAGGGGGTGTGCAGGAGGCAGCTGATCAATGTTAAAAAAAAAAAAAAAAGATTACGGAGGAGACATCCCAGAGAAGTGTTTTCTGGGGGGAGGGGTGACGGAAAAACAATTCCCCATGGTGTAAATTAGGAAGAGGATGTAAGCAACAAAGGGAGACCCGGGAAGCCAGGAGGACATCCCCACCGTCTACTCAGACTCCAGAGAGAGAGGAAAACAGTCTGATCCAGAGGCTGGACTGGAGAGGATTTCTGGCCTAGCGCTAGGTCTTTCTTTGAGACGGAAAACAGCAAATCAGAAATCCGAAGGGTGATCCAATTGTTACTTAACTGGAGATGAAATGAACTGGTGTAGAGTGCAGGGGAGAGGAGATTAGCAATGGGAAGGAGGGTTCCCCATCCCACATCCTCCTTGGCTGGTTCGGGAGGGCTAATAAGGGAGGGAGGCCATGTCACCCAAGTTGGATTTGGAGGTAAGCCCAGGTCGAGCAGCCTCTGCCTACTGCTCTCTGAGTAGCAAATTCGGGGTGATGGCTCCTTTTCTCCGTGAAACCCCCGGGGTTTTTGGCACCAAATATTAGGGTCGCCGAAGAAGAAATGCATCAGGCCAAAGTGGTAAGGGATTATAAATTTATTAGGTCATCTGGAGACCAGATGGGCTGAGCCCCATAATGGCATCAGCACCCAGGGACTGGGAGTCAGAGATTTTAAAGGACTCCAGGCAGACTTTTTCTGGCTGGATTCTGGGCAAGTCCAGAGGGGAAAGATACTGGTCTTAGCAAATGGAATGTGGTCTAAGTGAAAGGGAATGTTGGTTGCAAAATGATCTAAAAGGACAGTTTCCACCCTATCTGGTTTGGCTCAGTGAATACAGCATTGGCCTATAGACTGAAGGGTTCTGGGTTCGATTCTGGTCAAGGGCACATGCCCAGGTTGCAGGCTCGATCCCTGGTAGGGGGCATGCAGGCGGCAGCCAATCAATGATTCTCTCTCATCATTGATGTTTCTAGCTCTCTCTTCCTCTCCCTTCCTCTCTGAAATCAATAAAGGTCAGTTTCCCAGGGAAGGGGTTATTGATTTGATTATTTGGTCAGACTTAACACTTTGAAAATAGATTTTGCAAAGAATGATTACCTCAGATTTAGGGCAAAGGCCGACTTCAGAAGTTTCCATTGTGTGGTCTGTTTATATTTGGTCATTTCTCTTTGATGATGAGATTTGGTTCATTTTATTACACATTTACTTAGAGAATTTAGAAGATATCTACTTTACCATATTACCTCTAGCCAACAAATTAAGTTAGGAATGAGGGTCAGATAGAGGGTTAAGATAATTTATCATATTCTGTTCAAGAGAAAATTTAAATAATTATTTGTCCCTTCTGGTAGGGGGAACAGGAAGCTTACTTCAAAAGAAGTTGTTCTTGCCAGGTGCGGTGGCGGCCTGTAGTCCCAGCTACTCTGGAGGCTGAGGCTGGCGGATGGCTTGGGCCCAGGAGTTCTGGGCTGTAGTGCGCTTTGCCCATCTGGTGTCCGCCCTAAGTTCGGCATCAATGTGGTGACCTCCCGGGAGCGGGGAACCACCAGGTTGCCTAAGGAGGGGTGAACGGGAGCAGCTCAAAGCTCCCATGCTGATCAGCAGTGGGAGCGCGCCTCTGAATAACCACTGCACTCCAGCCTGGGCAACATAGTGAGACCCTGTCTCTAAAAAAATAAATAAAGAGAAAGAAAAAAATAAAAGAAGTTCTTTTAAAAGTTAATAAGTAGTTCAGATACAAATGGTATGCCTTGAAATGTTTCAGTACTACTTCTGTGTCCTAGCCCCTTTCCAGAGGCAATCAATTCTAAATTATTTTTAAATACTAAATCCTTAATGTTTTAGACCATTTGCAAGCATCTCTCCATAGGTAAAAATTTATGTTTAAGTTTTCATGTGTGGAAGTTTGGGCATCAACCTTTAGTATTTACTTTGTGTAGAATCTTTTGTGTACATGTATAAATGTTTGCATATATTTATAAATTTACATATTTATTAGCCAAAGGGTGGGGCAAAAGTAAGTCTAGAGTTGTTAATATGGAAATAATACAATAGTTAATAAATAGCAATACAAGAATAAACTGTTCTGTGTACTCACAATTGTAAACCTACTTTTACCACACCCTATATATAATTTGATTCATAAAGTAAAATGTAGTATAGTCAATTAAGAAAACAAGGAGAAAAACATCATCTGATTACCTTAACAGAACCAGTATAATCATTTTAATGTAGAATAATTAATAAAGAAAAATGTAGGTTTAAATTTTGGGCATATAGTAATTCTACATATTTTCTCCCTTAACCACAAGAATTTCACATCGAGCATACTGGATCTATGACTCATTGCTTATGATGGAAATGAATTTCTTAGTAATATTGCTCTTGGAACCAGGAGCAGGGAACTAACCTTTATTGAAGAGAGGAAACTAGAGATTGGAAAAAAAAGTGAGGAGGTTAAATAAGGGTACATATTTTTATTATTCAACTCTGAAAAAAATAAAGGAGGAATCAAGTTGACAAATCAGATTTTGGGTTCTTAGAACTGACTGTTTCTCTTTTTCTTAGAAAGGAATGGATTGGAGGTGTGTACAGGATAAGCTGACATTTGGTTATATTTTGAGGTGGGAATTGGAGGATTTGTTTAAAAAAGAAAGGAAAGGACCTTTTCAAGTCTTGCATTCAGTTTATGTTGGCACCACAATGGAGCTTCGGCAGCAGGGACCAGAGACTCCAAGTCATAAAATGTAAAGGGATTGAATGCTTGCATAGAAGGACAGAAATCTAGCTCTGCCTCAAATAAAAATTAATTTATAAGTCTCTTGGTAGAATCACAGGGAGGGCAATCTCCACAAGTTTCTGGAGAACAATGGATGATTGTGGAATTAATGGTACATTACCCAGTATTACTGACTTAAGTAAAATGTCAGTAATAATCTTATTTCTTTTTATCATTTACTAGTGGCCTGGTGCACAAATTCGTGCACATTGAAAGGAAATTAATTAGAAGAAATATTTTAATATCACTATTCGCCCTTTCTCTGTAATAGAAGTGTCAACCAAATTCACGATCGGCAATGACAGATTGAAACACACCTGTGCGATTGGCACCGCGAGAGCTTTATATATATAGACTTTCCTAGGATCACCTGGAAGTCGTATTGGTGTGCTTTGTAACTCCTCTGGTCTGTGATAGTTTTGTAGGCCTTCCTTGTTTTTGATGCCCTTGCCCTTATGAGGCCCATTGTAGAATTCTCCTCAATTAGGGTTTGATGATTTTTCTCATAATTTGACTTGGTATGGTTTTTGAGACGAATACACAGAGGTGAAGTGCCCTTCTCACCACATCATATCAAAGAGTACATGATATGAACATAACATCACTAATGATGTTTACCTCAATCTTTTGGTTAAGGTAATGTTTGCTAGGTTTCTCTACTATATAGTTAGCTTCTCTTTCTGTATTCTGTCCTTTAGAAATGAGTCACTAAGTCCAGTCCTCATTCAAGGTTGGGGGAGGAGATAAACCTACTAGTATTTGGAATTCTGTAAGGAAGATGTGCCTCTTTCCTTGTCTTTGGAGTATTTTAAAGCAAGCCACAGCCCTAACCGGTTTGGCTCAGTGGATAGAGCGTCGGCCTGTGGACTGAAAGGTCCCAAGTTCGATTCCGGTCAAGGGCATGTACCTTGGTTGCGGGCACATTCCCAGAAGGGGGTGTGCAGGAGGCAGCTGATCGATGTTTCTAACTCTCTCTCCCTCTCCCTTCCTCTCTGTAAAAAAACCAATAAAATATATATTTAAAGCAAGCCACATATAACATGCATTGATACGAACATTTTTCTAATTCCTGATAAAAATTACATTTCAGAGGGGTTGTAGCAGTTAAACTGTAGAATTAGGAATGTATGATGAAACTTTCATTGTACTTTGTGTTTTGTTTTTAGGTGAAAGTTCACATTTTAATTTGCATGTTTTAGATGACTTACAGTGACCTTTAAAAAAAGTTTCTTAATTAGCTATAGTTCCTCTTTTGGGAATCACTTTTTTCCTTGGGCCTTACCTATTTCAAAAAAATGTTATACACTTTCTTGGCTATTTTAACTCTTATGTCTCTGAGACACTTGAGATTTATTTACATTTTGCTTACTGGCCCTTAATTTTTAATCATCTTCATGGTCTTGTCTTTTATTCACATCTCACTACCATATCATTCTTAGTCCTATTGTAGACTTTTAATTTTTTTTCCCTTCTGTTATATTTACCTCCTGGAAGGAAATTTACTAGCCATTGGTGAAGCAAGAAATAAGCAAGTAAGGCCATCTTAGGCTAAAGTCATGTAATGTTAGTTCCATTCCAAATTAATGTGAGAACTATTGTGGGTTAATCTATCTTATGTTTGGATTATTTGCTTTAAAAAAATTCATGACTGATTCTCCCAAGAATTTTGTATTAAAAGCACTTTTAGCCCAAGCCATTTGGCTCAGTGGATAGAGCGTTGGCCTGCAGACTGAAGTGTTCCAGGTTTGATTCTGGCCAAAGGCATGTACCTCGGTTGCAGGCTCGATCCCCACCCAACCATTTAGATGTGTCTGTCTCTCTCACATCGATGTTTCTCTCTGTCTCTCCCCCTCCCTTTCACTCTCTCCAAAAAATCAATGGAAAAATATCCTCTGGTGAGGATTAACAACAACAAAAAGCACCTTTAAAATACTAATTTGAAATGTATTACAAAAATAGCTAACCTGTTTGAAAATTACTTTTATAATCTGAGATATATGCTTATATTATATTTTGGGAATTTTATTATCCCTAGTTATTAATAAAATATACCTTCTTTTAGAAAAGAAGTTTAGAATATAATAGTTTCTTAAAAGCATATATCCCAAACCACATATTTCTTCTGTAATACAAGGAACCAAAATGAACTCTCACACACAAACATATAAACACTTTCTCCCTAAATCTTTAATGGTTTGGAAGACATTTTCCGACCCCCTTCATTGAGTCCTTAACCACTATGGCAACAAAAAATAGCTCCAAAATAAAAGAGCTGAAGTAAAATTGTCAAAGAAAATTCAGGGTTTGTTACTATCCTTCAGTTCCTCCTGGAAGAAATCAATGTGTTAAAAAATTACAGAAAGTGAAAACACTTTCCAAACAATATTTTATTATTATCATTGTTATTTTCACTTGCCCTGTTGGGATTTTAGATGTATTTTTCTGTGGTTTGCAATTGTCTTAACTCTTTAGCTAATAGTCTGAGAAGATAGTTAAGTAAAAAGATGAGTAAAAAGAGACACTTATTAATCTGGTTTTGGCGCCATCTAGAAGGAAGGGAAGAAAATAACCTATAAAAAGTTCTCAATGTTATTATTATATAACAATGGATTAATATTCAATAATATAAAGAGCTAAAATCAATGAAACAAAAGGAGTTTCAAAAATAAGAAATATAAATACCAATAAACTTGAAAGCTGTACAGTCTTATTAGAATTAGGAAATAAAGTCAATGAAATATATTTTTTGATCCTGACATCCTGGCAAAAATATTTTTTAAAAAATTGATTTTAGAGGGGTGGGAAGAGACAGAAAGCCTGATTGGAGATCGAACCTACAACCTTGGCACATGGGGATGACACTCTAACCAACTGATCCACCCAGCCAGGGTACAATTTTTTTTTTTTTTAGTATATCCATATATAATTGCACTATAAGTGATAGTAATAGTGATACTGAATGCAATTACTATGCTGTACAATTTGTAATTTGTACTGTGTGCTGTTGATAGAATTAAAATTGCTAAAGACTTTTAGTAAACGCCTTTACATCTAGAGATTTAATTTTGTTTGTATCCTGTTCTACAGAAATATGGGCACATAAACTTTTCTATAACATTATATTAACAAAAAATTGGAAAGGTCCTAAGTAATCTCTACTAAAGATTTGCTAAAATTGTATGTACATGTTTTGGAGTATTAAAAAGAATGAGAGGTAGAACTTTATGTATTGAAAGGTCTCTAAAGCGTTTTTACGTTAGGAAAAAGCAAGTTGCAGAACATGTATAATATAATCTCATAAAACCCACCAGGATGATACATGTGTATATATAATTCTAAGGGTGTAATTACATATAAAATCACCTGGTATTATTCAGAACAGACTGCTAACTGAGGTGGTACCTCGGGGGAAAGGGAGAAAAACTGGGGAGAGAGGAATGGGAAGGTTGACATTTTTCATGTTACTCTGTGTGCTTTGGGGGATACCACTGATTCCAAGTGATCTGATAAAGATAAACATCACTGATAATGTTTCTATCTTACTATTTCCTACTAGGAGGGTTTGGCCTAATTAAGAACCACTTTTAAGAAGTTTATTTCCCAAGGAATCAATTCTCTATATAAGCATGTAGTTCCATGGCATAATTCTAGAAAGCACACTGTAACAAAACTATAGTATCTGTTTTTTCACTCCTTCCAAAGTTGTAAGCAGGCAATTAAATTTGATTCCCCAGTGATGACATAAAGTAAATTAAACCCACCCAGCATGAGCTGAAGTGTTTAAGGTTCTAACAGCAGACAATAACTTAGTTAACAACACTGGAAAATTCCCTCAGCGCATATAGAAACTGGATGACTCGACTGACATATTACAGCCGAACTCTACCAAGAAAGGTTTGTTAGTTGTAGTGGATGGAGAAAATGAACCGGATCTGAGGGATGTGGGGAATTGTATTTGTCTTCTCAACATACAGAGTGCACTATTTTACTACTTTTCTGGGTTGAGAGTTTAGGAGTGGATGGTTTGAGAGATTTAAATGTATCCACTTATTTTGTGCTTTATGCTGCCTGAAAAGTCACCTATAAACTGTTGCTTAATTTAGGCCAAGATTGGTATCAAACATATTAATTATAATGGGAAAATACTGATACATAAGTTAGATGCTTATAATGGAAATTTTCAAAGTAAAATTATGTAGGAATATATATTTATACCTATTAACTTGAATAATTATCAACAGTTTCATCTTTTTTTCATCTGTGCTTATATTTACTTCACTATTTCCTCTCCTGGATTTTTTTTTAATTTTGAAGTTTTTTCAGTGCACGTTTCATATTTTTATGACTTAGGCCTTTTGTAACTGATAGTAATAAAGATGGTTGTCTTCAAGGGTCAAGCCCATGCCTATGGTATTATTTAACACTAGAGGCCCAATGCACGAAATTCATTCAAGAGTAGGCCTTCTTTCCCCTGGCTGCCAGCACTGGCTTCCCTCTGGCACCCGGGACCTGGGTCCCCTCCGCCTGCTGGCACCCGGGACCTGGCTCCCCTCCGCCTGCTGGCAGGCACCCAGGACCTGGGCTTCATCCGGAAAGATGTCCGGTCTAATTAGCATATTATGCTTTTATTATTATAAATTGTTCTCACATTAGGGATGTATGTTGGGGAGGTGAACACTCCTCTGAAACGTGAAAGGCAAAAGTATTGTTTTTATTTATTTATTTAAATGTTTTTATTGATTTTAGAGAAAGAGGAAGGGAGAGGGAGAGAAATACTGATGTGAGAGAGAAATACCAGTCGGCTGCCTCCTGCGCATGAGAAACATCGATTATCTCCTGTACCTACCAACTGAGCCACACAGGCCAGGGCAGAATCATTGTTTTAGATTACTTTCTGTCCAGAGCCTCTTCTAGGCTGATTTACTGGGATTCTGATTAAGTAACTCAGTTCTATCTTGCCCTGGATAGAGTAGCTTCATAATATCTCGGCATCAAGGGATTTAAATGTGGGGTGGGATTGGTTAAGTTTTTTGTTTGTTTGTTTTGTTAAGTTTTTTGCTTAGCTGCTGGTGTGCTGAGATCCAAGCCAGAAGAAATGTTTGCATTCTATTTTTTTTAAGTACTATTAAGTGGAAACTCTTAACTGAAAATTGAATAATACTTAAAACAGCTCAAGTTTACATGAAGAAAATTCCATAGAAGAATAACACTATTGAGGAATGTCTTATTTATGAATATATTTTCTTATTTTACTGGAGAGGCTAATTAAAACTGATGTATACTTAAAAATTCTAGTTGATTTATGTGCTCCTGGCATATATAGACACAGAGAAAATAAACCTTGGCAAAAATCAGTAAATATTTATTCATTGCTGTGGCTTACTCAATGAGGGAGGTGTTTACAGACAGACTGATGACTAAGATAGGTTCCTGCCCTTAAACTGTGTGGGTTTAAAAAAAATTTTTTTTAAATGGGTGATAACACATCTCCCTTTCTTTATAAAAGTCAGTTTGCTAGTACAGTAATTCCTCACTTAATATCATTGATGGGTTCTTGGAAACTGTGACTGTCAGTGAAGTGATGTATAAAGAAACCAGTTTTCCATAGGCTAACATATAAATAAGAGTTAAGTTTCTATGGCATATTTCTGGTCACAGAAACATGACCAAACTGCTATATAAAGACCTAAAACACTTCTAATATTAAACATTGAAATAAAAGTGAGCTGTACAGACATTTAAGAAAGATGAATAGCCCTGGCCGGTTTGGCTCAGTGGATAGAGCGTCGGCCTGTGGACTGAAGGGTCCTGGGTTCGATTCTGGTCAAGGGCACATGGCTCGATCCCCAGTAGGGGGCGTACAGGAGGCAGCCGATCAGTGATTCTCTTTCATCATTGATGTTTTTATGATGTTTCTCTTTCCCTTTCTCTTCCTCTCTGATATCAATAAAAATATATTTTAAAAAAAGATGAATAAAAACAAATAAGATAATTTTAAAAAATATATATTTTATTGATTTTTTTACAGAGAGGAAGGGAGAGAGTTAGAAACATTGATGGGAGAGAAACATCAATCAGCTGCCTCTTGCACACCCCCCACTGGGGATGTGCCCGCAACCAGGGTACATGCCCTTGACCGGAACCGAACCTGGGACCCTTTAGTCCGCAGGCCGACGCTCTATCCACTGAGCCAAACCAGTTAGGTCAATAAGATAATTTTCTTTTCTAGCCTGCTTATTCTACTTCAGGATGGCGGGTGGCCAGAGCTTCTCCCCACAACTCAGGGTGCAAGGCTTGAACCCACCCTGGACAGGACACCTTTCCATCTCAGGGACAGACACACACACACACACACTCTCACTCAGACTGGGAAAATGTAGACACGCCAGTTCACATGACATGCACATCTTTGCCATGTGGGAGGAAACCTACGCAGACATGGGGGGAACTTGCACAGACAGTGGGTCCTGCTGGGGATCAATTTTTTTCTTCTCATCAACATTATAACAAAACTGTTATTGGAGGACCTACTGTACTTTCTTAGCATTTCTGTGTTTAGAGGCTCCAGAACTGGATAGGTGTTAAGCCCTTTAGTATTTGAATTTCATTTTAAAAAATCTTAGTAAAATATCTTTTAATTTTAACTGACATTTTATTGGCCTGGGGAGGCACAGATTGGGAGGAAGGAAGGACCAGTATTTGTAAGTGGACACTTGCTTATATCACACCAGCAGTCTGAGCCCTTTTTTTTCCCTTATGGACAATTTGAAAAGATAGTTGAGAAACAAGCTTTCAAGGGTAACTTTATGTATAAGGGTGGATTATATTTACTTTCAGGGTTTTCTGTGTTGGATATATATAGTCAGTTCTCTAACATGAAGGCTAATCAATTTTCAAAGAAAGGTGTGGACACAGAGTGGCCTCAGACAGAACTAGGAAGTAGTCAGAATTGATATTTGGTGTTTCCTACTTCTGGAGAGTTAGGCTTTTCAGCTCAGGTTATCTCTAACGCCACTTACCCTTTCAATCCCTATTTACCCTTACTTCAGAAATCAGATGGGAAGTAGGTTGCCCTGATTGTTCTACAATTGATTTCATCTCAGTATTAATATTTCCCCAAATCATCACATAGAAATCTGCCTCATACTTTTCAGCAGCTGTAAAGGATGTACTTATACTATCACTTATTTGATCAAAACCACGGGGATGAACACTTTGCATTATCATTAAAAATTTTTTTCTATTGATTTGAGAGATAGAAAGTTCTATTTGTTTTCCCACTTATTTATGCATTCATTGATTCTCGTATGTGCCCTGACCAAGATTTGAAACCATAGCCATGGTGTATCGGGATGACATTCTAACTGAATGAGCTACCTGGTATATAATTCATGTAAGATTAGTACTAAATTCATAGATATAGGTTATTAATAAATATGAACTAAAAAGGACTATTTTGAATTGTACAATATATGAAATTTTCATAGCTCAAGAGAAAAAGTAACTCGGAATGGTAGTCTTACAATATTTTTTCCTTCTTCTAGATTTAAACAGTCAAGTTAAATCAAGCTGGGTAATCATGGCAGAAGGAGGATTCGATCCCTGTGAATGTGTTTGCTCTCATGAGCATGCGATGAGAAGGCTGATCAATCTGGTGAGATGAACAGGACAGTCCTATTCAGAACTGAACTGTACTGCTTCTGCTCTGTTTTTGTGAAAAAGTTATGGAAAAATTTTCATCTGATGGTCACTAAAATTATTTCATAATTGAAATTCCACAGTGGTTTAAGTTATGGTTAAAATACTTACCAGCAATTATTTTATTAAAGATAAAAACAAATTTCTTTATTTATGTTAGATTTATGTTAGTGAAATTCCCCATCATGGTTGGGTAACATTCTGTCTATAGTCATTAGCTATATGGAGCTTGTTTACCTGATAAATTGCTGTGAAGTCAGTTTCTGTTAATGATATAGTTCAAATCCTACTCCTTCAAATGGCATGACAATAAAAATCTCTATGCAAAGCATTTCAAAATCCAAATTATTTAACAGAGGCAGATTTCTGACCAACATACTTTGTTTGGATAGTAGTCTATAGACTTTGAAGGAGATTTGAATTCTGGTGTTTTTAAGATTTTCCTGACCTATAAGCTTAAATATGGGCTATTTATGCATTATACTTTATACTTTTTATGTACAAAAGGAGAAATTTAACCATTATTAACAATAAAGCATATTGTTATGTTATACATTATAACATTTTGTTGTTTTAGAATACTCTTATACAGAGGTATATTGTCGTTGGCCAGTTAAAGGCAGGCACCAACATTTGCTCAAATATTTGAATTGTTGGTAGTTAATAAGGTTTTCTGCTGACTCGGTGTCTATATATAGTGACCAGAAGTGTATTTCTTGTAAATGATATTTCTTTTAGAATCAGCATATACTGAGACATATGATCCTCAAGAATGCCTTAGAGAGAAAGCAATAAACTAAGAACTTATAAATTAAATCTTACTCTTGTGGATATAGAAATATAATGGCAATGTAATATCTGTGATAACTTAATATAAAAATACATGAGTCTGAGGAAAGAATATTTTAAAAAATACTTTCTCCTATGTATTCATGAAGTTAAAGAGCTGATAATTTTTATTTCTAAATTCAAATATAAGGCAAAATTTTTTTTCAAGTTACTGTGATATTAGGAACAACTTTTAGGTCATCTTTTACTCTGTTCTTCTAACCCCATAGCTAATGCAGAAACAAATCCTTTAAGCTCAAAACATATCCTTAAAAACATATCCAGAACCTAGCCATTTCTCACACCTCCAGTGCAACATCCTGGTCTAATCTATAATCATCTCTTGCCTGGATTATTAAAATTAGCCTCCTTATAAGTCTCCTCTTGCCATACCCACTCCCCTCAGGTTCAGTCTCACTACAGCAGCCAAAGTGATCTATTTTTGATAAATGATAAAGGAGTGGGAAAAAGCTGTCTCAAAAGAATGTGATACTCTAAATCTCAGACAAAATATAATTCAAAGCCAAAACAATGATATGGAACACGGGAATTATATTGGCCAAAAAAGCCCAATTCATCAAAAAGATATAAACCTTTATGTCCTGAACAATAGAGAATGCAAAAACTACTAGAAATACAAAAAGAAGTGTTTTAGAAGTATCTGAGAAATGCTAGCGAAAGCCATAGAGATGCCTTTGGAGGTTAGAGAGAGAGTTGTGCAGGTCAGTATATGTTTGTAAGTGCATAGAAGAGGTTCCAAGGATATACCTCAGACTCCTAAAAGTTACGTTGGGGAGAGTTTGAAGGAAGTTGGGTTCTATTTTAAGTCCATAGAAAGCATCTAATGTAGGTTTTCCTTTCACAAATGAGGAAACTGAGATAAGAGAGGTTAAGTCACTTTTCCCAGGTGTTGGAGTTGGCTAGAGGGTGGCAGGCGATTCTCAATCTGACAGCTTAGCTCTAGGCCCTGCCTGCTTCTTTAGTACCATGCTCTGCTCCACTGCCTGTTGATCTCCTTCAGGCATTTAAAAAGCACTATATTTGAAATCAAGATGGGGGGGGGGGGGAAGACATCTGTAATACTTTCAACAACAAAGATAAATTTAAAAATAAGTAAATAGATAAGTCCTGGGATGGAAAGAAAGGAAAAAAAAGGGGGGGGGAAGGGAAGGAAAGGGAAGAGAAGGGAAGGGAAGGGTCCTGGGTTTGATTCTGGTCAAGGGCACGTACCTCAGTTGCAAGCTTGAAGGGAAGGGAGGAGGAAGGGAAGGGAGGAGGAAGGGAAGGGAAGGGAAGAAGGGAAGGGAAGGGAAGGGAAGGGAAGGGAAGGGAAGGGAAGGGAAGGGAAGGGAAGAGGGGAGGAAGGAAGGGAAAGGGAAAGGGAAAGGAAAGAAAGGAGGAGAAAGACTCTTCATTATATTTTTATGTTTAAAAACTTGTGAATATGCCCTAGCCGGTTTGGTTCAGTGGATAGAGCTTTGGACTGCTGACTGAAGGGTCCTGGGTTTGATTCTGGTCAAGGGCACGTACCTCAGTTGCAAGCTCGATCCCTGGCTCTGGTAGGGGCATGTGCAGGAGGCAACCAATCAATGTTTCTATCACATTGATGTTTCTCTCTAGGTTTCTCCACTACCCTTCCACTTTGTAAAAATCAAGGGAAAAATATCCTCGGGTGAGGTTTAACAAAAACAAAAAAACAAAACAGAACAAAAAGCTGTGTGAATGTATTGTCTATTCAAATAATTAATTTAAAAATAAAACTTTGTAAGCACCTTCAAAGGTATTAAAAGCAGTACAGTTACATACAAAAATTTGTAATTATAGACTTTTTCCATTGGAGAATAAAATTTTTGAATGTACTTTTAGGTGATTTGAAAAGAAAATACGATATTTTACAGTGTTTGGCTTTTCAATAATTCTAATAAGGTTTTCTTCTCTTTCACCTTCTTTTGATTTCTAAACTGGTAGAATTTTTTCTCATCAGAATGTAAAACATACATATAAAAATAGAAAAAATGTGTGTGTCTTCTAAGGCTCAATGATACAAATAGCAATTCAGACTCTGCTCTACTGCCTCATCAGTACTTATGTACGTTTTGATTACTTAGTTAAGTAAACTGTGCAACAAAGAATATAAATCTGATTTTCATTCATTTTATTGTCTATCTGCAATATGGACTTTACAGTAAATGGTTGTATCTCTTACTATATTTATAGGAATGTTTTAAAATGATACATTATAAACAGCATTTAAGTTCAAGGTTGATAACACTGCAGTACAAAAAATGCTCAATTTGGGGTGCTGGTGACAAAGCTTTACTTACTCTCTTGGCATGTCTCCTTCCTGTGATTTAATTTCATCACTGAGTTACACAAGTGTTAGACTGTTCTTAATGCAGTAGTATTTTGCCAGGTGCATCTATGCTTCTGTTTGTCTCAGGAATGCTCAAAAACATTAAAAATGGAGGTATTGCCCAGCCAGCATGGCTCAGTGGCTGAGCATCAACTTATGAACCAGGAGGTCATGGTTCAATTCCTGTTCGGGGCACATGCCCAGGTTGCGGCCTCAATCCCTAGTGTGGGGTGTGCAGGAGGCAGCCAATCGATGATTCTCATCATTGATGTTTCTATCTCTCTCTCCCTCTCCCTTCCTCTCTGAAATCAATAAAAAAAATATGTTAAAAAAATGGAGGTATTATCTGACATCCTATATAATAAAAGCCTAATATGCAAATTGTCCCCTCGGGCGGTCATTCGACTGGGAGTTTGACCGCTTGCTATGATATGCGCTGACCACCAGGGGGTGGCGTGGAACATGGTGGGCATCAGTGATGCAGTGCTGGCAGCAGGCAGCAGTGGAGACACTGCTGGCCCTGATGGGCCCCGACGAGAGCGAGACCACGGCAGCATGGTGGGGCAGGTGAGAGGGCAGCGCCACGCCATGGCGGAGTGCCAGGCGGGGCACAAGCTGGGGCCCAACACCTGCAGGCCACCCCGAGGGACCCCACCCATGCACGAATTCGTGCACCATGCCCCTAGTTACAGGTATTTTCTATCTTAGTCTGATACTCTTCAAATAGGACTCAAAAGATGTAGATATGAATATATAGTAAGTCTGTTTCAATTAAAATTAGTTATCTTTGTCATGTTACATATAATTCTGTGTTTTATTACTTAATATGGGAATATACACAGTGATAAAAAAGGATTTTTAGTGATGTTGTAGAATATATAGTAAGATGCCAACATAAAACCATAATCTAATTATACGTTATTCTTTTATGTTGTCTAGTATTTTTTGTGCCCCCTCTGAAGTCAGTACTCTTTTTTTAAAAAAAAGAGGTATTTATAATTACTGTATCTAGTTTGGGGTTTTTCCTTTTATTTTTAAAAAATTTATTTCAGAGAGGAAGGGAGAGAGATAGAAACATCAATGATGAGAGAGAATCCTTGATCGGCTGCCTCTTGCACGCCCCACACTGGGGATTGAGCCCGAGCCCACAACCCAGGCATGTGCCCTGACAGGGAATTGAACCATGACCTCCTGGTTCATAGGTCGATGCTCAGCCACTGAGCCATGCCAACTGGGCTAGTTTTGTTTTGTTTTAAAATATTCATATTTCCTTAAACCATATAAACTGCCTGGAGAGGGGCTTTTTTCTTTTTCTTTTCATTTCCATTGAAGCCATTTGTAAACTTATTCTGGCTTCATTCTTTTCTGCTCCCTTGCCACCACCTCCTTCTCATGTTTTCCTGACTGTCTCTTAGTATATAGTTTCTTCTATAATGATAGGTGTTTCAGAAAGAGAGAACAGATGGATTTAGAAATGTGAACTTGAATTATGTTCTGTTTTTCCTATTCTTTGTTGTAATCTAAGATTTGGAATGCAGATAATCCATTTTTTTTCCTTGTTTGTTTTGAGCTCTGTATTTCAGCTCTAATCTAAATAGTGTAATTTAAACTTTTACATCTTTAATTTACTTAAATGTGTTTCCGTATTAAAGTACTATAAGCTTGTGATCTGGGAGATCCTTGGTCAGATTCCTCTATATGGCCTGACAGCCCTGTGAATTGTGACTAATGTTTTTTGTACTTAAAGAAGTCATATTAAGACCTATTGGCTTTTACCTGGAAGAAAATGTGGGCCTGAAAATCTTCTTAAGAAACTTATCTATCCAGCAAATATATCTACTACTAGTATATTTTAATTTTTGTAAAATATAAGAATTGATATAAACCATATGTGAATATGTTCTTTTGAAAAAAAGCAACCAATGTATTAAAAGTAAGACTGAACTCCTCTGTCACTTCTCCAAATCTCGCTTATTCCCTAGTTCCCTAGGTAAATTTGATATGCATTTTCCCAGATCTTTCTAACAAATATATATTTGTATACTTTCCCGCAATTCAATAATAGTATTTAGCATTTTCCATGTTGCTACAAAGTCTTTTTAATCATATGATCAACTTACAAGCTTTATTTTAGTCAGTAAAGGAAATTTTATTGGACTTCTTTCTTAAATCTTAATGTTTTTAATCACTATCATCCAGGCACTGGAAGACTTAGGTAGTCTTCCTGCGGTAGAGTTTGTTTTATTTACAAGACAAAATAACTATTGTGTGTCCTCATGGTACAAAATTCACACAGTGCTAAATGTAGAAAGGGAAAGACAAAAAATCTCCCTGTGCCCCCAACTCTTTATTGCCACTTTATCAAATTTGAACTATTAACAGTTTCTTTTATATTGCTCCAGTTATTATGGCTGTATAAAAAATTATCCCAGCCCAAACCAGTTTGGCTCAGTGGATAGAGCATTGGCCTGCGGACTCAAGGATCCAGGTTTGATTCTGGTCAAAGGCATGTACCTTGGTTGCGGGCACATACCCATTAGGGAGTGCAGGAGGCAGCTGATCGATGTTTCTCTCTCATCGATGTTTCTAACTCTCTATCCTTCTCCCTTTCTCTCTGTAAAAAATTAATAAAATATATATTTTAAAAATTATCCCAAAACTTAATGGCATAAAACTACCTTTTATGAAGTTCACAAACTGTGTGTCTGGAGTTCATACAGAGCACAATGGAGGTGGTTTATCTGCTGTACAGTATCTGGGTTCTTAGCTGGAAGACTCAGGCTGGGAGCCAGAAACATCTGGAGGCTTTTGCTCACTCACTGTCTGGCAGTTGATGCTGATGGGCAGCTAAACCCTACTTAGTACTGTCAGCAAGAACACCTACATGTGGTCCTTTCAAGTGGCTGTGTGGCTTCATCACAGCATTGTGGCTTTGTTCCAAAGAGAAGGGGGAGGGAGAGAACCAGGCAGCAGCTGGAAACTTGTTATGATCTAGCCTAAGTCACATACATACAACACTTCTGCTAAACTCTTGGTTGTAACAGTCACAAGCTTGCTCTTAGGTTCAAGAGCAGGGGAAATAGACTTCGTTTCTTGATGGGGAGTGGCAAGATTCTGGAAGACTGTGTGACTGGTAATAGTGCTGTGGCTATTTTTATAAAATGTAACCTGCCACACATATCTTTCTAGAAATTTGTTTTACATAGGAGGGATTACTGTATAGTATGTATACATTTCTGCAACTCACTCCCCCCTACTTCATATATCTTTCCATATTAGCAATATCTTAGTTCAGGCTGCTTACAAACAGAAATGTATTTTTCATAGTTCTGGGTTAGAAGTCCAATATCAGGGTGCCAGCCTGGTTGGGTTCTGGTGAGAACCCTCTTCCGGGATGCAGACGGACATTTTCTTGTTGCATCCTCACTTGGTGGAAAAGAGGGTGAGAGAACATTCTGGGGGCTCTATTATAAAACCACTAATCCCACTCATGATGGCTCCACCCTCATGACCTAATCACCACTGAAAGTCCCCATCTCCCAATAGGGGGTTAGCATTGCAACATACAAATTTTGAGGAGACCACCCATTCAGTCCAAAACAGCAAATCAAAGTCAGGCTCATTTTTAGAATTTGTTTTTTGTGTATGTGTATCTTTTTCTTGGCCTTTCTTTTAATAACACATAAAATATGTGAATATCTAAATTACTATCACATGAAATGATACAGAAATATAGAGCAGAATGTCAAAGTCCCTCTCCCTATTGCCCACACCCCCTCCCTCCATTCCACCTCATGACCTCAATTGCTTGCTTGGCCGGAGCTTGCATTAAGTTTGTGGACTTTCATATGCCTATATATTTATGTATATGTCTTTATATATAATAAAAACAAACTGTACCATACGGGGATAGCATATAAATTATACTATTATCTTATTAGTGCCCATGAATTGTGTGATGATTTTTGGTTCAGTAAATTAACTCAAATTCAGATAGTGTTTTGTAGGATTAGGAAAAGTATGTGCATGTCATATGGTCAAAGCAGCCCAGCCTATTAGTGTTAGACATTAAAAAAATATTTTTAAAATATTCAGTCTTGCCTTTACCTGATTATTTGAAGCCTTGAGGCTTAAATGTGAGTAGATTATTGTGGTCCATCAAAATTATGTTTGTTAATGTTGTAGGAAAATATGTAGATATGCTGCTTAATCATTAAGGACTAAATGTGCTCAGAAATATTAGGTTTTAGCTGACCTCCCAGTTGAAACACTGAACTTCTGCAGTGATGTGATTATGCAGAAATACTTTAATTGAATGTACTTCGTCATTTCTTTAAAATTCCCCTCCTACAAAAGGGCTTCACCCTAGCCAGTTTGACTCCGTGGTTAAAGTATCAGCCTGCGGACTGAAGGTTCCTGGGTTCGATTCTGGTCAAGGGCACATGCCCCGGTTGCAGGCTCGGTCCCCAGTAGGGGGCATGCAGAAGGCAGCCGATCAGTGATGCTTTCTCATCATTGATGTTTCTGTCCTGCTCTCCTTCTCCCTTCCTCTCTAAAATTAATAAAAATATATATTTTTTAAAAAGGGCTTCTGTTTTGAATGGCACACATAGAGCAGCCTGATAATATATATATATATATATATATATATATATATATATATACACACACACACACACACACACACACAAATATATATATATATATATATATATATATATATATATATATATATATAAATAAATAAAAAATAAAATTTCCCTCCTATTGCCCTAGCCAGTATGGCTCAGTGGATAGAGCGTCAGCCTGGGGACTATAGGGTTCAATTCCGGTAAAGGGCACGTACCTCGGTTACAGGTTCCCTGGCCCTGGTCGGGGTGTGTGCAGGAGGCAACCAGTTTGATGTGTCTCTCTCACATCGTCACATGGATGTTTCTCTCTGTCTCTCCCTCTCCCTTCCCACTCTCTCTAAAAATGAGTGGGTGAGGATTAATAAATAAAAATAAAATTCGCCTGTAATTGTGGAAAATGTATCAAAACTTAAAATGCACATACCTTTATTCTAGTAATTTTATATTCCTTATCCTAAAAAGATTAATGAAGTGTTTAAGAATGTATTTATAGGAACATTCACCATAGCATTGTTTTTCTTTTTTTAAAATATATTTTTTTATTGATTTCAGAGAGGAAGGGAGAGAGAGAGAAGGAAACATCAATGATGAGAGAGAATCATTGCTCAGCTGCCTTCTGCACACCCTGCACTGGGTATGGAGCCCAGAACCCGGATATATGTCCTGATCAGGAATCGAACTGTGACCTCCTGGTTCATAGGTCAATGCTCAACCACCGAGCCATGTCAGCTGGGCAGCATTGTTTTTCATATACAATTTTGGAAATGATGCAATTAAATGGAATATTGTGCAGCATTAAAAGTTATGTAGAATTGGGTTTGGGCATTAAAAGATTTGCAACTAGTTAAGTATGACAAAAAGGTAGCAAAATAACATGAAGTGTTCTATTTTTGTAAAATTATGAGTACATGCAAATATATTACAAAAATGTATGTCAATTGAACACATTTAACCAAAATGTTAACAAAATGATTATCATTGGATGGTGGGATTTTGTCTATTTTGCTTACTGCTCTATTCTGACTACTAGAACATACTGAGCAACATCGGAATATAGGAAATTTTTTAAAGTCATTGTTTTGTTTTAATATGTTTTTATTTCAGAGAGGAAGGGAGAGGGAGAGAGAGAGAAACATCAATGATGAGAATCATCAATTGCTGCCTCCTGCACCCCTTCTACCAGAGATTAAGTCCGCAATCCGGCATGTGCCTTGACTGGGAGTTGAACTGTGACCTCCTGGTTCATTGGTCAATTCTCAAGTACTCAGCCACACCGGCTGGCCTGTTTTTTGTTTGTTTGTTTGTTTTAAGAGACTTTATGTTTTTATTTTCTTTTTATTTTTATTTATTTATTTTATTTTTTTTTATATTTTTAATCATGTTATGACTTCAATGGTTCTCTAATACTCAGCTCAATGTTCTAATTCTTTTTTTTAATTTTGTTTTTATTGATTTTTTACAGAGAGGAAGAGAGAGGGATAGAGAGTTAGAAACATCGATGTGAGAGAAACATCGATCAGCTGCCTCCTGCACACCCCCCCACCGGGGATGTGCCCGCAACCAAGGTACATGCCCTTGACCGGAATCGAACCTGGGACCCTTGAGTCCGCAGGCCGACGCTCTATCCACTGAGCCAAACCGGTTTCGGCCATGTTTTTATTTTCTATGTGAGGTTCTCTACCAAATCTTCAGATCCATAATGTAGACTCTATTTATATGGCTATGTTTCTTAAACCCCAAATTGAAACCCATGACCTGATGTTGATGACCATTTAGAACAAGCATGCCCAACTCAAAGGCTAACATGGTCCAAATAAACAAGGTTTAAGTTTATGTGGGCCTCAAAAAAACAAAAGCTTCAATTGTCATAGAAACGTAGGTTTATTTCGATAGAGACATGCTGAATACAAAGGGCTGAAATAAATGAGTAATCATTAACATAAAATAATAGAACATTTTAATAAAAAATTAATATTTTTTCTTGAACATTAACTTACCAGACACTGAATAATTGCACAAGTTAATAAGTGTAACACAAATAAACTTATTTTTCTTGTCTCTGAAAGCGAAATATTTCCTGTTGCGCACACCAAACAAGTCAGTACAAGACTAATAAGTTGGCAGTCGGCTGCTAAAATATTCGCTGCTAGTATTAGTGGAGAGAGATGGTACGCCTGCACGTAAGGTGCATAAGGGAAATTAATGCAACACGATTATAGTAATCAGTCATTAACAACTGTTGTCATTAGTTATTAATAATTATGTATAACAGGATATTGTAAAAATTAAGCTACGAAATTTTTATTAAAACGTTTCTTACATACCGTTATATTGGCTGGGCCACAAAAATATTCATGCTGCGTGTTTGACATGCTTGACTTAGAATATTTTAAACTGGGCACATCTTATTTTCCATCTTCATTTTCAAAAATAGCTTGATTTTAAGCTGGCAGTGAATTGAGTTGTTGCAAATAAAGTTGACACATGAATTTCTGAGGAATTTGAAAGCAAATAGACTTTTAAAATCTGAAAACCTTATTTTAGCAAAATGCACATAGAAGGCACTTGTTAAATTTTTTCAGATAGGCCCCGGCTGGGTAGCTTAGTTGGTTAGAGTGTTGTCCAATGCACCAAGGTTGTGGGTTCAATGACTGTTTAGGACACATACGAGAATCAACCAATGAATGCATAAGTGGAACAACAAGTCGATGTTTCTCTCCCTTTCTCTCTCTCTCAAATAATTTTTTTTAAAATATATTTTATTGATTTTTTTACAGAGAGGAAGGGAGAGGGATAGAGAGCCAGAAACATCGATGAGAGAGAAACATTCATCAGCTGCCTCCTGCACACCTCCTTCTGGGTATGTGCCCGCAACCAAGGCACATGCCCCTGACCGGAATCGAACCCGGGACCTTTCAGTCCGCAGGCCGACACTCTTATCCACTGAGCCAAACCAGCCAGGGCCAAATAAATTTAAAAAAAAAAAAATGAAAAAGTATATTTGTCAGATAAATGGATACTTTTCTGTATTTATGTTTTGAGGAAAGCCATAGGAGTCTTACGCTCAGATATTTTCAAACCAACGTTATGACTGTGAGCTGTGTGAGGTCTGGTCAGAGAGAACATTGACTAGGACACTTATTCATTGATTTGAAAGAACTTTTTTGTTGTTGGTTTTGGAGTTTAGTTTAAAAAAATATTAGTGATAATTTTGAGCAGATTTATTTGCACAAAGAGGCAGGACTTTCCCCCTCTTTCCTGAATCTAGTCCATGAAAATAAAATGTTTCATCCATGGGTAACCAAGTTTTAAATATAATCATTTCATCACACCTCCTGAGGCCATGAATTCATTCTTTCTCATTTATGGTTTTGTTGTTGTTTTTGTTTTTGAGTGGAGTTAAAATTTTTTTAAGGTAAAACAAACTCAATTTAAATGAATATTGAAGTAAAATTTAGTTACTGTGGACCAGTACCACGTGACAGGGAAATGGGACTTTGAAAACTCAGAAATTTAAAAATGCACAAATAAAAATCATTTCATTCTCCTGTGAAAGTCTCAAAAAAGTCCTTTTCTCTGGATATCATAAGAATCCCACCCTCAGCAACAACCAGGGGAAATAAGACCTTCTCCTCTCCTCTCCTGTAACACTTTGGAAAGTGTAATGACATATGGGAGCAGGAGTTCCTGTCATAGGTATGCATTTTTTAATTCTTTAACTTAAATAGGTGAATTGTGTTAGATCACAGGATATTTGAAAATTACTCTAAGTAGGAAAAAATCCCCCAAAACAGAACAGCCCCTCAGTGTCTTCTGCATTTGTATCTGATTTTGAAGATATGATATATACTGTGGTAGCATTCATTAAAATACAAAACATGACCATTCTAATAAACAGTATTCATTTGAGGTTTAGTCCAATGGCTAACTTTCCTTTCTTCTTATTCATTGTAGTTGAGGCAGTCCCAGTCCTACTGCACAGACACAGAATGTCTTCAGGAATGTAAGTAACGATGGGACAGGAGGAGGCTTGGCATTGAGGGCAGAATTAGAGGCCAGATGACTGGGCATATTTGTCAGAAATTATTCTTAGTTTGTTCTTTAAGAAAATGGTCCTTAGTAATGTATTGCTACTTAAATATTTCATGTCTAACTGAAAAAAATTGTGTGGTTTTTCTTGTTTTTTTGTTTTGTTTTGTTTTTGCCTCGAAAACAAATCCTGTTCATTGAAGAAAATTCACAAAGAAGAAAAAAGAAAAGGAAAAACGTCCAGAATACTAAAAGATAACCACTGTTGACTAACTTGGTGTAAACCCTTCTGGGTCTTTTTCTTGGCAAATATATGTGTCACAGGGCACTTTGGGCTGGTTGAACTGGAACACTGAGGCTGCTAGCACAAACCCTTGCTCTTTCCTTAGCATCTATTTTTATCCATTGGCAGCTCTGAGAACTTCTGAGTAAAGGAAGAGGCCATTCTTTCCCAAGGTTTGGAAGCTTTGGGAGCCTGTGCAGTCATTCCTTTGGTGCTGACATTAGCATTCTCAAGAGGAATGAGCATTAGGGAGGTTTCTGTCTGTGTCTTTATGCTCAGTGGTGACAGTAAAGTGAGAATCAGCAGCAAGGTGGATCCTGCGTGGGAATGCAGCTGACAGACTTGGTGGCTATTATGTTAAATATCTTTTCTTTCAGGACAGAAATAACTTGAAGGGTGCTTTGGGGAAACTGATAACTAACATTTAAGTCAGTCCAGTCTTGTGCTATATTAATTCAACACTTAAAGAAGGGAAGTATGACATTCACAGGATAATGAGACCTGGCACAATTAAGTTTCATATACACTTATAAAAAGGGGATCACTTTGTATTGTTTTTCACTACTGTATTATGAAAATATCAGTATATACCTATATTAAAAATACCAACTGCTCTGGCCAGTGTTCTCAATGGTTTTTAGAGCATTGGCCCATGCACCTAAGGGTCACGGGTTCGATTCCCAGTCAAGTGCACATACCTGGATTGCAGGTTTGATCTCCAGCCCTGGTTGGGAGGCAACCAGTTGATGTGTGTCTCTCACATCCTTGTTTCTCTCTCTCTTTCTCCTCCCTCCCTCACTCCCTCCCTTTCGCCCTCTCTAAAAAATCAATGGAAAAAAATATTCTCAATTGAGGATTAACTTTTTTTGCTCTTATGAGCAATACTTAAACATCCTTTGTATGCACATTTTAGGGCTTTTGACATAATGCTAAATTGCATTTATTTATAGGCTAGTTGTTTATATTTAACATCTCTGAAGCTGAGCTCCACTTTATTAAGTATATGAAGTAAAACAAATCACAGTAAAGTACCTTTATAAAGGGGCTTGTTATTACATAAGTAATTGTTGTTCTTGCGGTGTGTACTGGGTGTTTCATCAAATTCTATAAATATAACAACTTATAGGAGCTGGTACAGTGCCTTGTCCAAAGTAAAAATTTTGTCAAAATGTAGTCCATTTGGTGCAACAGGGTAAGTATTTTATGCCTCTGTAGAGCAGGTAATGGTACTGTGCAGATGTGTTAAGTTGTTAGGATGATGAGTGGTTGTTCTCTCACTTCACCTTTCTTTATGTTGCTTCTTAAATAGCATTTATTAATCTGCATTATGTCTTCTGATAAGCAACTCAGTTTTTTGACTCAGCAGGTACAGCTAAAACTTGTTTTTCTAGTTGAAAATAATCCTACTGAACTTACAGGAAAACTAGTGTTTATTTCATTTGTGGTATTTATGACCTTTGAGCCAGCCCCACCTGTAAACAGATACACTCTTATTTCTGTGAGTGAAATTTTCACTTCCTTAATTTATTTGATTTTATAACAAGCTCCCTATCCTTCAGGAGTTTATTTTTTACTTATTTTTTATATATAATTTTTATTGATTTCAGAGAGGAAGGGAGATAGAGAGATAGAAACATCAGTGATGAGAGAGAATCATTGATTAGCTGCCTCCTGCACGCCCCCCACTGGGGAAATCGAGCCTGCAACCCAGGCATGTGCCCCTGGCCGAACGGAACCGGGGACCCTTTAGTCCACAGGCTATCCACTGAGCCAAACCTGCAAGGGCCACTTCCTTAATTTAAATATAAAGGCAAACTCTAGTCCTTGAATATTAATTTGGTCATATTTACTAGTTTTTTCCTACCAGTTCTTTTAGCACTTATTGGAAATCCTTTCTGAGAGCCATATTTTTTAATGGTTTAAGCAGTTGTTTCCTCTGGGTAATAGAATCACTTTTCTGTTTATTCTAAATTTTCTCTAGTGAGCTCTTGCTGTTTTCACAAAATATAAATCAAAGGTTCCCATGACTCACCTCTTGAGGTTCAATAATGTGCTAAAATGCCTCATAGAACATGGGAAAACAGGTAATTTACTATTACTGGTTTATTATAGAGAATACAGCTCAGGAGCAGCCAAATGGAAAAGATGCATAGGGAGGGCAAGGTAGGGTGAAGAGGGGGGTGGTTTGCAGAACTCCTGTGTCTCTTCTGGTGTGTCCTTCTCTCAGCACATTGATGTGTACACCAGCCAGCAAGCTCTCTGAACCCCATTGTTTTATGGAGGTTCCATTATGTAGGCAGGAAGGATTAAATATTGGCCACTGGTGATTAACTTCTACCCTCCCTGGAGGTTAGGGATTGTAGCTGAAAGTTCCAACCCTCTAATCACCTTGTCTAAACCCTAGGCAACCAGCCCCCATCCTGACGCTAGGGGCCCACCAAGAGTCACCTCATTAGCATAAACTCAGGTATAGTTGAAAGAGATTAATTATGACTAACAAAAGATGTTCCTATCACTCAGGAAGTTCCAAGGTTTTGGATCTCTGTTCCAGGAATCAGGATGAAAGCCAAATATATATTTTTATTTTTATTTATTTACTTATTTATTTTTAAATATATATATTTTATTGATTTTTTTACAGAGAGGAAGGAAGAGGGATAGAGAGTTAGAAACATTGATGAGAGAGAAACATCAATCAGCTGCCTCCTGCACACTCCCCACTGGGGATGTGCCCACAACCAAGGTACATGCCCTTGACCGGAATCGAACCTGGGACCCTTCAGTCCGCAGGCCGACGCTCTATCCACTGAGCCAAACCGGTTAGGGCTATATTTTTAATTATATCACAGTATCACAGTACCTGTTATGCCTGCCATGTAGAATTGCGTATTTGAGATGATGTGGTTGAATAGGGAGCTCATTACTTCATATGGGAGCAGAATCTAGTTGCAATCTGTTAATAGATCTAGTTGCTGCGTGATTCTTTATATTGACTAAATTTCACTTTATTGTGATGTACACCCATGGTTTTGCTCTCTAGAATAGTTTAGAACAAATCTGCTCACTCTTCTGAAAGACTGCCTATTAGATAGAGATGTATGGAAACCAGTTCTATCACTAACTTACTCTTGAAGTAAATCAGCTTGAAAATGGGTAGCTGTACTGAGGATAATGTAATTATTGCATACCAGCTATTTTCAACCGTTTCATCTCATGGCACACATAAACTAATTACTAAAATTATGCGGTACATCAAAAATGTATTTTTTGCTATTCTGACAAAAAATAGGTATAATTTTGGTTCACACTGGATGGCTATTGTTTGTTGTGTTGACTCTTGTCATTTTTTTTATTTGACAATCTAAGGGAATAGAGGTCAGTGCCCCTGACTAAATAGTCAGGCATTGCATGTTTTAAAAGTTCTTGCGACACACCAGTTAAAAATTGCTGCTGTATATAATCCCCAAAATTACAGGCTTAAAGCCTATTGGTGCTTTGTCCACTTTCACTGTTCTAGTTCTACTTTTCCCAGTGGAAACTTATAAAAGTCTACAGAAATAATCCCTTAGACTGCACCTCATAGAGCTTCCTTCTCTACTCTTTCATCTTCCTGTGTCCAGCTATTAATTTAAGTAGCTTCTTTGTGAATATTCCATTTGGCATCGTTTTTTATTTTTCTTCTTATTGTTATTTTAATTCTTATGAAACTGGCCAACCAATGGGTCTGGGCTGCCTGTCACTACTTGAGCCAATTAAGCTGAGACAGGGTTGAGTCATATATGAGCGTTTATTCCAATAATGCCAGCAGTATGGGAGAGCAGCAGGTCATCCACAAAAATCTGCTCTTGCCCGCCTGGTATGCTCAGTGGTTGAGCGTCAGCCTATGAACCCAGGAGATCGAAGTTTGATTTCCACTAGGGGCACATGCCTGGGTTGTGGGCTTGATCCCCAGTCGGGATCATGCAGGAGGCAGCCTATTGGTGATTCTCTCTCATCAGATGCTTCTGTCTTTCTCCCTCTCCCTTGCTCTCTGAAATCAATTTTTAACAAAAACCTGCTCTACCCCTTCCCATAAGCCAGCTGTTTATATTGGGTAGAAGGACAAAGATTACATGGGAAAGTAGGAATTACAGGCATGGGGAAATGTAGCGACCAGCACGGCTGTGTCAGGATCTAAAGGAGGGGCCGAAGCACAAATGAAAACACTAGACAAGAAATATGAATTATTAAGGGGTGGGGGCCAGGTGGTGTCTCGTGAAGAACCTTTGGCAGGTCCGCTTTTTATTTACTTGAATACACATTTGCTCTTTAGCAATGCATATAGGCATATAAAAGGTAAAGTCTGGTAAACAGTAAAAGGATTATCAGGTTAGGGCAGTGGTCGGCAAACCGCGGCTCAAGAGCCACATGCGGCTCTTTGGCCCCTTGAGTGTGGCTTGGCGTTAGAACCACTTCTTCAAAATAGACTCGCCCAGGCCGAAAACTGACTTCTGCGCATGGGCCACAAAGTTTCAATCGCACTGTATGTGCGCACCCACACATAGTATTTTGTGGAAGAGCCACACTCAAGGGGCCAAAGAGCCACATGTGGCTCGCGAGCCGCGGTTTGCCGACCACTGGGCTAGGGAATTGCCTTGGGCCACCACTATCTCAACAATCGGGTGCTAGTGTCAGCCCTGCCAACGCCCAAGGTTCATCGGCCTTCCGAGTTCCTTGATGCATTCTCATGATAGTATTGGCAGTGGGTGGCTTCCCGCAGGGAAGTAGGCAAGTTATAATAGTTATAGGTTACAGGCCATGCGGGCTGGGGGTGGCAAAGGGTGGGCAAAGGTTGGTGCCTCTAGAACCAGACTGTTTCAGCAACAAGGTTGTTAATCTTTCCATGAAGATGGGCAGTTCTCAGAAAAGGAGGATGGACTGCATTCTGATGCTGGCTTGAGTACAACTCTCAGCCAGGTTAGAATGTGCTTTCTCTAATCAGAACAGAACAATCACAGTTAACAGAGCATGATTAATATTTCTTATAATTATAGCTAGTCCCCACTATTCTATTTCTGCCCCTAAGGACATGATTAGAGAGAGAGAGAGAGAGAGAGAAACACATATTTGCTTCCTATATGTGCCCTGACTGGAGATAGAACCTGCAACCTTGGAGTATCGGGACAATGCTCCAACCAACTGAGCTACCCGGCCAGGGCTGAAAAGTATTTACCCTCTTTTTGTTGTTAATCCTCACCCAAGGATATTTTTTCCATTAGTTTTTAGAGAGAGTGGAAGGGGGAGAAGAGACAGAGAGAGCCACATCAATTGGTTGCCTCCCACAGCCCCAACCAGGCCAGGGATTGAGCCTGCAACCGAGGTTCATGCCCTTGACTGGAATCAAACCCGTGACTTTTTAGTCCCGACCGACACTAACCATTGAGCAAAAGGCTAGGGCTATTTACCCCCTTAAGGCAAATAATTTCCAGGCAGTGAGGGAACAGATTTTATAACCTCCACTTGATTGTGCCCCTTATTATTTACTAGTGGCCCAGTGCACGGTTTTGTGCACATTGAAAGGAAATTAATTAGAAGAAAGATTCGTGCGGTAATTACATTACTGCACGATCAACAATGACAGATCAAAACACACACGTGACTGGCGCCGGCGAGAGCTTTATATGTATTGTGCATGTGCGAGTCAATGTTTATTTTTAAATTGCCAGTGCGCATCCTATGTACTGGCTGGTGGGACGGATGGACGGTCGGTCACTTAGCCTTTTATATATATAGATATGTGCCTAAAGGTTATAACAATGAAAACCACAGTGGCCAGATCATTTAAAGGTCCATTTAGCTCTCCATACTGACCTTAAAATAACCGCTCCTGAAATTTGTTTGTATTACCTGCATATAGTGTCAGGGAGTTTGAATAGCATACCTGTTTTGAGACTTCATGAAGTGAAAAGTTGTCTTCCTACTCATTCTCCCATCTACCCAGACCAAATATCTAGGTGTTATTAGCTTTCTGTATCTTTCCAGAATTTCATATACATGTACAAGTAAAATATGTACTTGCCCCTTGTTTTTGGACACACTGTTCTGCTTTTTTTTCTGTCAAAAAATAGCATATCTCATGGAAACTTCCTTCAACTTTTTTTTACAGCTTTAAAATATTTTATTGTACAGCTATACCATAATTTATTAATCATACACTCTTTTTTTTTAATTGATTTTTTACAGAGAGGAAGGGAGAGGGATAGAGAGTTAGAAACATCAATCAGCTGCCTCCTGCACACCCCCGACTGAGGATGTGCCCGCAACCAAGGTACATGCCCCTGACCGGAATCGAACCTGGGACCCTTCAGTCGGAAGGCAGACGCTCTATCCACTGAGCCAAACCAGTCAGGGCTAATCATACACTCTTGATGGACACTTAGTTTGTTTTAGTTTTTTCTTAATAACCTTGCACCGTATGCCCATGTGAAAGTAAATTCTAGAGCGAATCTTAATTTTGTGGGACTGCTATAAATGAAAAACATTGACTATGATCAAGAGGTTTTACAGCTGGTTCATCTGTTATCCTTTATTCCTAGGATGGTCTTTCAGTTAGTGGAAAATAAGAGAAATGATCTTACTAAATCTTGGAGGTTAGAAAAACTATATCCATTTAGCCTTTTAAATGGAGAAATTTGACTGCATACTACTACCCTTTAGAGCAGGGGTGGGGAACCTTTTCTCTGCCAAGGGCCATTTGTATATTTATATCATCATCCACGGGCCATACAAAATTATCGACTTAAAAATTAGCCTGTTATATTTGGTCAGACATTTAATTAACTCACCCCTAATGCCTTGGCAGGGCCAGACCAAATGATTTCATGAGCCTTTATAAGGTCTGAGGGCAGGATGTTCTCCACCCCTTGTCTAGAGTCATCCTTCACTTCTTTTTCTTCCTCCTCCTACCACCATTCTAGTCAGTCACCAAGTGTACTTCCATCCTAATACCATTTGTATTTGACCCTTTCCATTCTCACTTCATCATCTTACCTAGGCTAGTTATTTCCACTAGGATCCATCTGCACTCAGTCTTTTCTGTGCTGTAGTTGACCTTAATACTGGTAATGGCTAATGTTTATTGAATACCTACTGTGTACCAGGCACCGTGCTAACTGCCTTTCATGTACTAATCATTTCACCCTTCACAACTCTCTGAGATGATGGTAGTATTTCCATTTCACAGCTGAAGAAACTGAGGCATAGATCACATAGCTAAGAGATGGTCTCAATTCTTAAAAAGTTAATGACTTGATTAGGAGAAATAGGAAACCATTTCTTTAAACTAGAAATGCTCTACTAGTCCAGAGAAGAAAGGAAAGAGTGGTCAGAGAAAATGGAGATTTTTACAGGAGAGAGAGAGGGATGTAGGATATAGGAGAATAAATAGAGCTTATGTATAAGAACATGTCAGATGGGAAAAATAATGAGTACCCCAAGGCTGAGTTTGCAAAGTTGGCAAATGCTGTCAGCCAAACTAGTATTGAACTATTGCATCAGATTCATTTGGAAAGCTTTGAAAATATCGTTGGTTCCTAACCCCACCCCTGAGTTGCTTCTGAATTAGATGATGTGAATTAGAATCTGTGGTGTAGATATTGTTGCAGGCTATCCTGATGCACAGGGAGACTAGGAACCACTGGCTAAAGAGAAGGTATAGGGTTGACAAAGGATGCTTTTTCTGAGAAATGATAAGAGTTAATATTGATGAATGGGCCAAATATTAGGAAGGGCCAGGCTGAAAGAGTTCAGAGTGAAGCAACAGAGTGAGTCACTGGGTTGGTCAGCAGAGATGTGTTAAGAGCAGAGTTTTCTGGCAGCAAAATGCAGGAAGGGAAGGCTGCAATAGGAACCAAGCTCTGAGACAGTTACAGGGAACTAAGTGTCATATTATCATTATGAGAGTTTTAAAAAGGAGTGGGCCTTTTGTCAGGGCTGCTTGGTCCAGAAATATGAATTAGTGAATTTGTGATCTGAGGTTCAACTCTGAAGCTTCAGAATCTTTTACTTACAAAGAATATAAAAAAGTAAAGGATCCATTTTTCAAATTGAATGAAATAAGAATTGGCATTGGAGTTACACTTCTGGTTTATACAATTAATCTAATATTTTGTTTCTGAGAGGGGCACTATAAGAGGTGATAATGTACAGCTATCTTTCTTTGGCTAACTTTAAATCTAGTTTTACTTATCAGGTAGTTATAAGCTTTCTTATAAAAAATTCTTTTTAAATCTGTATTTTCCAACTTGACTACCTACAGTTCTAACAGTTTTCAGAGGCCTGCCTCACTATGTGATATTGTCAAATTATGACATAGCAAAGAGGTCAAGAGCACAGGTTCTGGAATGAGAACACTTGGATTTAAGTCCCAACTTGGCCACATACCACCTATATGTCATTGGGATTTAATCCCCTTTTCCCCCAGTTTTCTCATCTATAAAATGAATATATGATAGTACCTACACCATAAAATAAAATTGTTAAATGGATTAAGAGAGATAATGCTTGTTTCAAAGTAACCACTGAAATTTTTGCTATTTAGTAATGAAATAATAAATAGTATTTGCTTTTAAAAAGTCACTATTGGAGCAGCATATAGCACAGATTAGAGGACAGAAGAGTAGGTATGGGGAGATCTGTTGAGAGGCCATTGCAATAGACCAGACAAGAAGTGAAGGTAGCTAGAGCAAGTGTGGGAGTAGAGCTAGAATTGGACAGATTTGAGTGATATTAAGGTAGTAAAATGGACAGAAAATTCATGGTGTGTTAAGTAGAAGATCACTGAGAGAGAACAAAAGATGTTCTCATAGGTTTCTGGCCAAGGCATCTGAATAAATGCAGACCTAGTTTGGTGGAACAGGGGAAATGCTAGTTATTTTAGTTTGGGACATTGAGTATGTTAAGTGTGAGGTGGGATTTAGTCACCTGTGTTTTAAGAAGCTGCTGAATGGTTCTAATGTATACCACAGTTTAAGAACATTTGATGGCGGTATCATAGGCGACCTTTGGGAAAGCTGTTCAAATGATAGTGGAGGTGGATACCAACCAGAGCCGTGATGGGAAGTAGTGAAATGTAGACAGTTCTCAAGATACTAGCTCAGGGAAAGGGGTTAAGGTAGGGAAAATGAAGATTTTTTTTTTAAGATGGGATAAACTTGATCACAATTAAGTGATTATGGCTGCAATTGAGAAGGGGGTGTTAAATACACAAGAGAGAAGATAGTGGATCTTCTGTAAGAGCAATGGGATCCAAAGCTCAAGTGGAGAAATTGGTTTTAATTATAAAAGAGGCACATCCTAATATATAAAAACCCTGGGTTGTAATGACCCATAATGACCAAGACTTGACCAACCAGAAGTCAGTCCTGCAGTCAGTGCTGGGGCAGCACAGTTAGGGACAAGATCAGGCCAGCAGGGGAGGGCCGTTGGGGGCGAGATTAGGCCAGCAGGGGTGGGCAGTTGAGGGCAAGATCAGGCCGGTAGGGGAGGGCTGTTGGGGGCAACCAGGCCATCAGGGCAGGGCAGTTGAGGGCGAGATCAGGCTGGCAGGGGAGGGCAGTTGGGGGCGAGATCAGGCTGGCAGGGAGGGCAGTTAGGGGTGATTAGGAAGACAGGCAGAGGCAGTTAGGGGCAGGTGATCAGGCAGGCAGGCAGAGGGGTTAGGGGCAGGCAGGCAGGCAGGCAGGTGAGCAGTTAGGAGCCAGCAGTCTCAGATTGCAAGAGGGATGTCTGACCCCTGTGGGATCGGGCCTAAACCAGCAGTCTGACAACCCCAAAGAGTCCCCGATTGGAGAGGGTGAAGGCTGGGCTGAGGGAACCCCCCCTCTGTGCATGAATTTCATGCACCAGGTCACTAGTTTAGTATAATAGGAGGGAACCAAGGAAAAGATATGTATATAGAAAAAAAACCTGCTGATTCATTGTGTGATGAATAATGCAATTTTGGTGACTGAATATTACGTTAGCTGTTTCTGGAGAAGTGATTGGGGTTGGAACAGACCGAGGCTACATTCCTATCCAGCCTGCTCAACCCTTGGGCTAGCTCAACCCTTTGCCTGACTTTGTCACCTTTGGTCACTAATCCTTTGGCCTCAGCAGTGCCACCCATCATGGCCTTCACTTTCTTGGGAGTGAGTCCTGGGCCCACGGACCCCAGTGCAATGCATCTTGCATGAATTTCTTTTACTTTTTCCTGAGGCAAGGAGAACAAAACCAAACCGTTATAGTCTTGACAGCCTATTTTAATAATCAACTAGAGATACTATGCTTAGAAATTCAATCTTCTATAATTTTCATTTATGATAATTGAATTTTCTAATCATTGGTCGGTGGCCTCCTTCACGCCCCCTACTGGGGATCGAGCACACAACCTGGGCATGTGCCCTTGACCGGAATCGAACCTGGGACCTTTCAGTCCTCAGGCCGACGCTCTGTCCACTGAGCCAAACCAGATAGGGCTGACATTTCTTTGGATAAATGCATAGACTTTAAAATACCTAGATCTGAATGCAACTTCTTTTTGCAAAAAAGAAGGCCAAATTAATATCTCTCTGTTTGAGAATATCATTAAAGGGATCTTCAATCTACATATTATACAACTCAGATGTTTCTTTTTCCTTAAGCTGTTGTTTTTTTCTTGCTGCTTCTGTAATTAAAATGCAGAATTCCTCCTTCCCCAAAAGTAAGTGTCTTTATTGTATATCAGGTAATTTTAACCTGGGTTCTGTAGATCTCAGTATATCTGGATTAATGGCTTTGTGGGACCATGAACTTTCCACAGTTATATGCAGAATTGTTGAATGTGTATACATGAATTTGTACAGTGAAGAGAGTCCCCTTAATTTTTATCAAATTCTCAAAGGATTCTATTATCCCAAGATATTAAGAACTACACTATTAAAATCTTCATTTAATAGGTTTTGGCTTTTGACTATTTTTTACCATTTACCATTTAGATTTTCTCACAGGAGGAAAGGGAAATTTAAAATGTAATACTTAATAATTCTACTTCTCTAAATTATGACTACAGTTTTTTATATTACTACAGTTTTTGAAGTTAACATTTAAACATAATTGTTTTTACATTTATCTAACAATATTAAAATCATGCTCCAGTTTTTGTTGCAAATATATATTTTTTTTCTTTAGTACCAGGACCCTCTGGTGATAATGGTATCAGTATTACCATGATCTTAATGGCCTGGATGGTAATTGCATTGATCTTGTTTCTACTGAGACCTCCTAATCTTCGAGGATCCAATCTAACTGGGAAGCCAACCAGTCCTCATAATGTAAGTGCTGTGGATTAGAAACCCATTTGAAGAGGTGGGGGGCGGGTTATGGCCTGAAAAGGGGGAGGAGTTTGTTTTGATTGAAAGATCTGAATTAGCAAAAGGAAGATTTAATTCATGGAGTAAGTTTAAGTTCTTCCTTTGTCATCCTAGTAAATCTTGCAACCTCAAATGGCTTAGTGTTCATAGCGTTTACATACAGAGATAAGCATAGTAGCCCAAAAATAATTTTAAAATGATTTCCAATTTTTACTCACACAAGAAACATTAAAAATGATTCAGCATATGATAACCTATTGCAATATTTCTCAGATCTCAGTCCTCTTCCCCAGTTCTACCCACCTCGCAGTTGATTCTTTGACTGTCATGTTTCCAGCTCCCTGACTTCTCTTTCTAACTGCAATTGAAATGGTTTTATCCACACTCCATTTTCTCCCCTCTGTTCTAGCTAATACAGTAAAGACACTGAGTCTGTCTGGCTAAATCCTGTTTTCCCATCCTATTTCTCTCAAACTCGTTTTTCCGGTTTCTGCATTACAATAGATCAGCTGAGCTGGCAAAAGCAGAGGTAGGAATCACCCATGTTGATAAATTTTGATAGTCATGATTACAATCATTTTTAGAATTTTCTATATGAAAAACATCACTTCATCATGTTTTCTCACAGGAGGAAAGGGAAATTGAAAATGTAATACTTCATAATTCTACTTTTACTAGAATCCTACCCAGGACAGAGTTCTCGGTACTGTCTTTACTAGAACCTCCATTAAAGGGTTCCTTTTAATCATTTTCAGAACCAGCAGTTATTTATTATAACTTTTTTCATTTGATTTGGATATTATCTCTTTTAAAATATTTCTGTGATGGATTCATTTGTTGAACATCAAATTATCCCACAAATTCCCTTCTTCAACCTTCACCATGTGTAATTCCTAAAATAATTGCTTCTTTTCCTTAATCCCATGTTGTTAATATAAGAAAGAAGTTCAGTTAAACTAATTTCTTATGTAAGAGAAAGCAAATGTGCAATGTTAATTGGTCAGTGCTTTGTTTTTTTTAGGATTAGAATAGTTAGATGTATAGCATGCTGACTTCAGTTAAAAAAGAAAGTCTCATTAGCACTATCTAAAAAAGCCTTAAATTTATTTTTGTTTTTTGTCTTGGAGAGGGGATTAGCCATTAAACAGCTGTCTTGATAAATTGCTTTCTCCTTAGCCCTTTTTCTTACTTTCTATATACATTTTTATTTTATATCAAAAATCTACTTCCTCATCATTTGGAGCTAAAGAAATCCAATTTAATAAACTAATATAGAAGCCATTAAAAATGACAAGATTACAGCCCCCTGAGCCTTAGGTCATTGTTAGCAGCAGTAGTCCCATTGCTCTAAGAAGCAAGAAAACGTATCGAATAATTCCAAGTAGAAAAATTGATCACCCTCTCCTCCGGCCTCATGCATGTCAGAGCAAATAAATGGAATCTTCCTGAAGATTCCTGAAGTGCGGATATTCCCTTTACAGTTCAGGTGCTTTCTATTGCAAGTTACAAAAATCAGCTCAACCTGGTTAAGTAAGTGCTTTATTGGTTTACACATCAGAAAATCCAGAGGTAGAGTCAGTGTTTAGAAAGTTTAACAGTGCCATCAAAGACAATTCTTTCATCATACCATCAGCTTCATTCCAAGATGGGCTCCCTCTGTACTCATTAGATAGCTGCCAATAGCATCTGGAGCCATGTGCATCCTCATTGACATTCTGTAGTGAGAAACAAGTCTCGAGTTCATTTTGTACTGTACTCAATCCATCACCTTAGCAAGAGAGAAGAGACTACCTTTATTAGTTTAAATAGCACCTCTGGAGCTGTTAGGGAGAGCAGTTTCATCCAAAACATATCACTGTTAAACAATTTTCCTTTCTTCCATAGCACAGGGAAGAATGAGACAAACATTGGTGAAATACTGGTAATCTAGTGTTCCCTTGTGCAAAACTGTATGAAAAATCCTAGTAAGGATATGATTTGAGATGGGAAGTTGGGGGATACTGCTGCTCAGTTCTTACTAAATGTGTTAGATTGGTTGCACTGGGATTTAAGAAGTCAATTCTATAATTTCTCTCTAATACAGGGACAAGATCCACCAGCCCCTCCTGTGGACTAACTTTGTGATATGGGGAAGTGAAAATAGTTAACACCTTGCACGACCAAATGAACGAAGATGACCAGAGTACTCTTAACCCCATTAGAATTGTTCTTCCTTTTGCATCTGCAATATGGGATGGTATTGTTTTCATGAGCTTCTAGAAATTTCATTTGCAAGCTTATTTTTGCTTCCTGTGTTATCACCATCCTATTCACGGTGTATTTGAGTAAATGATTATATTTTAAAAAATAACATGGGTTTTTTGGTTACCCTAAACTCAAACATTCCATTCATTCTATTTGTAACTGTGATCACAATTTTGGTGATGATTTCTGGCCTGATTGAAGGAAATTTAAGATCTCTGCATTTAAATATTTTCAATAGTTTTGATAGATTTTAAGGTTGCTTTTTTCATAGGCTATTTATAAAGTTATTTGGGGTTGTCTGAGGTTGTAGGAAAGAAAATTAGAACCACACTATATTTCTACTTACCTTGGTAGTTTATTTGTGTGTGGGTAGCAGTTCTTGGGACTGTGGCAGCCTTTGGAATATTTTACAAGTTACAGCTGAAATCTGCATCATCATTACAACTGGCTTATGTGACTAGAAAAGGAGGAGAGAAGAAATTATATAACTGTTTACTAAGGTTTTTATTCCCATAAAAATGTCTAATATTAAGAAAACTTTAAATAAACATGATTTAAATATGGTGGATGATTTTCAGTCCATTATATGACATTTGAAGCCACTGTATATTAATTAGCCTTACAAGGTTCATGAAAGGAGGAAAATAGTTAATTCTTTTTGCCTTTGCCAGGTATAATCTATTCAGTAATAATTTAATCTGTAATTTATTTCTTAAATGGGTGCCTCTCAGAAAGCTTCCTTTCTGTTCAAACACTTCCCTGTTAAATGAAACTCTTAAAGCTAACTGTATTGGGAGCCTGTTTGCTTACTGACATTTGAATGCTATTTGCTTATTTACTCTATTTTCCTTTGAAGAAAAATATTTGAGTATTTTGTTGTCCTTCTGACTTTTAAAAATATTTAATGAATTTTTGGTTTACTCCAAGGGAAAAGGAGAAAAATGAGGAACAATCAAGGATCTTTTTCTAACCCTATATCTCATTCTCATTTGGTAATGGAATGGATTGGGGTGGGGAAATATAGGCAAAATTTTGAACTGTATGAAAAGTAAAAAGTTGCATTGTTTTGGTTAGTTTGAAAGAAAATGAATACAAATGGCATTTTAAAAAGGCATCACCTATGTGGTTATGGAACTTTTTTCTAGCAAGTGATTACAGATGATTTATGGGGGCTAGAAGAGATTTTGCTATCAATGTAAGGAGTTTCCCCCCTAGACCTGTCTAACTTTTCACTGTATTGATCTGAGAAATTGTATGAATTGAATAAACTTCTCAAAATTGTTGTACTATTTAAGAGTCTCTGATCTAGTTGTATGACACTCCTTAGGGCACCCCCCCCCCCCGCTTTATTATGATTATATTCTGGGCCATAAACATTGTAAGGGCTTCATTTCATTGTATAATCCAATATTGACTGCTTGCATTCCTCCTGTGCATCTTAGCTTTGTGCTCAACTTCTTGGAGTAATATAACCTATTCTTAATTATTTGTCTAATCAAGGGTATTGTAACACAGGTAAGTCAAATCCTGGATAAATAAATACCATAGACAAGGTTTTTCCTCTTGCTGTGGCGTACTGGAAGCCTTCACAGCTCTATAGCTACTATCGTGTTTAAAGCAGAACAGTCAGGAATGGTGTAAGATGGAGCTAAATGCCTATAAGCATTCCTATTTCTGCTCTTGCCCCCCTGAACTTTGAAGGTTTCCACGTATATCCTAAGTCTGTTCTCTAAACTGCTAGAAATCCTGGCAGAGATCCTGATGTATTCACTAAATCAATGGCTCACAAATAATTGAGAATTGGCTTTGGTAGAAGATATGGCTGTGACATGGAAACAATGTCTAGTGTCAGTTAGAGACCTAGAAATCTGGATTCTTATTCCTAGTTCTTCATTTCGGTCACATGCACTTAATTGACATTACATCTAGAATATTAACCTTTTCCTGTATGGATTATCTATTAGTAACAAAAGTTTTTAGTGGAGTATTTAGTCTTGGGTTTTTTGCTTGTAAAATATCTGCAGTCCTAAAAAAACATAGTGTGCTACTACATATAAAGTATTCCTGTTAACATAACTAGTAATTTATATTCTTTTTAATTCTTAAAGCTTCCACATGTGGCCTTTTTATTAAGCACACTCTTATTCATTACTTGGCTTGTAAACCTTCACCTGAATTATGGCTACAAGCATTTTTAAATAATCTGGAAAAAAGAAAAATAAATCTTCACATTTTAATCACTGCGGGCTCTTAAACATTCCACAAATGCCATTCAGAATTTATTTTTAGAGTCATTTAATGTTCCTTTCAGCAAAATAATGCTTTGTTTATTTGCTTTCCATTTGGAAAAAAAATTAACATTGGAACTATGTTTAGTAAAAAATTTTATCATGTAGATATCCAAGCACTGTTCCCTGGTCAGCAAGTCATATTTTAAACAACTTGTAGAGATTTTCTGAAGTAACTATTAAGTTCAGCTATTCCATAGTTACCTTTAGTGTCTTTGTGTGGTATGTAATATGATAGTGTTTATGGAATTACCAAATTCTTACATTTTCAAAGGAACATTGGAAATTTACCATTCTGAATGACAGTCTGTCACTCTAAATGAATAGTGCTAAACTTTGACCAGCTCAGCTTAAGACACAAAATAGCAACTTGAAAGAAAAATGGGAGTTTACAGTTAATGAGTTAAATTTTTGTTGTTGAATTAGTAGGTTTTGTTTTAACATAATATTTCCAAATGAAAAATCATGTATTTGTTACCATGTCTGATGATTACTTTGTTAAAAGGAAAGTGGTCATATGCTATGCTAAATGTTAATTGTGTTTTTAAATGTTTAATCATGCCAAACAAATCATGTCTGTGCCATCCAGAGTTTATTGTAATCTCTTACTGAGTACTTGGATTGGGATAAAGGGCTTGTACTATGCACTTTTTATTAATGAATAAATAGAAAATGTTAGTAACACTCATTGTTTTCTGTTTGGCTTTTGTTGGAAGAGAACCAAGTACTTCTGCTTAGTAAAATGTTAACATCCTTTATTAAACAGTTTCTTTGTAAGCCTTTTTACCCCTAACTAAAGACTTTCCTGCCTTAGCCAGTTTGGTTCAGTGGATAGAGCGTCGGCCTGAGGACTAAAGGGTCCTGGGTTTGATTCCCATGAAGGGCACCTGCCTGGTTGCAGGCTTGATCCCAGTAGGGGGTGTTCAGGAGGCAGCTGATGAATGATTCTCTCTCATCATTGATGTATCTATTTCTCCCTCTCCCTCTCTGAAGTCAATAAAAAAATTTTTTTTAAAAAACTTTCCTAAAAAACTTTAGGTTATAAGAAATACATTAATATATAATAGCAGTATGGGGCCTTAGAATTAATCCAGCAAGTACAATTTTTGTGTTTACAACATACAGAACAGATGTAAATCTAACACCAGGGCCCGCACCCCCAATAAATGGGTTAAGATTTATCCTTGCAAATGTTCTCAGTCTTCATTTTTATCTAACAACCTTAAAGACTACACGTTACTCTGTTTTGTCTCCCACTGCACCTTTGTCAACATTCTCTTACTTTCCCATTTTTACTAGCAACAGCCTATTGAAAGGCGGCAGTCTCAAGTTTCAGTCAAGCATGATTCTGTTAGCCAAAGCCAAATCAGAAAATACCAGTCTTAACAAAATCTTGTGCTAAGTAGCATTGAAAATTACGGACTTGGGGTGGTGAACACACAATCTTCTATAATAATAAAAGGGTAATATGCTAATTAGATCGGACGTCATTCCAGATGTCCTTCCTGACGAAGTCGGGGCCAGAGGGAAGCCAGCCCGGGTCCTGGGTGCCTGCCGGCAGCCAGAGGAGGGAAGCAGCCCAGGTCCCTGGTGCCTGCCAGTGGCAGGAGGAGGGAAGCAGCCCAGGTCCCGGGTGCCAGAGGGAAGCTGGTGCTGGCAGCCGGGGGAAGGAAGGCCTACTCTTGCACGAATTTTTGTGCATCGGGCCTCTAGTCTGTATATATAAAAGCTTAAGCAACCAAATGACCAGTCAGCCGGTTGCTATGACATGCACTGACCACCAGGGGGCAGACATTCAATGCAGGAACTGCCCCCTGATCGTCAGTGCATTCCCACAGCGGGAGTGCCACTCAGCTGATTGACCCATCCTGGCGGCCCACCAGCCCGGCGGCAGCCACTCCCTCCCTCAGTAGTCCTACAGGTCCAATCTTCAGAGAATGGGCCAGGCACTGCTGGACCGGTGCTGTTGGCATGATCCCACCAGCACCACAGGCCTCCTGGAAGTCGGCCTTGGGCACCTCGGCCGCTTCCCCTCCCTAGACGCTCTGCATGGAAGAAACAATATAAAAGCGGCCGCCAGGTGGCTCCCAACAACCTGCACGAAAGTCAGCAGGACGGATCCGGATCCCGGGATGGCAAGGGTGTCCCACCGCCCACCCGGAGGGCTGATCGCGTCCTGCACACACACACCCCTCGGGACAGGCACCAGATGCAGGGCTCATGGCTGGTGAGCGCCACTGTGACAGCGCAAGTCTCTCCCAGTCAGGACTGCCTGGGCGTAGTGGGGCCGGGATGAGTGGGAGTGGTAGGCAGGAGTGGCAGGCGGTATTGGACTGTCAGTTTCGGCCCAATCCCTGCAGGCTACACAGAGGGACCCCACCCATGCATGAATTTGTGCACCGGGCCTCTAGTATAATATACAGATGATGCATTATAGAATTGTACCCCTAAAACCTATATAATTTTATTAACCAACTAGAGGCCCGATGCATAAAAATTGTGCACTTGGCAGGTGGGGTGGGGGAGTCCCTCAGCCCAGCCTGTGCCCTCTTGCAGTCCGGGAGCCCTTGGGGGATGTCCCTGATGGCTTAGGCCCGCTCCTAAGCCGGCAGTCAGACATCCTTAGTGCTCCCATCACCACCACTGCACTCACCAGCTGTGAGCCCGGCTTCTGGCTGAGCGGTGCTCCTCCTGTGGGAGTGCACTGACCATCATGGGGCAGCTCCTGCATTGAGCGTCTGCCCCCTGGTGGTCAGTGTGCGTAATAGTGACCAGTTGTTCCGCCATTGGGTCGATTTGTATATTAGCCTTTTATTATATAGGATGTCACCCCAATAAATTTAAATTAAAAAAGAAAATTATAGTTTTTCTATTGAAGAATGGGTAGGGCTCACCTGGCAAGTGTGGCTCAGTGGTTGAGCATCAGCCTATGAACCAGGAGGTCACGGTTCAATTCCAGTCAGGGCACATTCCCAGGTTGCAGGCTAGATCCCCAGTAGGGGGCATGCAGGAGGCAGCCGATCAATGATTTCCTCTCATCATTGATGTTTCTATCTCTCCCTTTCTCTTCCTCTCTGAAAGTAATAAAAAATATATTTTTTAAAAAAGAATGGGTAGGGCTGATAATTTTCTTCCTCCACAACATCCAAGCAATTTTTTTCATTGTCACAATATTTTAAGAGCTTATTCACATAGATGTAAACTGGCAGCAGTTAAGGTTGAAATCCTTTGCCCTCTCATATTAATAATTGTTTATGCTAATATATGAAAGCATCAGATATTCAAAGAGTGTTTTTGTTGAAGATGGCTGACAATTTTTAAAATTACTCTAATTTTCACCCAGTTCTCAAACTTATATTTTTATTGCAGCAATCTTATTGTGTGCTAAATAAGAATATTTAGTATTGTCAATAGTGTTTTAGCCTTGGGGAAAAAATGTTAAAGTAGCTTTGTGTGATTCCAGCTTAATGTTAAGGTAAGCAATTCATTAGAATTTTAAGCTATTCTCACAACTAAAATATGACAAAGGCTATAGCATTTAGTGATAGCTTATAGTGATTCTCAAACACTCTGGTTTGGGGACCCCAAAGAGCTTTTGTTTATATGGGTTATGTCTATCATTATTTACTGTGTTGTATCCCAAATCAAAACATTTAAAATATCAAATATTTTAAAATAACAATAAACCCAATACATGTTAATATAATAAAATGCTTTAACTAAAAAAAAAAAGATAACCATTTTCCAAAATGAGAACTTAGAAGAGTGGCACTGCTTTACATTTTGCAAGTCTTTTTAATGGCTGGCTTAATAGAAAAAAAGCTGGGTTATCATTTTTACTTCCACATTTATTTTAATACAATCTTTGGGTAAAGCCATTAAGTGACTGCAAGATCATTTTTTTTTTTGCTGAATTGCAGACAAGAGATTTTGCAGGAATTGTAGACAAGACTTGGATAGCTCCAAAGCATTAAGATAATTGTAACCCCAGCTGCTGTCCAGAATGCTAGAGTCAGTGTGATTAGACAGCTTGGAAAATAAAAGAATTGCCGGGCCGGTGTGGCTCAGTGATTGAGCATGGTCCCATGAACCAAGAGGTTGCTGGTTCAATTCCCAGTCAGGGTACATGCCTGGTTGTCAGGCTTAATCCCTGGTAGGGGGCGTGCAGGAGGCAGCTGATCAATGATGTTTTTCTCTATCCCTCTCCTTTTCTGTCTCTCTCTAAAAATCAATAATAATAATAATAAAACATTCATGAAGCATTCTGAGAAAAAAATATAAAAAAAGAAAATGTAGGATTTGATAAAACTAAATTGAAGTACTTTATTGAATAAATCTTGTAAGTTTTATCTGTCAATTTTATCCAGTCTCTCTAGAAAAATGTAGTAGTCTTGTATAATATTCAGGTTGTTTTTAAAAGAATCAGTGTTATAATTTATATGGCCAGAGTGTCCTGATTCTCAGAAGAAAAACAGAGGTGTAAAAAGAGACACCTTGGGGCCCAGATGGGTCCACTTCTCAGGAAAGAAAATGCATTTTGAGAACAAAGGACAAGACTCACTTTGATTTGGTTGCTGTGCCTAGACCCTGACCCCCTCTGGGAGTTTGCCTCAGGAATGCTGACCATTCTCGGGTCCCAGGAACTGGCTGGTGGAGGTGGGTTTTAACACCATGGAAAAGTAACTATCTTGTTATCCGTCAGACTTCAAAATTCTGGAAGAAGACTCACAGACCACAGACTCTGCAGTCACCCCCACCCCACTCCCTTGCATGTCTTCCTTATCTATCTATATATAAAAAATAGAGAAATATGCTAATTAACTGAGACGCTGTAACGGGTAGACCGGACAGGAGGAGGTTGCGCACGCAGCCTCCGCGCACCTGCACTGGGGGAAGGCCTGATCAGCAGCTGCCTCAGCTACTTCAAGGGCCGGAGAGGGAGGCAGGGCGGGACCAGCAGCGGCCGCGGCCACCCCTGCTGCGGGGCCCTGGGGAGGGAGGCAGAGCGGGACCCGCGACTTGAGGGTGGGTGGCGCTGTACAATTTCGAATCGCGCACTGGGCTCCTAGTCTATGTAGTCAGCCAGCTAGTAGGAGGTGCTAGAGCAGATTTTTGTGGATGACCTGCTGCTCTCCCATACTGCCGGCATTATTGGAATAAATGCTCATATGATTCAACCCTGTCTCTGCTTAATTGGCTCAAGTAGGGATAGGCAGCCTGGACCCATTTGTTGGTCCAGTATCATTTGCTGGCAACTCTGGTGGGATTACAAGTGGGGGACTCCTCTGAGGTGAGTACTGGGGATCCCACTTGCTGTCTGGACTGAGGGTTCCTGGGGCTGAAATTCGGGACTCTCTTTGCAGCGTGGCCAGGAATTTTCCTGTGGAGTCCCACTCTCAGCCCTGGCAATTCCCATCCTTCCACTTAAGTTAAATTAAGCACTTTTGTATGACATGAGAAGCATTTGCTGCCTCTCATCTGGGCTTCTTTGGAAGGCACGGGAAGCACTGTGTATAGCACCAGAGGCATTCACTGCCCTCTTCTGAGCAAGCCTGATCAGCTCTGCGTAGCAAGAGACATTGCTCTGCTTCAGTGGGTTTTTAATTTTTAATTTTTTTTTTAAACAGGACATTCTGAGGTTTCTGTGGCTGGAAAGATAAGAAGCACAGTGTAAAGCTCTTGTCTGTGGGTTGTGTGTGCCTGTAAATATTGTACATAAGAGTGTCTTTGGATTGTTGTTTTGTGTCTCTTTGTTGTTTGGTTTAATTTGTTTTAAAGATGAGGGCATATCCCACTTTGCTGAGGTCCCCAGCTGCTTATGGTGGGCTGAACCTGTGGCAGGGATTGCAGGGACTTCCCAGTTGCTGCCAAGAGTTCTTAATCTTGGGGACCCTCCCTACCTCCCTCTCAAGGCATTAGCCGCCTGAAACACTTAGCTATAGTGAGATATCTTGTCTGTAATGCAACTTTGGTTACAGGTGTTCGTTGCTTGCTTTCTTATCTTTTGGAGATTTAGTTTGCTCTTCACCATTTTATGAACACAGGGAACCCTGTGTCTCTGCTGTTTGGGCTTTGCACCACTCAGACCAAAGGTCACTTGCTGTGCTTGGGTTAGTGTGGCTAATGTCCCGGTCTCCCCTTTTGAGAGTACTCATTTATTTACTTTAGGGGTTGTTTTTGTTTTGAAGTAGGATAAAATCTCTTCTTATATGTAAGATTTCATGTTGTTAAATCATAAGGATTCTACTCAGAAAGAAAAATATGAGAAATAAACCTTCTCCCTTCACCCCCTTTCTCCAGCCCCCTAAAAGCTGCCACTGTCATGTTATCCCTGTTATAAAATCTGCCAAGAAAATGCCTTGGGTAATAATTGGCTTTAAAAATCTCATAAAGTTGTAAGACATAATAAATAAATGTAATTAAAATGAAGGGTTTCGAAAAAGCTTTTCAGTAATAATTGTATATACACCTAAACATAGTTTTCCAAAGCCCTTGGTAACTTGAAACTTTGGAGTTTTGCTGGGTTTAATAGTAAAAATTATTAAATATCTATGTATTCTGAAATAATAGGATACTGAAATATTAATTAATCAGAGTTTGCCTACTTTTGGCTTCTTATTACAGAGAATCTAGAGGATGGATTTAAATCTGTTAATGAATGTCTTGTATTTTATTTGAAAGATATCTCTTAAAAATATGAATGTATTGCTAATCTGAAGAATGTAAATTACTTGTCACCAAAAAGGTCAAGGTTTCTAAGAATTAAGAATCCTAATTAAATTGGAAGAAATTATATGGTTTGGGTAACACAGAATTGAAAATAGGTGGGTCTAAAAAACAGAAAGAAAATAGGCGGTGCTAAAGTTCTGAATGAGTTAATAAAAAACTGAAAGGAACTAGGAAAATTGCAGAGGGTCTGTGCAAGTTGAAAAAAATTATATGGAGGGAAGAAGAAAAAAGCAACATATAGGTAAACTGGACAATACTTGGGAAGCAAAAGTTCTATAAATTACTGAGATGGTTATATATTACTAGAGGCCTGGTGCATGAAATTCTTGCACCGATAGGGTCCCTAGGCCTGGCCAGCGATCAGGGCCTATTGGGGCCTTCCGGCTGCCAGCTGGGGCTTTCCTTCATTCATTTCCGGTCAGGGGCATGTACCTTGGTTGCGGGCACATCCCCAGTGGGGGGTGTGCAGGAGGCAGCTGATCGATGTTTCTCTCTATCCCTCTCCCTTCCTCTCTGTAAAAAAAAAAAAAATCAATAAAATATATTTTAAAAATTACTATATTGCCAAATAAAAAATTAGTAAGAAGACTGGTATTGCCCAACTTTTTAAAAATCCTCACCTGAGGATATTTTTTTCCGTCGACTTTGAGAGAGAGTGGAAGGGAGAGAGAAAGAGAAACTTTGATGTGAGGGAGACACATTGATTGGTTGCCTCCTGCGCACCCTGACTGGGGCTGGGAAGGAACCTGCAACCTAGGTACATACCCTTGACCGGGAAATGAACCCATGACCCTTCGAATGCTCTAACCAGTGAGCACACCAGCCAGGTCGTGCTTGACAGTTTTGTAAATCTGAAAGTGTGCTTTCAATATATTACAATGTCAACGAGCCTCTAGCAAATTCCAATATGTTTGTAACAGAATGAGAGTGAATAAAGCAAGTAACATTAGTTTTATCTTGAAAATGTTTTGACGCCCTGGATCCCTTGAAAGGGTCTCAAAGACTGTCAGTGCATCTTGAGAATGGCTATCCTAGATCTAAAGGTCCCTTCTAGTTAATATTGATATTCTGATTTAATTTCTGAGATTTTACTGATTACTGTGAAGATTGTGATTATTATCAAAATACTAACAAAGAATGTAAAGTGATTAATAGGTGGAAAAATGTTGAATTCATAAGAAGGGGAAGAATAGAAAAGTACATTATTTTATTTTTTATTAGCCAATTGTAATAGGTAACAAATCTATATGCCAAGTTAAAAATGATACCCTCTATTATGGTATTACATGCATTGCAATTATTTATGTGTTCATTTCTCTCTCCTACTAGCCTGGGAGTTTGGAAGAAGGAATTGGGTCTTGATTCATTTTGCATCTTTGGTTTCTAGGATAATGTCTTAATGCACTAAATATTTGATGGATGATAGAATTTAACTGCATAGAGTGTACAACGCCTATGTATACTATCACACTTTATACAAGTCACAGCAAATTATTTTATTTAGTCAACATTCAACAGCTTTTTAAAAGTCGTCATCATGATCCTATCAAGAAAAACATCATCTATGCAGTATTTGAAGGTCTTTATAATCTTCTGATGGATTTCATGACATATCTAAAAATGCTTTGACTTCTAGTACAGATTGATACCTGATGTAATTCTTTTTTAAAAACATATTTTTATTGATTTCAGAGAGGAAGGGGAGAGGGAGAGATAGAAACATCAATGATGAGAATCATTGATTGGCTGCCTCCTGCACGCCCCACACTGGAGATCGAGCCCACAACCTGGGCATGTGCCCTTGACTGGAATGGAACCCGGGACCCTTCAGTGCGCAGGCCGATGCTCTATCCACTGAGCCAAACCGGCTGGGGCCCCTGATGGAATTCTTAATGAGGGAAACCAAATGTCATGACTGCTTTGATTTGAGGTTTAAATGACCTTGGGATGGTCACCAGAGAAACAGACCTGCCTTCCACATTAAAAGCGGGCAGGCTCCATGTGTTCATTGTACCCTCCCTCAGACACGGGACTTCCATGTTGCATATTCCGCTAAGTATCATGCACAGGCGCCCCAGATCCTGAATTTGGCCGGAGTTTCAACTCTACAAAACACCTCCGAAGGGCGTGGGTGTCCCGCTTCTCCTCCCAGGGGATGGGGCGGGGGCACCAAGTGGTCCAGTCACGACAGGACTCAGCATCCCCCAGACGTCAGGCTTCTCCTTCCCAGAAGCGGCGAGTCGGGCCGGATCTGACTCAACCTTAGGCCGCCCGCCCGCAGGGTGAGGCGGGCCTGGAGGGCGTGGGAGGGGAGTCAGCCGCCGGCCCCGTCTGACCCTCGATCTAGCGGGCCAAAGACAAGGCCGGCCCTCGGGGCTCCTGGGGAGACCGGAAGGGGGGCCCGGACCTTCCGGTCCCCTCGGGCTGCAGCGGGATCAGTCTCCCCCTTCCCCTCCCGTAGCCCCGAAGCATGCCTGACCTGGTGCGCATGCGGCAGCGCCTCAGCGCGGACCGTTAGCCAACACCCGGCGACCGGGAGGGAAGCGGGCCGCAACCGTGATCCCAGCGCCTCAGGCAACCAAGGCGGTGACGCGCCAGGGGCCCGGCCCAGCAGCCCGAGAGGACCGCTGCGCACGCAGCTCCGCCCAGAGCCGTTCGCGGCAGGGGCGGGGCCGCCGACCTGGCCAGAGCGGATTGGCCCAGGCTCGAAAGGGGCGTGGCCTGACCCTCCCAGCTGCGACTGGCCCCGCCCCGCCCCGACCCCGAACCCCGCAGGAAATCGGGGCGGGCCCCCGGCCTGGTGTGGCGGGAGGAGGAGCAGGCTTGCCGCGGGGAGAGGAGTCCAGGAGGGCCTGGCAACGGGGGAATGAAGCCTCCGCCTTCTCGGGCAGAAGCCTTTAAATACGGGCCCGGGCCCGGGACTTTCGTTGCAGGGAGAGGAGACCTGGCGGAGCGGCTGCAGTGCGGCCCAGAGGGAGGAGCTGTCCGAGCCGTGGGGACCGGGGTGGAAGCCGCGCTCGGCGCTTGGAAGGGGGTAAGCGCCTTTCCCGGGACGGCTCGCCGCCCCGTCGGGATGCTCCGGGGTCCCGCATGTGCAGGGAGCGGGGCTGGGGTGTGCGCGCTGCTCCAAGGTCCCTCCCAGCGCTCAGCGCCGGGCTTTCTGTCTCAAGACCCCCGTCTCCTCCGTTAGGCTCTGGGCGGGAATCGCCTTTTGGATCTGCTGCCCTGGGATGGTATTGCTTGGGCTTTTTATCCCAGACTCGCGAGTCTTCCAGTCGCAGATCCTTGTGCTTTTTCTCACTTTCTGAGTTGAAGTAAAGGAGGTTTCCCCGGCCCCCCCAGAAAGCCGAACGCCCACCGAAGGAAGCAGTCCTCTGGTTAGGGACCCCATTTTGGTCTCAGAATCCTGCATGGTCTTTTGTTTGTGTGCAGTCTGCTCACCTGGGCAGGCTGCTGCTTTCTTCACTCCATTGGCTCTTCTTTAAGAAACTAACGAGAAAACGAAGCCAGAAAGCCCTGTTGAGGGCGAAATCCCAAGGCATTCTCTTGTGGCATCTGTATGGGCTGTCCTGGAATGCATTGTTGCCTCTACTCCATAGAAATGGTTTTATTTCATGTCAGGGAAGGCCTGTCTTGGGTGCTTTAGGAGATCATGTTTGCAGGATTACTTGATAAATTATACCTCTTAAATAGGAAGATAATGGAGTAGGGTTGAGAATTCTGGAATCTAGAAAAGAGGGATTCACTGGTTGGGAGCTTTTTATGGATGTATGTACAGAGGAGGGCTGTCCATTGATTGCCCTCGAAGACATAGTGAGTCTTTGAGTTTCTTCAAATCCCCTAAGAAATAGAGAACAGTAGTCTGGTCTGTTTCTGCAGGGGGGTTCTGGAAATGAAAGAGCTTACTGTCTGCTCTGAGATGTGCTTGTTAATACCCAGCATCTAGTTAAAGGTAAGTGGTAGACAATCCTGATGGGAAGGATCACATTTCTTCTCTGACCACTGTACTTCTTTCCCTAACATAAAAATCTATAACTAAGAAGCCTATTCCATCCAGTCTCTCACTATTTCCACAGCTAAAAAAAAAACCCTTTAGATATAACATTAGCACTCTCTCACTGATTAGTATTTTTCCTGGGTCAGGCATCTGTTAGTATATAACTTTTGAAAATGACTAAAATGATTTGTGAAGTTGACATATCCAGCTATAGTTAGTCCATTGCTTTGTGCAGAGTATACTGAAGAGAGGGGTGGAGGTGGAGGGATTATATGTAGTTTAGATTGTAGTAGGACCTTCCCTGTCTGTTAGCCACATATTGTAGGTAGAAATATTGACCTCGATTTGTAAAATTTTAAGTGAAGAGTAGTTTTGGAATCACCTGGTTTGTTGTGACTTTCCCAAAATACAGAGGTAAAAAACTCATTTCAAACTGACTTATAAAGCAAACATTCCCATTTCCCTGATAGCCCAGTAGGGAGGGTCAGAAGGTACAAAAAAGTAGAAATAAGAAATGGAATCAGAAGACATCTGTGTCGGGGAAAGTATATTAGTAACACTGTATCAAGCTCCCTATTAAAGATTATTGAAAATTTTATTGAAATTTCCGAAGATAATTTATTTGTATTTGCACAGATTATACATCTAACTTCTTCGTAATTTTCCCATTGTCATTAACAGCCACACTTCTTATGAAATAGCAATACAGGGATCCCAGAACATACGTAATTCTATAATACAGGTCCACCTGCTATCAGTCGTTTACTCCATCTGTTGTACGCGAGGCAAGCTGAATACAGCCTTGCAGTCAAGGTGGTTAAGAAATAACTGGGAAGCCAAAACCGGTTTGGCTCAGTGGATAGAGCGTCGGTCTGCGGACTGAAGGGTCCCAGGTTCGATTCCGGTCAAGGGCATGTACATTGGTTGCGGGCACATCCCTGGTGGGGGGTGTGCGGGAGGCGTCTGGTCGATGTATCTCTCTCATCGATGTTTCTGGCTCTCTATCCCTCTCCCTTTCTCTCTGTGAAAAATCAATAAAATATATTAAAAAAAAAAAGAAATAACTGGGAAGACATACTGAAGTTCTGTCTAAAGAGGAGAAGATGATAGGTTTCTGGGCAGTTTCTGCAAAAATACTATGATCAGCCATCTGAGCTAAAGATATTAAAATAATAGTCTTCATTTATAAAGGTAGACCCTCATGGAGAGTTATTCATTCAATTAATACATATTGAGAGCCTACTGTTCTAGGTATCGAGGCGAACAGCAACAGATACGAACTGGGAGTACCTTATTAAACTATGAACTTCTTGAGCTCAAGTTGCCTCATGTACACATTCAATCCATGTTTTTTAAATTATTATTATTTGCTTTTATTAGCATTTATTTTATGCTGAATTTACTCTCTGGCCATAAATTTTTGTTTCTTCTGGTTATCGTTTTCTTCTGTGTGACCTCCTCTTCTAGTTTAGGAACAATCAGCTCTTTTTCAGTAGGATCCCCTGAGCTCCTGTGTGGGTTAATCTGCCCATGAGATCTGTAAGTTCTATGCTGCATCTTAGGAACTTTGTTCACCGGGATGTGCTCAATGACCTGAGACTATATCTAAAACCTCAAGTTCAGCATTACTCTCTGCATTTTTAAGCATGTGCAGCCAGCACCTGTTTTGCTTGAGATTGAGGGCATAGGATTCCCTATTAACCTCTCAACTATGGGATTAAGTGGTAACCCAAAGAAATCCTCTGGTCCAAAAATACTTAGAGATGACACTTTTTACGTATTCTAGATTTATTGGTTTTACTTAGAGAGAGAGGTTGGCTAGCTGTCCAGTAAGGGTGTTACAGTGTTCTTACAAGTTTAGGACTTGATCTTCAGCCTTACATATCTGGAAGGTAGTTCCACACCCCCCCCCTCCATGAACCCAAAGTTAATGAGGCTTTAAATGTTAACTTATGATGATTAAGGTCATAAAGGACTGATGAGTTCTACTAGAATGGAACTTTGTGATTACAGTAGAGAAATTTTATTTCAGTGCCTGGAATACTTGTGTCTCAAATCCAGGCCATCACTTTCTAGTATTACGGTTCCTGGAAATCTGAATTCATAAGGCAGCATAGAATCAGAACAAAGAATTTTGGGGAATATGCCATCCAAGCATTGGGAAAGCCTGTTTTTGCCCTATTCTCTGAAATCAGAATACTTCTGACTTTCAGATTCTGTGTGCTCTTATGTAGACAGGACTGAAATAAACAATGTCATTCTTGTTCTTAACTCCCTCTTTTCAGGGTGATTATTCCCTTTGTTTCCCCAGCCCCCCTTTTTTTTCAGTGGAGTTATTAGATTTTAGCTACATTAATGCCATTGATTCTTAGGTTACTTTCGCCATTTTACCTTAAGTCATTAAATTGTAGTCTCATGGATTTTTATGGCCATGCTTTCCTGAAAGAGGCATTCAAGACCCACTTTCATCCCTAACCAGTTTGGCTCAGTGGATAGAGCGTCGGTCTGCAGACTCAAGGGTCCCAGGTTCGATTCGGGTCAAGGGCATGTACCTTGGTTTCGGGCACATCCCCAGTAGGGGTGTGCAGGAGGCAGCTGATTGATGTTTCTCTCTCATCGATGTTTCTAACTCTCTCCCCCTCTCCCTTCCTCTCTGTAAAAAATCAATAAAATGTGTTAAAAAAAAAAAAAGACCCACTTTCAATTCATTTCCATTCTAGGAGACAATTATTACTGCTCACTACATCTTTTTTTTTTTTTTAATATATTTTTATTGATTTCAGAAAGGAAGGAGAGGGAGAGAGAGATGGAAACATCAATGATGAAAGAGAATCATTGATTGGCTGCCTCCTGCATGCCCCCCCATTGGGGATCGAGCCTGTGACCCAGGCATGTGCCCTTGACCAGAATCGAGCCCAGGACCCTCCAGTCTGCAGGCCGACGCTCTATTCACTGAGCCAAACCAGCTAGGGCTACTCACTACTTCTTAACATCTATTTTTTTGTCCAGCGAGACAGATCTCACATCTTTGGACTCATTTCTGTCTGTAAGTCCTTATTTATTCTCTTCTCATCTGGAATGTCCTCCCCCACTAATCTATACTTTCTATATCTTACTTATTCTTTAGGTCAAGCTTAGATTTTACATTTGCCTTGATGTAGATGCCTTACTATTTTGACTCCCCCCCACCCCCCACCCCCCATACACTTTAACATTCATTTTGTCATTTATTGTTTATACTGCCTTGTATAATTTAGCCATGTTATCTGGGTGCAACTAGCTCCTTTTCAACTTTTAAGTCAGCTTAAAAGTCATTTTCTCAGAGAGTCCTCCTTAACTACTCGATCTAATGTAGTCCTTTCTCCACAGATAGCTTTTCCCTCCCTCCCTCCCTGTCTCCTACATGATTATTTCCTTTATATTGAATGTGTCACAACTGCCATTATTTTGTCTGTGTGCGCTCCTAGAATATAGCCATATAAAAGTAGGAACTGTATCTGCCATGTTCACTTTTAGGTACATACTGGTAGAACAGTAGTGGCTGTTACATAGTAGGGTGTAACATTGAATCATTCCCTAAAATAAATTGTTAAATACTAAGTGTCAGGTCCTGTATCCCTCTATGGCTAAATTCTCTGCTATGCCTACACAGTAGACCCTTAAATTGGAAATATTAATTTTTCATGAAGGTGAAGATGGGAATATGCCTAAAGTAAGTTGAAGCAATTTTTTAAAAATGTATTTTTTTATTGATTTCAGAGAGGAAGGGAGAGGGAGAGAGAGATAGAAACATCAATGATGAGAGAGGATCGTTGATCAGTTGCCTCTTGCAAGCTCCCTACTGGGGATGGAGCCCACAACCCGAGCATGTGCCCTTGACTGGAATCGAATTCAGGACCCTTCAGTCTGCAGGCTGATGCTCTATCCACTGAGCAAAACCGATTAGGGCTTGAAGCAATTTTTTTGAAAACAGATGCTGAGCCTTTTCTATTGTAGAGGTGGAAACAACAGCAGCGAATGCTGGAGACACATCTTTGGTAAACCTGTTCCAGAGTCAGAAGTCCCCTTCCCACAGGTGGGAGCTTTAGCCAGTCAGCTACCCCATTGCAGTCTTTCCCTCCCATGTAGTTTTTCTTTCTCCTGGTGTAGAGGGCACTTGAGGCATGGACAGTGGTAAAGAGCAGAACTGAAAAGGAGAAGAAGGGTGAAAAAATGAAAGATGGATGGTTGCCAAAAGTTAATTTTGAATTTTTGCTGAGGTGAATCTTGTAATCCTAAATGTTTAATAAGAATATCATTTTTAAAAATATTTTTAATTGATTTCAGAGAGGAAGGAAGAGGGAGAGTACTAGAAACATCGATGATGATAGAGAATTATCGATAGGCTGCCTCCTGCACAACCCACACTGGGGATCAGCCCACAACCCGGGCATGTGCCCTTCCTGGGACTTGAACCATGACTTCCTGGCTCATAGACCGATACTCAACCACTGAGCCATGCCAGCGGGGCAAGAATACTGTATTTTTATGGCTTCACATGATAGGAAACTGTCAATCCACTTAATTAGATTATTAAGGAGAGAATACCAGATTTAGCATGGCTTTGGTAAGTACATCCACACAATGAAATACAGTATAACTTTTTTTAAAAAAGTAAGAGAAAGGAGAGGAAATGCATAGGATTTCAGAATGCATTCAGTGGAAAATAAAACAAATGTTGATAGTGTATATGGTATTCTATAATTTGAATTTAGGAAGAAAAAATTATTAGAATTTACTATATATTTACTTGTGTTAAAAATACTGGAAGGATACACAAAATCTAATAAAGGAGTTGCTTGTAGGAAAAAAGTAGATAGGGATGGGGTAGGCATGAGACTTCTTAGAGTATATACCTTGTTATATGGATTTAATTTTTGAACCATATGAATGCATTACCTATTCAAAACAAAAAACAAATTAAAAAAATTTCTTTGTATGTATATCACTAAGAGTATTGCTTTCTGCTCATCCTATCTAATAAAGAGGGAAAATGCTAATTGCCCCTCATGCTGGTGCAAAGATGGTGGCGCCCACAGCCAATAAGGAGGGAATATGCTAATTTACTGCCCCACCCTCAAAGATAGTGGCGCCCACAGCCAGTAAAGAAGGAATATGCTAATTGACTGCCACACCCTCAAAGATGGTGGCACCCAGTCCCTTCAGCCCCGCAAGGGTGCCTGCCTCTGGAGTTCCCCAGTCCCCTCAGCCCCCAGCCGCCCAGAGCCGGCCCAAGGCACAGGCAAGCCTTGATGGCGGCTGCCTAGCTACCCAGGGCCGCCTAAGGCTCAGGTAACCAAGTCCGGCCAAGGCTTGCACTGCCGGCAGTGGCAGCAGCAGAGGTGTGATGGGGCATTGCCTTCCCCTGATCACCGGGTCGCCACTCGCCCCTGAGGGCTCCCGGACTGTGAGAGGGGGCAGGCCGGGCTGAGGGACCCCCCTCCAGTGCATGAATTTTCATGCACCAGGCCTCTAGTATTTATTGTTTTACTAAACTTCTGTTTCTTTATACAGTTTTAAAAAGTTATTAGAGATTAGACTCTATGAGTTGATATCTGCTATTTATGACTACTAACGATCAATTTATAAGCCAGGGTTAATTGTTAATAATACAGACCAGGATACTTTTATGGTTTGGTTCGCTCATTTGTTTCCAGTAGGGAAATCTACCCAGAGAACCAATGGAGATTAGGGATATACTTGCCCGGCATGGTAATTAGATCAGCCTTCCAGATCAGCCTTCTCTGATCCATGTAGGAATATACTAAAAAGTTATTGAACTCTCTGATTATCATTTTTCTTTTCTTTGGAATCCATGAATTAGATGTCCGAGGTCTTGACAAGGAGTAAAATTCTAAGAATTTGATCAGTTTGACAGTTTTTGTTCTCACTATAATGAATAAACTGACAATCTTATGTATAAATTAGTCCTTCATAATTTTAATTAGTGTAAATTCATTTAACTAATGGTTTTTGAAAATCTGTCAAGCCCTTGCCAGTGTGATTCAGTGGTTAAGAGCATCAGGTTGTTGGTTCAATTCCCGGTGGTCAAGGGCAGATTCAATCTTTGGCCCATTGGGGCATATGTGGGAGGCAACCAATCTATGTGTCTCTTTCACATCGATGTTTCTCTCCCTCTCTCTCTCTCTCTCTGTCCCTCCCTCCCTTCTATTCTCTAAAAAGCAATGGAAAAAAATATCCTTGGGTGAGGATTAAAAAAAATATCTGTTACAGCTTTGGTTACTACAGAAATTTCTTTCTTTTAACTACTTCATGGTTTCTGATTAAATTTGAAATTGAGTTTAAGATCATTGTCAAATACCTAAAAGTAAACTGCTAAAGCCAAATTGGGTAGAGAGTATAATCTCAGAGGCCAATTCTGGACTACAGAACTAATCTTACTATCACTGTGTTTGTCTAAACCGGTCTCAAGGCTGACCTTTGTATACCAGCATTTATTTAAGCAGGAATTGCACTGGTATTTCACCCTTGAACTTTACCTCCACAATCAAAGTTGTTCTAGTTTGTTAAGAGACCTAAGTAAGGTTTTATTTTGCTTCTTGACTTTCTAAATATTGGGTCATTATAATCTCTGTGGCTCTTCTCCAGTAATACCAGTTATTGTAATTTTTTCCTTATGTTTCATACTAGTGCAGCTGAGAACAGGTTTGGTCATCCAATTGGAATGTTATTCTTTATTACTATTTTCATAATTCTTAATGAGTGTGAATGTAGGAAATCTTTCCAGATATGGCACCTTGACAATTTTTATTTTGTGATGAATATGCAATGTGATTTTAAGTTTTCAGTTTTCAATAGTAGAACAGTCTTACTGTTTTTCTTCTAGTCCAGTCATGTTTGAAATTAAGAAGATCTGTTGCATCGGTGCGGGCTATGTTGGAGGACCCACGTGTAGTGTCATAGCTCAGATGTGCCCTGAAATCACGGTAACGGTTGTTGATGTCAATGAATCAAGAATCAATGCATGGAACTCTCCTACGCTCCCTATTTATGAGGTAAACCATATTATACAACTCTTTGTTCTTATGTTCTTTGTTTTCTTACTGGTTTTGTGAAATAACTTAGTATTGATGTAAAAAGTCTACGATCAAAACTGATGGAAATTAAGTGAAAAAATTTAGATATACAGTATTGGATATCATGGGCGTTATAGTTACAGTTATGTCAAGTATGACCAGGAAAATGACTGGAAAGAAGTAAATTAGAATATTAATAATGGTTGTATTAGTGCAGTGAGTTTATGGGTAATCTTTTTCTCTACTTTCTAATTTTACTATGGCTACCATAACATAATAGTAAAATTAAAAAGTGGTATTCAGTAAAAACAAAACTACAGATGTTTATAATATTCATATAAGTCTGTTATAGTTCTTGGATTATTGTATTTATATCAGGTAAACCTTGGATTGGTAAATGGTGCCTTTCATATTTAGTGTTTAGTATCACAAGTTTGTTTCATTGGAATTTTTGTATGTGCCCAGAATACTTGGAAGATGATAAAAGGAAGTGTTGGGTCAAGGATTGTGAATAGTAAAGGTTCAGAGCAGTACAGGTGCTCCTCGTTTTATGAATGGGGTTACATCCAGGTAAACCCTTTATAAGTTAGAACTATTGTGAGTCAAAAATGCATTTAATATACCTAATCTACATCATAACTTAGCAAAGCCTATTTTAAACATGCTCAGAACACTTAAGTTAGCTGACAGTTGGACCGTTATCTCGAGTTCTATCTCAAGAGCAATTGCCTTCCTTTTCTCACCAGAAACAGTAAACACAGATGTTTTGTAGACTTGATGGGATGCAAAACATGATATCCAAAAAACACTGGCAACACATTACACTGGTGTCTCTCATGATCATTGCTGCTGAACAGAATCATGAGAAAGTATGGTACTATGTATTGCTATCCTGGGAAGACATCAAAATTCAAGAGTACAGTTTCTACTGAATGCATATCGCTTTCGCATCATTGTTAAGTCAAAAAATTGTAAGGTGAAGTCCTGGCCAGGTGGTTCTGTTGGTTAGAGCATTGTATGGATAAGCCAAGGTTGCGTGATTGAACCCTGGTCAGAGCACATACAAAAATCAACCAATGAATGCATAAGTAAGTGGAACAACAAATCAGTGTTTCTTTCTTTCTCTTTCTCTCTCTAAAAAAAGATTTATCAGGCCACAATGAAACCCAACTAAATATACTTAAGGCCCAGGAGTTTATGTTTACTGTGGTTCTTTCTAATCTTATAGGCTTATATTTTATGGGTCAAAACTATATTAATAAAAAAGTAGTCATTTTGTATTCCATGAGAAAGAAATAGTAATGATTTATAATGTAAAATGTGGTAATAAGTTACTTAAGTTTAATGTGGTAATAAGTTACTTAAGTTTTTACTCAGAAAATAATGTGGTAGATACTGTTAATATTTAACAATTAAAACATTTTGTTTTGTGTTACCATATTTATTGAATAGTCTGCCTTTTTCATTAACATTGTTCATTAAAATAATTTAATAACTACTTTTTAAATTTATATTTTATTGATTCCTTAATTTGATAAAGATAATAACTACTTTTTATTTTATTTTTTTTGATTTCAGAGAGGAAGGGAGAAGGAGAGAGAGAGAGAGAGAAACATCAATGATGAAAGAATCATTGATCAGCTGCCTCCTGCACACCCCCTACTGGGGATGGAGCCTGCAACCCGGGCATGTGCCCTTGACTGGAATCGAACCCAGAACCCTTCAGTCCACAGGCCAATGCGCTGTCCACTGAGCCAAACCAGCTGAGGCATTAATAACTATTTTTTTTTAAATGAATAATTTGCTTTTCTTTTTCTGAGTAAAATTAAAGATAATTTTACCCTATGAAAGGATTTGAGGTTTTTTTTCATAAAAAGTATTATATAAATTCTAATTACTAATTGTGATAATTACATAATGACTCTAATAAGAGGTATAATCTATAGTATTAATTGCTTCTGCATCACTTCTGAAGATCTACAAATATCCCATTGGTTTTAGCAGAGTAATGTAGTTTTTAATTATTGAAACTTCGTATAAATTCTGCATTGCCCTAGCTGGTTTGGCTTAGTGGGTAGAACATCAGTCCATAGACCATAGTGTCTTGGGTTCGATTCTGGTCCAGGACACATACCTTGGTTGCTTACTCAATCCCCGGCCCCAGTCGAAAGGCAACCAATCGATGTGTCTCTCTCACATCGATGCTTCTCTCTGTCTCTCTCCCCCTTCCTTCCATTCTGTCTAAAAGATCAATGTAAAAATATCCTTGGGTGAGGATTAACAAATAAACAAACAAAAAGCCCTGGCCCATGTGGCTCAATTGGTTGAGCATCATCCTATGCACTGAAAGGTCGCTGACTTGATTCCTGGTCAGGGCTCATACCCAGTTGCAGGTTCAGTCCTCAGTCCAGGTGTGCACCAGAGGCAACCGATCCATGTCTCTCTCTCTCTCTCTCTCTCTCTCTCTCTCTCTCTCTCTCTCTTTCTCTTTCTCTCTCTCCTCCTCTCCCTCCCATCCCTGTGTGCGCATTCTGCCTTCCTCTCTCTCTCTAAATTCAATTAAAAAAACATATTAAAGAAATTCTGCATTGCCCTAATTTTAGATTAATTTAAATACAGTATTAGGAGATTATACATAGGACTGAATTAAATTCCTCTGCAAAATCCCATAACCTTTCAGTCTTATTTTCCAGAATCTAGTCAAAATCACCAAGGAAATGCTACTATGAATGATGACACTATATTCATGGTTGTAGTGGTTCATGTATTTTGCTGGTCCTAGTATATATTTTAGTCAAACTAATGGAAATTGAATTTACATTTAATACTTCCTCTAATTGCTTATGTTCAAAGGCCTCCGAACCATGAAGAAAATAAATTGCTTCTGGATATAACTAAGCCTGAATCCCTGAAATGGCTTTTTACTTTGCTATATTCGCAGGTAGTTTTATAAACATCCATAATATTGTGGGCATTGTTTGAACCTCTCTCCCAAGAAAAGTAAGCTTCAGTGGTTTAGGTCTGTTTTTTTTTTTTTTTCCTTTTTATTATAGACAATTTCAAATGTACTAAAAGCAGAGAAAATAGGGTAATGAATCGCCATATGCCCATCACCCTGTTTCAACAATTTATCAACATGGCCCTGTCCCCCCTCCCAAATACCACCATCCTGATTATTTATAATTTAATCTATACTTATTTCATTATGTATCTCTAAAATAATTGTTTTTTAAATTATTTAAGCACATCACCGTTATTACTGATAAAATTTTAAACAATTTCTTAATATCAAGAATTCTTATACATGTTCTTCCTCCCATAGTTTATTTGAATCAGGGTGCAAGTAAGATCCAGACATCCCAACAGATTCGTGTCACTTAAGTGTCTTTCAAGACCACAATATTTTAATCTCTCTTTCTCTCTCGGTTTTTCTCTTTAGTTTATTTGTTGAAGAAACCAAGTTGTTTATCCTGTAGAAATTTTCAGTCTGGATTTTGCTTATTGGACTGGTCTGATCAGACTTAGTTCTGATTTTTTTTTGGGGGGAGCGGGCAGGAATACTTGTTAGGTGGTGCAGCACAGCTTAATATTCTTAGCATTACTATATCTCCTGTTAAACTATGAGAAAAGTAACAATTTTTGTTAGAAGTGTTTCTTATAGTATAACTTAGAAAAAATATATTCATGTATGTGTAAATAGTGACTGTTTCACAACCAGTTGTATGGCCTAAATTCTTGGAGGTAAAAACCTATATTATATTCATAATGATAATGTGAAATCAAATGTTTGCTTGAAATCACAGAAGACATTGAATTTCCTGATAATTGTGTTGATACTCAGAGTTAATTATTAACTCTTATGAAATAATCAGGCACATGGTAAACAATGACACAGAATTAAAATAAGCTGCTGCTTTAATTGTGGGAGGTTTAATTTGCTTTATTGAATAATGTTAAATAATGTACACTTTATGGCCTTTAGTATATGATCTTTGATTTTTGTACACAGGTGTTATTTGAGAGCGAGTCTAGACCTTTAACTTACAATATAAACTGCTTCTTTTTTTTTTTTTTATAATATATTGATTTCAGAGAGGAAGGGAGAAGGAGAGAGAGATAGAAATATCAATGATGAGAGAGAATTATTGATCGGCTGCCTCCTGCACGTCCCCAGTGCCCCCTACTGGGGATCGAGCCCTCAACCCAGGCATGTGCCCTTGGCCGGAATCGAACCTGGGACCCTTCAGTCCGCAGGCTGACGTTCTATCCACTGAGCCATGCCAGCTAGGACAATTTCTGCTTCTTTAACACATGTAATTCTATACTCTTAGGTTATCTCATATAACTGGTAAATAGTATGTACAGCTCCTTTTCTTTTTTTCTTTTTAGCCAGGACTAAAAGAAGTGGTAGAAGCCTGTCGAGGAAAAAATCTATTTTTTTCTACCAATATTGATGATGCCATTAAAGAAGCCGATCTTGTATTTATTTCTGTAAGTATTTTCCTTTGCTCTGTGTGTTTTAATGTATTCTTGACTATATAGAAGTTTCATTTTATTTTAATAGTAAATGCATTGTAGTAAGCCATAGCATTGCTTAGGATAGCATTATCCAGTTGAATTTTGGTTGTCATTGACTTTGTCTAACGCCTTACCAAATCTATAATCATTTGGTCAAATATGTCATTAGATCTTTGAACAAATAAATTCAGAGAAAGTTCTAGTCTGAGATCTAGAATTAGGAAGTGCTGGTAATGTGTGAGCACATATGGTGATAGTATTTTATTTTATCATTTTTCCCCTTCCAGTTGGTGGAGGTGAGGTAAAGAGAATCAGATAAAGTTTGCTTGCAAACTTACAGTCATCTCCTGTCTATATGAATTACGTTCCAAAACTCATTTTATTTTTATTTATTTATTTTTAAAATATATTTTATTGATTTTTTACAGAGAGGAAGAGAGAGGGATAGAGTTAGAAACATCGATCAGCTGCCTCTTGCACATCCCCTACTGGGGATGTGCCTGCAACCAAGGTACATGCCCTTGACCGGAATTGAACCTGGGACCTTTCAGTCTGCAGGCCGACACTCTATCCACTGAGCCAAACCAGTTTCGGCTCCAAAACTCATTTTAAATTCATTTGGAACTTGGCATCTATTGGTTAGGTTGCCAGGCTAGCCTACAGATACCTTCAGCTCATTGTATGGCTAAACTGTTGCACCTTTGTAATAAAAAATAATAATAATAATAGATTCAATGCTTGGGAGTAAACTCTGATAATCCAGTATTTGAACCAAGGTAACTTATTTCTTGCTGTCCTAGTTACCATCTATTCACATATTCTGTGTGTGTGGGTATAGTTATCACCAGTTGGTGTCTGAGTTAGGATGTTATATGACTCAAGACCGTTAGGGCCTTACAGAATAAAGGTGAAGCCAGTGGCGTGAGTTTTGACTGGGTCCCATGAGATAAAGGGAAGAAATGCCATGAGGTCCATCTACCCTCTATGCATATTGTTAATGACTGTAAGTTAAAGAAGGGCTGTTTTCTGACTGGTGAGACAAAAGCAGCACTGTGAAGATATGTGAACTCCAGAAAAGAGTGGTAATGAAGCCAAACTCTCTCCCTTTTTGGCCTTTTTAATTACTTTGGAGAAATTGATGCAGCTTCTATGACTCACCTACCCATCCACTACTTAACCCTACCAGACCTGAGGCCCTGAACCTAACTGTCCCATATACCTGGGCTTCCATCCTCTACTTAACCCTACCAGACCTGAGGCCCTGAACCTAACTGTCCCCTATACCTGGGCTCCTGAGCATTAAAGAGAAAAAATCAACATGATATAGAAAAATGTTAGTTACATGCAAACAAGTGGTTAGAATAAGATGGAACTTGGAGACATTGTAGAAGATAGGTCTAGGCAAAGTACTGAAAATTAGGTACAGCGGTATAGCGGCAGATTCGGAAATTACCGAAAAATCAGTACAGCGGTCTGGAAGGTTTAAGCTTGCAGAAAGGAAGCCATCTGATCCTCTCCCATCTCTGGCATGTTTCACCTTATCCCATTAGCCAGCCATCATTTCCCTTCTGTACTCCATTGCACCGTGGCTTCATGACTAATTCTTTTCCTAAGTTCCATACATATAAACAACTTTTTCTTCCTGCTTTTCATTCCTCAACTCAGTCCACAAATTTTGATTTACTTTGGCTTGATTTTTTTAGTCACCCATTAGGTTATATGCTTGTCAAGAGAAGAAAATTGGCGCTTCTTCCTACCGGTTCAAAAATTATTCCTGTATAGAATTTTATAATTTTCAGTGTACTTCCATTTTTTTTCTTCTTGTACTTTCATTTTTATCAGAGTGTTATAAAACTTGTGTGTTAGATTTTTATAGAGTGCTCTCCTGATGGGGTCATTGAGGCAAAGGTAGCCATACGTCCCCAAGGTTATATAATAGAGCTAAGCCAAAACTAAATGCCTAGACTCTGGGCTCAGGACTTATTTTTCTTTCTGTTTGATAGTCTTTGTCTATGTAGTATTGTGTATGCTGAAAATGTTTAATAATTCTTAGCTTTAATGAGCCAAGAAGGTATTTGTGAATGATACTGTAAACATTTTTAAAAACTATTGATATCGGTCTATAAAGAAGGATAGTAAGAAAGGATTTTAAAGACCATCCTATATAATAAAGAGGTAATATGCAAATTGACCATCACATCCTCACAAGATGGCTGCATATGACCAGGCCTGCAGGGAGGTTAGTGAGGGATGACCAATCTACTGAACAAGCAGGCTGCGTGGGGTGACCAGGCCGGCAGGGGGGTTAGTGAGGGACAATCAAATGACTGAACAGCAGGCTGTGTGGGGCGACTAGGCCAGCGGGGGGGGCCATGAGGTGTGACCAGGATGGCAGGGGGCAGTTGGGGGTGACCAGGCCAGCAAGGGAGGCGGTTGGGGGTGACCAGGCTGGCAGGGGGGGACAGTAAGAGGCAACCAGGCCAGTGGGGGGGCAGTTAGGGGTAATTAGGCTGGCAGGGGGGGCAGTGAGGGGCGACTAGGCCGGCGGGGGGGAGCAGTTGGGGGCAACCAGGCCAGCAGGGGGTACAGTTAGGGGTGACCAGGCTGGCAGAGGGGGCAGTTGGGGGCAACCAGGCCCGCAGGGGAGGCAGTAAGGGGTGACCAGGCTGGCAGAGGGGGCAGTTAAGAGTAACCAGGCCGGCAGGCAGGGGGCAGTTGGGGGCGATCAGGCCAGCAGGGGGGGGGGCAGTTAGGGGCAACCAGGCAGGCAGGCAGGTGAGCGATTAGCCAGCGGTCCAGGATTGTGGGAGGGATGTCCAACTGCCGGTTTAGGCCCGATCCCTAGTATTGGGCCTAAACCGGCAGTCAGACATCCCCCGAGGGGTCTCGGATTGGAGAGGGTGCAGGTTGGGCTGAGGGGGACAACTCTCCCTCCCCCCGTGCATGAATTTCATGCACCGGGCCTCTAGTGATAATATATTACATACAATGAAGAGAGGAAAGAAGAGAAAATTTACATTTCATTTCAGATTGTGAAGTCCTTTAGGGTAAGAGCTATTTCATTCATCTTTATAGCTCTAGCACTTTTTTTTAGCTTGGAACTTGCCTGCCTTGGTGTCTGACACATGTATGGTAGTTCTCAACAAAAATTTACTGAATTAATTCTCCAGAAACTTCAAGCTATTCCTTCTGGTGATTATATTTATAAAATGTATTGTTTTTGAGGAGCGAATGAGGATTAAAGTCAGGGCTACTGGTGACAGTTAACTTCCCACTTGACTAGGTAATTGATGGTCTACAGCCTATCTTGAAATCGCTGAGTATCTCACAGATAATCTGATCTTAATCCCTGATACTTTCACCAGGTGAACACTCCGACAAAAACCTTCGGAATGGGGAAGGGCCGTGCAGCAGATCTGAAGTACATTGAAGCCTGTGCTAGACGCATTGTACAAAACTCACATGGGTACAAAATTGTGACCGAGAAAAGCACGGTTCCTGTGAGGGCAGCAGAAAGTATTCGTCAAATATTTGATGCAAACACAAAACCCAACTTGAACCTACAGGTATAAAAAAAAGGAAGCATTAGAATCTGGTTCTTCTTATGTAAATATTGATGTCTTAAATTTATTCAGTTAATTCTAGCTTAAAACTTTCTTTGCATTGGAATTCTAGGTTCTGTCCAACCCTGAGTTCTTGGCAGAAGGAACGGCCATCAAGGACCTGAAGAACCCAGACAGAGTACTGATTGGAGGGGATGAAACCCCAGAGGGCCAGAGCGCTGTGCAGGCACTGTGCGCTGTGTATCAGCACTGGGTTCCAAAAGAAAAGATCCTCACCACTAATACTTGGTCTTCAGAACTTTCCAAACTGGTTGGTACACAGCATTCAACTCTCCATTAATTTAAGGCCAAGGATTTATTTTTCTTATAAACTGTTAGGTTACACAGCTACTTTCTTAATATTAACAAAAGGTATCCTTTTGAAGATAATATTCTTATACATTATGAAATAATTTTCACAAGGGGGATTAAATATTCCCCCTTATATAAAATATTCTGGAAAATTCTATAATTTTAATAAAATTTAAGAAAATGGAGGGTAGAATAAAACAGTATTTTTAAAAGTCATTCCCTTGTTTTACCCTCTTTCAGAATCATCTTTTTTCTAATTAAAACATTTTCCCTTACCAACCTATCTATTACCTCCTCAAATCAAGCCCATCAGTAACTTTTATATCTCCCTCAGTAATTTGCATCAACACAATGAAATATAATCCAGATGTATAAAATTGCTATTTTAGCTTATCATAGTTTTCCTTTTTTTATTAAGGCAGCAAATGCTTTTCTTGCCCAGAGAATTAGCAGCATTAACTCTATAAGTGCCCTTTGCGAAGCAACAGGAGCTGATGTAGAAGAGGTGGCAACAGCCATTGGAATGGACCAGAGAATTGGAAATAAGTTTCTGAAAGCCAGTGTTGGTAAGCTGAAAATTTCAGTACATAAAGTGGGTTCATTTAGTTGGGTCAGTAAATTTAAGGAAGTCTCGCCCAGCTGGCATGGCTCAGTGGTTGAGTGTCGACCTATGAACCAGGAGGTCACGGTTTGATTCCCAGTCAGGGCACATGCCTGGGTTGTGGGAGGCAACTGATCGAGGATTCTCATCATTGGTATTTCTCTCTCTCTCCCTCTCCCTCTCTGAAATCAGTAAAAATCTATTTTAAAAAAAAGTAAAATAAATTTAAGGAAGTCTTTGTTTAACTTAATGCCCTTAAAATAATCATCCCACTATACATGTAGCCTTTAGTCTATCAGGAACTTATTTTTTTTTTAATAATATACTAGAGGCCTGGTGCACAAAATTCGTGCCCTCGTGGGCGGGGTCCCTCAGCCTGGCCTGCACCCTCTCGCAGTCTGGGAGCCCGCAGGGGATGTCTGACTGACAGCTCAGGCCCGCTCCCCTGGGGAGCGGTCCTAAGCCATCAGTCGGACATCCTTAGCGCTTCCGGCCATGAGCATTGAGCGTCTGCCCCTGGTGGCCAGTGCGCATCATAGCAATTAGTCGTTCCACTGTTTGGTTGATTTTCATATTAGCCTTTTATTATATAGGATGAGAGGCCCAGTGCACAGATTCGTGCACCAGTGGGGTCCCTCGGTCTGGCCTGCACCCTCTCACAATCCGGGACCCCTTGGGGGATGTTTGATTGCTGGTTTCAACCCGATCCCCACAGGCCAGGCCGAGGGACCCCACCGGTATACAAATCTGTGCACCAGGCCTCTAGAATGAATATAAGATCTTTGGTTAATCTCTTCTCACCCACTCCCCTCCCCCCTTCCCTCTGAGATTCGTCAGTCTGTTCCATGTTTCCATGCCTGTGTGTTGAGCGTCTGTCCCCTGGTGGTTAGTGTGCATCATAGCTACCGGTCGAACAGTCGAATGGTCAAACAGTTGCTTAGGCTTTTATATATATAGATTTTTATTGATTTCAGGAAGGGAGAGGGAGAGATAGAAACATTGATGATGAGAGAGAATCATTGATTAGCTGCCTGCTGCACACCCCTTACTGGAGATTGAGCCCACAACCCAGGCATGTGCCCTTGACCAGAATCAAACCCGGGACCCTTCAGTCTGCAGGCCGACACTATCCACGTAGCCAAACCAGCTAGGGCTATGAGGGACTGTTTAAGTGAGGTAAGAGTTACTTACGTTGTTTAATAATTATTGACTGATTAGTAGGATAAACATACTTCAGTGTTTTAGAAGGAATAAGTTAGTATTTAGTAACAACATTTAGGAAGAATAAGTTTGGGAGACCACTTTAAAAAAAACCTCAAGTAATACCCAAAGCAAGTAGCAAAAATTTGCTATCATTTGCTTTTCTTACGAATATACTTTTAGAAATATGGCTTTGATCTTCATTATTTCCAGATTCCGTATTTGTGAGTTAGCTTACTCACTGATTTCTAACCTCCAAATTAGTACTTAGGGTGCTTTGTGGCCATTTTCAGACATGAACAGAGGAGCAAAAAATTTAAGCCACCTGACATACATTCCCAGCTAAAGCTGAATAAGGCAGTGCTCTTGCCTTCCTGTTTCAGCTTTCATACTATAAACATGCACCGTTTTTGTGGTTTATTAAGTGGCAAGGGTTTTGCATTTTTGTGCTTTTTGGTTATGGTTTCACTGTTTAAAATGCACCCAGGAGAAAATACATGTGGTTAAGCTTCATTCCTGCATGAGTGATAGAGCTGGTGGCTGTGAGTTCAATGTTAATGAATCAATAATATGTATTAAATAAGGTGTCTCTAAACAGAAAATGTAAAACAAGATTATTTATTGATTGGTTGATGAAAATGTGACCAGAAGCTCACAGGAACCTAACCCTGTATTTCATTTAGGAGCAGTGCTACAGTATTTGTTAATTTGGCAATTTGTAGAACATAACTACCAGGTAAAATGAGAACTGATTGTATTTTTGGATATAAGTAAATAAGGTTGATGTAAAAGTAAACAGAGCCTCTTAAAATTTTTTTTTTGTAATTCTCACCTGAAAATATTTTTTTCAATGATTTTTAGAGGGAGTGGAAGGGAGCTGGGGTGGAGGGGGGAGAAAGATTGATGTGAGAAAGACACATTAACCAGCTGCCTTCTGCACGAGGGCCGGGGATCAAACCTGCAACCAGGTACGTGCCCTTGACTGGGAATCGAACCCTCTACCTGATTCTCTAACCATGGGAATCGAACTGGGACTCGAACCCTCTGGCTGATTCTCTAACCATGGAGCCCCACTGGCCAGGGCGTAAACAGAGCCTTTTACACATTGGTCCATAGGGCAGCCTTTCTTGTATTTCTGGGGCCGTATGCCATTTTCCAATACTGGTTTCCCTGGCTTTTTGTATCTTTTCTTCTAGCTACCATTTAATAAAAATAACTACAATTTACTGAAGCCATATTGTGCACCAATTTAACCAGCACTTTATATATCTCATTATTAATCCTTATAACCTATTATAAAGGTGCTGGTATTTTCTTTATGGAGGTAATTGAGGTTCAGGGAAATTTTGCAACTTGCTCAAAGTCATACAGCTAATGAGTGGCTAGGTGTTTCTGACTTCAGAGTTCACGCCAACCCTCACTGTAGACTGCATTGCACTAGAATAGGGGTGGGCAAAATATGGCCCTCAGGCCAAATCCTGCCCACAGTTTATTTTATTTTATTTTATTTTTTTTAATATATATTTTATTGATTTTTTACAGAGAGGAAGGGAGAGGGAGAGAGAGTCAGAAACATCGATGAGAGAGAAACATCCATCAGCTGCCTCCTGCACGCCCCCTACTGGGGATGTGCCCGCAACCAAGGTACATGCCCTCGACCGGAATCGAACCCGGGACCCTTCCGTCCGCAGGCCGACGCTCTATCCACTGAGCCACACCGGCCAGGGCCACAGTTTATTTTTGTAAATAAAGTTTTATTGGAACATAGCCACACCAATTTGATTACATATAGTCTGTGATTGTTTCTGAGCTACAAAGGTAGAGTTGAAGAGTTGTGTCAGAGCGCTGGGCAGTACTTCTCAGTGGTTAGAGCATCAGCCTGCGGACTGAAGAGTCACGAGTTTCATTCCTGTTCAATGGCATGTGTGGGAGGCAACCAACCCATATGTCTCTCCCACTTTGATATTTCTCTCTCTCTGTCTCTCCCTCTTCCTTCCATTCTCTCTAAAAATCAATGGAAATATTATTGTTAGGTGAGGATTAACAACAACAAAAAGTTGTGCCAGAGACTATATGGCATACAAAGATTTAAATATTTGCTACTGGCTCATAAAAGTTTGCCAGCCCTGTGCTAAAGTTAGATATGTGGGGCAGTGATACCAGATGACTGAGAAAAAGATTAGAAAATATGAAAATAATAAAACTTCAGCTAGAAAATTATTTGGGGTTTATTTCTAGAATTGATTAGTTGCCAGCAAATGTCACACAATTTGTAAACCCACTAATTTTCCAATATTCAAATTTTAGTATTTAAAATCCTAGCATAGGCCCTCTGATTTAGTATGACAGTTTTGTGGTATTCTAAATGAAAATATTGTCATTTTCTTTTTTCTTTCTTTAGGTTTTGGTGGGAGCTGCTTTCAAAAGGATGTTCTGAATTTGGTTTATCTTTGTGAGGCTCTGAATCTGCCTGAAGTAGCTCATTATTGGCAACAGGTATTAATCTTTATAGTCAACAACTTATGATTAACTTCTAATTAAAAATGTCACCCTTTGATAGGATTTATTTATTCTAGGAACAACTATTATTATATTCAGTTTTTAAATTTTAGATTTATTTACTAGGTTTCGGTGTTTTTGTCTCTTGCTTATCAACTGTGATAGAAGTTTCTGATAAAGCAGTATTTCTTCTAATTTTATAACTAAATTTGCTCCTAGAGTAAAGCAAGAACTTACTCTAAATTGTAATTATTAAACCCATAAAATCAAAATAAAGGAAGGACCTGTATTATAATGACTTCATGTGGTTTACATAGGCTGATATTTGTCTTGTCCCTTTGAGCTAAAATTACAGATCTTCTCAAATTGGAAATAGAGTTAACATTTATTACTCTGTGCCAGACTCTTTTTTTTTTAATATATATTTTAAAATTTATTTTAGAGAGGAAGGGAGAGGGGGAGAGAGATAGAAGCATTAATGATGAGAGAGAACCATTGATCGGCTGCCTCTTGCACACCCCACACTGGGGATCTAGCCTGCAACCCCAGGCATGTGCCATGACCGGGAATTGAACCTGTGACCTCATGGTTCATAGGTCGACACTCAACCACTGAGCCACGCCAACTGGGCCAGACTCTCTTTTTTAAGTGTTTTGCTTAGTCCTCATTTATAGTCCTCATCACTAATAGTACCCTTCATTTATAATGAGGAAATTGAAACTTATAGATGTTAAGTAATTTATCCAAGATACCAGCCAGTATATGTACCTTTCCCAAATATTTTCCCCCTAAGTTTGTAGTTTTTCAGATTTCAGCAGTGGGTAGGAATGTAAGGAAATACACATTTTAAAAAATGGAAATGTATACTCAATCCCACACGATAGCTTTATCTTACTGTCCATTGCGGGGCAAATGCAGATAAAAGCTTGATTTTCCAACACTTTGGGCTCATTTTCCGTTCTCAGGATACAGCCACTTGAAGCTTAGAGCCTTAAAAAAAAACAACACACACACACAGAAAAGTAGTCTCTTTCCTTATATTCATTTGGTCACCAACATGAAGTCTTGTTTATAAACTCTTAGGAGAGAAACAAATAGGTGATCCGAGACTTTTACCCATAACGTTTAGTTAAAAACTGCCAAATGCTCATGGTGTTATATTTCATCCAGAGGCAGCTGTAACTCTGTACAATGTTTGACCGTCCTCCGTCCACTTTCTCTTCACACTCAGTTGTGGTGAGGGGTGGGAGTAAGCACATGAGGAAGTACTTGGGGATTTGAGTGCTTACAGCCCTACTTCCACAGGGTTTGGAGAAGTTAGCTAACGCGGACACTGCTTCTATGTGCTTATTTAGCATCCAGGCTGGCCTCATAGCTGGACCTCAAATGAAGTTGAAACTTAGCTGTGTTCTCCATCTTTACATCCATCCCAGCCTGATGCATGGAAAGATAAGCCAAATGCAAAATAAAAAATTTAGTATGGTTTTAAGGATAGGAGAGGGGGTTTTGTTTTTTTTTAATCTGTAGATACTAACGCGGTCGACTAATCTTTGTCTCCTATTGATTTATAAGGCTTGGATTCATACAACAGTATGCATCATAAAACTAAGCAATGTATGGCACAAGCTGTTCCTCTTTAATCATTGCATAATTGTACATGTAATTTCAGGTCATAGATATAAATGACTACCAGAGAAGGAGGTTTGCTTCCCGGATTATAGATGGTCTGTTTAATACAGTGACTGATAAGAAGATAGCTATTTTGGGGTTTGCATTCAAAAAGGACACTGGTGATACAAGGTATTAGTTCTTTAAAATATTTCAATCCCTTTGAGAGTGTTAACTCCTTATCTTATCCTGGTATTTGACTGGTGGATGAGTGTGTAAAACACTGTGTATATAGTATAAAGAATAAAAATAAAGTGAACATCCATATCTTCACGAGATATAGAATCTTACCTGTACAGAATGGGCAAAAGTAGGTTTATAGTTGTTCATATGGAAAATAATACAATAATTAATAGATATAATATGGGGGGTAGGGGAATTGAGTAAAACAGAAAAAACAATTCATGGACACAACAACAGTGTGGTAATTGCCAGGGGGAAAGGCAGTGGAGAGACGTGCAGGACAGTTTAGGGGGGATAAATGAGGATAGACAAAGACTTGACTTGGGGTGGTAAACACAGAATACAATATGCAGTAATGTGCTGTAGAATTGTGCACTTGAAACCCGTGTAATTTTTTTAACCAGTGTCACCTCAATAAATTCATTAAAAAGGAAAAAAATAATATAAGAACAAACTCTGTTTCTTGTACTCACAATAGTAAACTTTTGCCCCACCTGTATATTAAATGCCAAAGGTATTAAAATATATGCCATTTAAAAAGCTTAACAACACTGGGTGCTTTTTTTTTTTTATCAGAGAATCTTCTAGTATATATATTAGCAAATATTTGATGGATGAAGGTGCACACCTCCATATATATGATCCAAAAGTACCAAGGGAACAAATAGTTGTGGATCTGTCTCATCCAGGAGTTTCAGAGGATGACCAAGGTAAGGCTTTGAGTCTCATGAATCACTTTGAGTATGGTCCCAAAATTTGTTTGTTCTCCAGAAACCTTTGTTCAGTTTCTGTCATTGGTAGGCCCTGTTTCACCATCATTTCTCTAATGAAACCCTTAGGCCCTGGCCAGTTGCTAAGTTGTTAGAACAGGTTCTATTCCTGGTGAATTTAAATTTATTTTTAAATTTATTTTAGAGAGGAAGGAAGAGGGAGAGAGAGATAGAAACATGAATGATGAGAGAGAATCATTGATCGGCTGCCTCCTGCACACCCCACACTGGGGATCTAGCCTGCAACCCCAGGCATGTGCCATGACCGGGAATTGAACCTGTGACCTCATGGTTCATAGGTCGACACTCAACCACTGAGCCACGCCATCCAGGCCGGACTCTCTTTTTTAAGTGCTTTTCTTAGTCCTCATTTATAGTCCTCATCACTAATAGTATCCTTCATTTATAATGAGGAAATTGAAACTTATAGATGTTAAGTAATTTATCCAAGATACCAGCCAGTATATGTACCTTTCCCAAATATTTTCCCTGGTTGCAGGTTTGATCCCCAGCCCTGGTCTGGGGCTCCTGCAGGAGGCATTTGATGTGTCTCTCTCACACCGATGTCTCTCTATCTCTATCTCTCCCTTCCTCCCTCTCTCCTCCCTCCTTTCCACTCTCTCTAAAAATCAATGGAAAAATTAAAAAAGAAACCTTAGGCATTGTTTTGTCAGCTTCAATTTGAAGTAATGATTGTGGGTTACCCTCATGATTTTTCCTACATCTTCTAAAAAGCCCCAGAGGCTCCAAGGAGATGCTTCTGGGGCATCACTGGGTGCTTCATGGCCACCTCATCCCCTCACTCACCTCATTCCCCTCAGCCAGACCATTCCGTTTCGTTCCGGCCCTCAGCTCCTCCTGCAATCCTAGTGTTAAAATGCAGTTTCAAATAACTCCTTTTCTGTTGCCAACTTTTTGTTGTTGTAGTGTCCCAACTTGTGACCATTTCTAAGGATCCATACGAAGCATGTGATGGTGCCCATGCTGTTGTGATTTGCACTGAGTGGGACATGTTTAAGGTGAGGTGGCGAATGGTATTGGGGAAATTTTAGAGGGGTTCTGGTACCAGTTGGAGTTGAATATGTGCTCACGTGTGTATTCATTCGAACTGCTCCTTTGGTTCTGTCTCTATAGGAGTTAGATTATGAACGTATTCACAAAAAAATGCTGAAGCCAGCCTTCATCTTCGACGGGCGGCGTGTCCTGGATGGGCTCCACCAGGAACTGCAAACCATTGGCTTCCAGGTAATCATGGCCTAGACTGGTGTTATGTTGTTTGGCCGTTTGCTTTCCAATGGTGTTGAATTTTATAATTTTAATATTTTCTCATTTACGATAACATGACTCTAGGGCAGTTCTCCGGGAAGTCTCTATGGGATTTTTGTAACTATTCTATCCCCTCCTTAAATTTATGATCTAACCCTATCCAGTTTGGTTCAGTTGATAGAGCATCAGCCTGAGGACTGAAGGGTCCTGGGTTCGATTCTGGTCAAGGGCACATGCCCGGGTTGCGGGCTCGATCCCCAGTGGGGGGCGCACAGGAGGCAGCCAATCAATGATTCTCTCTCATTGTTGTTTCTGTCTCTCTCTCCCTCTCCCTTCCTCTCTGAAATCAATACAAATATAATTTAAAAAAAATTTATGATCTAAAGTTCATTCAGTCTTGGTCTCCCTTACATAGTAGCTAGATAAAGTCATTAATTGCCTATCATATAGGGACAAAACATGCCCTGCCTGACCTCATAAAGATCATGAAAAGACATAAAAATTTTTTTCCTGTAACTGCCAAGGCTGCTTTGCTAAACTGTCTGCAGCACACGGACTCCTCAGAGGCCAGGTCTTTTATTCCTACACAAATGACTTGAAAACCGCAGAATGCAATATAGTTGCCACGTGTTGGTATGGGATCCTATGCCTTCTGAATTCTGAAACTGTCCTAGTGCTGAGAGAGGTCTGAAGGAGACGTGGGAGCTTCAGTGGTCCTGGCCCTCTGCTTCTTCAGTTTGTCACTTAACTGTGGAATGCTGAGAGAGCTGACAGAAACCTCTGCCCAGAACAGTACGTTCATATAATTCATCTATTTCAGTTCCAACAGGCGTCCCAAAAGATTAATAAGAAGGAGCCACTTTCTGTTTCCTCACAGCAGTGTATACGGGGCGGGAGGCTAGGGCGGGTAAAGAAATGTGCCAGGAGATTGCTGTCAGCATAGGCCCCTAGCAGAGTGGAAGGGGACAGAGTTCAGAGCTGGCTGTGTGCTGAGAAGGCCTCATCTCCTGTTCAGAATATCAGATCTGGTTCTCTTAACCTTCCCTGAATTGTTGGAGATCTTTGTTATTTAGAATTGTGTTCATTTCTCATTCATGAGATTCACTTGCAGCAAGAATCAATGGCAGCCTTGTCTGTTAACATTGCATCAAGGACCTTGGGGAGTCTTCTATCCCACCCCTCCTTACTGAGTAGCAACATGACTTCCCAGTCCTTACTGAACTCAGCAGTGCTATTTTTTAAAGATTATTTGCAAGGCATGGACAGATTTTCTCTCATTCTTGTTGAACTCATGTAAGGGAGAAGATATGTAAAAGGTATATATTTCAAATAAGTTTTAGTTCTTATAAGTTAACTTTTCCTAGTAAGCATTTTATTTATTTTTAAATATGTTTTTATTGATTTCTGAGAGGAAGGGAGAGGGAGAGAGAGACAGAAATATCAATGAGAAGAGAGAATTACCGATCAGCTGTCTCCTGCACGCCCCCCACTGGGGATCGAGCCCACAACTCGGGCATGTGTCCCCGACCGGGATCGAACCCAGGACCCTTCAGTCCACAGGCTGATGCTCTATCCACCAAGCCAAACCAGCCAGGGATCCTAGTAAAAACATATACTTGCCCCTCAGAGGCCAGGTCTTTTATTCCTGACCAGGAATCACACCATGACCTCCTGGTTCATAGGTCGACGCTCAACTATTGAGGCACACTGGCTGGGCAAACTTATGACTATTAAAGAAGCAGTGTCTTTAAAGATTGATGATTTTGAATGTATGGAAAAGAGTTTAAAATGTAATATCCAAAATACAATTTGACTTTATTCATTGAAGGTTGACTTGTATGACAAACACTGTATTGAGCATTTTATCTAATTTGTTACCACAACCCTTTGAGGCAGGTGGTAGTAATAACGTTTATAAATAAGGAAGAAAGACCTAGAGAGCTTAGGTAACGTAGCAGGATTCCAACTGGGCCCTCCAAACTCTAGAGCCTGAACTCCCCAAAACTATGCTATTAGCGCTTCTGCAAGTTTTTTAGAATAAGGGAAGTGGACATGAAAACAGAGTATGAGAGAGAAAGTGAATTAACTGGAGTCTAGTGTCTTAATTGCTTCCATATGTGCTACCAGAACAAAAGCAGTATATGATTCTCTGCTCTGTTTGAGGGGGGGTCTGGTGTTGGGACTGGCTGGAGTGAGAGTATCTAGACATAGTATATATGGACTTGAGAAACATAAAAAATAGGCAAGGAACCAAAGATCTTTCATAGCAACTCAGACAACTTGGAAAACATTTTCTGCTTTCCCCTTATTATACTTCAATGTAGAGTTTTTACATTTATGTATTATACTTGTTAGTTTTCTTTCTAAAATCTCTCCTCCCCTCCCCCCCCCCCCCCCCCCCCCCCCGCTTCCCCACACCTCCCCGTTTTTTCTAGATTGAAACAATTGGGAAAAAGGTGTCTTCAAAGAGAATTCCATATGCTCCTTCTGGTGAAATCCCAAAGTTTAGTCTTCAGGATCCACCGAACAAGAAACCCAGAGTCTAAAAATTGTCATTTTTACTTGTAATTTTTTTGGTACTTCAGGATAGGAAATATCTATCTGATATCTAATGGTAAATGAACCAAGTGTTTTTAAGGAAAGAAAACTATTTTTTTAATATTCAATTTATATTAGCTCTGTGAGAATCAGCATATCTAGTAATTATGAATCTAGAATATTTTTTACATATTTTTATAATATTGTTACCTCAGTGGTTGGATGAGTGGGAAATGATCATGTTGGCTTTAATGGTGTCGATTTTTGTAAAGCAAAAATTAAACTTCTAACACTTTTTACTTTACAAATTACCCATAGGCAGCATTTTAATGTCATATTATAAAGGGAAAGGCACTCTTCAGTTTTTCTGATTATCGGTTTGATTTTATTTTAAATCATAAAATTGCTGTGCTAATTACTGGGCAACCCTAACCCTATTAACCTTTCAGACAGTGCCGTGGAGACTTAGAGGTTCTGGCTTCATTGGGTAAGGTGCTTTCCACACCGTTTCTTGTCTCGATGACCGTTTCTTAGGAGGAGGATGCAGTGGACAGAATGGGGCCTTTTGTGCTTTTTCTTTTTCTTCTAATATTTGTCCTGTGCTTCTGTGTTAGAAATAACCCTTTTGTCTAATGAGCTGTGTCATTGATTTTTAAGCCCCAAAGGTCATCACTGCTCATTTCCAATCCAAATAAGATTAAAAAGCTTTTTTTTTTTTAACATGAAGAGAACATCAGTGGTATGATCTATATAATTTCTCTTCACTTCTTGTTTTTCCTCATTGATTATTTTTTTAGTTCGAGAGCCAAAATATTTGTTACCTTGACTTTGCATTTTTATTTTTATTATTTGTTGTAATTTTCCTACTTTTTCTTTAAGTAAGAAAACAGACATAATCTCATGTATAAACTTAAAGACGTAGATTTTACAAATTATGGATAGTTTAATTCTAAAATAAGAATTTTTGTATGTTTCCACCTGCTTTTTTCTTATGAATCATGTTGACTTATGTTTGATTGTTTTCTCTTCTGTTTTATTGTTGAAATGTGTCAGATGTCCATTTGATGCTTATGCTCTGATAAGAGGGTACAGAGTTAAACAGATACAGGCCTTATCCCTGATGAATTAATGCTGTTCAGTAAGAACACAGAGATAAATATAGAGATAAGGATGGAGACATCTGTACAGATTTCAAATACATAAATAAAATATTCTACATAAACAACTGTGTAGTGTATTTTTGTCACAGTGCAATAAACTAATGAGTTATGACAGTCTGCATTAGAAAGGAAAAATATCACTACTTTTTTGAGAAAAAGCCATTACATCATACTTGCAGATGATGTGAGAAAAGGAGGGATGGTAACAAATAGACCAGATATCAGCAAACTATAGCTCATGAGCCCTATCTGGCCAGCCCCTTGTGAGCTAAGAATGTTTTTTACATTTTTACATAATTACATTTCGAATGGTTATATAAGTCTCCAATTTTGCCCTTTAGTAAGAGAAGCCTAAAATATTTGCTGTCTGGCTCTTCAATAAAAAGTTTGTAGACTCCTGAAAGAAACAAACAGCAGAATGTTTGAACATAAGATGAGCCTGCCCTAGCTGATTTGGCTCAGTGGATAGACCGTCGGCTTATGGACTGAAGAGGGCACATACCTCAGTTGCAGGTTTAATCCCTGGTTGGGGCATGTGTAGGAGGCAACCAATTGATGTCTCTCTCTCTCTCTCTCTCTCTCAAAAATAAAAACAATGAGCCCTAGCCGGTTTGGCTCAGTGGATGGAGCATCGGCCTGCGGACTGAGGGGTCCCAGGTTCCATTCTGGTCAGGGGCATGTACCTTGGTTGTGGGCACATCCCCAGTGGGAGGTGTGCAGGAGGCAGCTGATCGATGTTTCTCTCTCATCGATGTTTCTATCCTCTCCCTTCCTCTCTGTAAAAAATCAATAAAATATACTTTAAAAAAAATAAAAATAAAAACAATGAGCCCTCACAAGATTTGAAAGTGAGGATGAGCTTATTTATTAGAATTTGCTTTACATTTTTGCTTGAAAATATTCTGCTTAATAATTTTATATTCTAGTAAAGGGATTATAACCCAAAAATGTCTTGCTAAAGCAGATAGAATTAGGCACTTGTTTTTAGTGGTAGCATGCTTCAATGCCTAGAATTGGTTATTTAAAAAATGTGTAAAATACTGTTGGTTTGGCTCAGTGATTGGAACATCGGCCTGCGACTAAGGGGTCTCAGGTTTGATTCGGGTCAGTTGCAGGCTCAATCCCCGCCCAGTCGGGGTGTGGGAGGGAACCAATCAATGTGTCTCTCTAGCACTGACGTTTCTGTTTCTCCCCCTCCCTTCCACTCTCTCTCAAAGTCAATGGAAAAAAAATACTCTAGTGAGGATTAACAAAAAAACAAACAAAAAAAGAAAGTGTAAAATACTGTTTAAAAGGTAAGAGAATTGTTAAGTGGAGGAAAACAGGCAATAGATGGCTTATAGAGCCTTGTAAACTTGATGTCTGTGGTGGGGAGGAAAAAAACCAAAGCAACTGGGGAGGTAACTTAGCACAGCTATTTGAGAACTTTGTGTGAAAAGTTGCAAGAATGTGGTTAGCCTTTTCTTCCCCTGATAAAATTAAAGACCACTAAAAAAATGTGATACATTGTTTCCATTTTTCTTAGCTAGTATTTTTGGTGAGGCCAATGTATATTGGTGAGATTATTAACCAATAATTAAAACAAAATCATACATAAAAATGGTTTTTAAAAAATCATTCAAATAGATACAGAAGAGAATATAAAAAAGTAAAATCTCTCTCCCACAATGTGCTCTCTAGAAAATATGTTATTCCACTTAAGACTTCCAACTTTAACCTGGCTGGCATGGCTCAGTGGTTGAGCATCAACCTATGAACCAGGAGATCACGGTTCAAGCACATGCCCAGGTTGTGGGCTTGATCCCCAGTAGAGGGCGTGCAGGAGGCAGCCGATCAATGATTATCTCTCATTGATGTTTCTATCTCTCTCCCTCTCCTTTTACCTTTCCTCTCTGAAATCAATCAAAATATATATATATATATACACATACACATCCTACCTAATAATAGACAAATATGCAAATTGACCATACCTTCGCTATGCCCGCGATTGGCCAGGAGGCGCGGGGGGGGCGGGACTCGGGGTGGCCGATTGGGCCGGCGGGACGCTGAGCTCGCGTCGCTAGCGGCGGCTCAAGCTCAGCGTCTGCGCCATGGCTGTGCTGAGGCACAGAAGGGGCCTCTGGGGCAGCGAGCTCACATCCCACCGCGGACCATCAAAAGCGGGGGATCTGGGTGCCTGTTTGCTCAGGCACCAGTGGACAGGCACCCAGCTCCCACGCGATAGAAAGCAAAAGTGTGGGAGCTGGGTGCCTGTCCGCTCAGGCACCAGGCCTTTCAGAAGCCTTCGCCGCGCCGGAGGCTTCTGAAAGGCCTGGTGCACCAGCGGACAGGCACCCAGTTCCCCCGTGATCGAAAGCAAAAGCGTGTAGGGGACCCTACACGTGCATGATTCAATCATGCACTGGGCCTCTAGTACATATATATATATATATATATATATATATATATATATATATAATTTTTTTTCAATTAGCAATAATCGCGCCTCGGATAAACCTCATTGGCTACGATATTGCCACTGAAATCAATAAAAATATTTTTTATAAAGATTTCCAGCTTTAAATTTTTAATGCATTATCTACTAGCATGTGATACCTTGGCTAAGTTACCTGCAAACCTTATTGTCCTCTTCTGTAAAATAGAGGTAATTCATCTCTAACTCAAAAAATTGTGATAAGCCCTAGCTGGTTTGACTCAGTGGATAGAGCGTCAGCCTGCGAATTGAAGGGCCCCGGGTTCGATTCTGGTCAAGGGCACATGTCTGGGTTGTGGGCTCAATCCCCAGTAGGGGGCGTGCAGGAGGCAGCCAATTAAAGATTCTCTCTAATCATTGATGTTTCCCTCTCCCTCTCCCTCTGAAATTAATAAAAAAATAATTAAAAAACAAAACAAACATAAAAAATTGTTATAAGGATTTCATGAGATGAATGTTTACACAAATAACGGCATAGTGGCTGGCAGGTGATGGGCACTCCTGTTAAACCCATGATGAGCTGGTCCCACTGAACCAGAACCACGTTTAGGTTTTGGAATCACTAAGAACAGTAATTAACACTGAGCATTACAGGACAGTCACTGTGCTAAGCCCATTGGGTGCATTTTCTCATGCATTTCTCACATAATTCCTTTAACCCTTTGCATTCGCTTGCTTTTTTCTCGATTCCTTTATTCTACTCGGGATTTAATGCTAACCGTGTCGAGTCACACTCGACATCCGAGTGCAAAAGGTTAAGATATAAGTCCGATCCTCATTTTCAGATGAAGGGCGGAAGGCTAGAAAGATTAATCACTTGCTCAAGTCTGAACTGTTTGAATAGGAGCTTTTCTTAGTTGAAAGCATCCTAATTTTAGAGGTACTAATATGAGTGAGTAGCTATGGCCTTAGGCAGAATCTATATATATAAAAGCATAAGTGAATGGCCGACCAGCCAACTGTCCAGTAGCTGTGACACGCACTGACCACCAGGGGGCAGACACTCAACACAGGAGCGGAAACCACAGGCATGGAAACATGGAACAGACTGATGAATCTCAGAGGGAAAGGGGTAGGAGGGAGGGCGGGAAGAGATTAAACAAATATATACATACTAGAGGCCTGGTGCATGGATTTGTGCACCGTTGGGTCCCTTGGCCTGGCCTGCGCCCTCTCGCAATCCAGGATCCCTCGGGGGGTGTTGGAGGCCTAGTGCATGGATTTGTGCATTGGTAGGTCCCTCAGCCTGGCCTGCACCCTCTCGCAATCAGGACCCCTCGGGGGATGTGATGTTGGAGAGCCCGTTTCGGCCCAATACCCGCAGGTCAAAAGACTCTGGATGCTGAGTTATAAGTGTTGAATTAAATACATGCTCTACTTTTATTCTCTCCTTACCAAAATGGTAACTTACCAAAGCTGACAGCCAAGTTTATAACCCTCAAAGAAAGATAACTTGAATGGCTTTAGAGGAATAATCCTGACATTTGTGAGTCCTTCATTGAAAAATCCAGCTCATTGCCCTGGCTGATGTGGCTCAGTTAGTTGGAGCATCACACTATACACTGACAGGTGGCAGATTCGATTCCTGGTCAGGGCACATACCTAGGTTGGGGGTTCTATCCCCGGTTGGGGCATGTGCTGGAGGCAACTGATTGATGTTTGTCTCATGTCTCTTTTCCTTCCTCAATCTAAATCAAAACAAAAAATACCCTTGGGTGAAGATTTATAAAAATAATAAAAAAAGAGAAAAATCCAGCTCAAACCCTCCCCCGCACAGCACCCTATAGTCGTTTTATTTTTAAACTAGAGGCCCAGTGCACAAAATCCGTGCACTGATAGGGTCCCAAGCAGCTGCCAGCTGCCAGCTGCCATCCGGGGCCCCGCTCCCAACCCCTAGCCACCTGCCGCCACTGGGGCCTCCCTCCCTTCCCCAGGTCGCAGGTCACCTGTGGCTGATGCTGCCAGCACCAGCCAGGGCCTCCCTCCCTTCCCCTGGCTGGCCCTGCCCCCTGGACAAACTCCTGGTCAAGGGGACAATTTGCATACTATACTTTTATTATATAGGATTTAATTTATTGGAGTGACATTGGTTTGCAAACCAATAAAGGTTTCAAGTGTACAGCTCAATAAAACAATCATCTGCACATTGCATCTTGGGCTCATTGCTCCAAGCAAAGTCTCTTTCCATCCCCATTTTCCCTCACTTTGCCCAACTCCACCTCGTCCCCACCCTCCTTTCCCTCTGGCTATCACTACACTATTGTCTGTATCTATAGATTCTGTATATGTTTTTGGCTAATCCATTCACCTTCATTCATCCAGTCCCCCCTTCGCTCTGAGATCTGTCAGTCTGTTCTCTGTGTCCATGCCTGTTTCTGTTTTGTTGGTCAGTTTATTTCGTTCATTAGATTCCACATATAAGTGAGATCATTATGGTATTATCTTTCTCTGACTGGCTGATAGCTCCCCCCACCCCAGCTTCAGCTAGCGGTAGAGTGGCTTAACACTTAGTATGCATGGAGAGCCAAGGATCACCAGGCATTGGAGGGGAGCCTTCAACCCAAGAGGCAGAGACCAAGACAAAGGAAGCAGACAATGCTCAATGCAGAAAACTCCAACTTAAAAAAACTAGCTATCTTTAGAGAGAAAATAGATATTGCAGCTAGGAAACAAGAACAGGAAGCTATTTTTAAAATATGGAATAATCAAAGAGCTCTTGAAAATTTAAATGTGGTGGCCAAAATTTTAGCAAGAGAACCCTTGCCGTATGAAATCTCCATGGAAGCCCAATGTAAAATACATTACAACGGTATATCATTAGCATAAATGTATGTTAAAGTGTGGACGTGTGGCTCTGAGCTGCCGGGAATCCCCAGGGGGTGAAGGACCACTCACACCCCTCTCAGCTGCTGCTGCTGCTCCTGCTATTTTGCTCTACTTCCATTCTCAGTTTTTCTTTGTGGTGTCTTCCCCATTTTTCTGCCTATGGCCACTGGGGCTCACATTTCTTAATGTAATAATACCTCTAAAGTTAAGATGATTTCAGTTTCAGGGAAGGAACTCCTATTTAAACCAGTTTCATTAATATATAAAGACATTTATTATCTCGCCAAACAGGAAGTGGGTTACAGGAGGTGGTTTCTCAGTTGGAAAGGGGCTCATTTTCTTTAAAAAAAACAACAACAACAAAAACAAAACACAACAATGTGCATTTATCACTCATTTTTCTTAAAAACACTATCTGTGCTACATAAATAAAAAGAGCAGACATACTGAAATGGGCACACAACAAATTGTAATACACAGAAGAACACTGATGTATTTATTGTGCTGCCCAATCAAGAATTTTTGTAGAGACCTCCTGCTGTGCCTGTGCCTTTAAATTACTTTTTTGTTGTAAATTGTCACCGGAGGATATTTTTCTATTGATTTTTAGAGAGTGGAAGGGAGGGGGGAAAAACAGAGAGAGAGAAACATCAATGTGAGAGAAACACATCGATGGGTTACCTCCCGGACTTGCCCTGACCAGGACGCGGGGTTAAGCCTGCAACCAAGGTATATGCCCTTGTCTGGAATCGAACCTGGGACCCTTCAGTCCTCAGGGCGACGTTCTATCCACTGAGCCAACATGGCTAGGGCTAAATGTACTTCTTATTAATGCATTGTTGTTTAAGAAGGTCAAAGCTCTGCCCTGGCCTCTTAAAAATTCAAGCCTGTGTGTCTGTTACAGGTGTGCAAGGGAGTATACCTTTACAGCATATGTTCACCACATCCAAATGTCCAGCAAGACCCAGGCATTAGGTCATGTATTTTAGTCATGGTATAATGGTTAGTTATGTCATTTTAATTATTTTACATTGGATTCCATTAAATTTCATTTGACAAAAAGGTTCTTCTGCTAAAATGTCTTATTCCCATTCGCCTCCATTGTGCAAAATTAGGAAACATCAGAGTCTAATCTATTATTCCTGTGAAAAATAGATTTTAGGGAGGATGGTTGTCAGAGATGTTTACATTTAAAGTGATGGAGTTAATTTTACACAGCAAAATTTACTAGGATCTATAAAGAAAGTGAATCAAAGTATGTCTGACTCCTGTGAGTGAAATTAAAATGTACTAATTTTCAAAGTTATGCATTATTTTTTAAAAAGGTATTAGTTCACATATTTTAAAATTCAAAACAGAACTGGCTATTCACATTATGTATTTTACAATATTGCCACCTAAAGACTTCCTTTGTGTAGAAGAAAAATGAGATTCAGAGTCAAAAGTTCCTGGTACTTAGAAAAGAAATTCCTTACTCAGATCACTACTATTATACATACAACCATCCCATCAGAGCAGTGTGAGGAATAAAAGGGATAGTGCATGGAGATAGCAAACTGCCCTTAGATTACATTTCTCTGTCTTGGACAACATTGTGGTCTTGGTTTTACAGAGGCCCTAAACAAGTAATCAATACAAAACTATTTTGCCGAACTAAAATGGTCACACCAATGTAAAAATCAACACGCAAAATCTTAAGCCTTTCTAAATCATTCCAATGATGTTATACTGTTATGTGAAGAGCATATCCAATTATATATAATCTTATCAGATTATGTAATCATATATAAGCATATCTAATTACATATAATCAGCTATATTGCCTGTTTCATCACAGCATGTTATTTATCAGAAAATGCAATGCATCGATGATGCACAAGTAACAGAAACCTAAGGTTTGCTAGAAGTTTTCAATGTATTTTTAAAGTATGCTGTAAAAACAGTAAACTCTTACCAGGATGTTTTATGATTACATCACAGCAAGCAACTGTCTACTGGGACAAAAAAGATATGCTGAAAGGCAAGTAAGTTGCTATAATTAAATATGCACAGCTTATTAACATTTTTCTTAAAACAAAAAATTAGGGTTCATCCAATGAAGCACAGGCATTCTGTCACCACCTCTGTTGGCAAATGGAATCCAATTCTAAAAATTCCTGTGATCTTGAATGTCTTGTTAAGTGTTACAGGGTTTTTGTTTTTCTTTTAGCCACTAAATTTTTCAGGAAAAATTCACCTATTTAGGAAAAATGAAAATAGATTAATATCAATTTAAAGTCAATGTCAGAATAATTACACTTCAGTGTTTCCCTTTAAAGAAGATTTTTGTATTTGTTGGCATTCCTCTCTTGTCAGTGGCAATAATATTTCCTATATCTTTGGCTCTTTCCCCAACAATGATTAGTCATTGTTTTTTTAAAAAATAAATTTATGATCACTACAATCTCTACTATTATTCTTGTTTTTTTCTCTTTATTATATTTTTCCATCACCATTTATCCCCCCTTTACCCTCTTCCACCTCCACCCACCTTCCTCTCCCCTGCAATCACCATACTGTTGCCTGTGTCCATGAGTTCTTTTTCTTTTTTGTTCAATCCCTCCATCCGCCACAAACCCCCCACCATCACCAAAGCTGTCTGCCTGCTCTCTCACCGAGTCTGTTTCTATTTTGCTTGTTAGTTCAGTTTGTTCATTAAATTCCACATATGAATGCAATAATTTACTATTATTCTTTCTAGTAACTCAGTATTATAAAGCATGACCCTATTGTATCTATGGGTCTTCTGTACATTTATTCCCCACTATGTGCACTATTTAGTCCTCATCACTGACAAAGGTATTGCTGTTGGCACACTTCATTTCAGAGAGCAATTCTGCTACATTATTAGCCTAGATGTGATGTTTATAAAACAGACCTCGTTTCAGTTGAGCAGACTCATCTGATGGAATCTCTTTAGCTCATTCCCCTCTAGGGAAGCAAGAGCTCTTCCTTTATAATGGCTTCTTCTCCACCCCCTAAGGTATGTCTATCACTGTGACAGCACAGCTCAATGCTGATTGGCAGAGCTCGGAGATGCAGGTCTGATTTTATGAGGAGTCTGATCAAGTCTCTTTGTCATCTAAATATACGAGTAGAATTGCAACCGGCCCGTATACAATCACAAAGAATCCCAAAGCTCATAAACTAGCCAAGTAATGAAGAGAATAATCCTTGCTGCTCCATACCTCTATCTAAATCTGACAGGAGTGAAACCAACATTATTATCAGATCCTAATGCATGGTCTGAATAACCAGAATTTGAGTTTTTACTGGTAATTTAAAAAGCATTAAAATGTTCATAATTCACTTCCTTATAAATGTTAGAAAATTTCCTTAAAAACATACACACATACACAAAACCAAAAACAACAAAATAAAAAATCCTTTCAAATGACAGTACTCTACTGTAACTACTTTGGAAGCTGACTTCTTTCTATTCTTTATATATAGTTTTAGCTTGCTAGCACTGCCTGAAGAATAAATCACTTGTAATATTAGTTTCCAAAGTCCCCACATCCTGTCAATGCATTCAATCAAACTCTTGGGTTTTGTACCTAGGATAAGCTATTATTATTTCATTAAATTTCTTTATAGGAACATAATAAATATTACTTATACTTTGTATAATTATTATAAATATAATTCATGCCAAATTTAAGCATATCTATAATTTAGACCCTAATATAAAAGTCATTTAAAAGAGCATTAAGCCCTAGCCGGTCTGGCTCAGTGGGTAGAGCGGACCCAAGGGTCTGGGTTCGATTCCAGTCAAGGGCACCTACAATAGTTGCAGGTTCCTCCCTGGCCTGCCCTGGTCAGGGCTCCTGCAGGAGGCAACCAACTGATGAGTTTCTCTCACATTGATGTTTCTTTCTGTCTTTCCCTCTCTCTTCCATTCTCTCTAAAATCAATGGGAAAATATCCTTGAATTGAGGATTAACAAATAAAAAAAGGGATAGAGCAGATAAAAATATTTTTAAAAATAAAATGAAATAAAAGATCATTAATAGTAACAACATGGCTCAGACACTTCCAAAAAATAACTAGCTATTTATTCTTCAAAAAATTATAATTAAGTCTAACTCACAGGGCAAACACCATAAAGATTTTTTGGATTAAATTCAATTTTCAGATATGTTCTCACAGACCTTTTGATGGCCATTATCACATGATTTTTAATCTCTTGGAAAACACTTTTATTTTCACTAGTCAGCTCAGACTATGGATCAAAATAAGAGCTGAAATTACAAAGGTGAAAAATTGCATGTAGCTAGTAAAAACAAAAAATATTTATAGGGAAAATAATCTTATGAATTTTTTTCTGTTGCATCTGGGAGGAAAAACACAAAGCTATTAATGTTGCAGGCAGCAATGCTGTCAAATACTTTTCAGGGTTTAATTTGATCTAAAATTTGGAGTTTGGAGAAGCAGCTGGCATCATTGTCAAATGACCACGTTTTCCTAAAAACCATGTTATATGCTTGATGGAACTTTGTCACTTCTGAGTAACCTACTATTGATACCTAAGCATAGAACAAACTGATTACTTCTGCTTTCATCAGAGTAGCTGAGCTATTACATATTAAAGTAGGGAAGGGAAGGATTCTTCATTTAACAAACAAACAACTGAGAGTAAATTTTTCCTCAATATGAACCTTATGAAACAAATTTCCTAAGGAAGTTCCCCCAAACCCTCCTCACCTTTTTTATTCTTCACAAAAGACAAACACAACTATTAAAATGTAAATATGGAATGTTAGGGCCTACATGAAACCATCCCGTGCAGTCTACCTCACCTGCTTTATATGAAGAACGCACCAGAGGGCCACTTGCCGTATAATGAAATCCAAGGTCATTTCCTACTTTTTCCCAGTATTTGAACTTTTCAGGAGTAATGTATTCTTCAACCTAGATTTAAAGAATTAATTTTGATTCTTGAATTTCCATAAATCATTTTGATTCTACAGAAAATTCATACCCATGCATTCAAGGTGGTTTTTTAAAAAATTATTTATTGTTGAAATATTACATATGTCCCCTTTACTCCCCCCCATTGACCTCTTCTAGCCTGCCATCGCCCCCAGCCACCACCACCCTATTGTCTGTGTCCATAGATTATGCATAGATGCATACAAGTTCTTTGGTTAAGCTCTCCCCTCCCCTGCCTTCCGAGATTGCGTAATCTGTTCTATGCTTCTGTGTCTCTGGATCTATTTTATTCATCGGTTTATTTTGTTCATTAGGTTCCACATATGAGTGAGATCATGTGATACTTATCTTTCTCTATTTGGTTTATTTCATTTAGCATAATACCCTCCATGCTGTCTCAAAGGGTAAGAGATTCTTCTTTCTTATTGCTGCATAGAATCCCATGGTATAAATGTACCACAGCTTTTTATTTTTTTTATTTTATTGATTTTTTTACAGAGAGGAAGGGAGAGGGATAGAGAGTTAGAAACATCGATCAGCTGCCTCCTGCATACCTCACACTGAGGATGTGCCCACAACCAAGGTACATGCCCTTGACCGGAATCGAACCTGGGACCTTTCAGTCCGAAGGCCGACGCTCTATCTACTGAGCCAAACCAGTTAGGGCAAGCTATCAGATCTTAAAGTATGTGTACATATTTTTGGGACACCTGTATATATCATATATGTTATATATTATGCATTATATAAAAATATATAACTAATATAAAACAGACACAAATAAATATATGTAGAGCACATAGTTAGCATGATTTGTTAGTATTGAGTGCTTTTGTGATTATAAGCAATTTTGAGAGCACAGTAAAAAGGGCAAACTATTGAGTGTAGAAAATTTGGATTTAAATATCAGGTTGTGTTGTGTTTTTTTTTTACTTATAGGTATATTTTAATTTAATTTTTAAAATTTATTTTATTGATTTTTGAGAGGAAGGGAGAGGGAGAGTTAGAAACATTGATGAGAGAGAAAAATCCATGAGCTACCTCCTGCACACCCTGCAACCAAGGTATATGCCCTTGACCAGAATCGAACCCGGGACGGACCCTTGAGTTCACAGGCTGACACTCTATCCACTGAGCCAAACCCGCTAGGGCAATATTAGTTCTTTTACTTGCTTGTTGCTCTTTAACCCCTCCAAGCCTCATTTTCCTTATCTAGATGCTTTAAGGACGTAATTTGATGACGAATATAAGACACCTCATTCAACTTTAGATTTCCAGTTCCTACGTTTAGTAGGCATTTAATAAATATTAAAACTAATGGAATTCTGAGGACCAGTGTTTTGGTCCTTTGAACCACCATTACCCTGTACCTCTAAGTATTACGTTAAACACATGGACATAAAGCATAGTTATAGTAATAGCATCTAATATTTGTAAAAACATTTCCAAAGATTTTTCAAAGCATAGCATACCTATCTTGTTCAGTCTCTAAATTCAGTAAAGTTGGTAGGAAAGGTGTTGTTTTCCATATGAGAAGAACAATTATTCACTATTTTCATTTTCTCTCATTAAATTGTTTATTAAAAAGAGCATGTCTTAAAGCATGCTTATTACCATTGAGAAACTTTATAAGTTGAAAATAATCAGTCTTTGTGCTAATTTATACCAGTAGGGTAGGTCTGATGTATCCGGTGTGGTAAATAACATTAAATACGTTTGCATGATACCTAACATTATAAAGCCTGATCTCACTCATCTCATTAACTATATAAAATAAGCAGGGACATTTTAGAGATGGGGACACTGAAGATTGAGAGGTCACTAAGTTTATGACAGAGGTGGAACTTGAACAAGCAAGATTTCCTGATGGAAAATGTACTCTTCCACTATGCCACAGGCACTTTGAAGTAAGAACTCAAAGTGCAGTCGCCTGTCAATAAGGCAGTATTTATCTGTCTCATTCCTTTTTTTTAATTGAAGTATAATTGACATAAAACATTATATTAGTTTCAGATGCACAATATAATGATTTGATATTTGTATATATTACAAAATGATCGCCACAGTAAGTCTAGTTAACATCCATCACCATACATAGTTAAAAAAATTTGTTTCTTGTGAATTTGAAAATATTGGGGCTTTTTAGCAGCTTTATTGAACTATAATTGGTAATAAACCACACATGTTAAAGTTAAGTTTTGACATATATATGCACCTGTGAAACACCATCAGCTCAATCAAAATAATGGACATATCTATCACCTTTAAGTTTTCTCAATCCCTCCTTCCCACCTTCCCCACTTAGTGCTTTGTCACTATACATTAGTTTGTATTTTCTAGAGCTTTATGTAAATGGGATCACATAGTGGGTACTCCTTCTTGTCTGGCTTTAGTATAATTATTTTGAGATTCATCCATGTTGGTGTTTGTGTCAATAGTTCCATCCTATTTCTTGCTGAGTAATAGTCCATAGTCAGCATATGTCATAATACGCTCATCCATGGACCTATGGATGGATATTGATGATGTTTCCAGTTTGGGGTATTTACAAATAAAGCTGCTATAATTATTTGTGTTCAAGCCTTTGTATGGACATATGCTCTCTTTTATCTTAGACTAAAGGCCTGGTGCATGAAATTCATGTGTGTGTGTGTGTGTGTGTGGGGGGGTGTCCCTCAGCCCAGCCTGCACCCTCTCCAATCTGGGATCCCTCGAGGGATGTCTGACTGCCTGTATAGGGATTGGGCCTAAACGGGCAGTCAGACATCCCTCTCACAATCCAGGACTGCTGGCTCCCAACCACTCACCTGCCTGCCTTCCTGATTGCCCCTAACCGCTTCTGCCTGCCAGCCTGATCACCCCCTAACCACTCCCCTGCCAGCCTGATTGCCCCTAACTGCCCTTCCCTGCAGGCATAGTCACCCCTAACTGTCCTCCCCTGCAGGCCTGGTCCCCCCCAACTGCCCTCCCCTGCAGGCCTAGTTCCCCTGCCAGCCTGATTGCCCCTAACTGCCCTTCCCTGCAGGCATAGTCACCCCTAACTGTCCTCCCCTGCAGGCCTGGTCCCCCCCAACTGCCCTCCCCTGCAGGCCTAGTCCCCCCGCCAACTGCTCTCCCCTCCTGGCCTGATCACCCACAACTGCCCTCCCCTATAAGCCTGATCCCTCCCAACTGCCCTCCCCTGCTGGCCATCTTGTGTCCACATGGAGGCAGTCATCTTTGACCACATGGGGGCAGCCATCTTGTGTGCTGTAGTGACAGTCAATTTGCATATTAATATTTTATTAGATAGGATAAAACCACCTAGAGGTGGAATGGCTACATCATATGGCATGTGTATGTTCACCCTTTTGAGAAATTGATGAACTATTCTCTAACTTGGTTGTACCATTTTACACTTCCATCAACAGTATATGTATTCTAGTTCCTTACATCAGGGGTAGGGAACCATTTTCTGCCAAGGGCCATTTGGATATTTAGAGCATCATTTGAGGGCCATACAAAATTAACAACTTATAAATTAGACTACTGTATTTGGTCATTTAATGAACTCACGCCTGATGCCTTGGCAGGGCCAGACCAAATGATTTCGTGGGTCTTATACAGCCCGAGGGCTGGAGGTTCCTTACCCCTGCTCTACATCCTCACAAACACTTGATACTGTCACTCTTTACTTTTAGCCACTCTAATGAGTGTGCAGTGATACTTCATTTTGATTTGCATTTCACTGATGGACTAATGATGTATAGGCATCTTTTCATATGCTTATATGCTATTTCTCTTTAATGAAGTATCTGTTCAGATATTTTTTATTACTTCTTAATTGGCTTGTTTATTTTCTTATTACTGAGTTTTGAGAGTTCTTATACATTCTATAAAGTTTTATGCAAATGTAAAACACAAAACTTTAAATTTGCTAGAAGACATAGGAGAAAAACATGGGTTAGGCAAAGATTTTTTAAAAAATAATTCTTTATTGTTGAAAGTATTATATATGTCCCCCTTTTCTCCCCACTGATCCCCTCCAGCCCACCCCCTGCTCCTCACCCCAGGCCCTCACCCCCCCCATTGTCTGTGTCCATGGGCCATGCTGATATGTATACTAGGTCCTTGGGTTGATTAACTCCCACACACCCCTCCCACCCCCCAACCCCACACCGCCTTCCCTCTGAGAATCTGTACTCTGTTCCATGCTTCCATGTCTCTGGATCCACTCATTCATCATTTTATTTTGTTAGAGTCCACATATGAGTGAGATCATGTGATATTTGTCTTTCTCTGACTGACTCATTTCACTTAGCATGATATTCTCCAGGTCCCTCCATGCTGTCTCAAAGGGTAAGAGATTCTTCTTTTTTATTGCTGCATAGTATTTCATGGTATAAATGTACCACAGCTTTTTTATCCATTCATCTACTGATGGGCACTTGGGTTGTTTCCAGATCTTAGCTATTGTAAATTATGCTGAACAGCCCTAACCGGTTTGGCTCAGTGGATAGAGTGTTGGCCTGCAGACTGAGGGGTCCCAGGTTCGATTCCAGTCAAGGGAATGTACCTTGGTTACGAGCACATCCCCTGTAGGGGGTGTGCAGGAGGCAGCTGATCGATGTTTCTCTCTCTCATCGATGTTTCTAACTCTATCCCTCTCCCTTTCTCTCTGTAAAAAGTCAATAAAATATATTTTTAAAAAAATTATGCTGAACATAGGAGTGCATACATTCTTTCTGATTGGTATTTTGGTTTTCTTAGGATATATTCCTAGAAGTGGGATCACTGGGTCAAATGGCAGTTCCATATTTAATTTTTTGAAGAATCTCCATACTGTTTTCCATAATGGCTGCACCAGTGTGTACCGGGGTTCTCTTTTCTCCACATCCTCATCAGCACTTAAGAGCTTAATATTTCAATCTTCTTGAAATATTAAGCTCTTAATATTCCCACCAGCAGTGTACCGGGGTTCTCTTTTCTCCACATCCTCATCAGCACTTAAGAGCTTAATATTTCAATCTTCTTGAACTTGTAGAGACTTGTTTTGTGTCCTAACATGTGAATGACCCATGTATCAGGGTGTGGACCTGTCTAGGTTCTTCTTGCTTGGGATTCTGTGCCTTCTGAACTTGTATGACACCAGGTTAGGGAAGTTTTCTGCCATTATTTCTTTAAACACATTCTCTATCCCTTGCTCACTTTCTTCTCTTCTGGCAATCATATTAGGTGAATATTGTTATGTTTCATGTTGTCCCACAGCTCCCTTAAGTGTTCCTCTTGTTTTTTTTCTTTTTGGTTCTTGGATTGAGTGATTTTTTTTCTGCCCTGTCTTCTAATTCACTGGTCCAATCCTAAATTTCCCTTAATCTGCTGTGTAGTCCTTCCAATGTGTTTTTTATCATTACTATATCATTCTGTATTTATGACTGGTCTTTTTTCTTAGTTACTATACCTTCTCCCATGCTGTTGAGCATCTTTGCTATCATTATTCAGAACTCTATATCTGATAAATTTCTTATCTCTATTTTGTTTAGCTCTTCTTCTGGAGAATTCTCTTGTTCTTTCATTTGGGGGTTGTTTTTTGGTCTTCCCTTTTTGGCTGCCCTTTTGGGTTTGTGTCTATGTATTAGCTAGCTATGCTATGACTCTAGTGCAGGACGATGTCAGATGCCTTTTGTAACTGGCCCTGAGTACCCTCTTTAGAGCGATCAGCAACCCACAGCTTGTGGCTCCCGCTGCTGGGGCTGGGTGCCTTCAGAAAGGACCAAGATGTGCACCAGGGTCTGCTTTTTCTAGCCCCTGGCCCAGAAGAATCAAGCAAAGATTCAAAGCCCCCAGAGCTCCTCCTCTGCCTGCAGTCCAACTGACACTCAGTCTTGATTAGCCTCAGGCTATTGACCATAGGGTTGGGGGAGAGGTCTTCCAACATGGTGGGGCAACTGCCTTTCCCCCAGAAAAAAACTGCCTGGATAGCAAAGGTCTGCGAAGAAAGGCCATTCTTAGCATGAGGGAATGAGTCAGCACAGGCAACTGAGGTGGCTGCCCTCCGAGCTCCAACCTCAGAGCCCCCAACCTTGGACTCTCCTCACACAGCTCCAGTCCACTCTTCCCTCCCTCTGCCAGAGTCCAAAGTGAGTGGCTGCACATGAAATTTTTTGTGTTGGCCCTTTAAGAGGGTGCCTACATTTCCAGCCATCTCTGGCAGGCAGATAGCAACCCTGCTGCTTTTCACAGCCAGATGTTCTGTGGCACCTTTCTCAGTTCTGCTTCTCTGGGCTGGGGAGCCCAGCTTGGGGTTAGACCCTGGAATTCTCAGTGGGAAGCCCCCGCAGCTGAGATATCCCTCTGGACCTTCAGCTGCTATCTGTGGGAGTCCGGCCAGCCGTTTTGTGTCTCCATACTTCCTACCAGTCTCTATGCTGTCTCCACTTTCCATCCTTGGTTATCAGAGTTCTCTCCAGCTAGTCTTCAGTTGAGTTTTCAGGTTGATTCTTCTGTATTTTAGTTGTATTTCCAGTTTGGTCCTGGTAGAATGTCAGTGTACCTTCCACTTACTCTGCTGCCGTTTTTAATCTCTGTTTTTGTTTTAATTCTTTATTGTTTAAAGTATTACATATGTCTCCTTTTTCCCCCCATTGACCTCTCCCCAGCCACTCCCACCTCCCAGCAGTCAATCATACCCCTACTGTCTGTGTCCATTGGTTTTGCCATTTTTAATCTCTTAAGGTGGTTTTTAACTTCATAATTTATCCAGGCGCGCCCAGGTTTCTTCTTTTACCTTCTCACTGACTACCTGTCTACTGGTTACCTGCTGGCCACTCTATCAGAACGTAATTTCAGGGAATTAGAAAGGAGGGGGAATATCAATTTTGTATCATATTAGCTATTCCAAAGGATAGACAAAGAAAATGAGATTGTTTATAGAGATTATATATCTGCATCACTCCTTTATGAACTAACAAATATAATCAAGAATTAGTCACTCCTATAAAATTCTTGAGGACTACGCTGTGTATTACTCATTTTGTATCTTCTGCTTAGCACTGTTTTTGGCACATGGTCACGACTCAAGAAAAGTTTCTTGAATTAATGACTAAATGTGCAATATAAAAAATAGGAAGTCCAACTTCATCTCTGGCTCTTCATATAACTCTAAAACAAACCACGAGATCACCATTGGGAATGAATATAATTTCTCAACTTTTAAATATAGTTTTTTGTTGGCTTAAGTCACATAATTTTGAGGGCAGGAAATAAGTGCCAGTGTAGCTGCTTTATGCAGATAATATAATGGAAACTGGAAATGGAAAATATACATGGAACATATTATTAAAAAGCCAGCAGTGGCGTGGCTCAGTGGTTGAGTGTTGATCTATGAACCAGGAGGTCATGGTTTGATTCCCCGTCAGGGCACATACCTGGGCTGTGGGCTTGATCCCTAGTTTGGGGCATGTAGGAGGCAGCCAGTCAATGATTCTCTGTCATCATTGATGTTTCTCTCTCTCTCTTTCTCCCTTTCTCTCTGAAATCAATAAGAAAAAAAAAAAAGTATTTTTAAAGAAAAGCCAGCAGCTTTGTAATTATCCTGTGGAAAATAAAGATTTAATTAAAATTACCAACATTTGGCAATTCATGGTAGCTGTACCTTGAGGTGGCGCTTTGTTGGTTGCATATACTGTCCTAACGTCAAACAGTCCACATCTGCCTCACGAAGTGCTAGAGAGGAAAAAAAAATACATTATATTAGCAGATGCTTTTATGAAGCTAAAATTATACATTTAAGCATAATTTTCCAGAAAGTAATTTTACTATAGAACAGTGTGAACTTTATCCTGGCCTACATGATTTTGGAAAATCCTGATGTTGGAAAATAAGACTGTATACATTCATTCAAAGGTATTTATGTGTTAGGAGATATGGTAAGGATTGAAAACAGGAATGATTAAGACAATCATGTGGGGCCGATATAAGGATGAATGACTCCAGTACTATGGAATAAATGTTAAAATAGGGTTGGAAAGTGTCTAGAGCAGGAGTCTGTTAGGCAGAAAAGATTAAAAGAACTGTATATCAAAGGCCCCAAAACACCCACATTGTAGACCAGACATGTTATACTAGAGGCCCAGTGCATGAAAACTCATGCACTGGAGTGGGAGCGTCCCTCAGCCCAGCCTGCCCCCTCTCACAGTCCAGGAGCCTCCAGGGGCAGGTGACCTGGCGATCAGTGGAAGGCGACACCCCATCACACCTCTGCTGCTGCCCCTGCCAGCAGTGCAATCCTCAGCTGGCCCTGGTTATCTGAGCCTTGGGCAGTCCTGGGCAGCTGGGCAGCCACCATCCAAGGCTTGCCTGCACCTCGGGTCAGCCACAATCTTGTGGCTGTGGGTGCTGCCATTTTGAGGGTGTGGCAGTCAATTAGCATATTCACTCCTAATTGGCTGTGGGTGCCACCATGTTTGTGAGGGCATGATGGTCAATGAGCATATTCCCTCTTTATTAGGATAATATAAGGCTTTAGGTAATTGTACAAAGTATGCACTGGGGATGTGATTTGATCTCTGACCTCAGAATCTTTCTAGTAAAACTTTACGAACTGTGGTAAAGAGAAGCTTTCAATTACTATTTGAACTCATTACTCTTTGAAACAATAAACAGCTACAAGAAGGCCAAGGACTTTCAGGTAAAATAAAAGCTGTTGTATTTAAAAATTTAAAAAGCCTAAGAATCACAAAGCAAATGAGCTTACGGGACTAAGGTTAGCAAAGTCCAAAATATATCATGTTATGTGACAATGTTGCCAGTAAGCTCTTTCTCAAAGGCCTGGATTCATCTTACTCATCTTTGAACTGTCAGTGCTGGCAAGAGCTCTTGGTACCTGGATGGCTTTCAAAAATTGTCCAACTGAACAAGAAAAGTGGACAAAATCATGGTTTTACTGCATACAAGGGTAGAAAATAAAATGGGATGCAAATTTCATATCTTGATCTTCTTGCATGTCATTCCACAAAATTCTAAGAAAACATACATCCTTCCCTTTTTATGTTATTATTTATAAGCATATACTGTACTTAATTCTTACTGGAACTTTCACTGAGATTATGGAGGGAATTGTAATGGGACCTTCAAAGTGGGGATCCTGTCCAGCCAGTGTGGCTCAGTGGTAGAGCATCGGCCCATGAAGCAGAAGGTCACAGTTCAATTCCCAGTCAGTGCATGTGCCCAGGTTGTGGGCTCCATCCCCAGTAGGGGGCATGCAGGAGGCAGCCGATCAATGATTCTCTCTCATCATTGATGCTTCTATCTCTCTCTCCCTTCCTCTTTGAAATCAATAAAAAAAGTGGGGTTCCTGCCCTAACTGGTTTGGCTCAGTAGATAGAATGTCGGCCTGCAGACTCAAGGGTCCCAGGTTCGATTCCGGTCAAGGGCATGTACCTTGGTTGCGGGCACATGCCCAGTAGGGGGTGTGCAGGAGGCAGCTGATCGATGTTTCTCTCTCATCGATGTTTCTAACTCTCTATCCCTCTCCCTTCCTCTCTGTAAAAAATCAATAAAATATATATATTTTTAAAAAGTGGGGTTCCTGCTATTATTCAAATGAAATGAGAGTTTTAATTTTCAATTCCTTTACCTTTCATTGTTGCATATACTTGCTCATCATCCTCGCCTAAACCCAACATGATAGACGTTTTAGAAATGACATCAGGCTGAACCTCCTTGGCGTGCTTCAGGACCCGCAGAGACTGGTCGAAATTGGCCCTGGGATCACGGACTTTCCTTGAAAACAGCAGGGCTGTTGTCAGCAAGAATAACCACAAGCTCAACTAAGCACATAGTTATGTAAGCAATATGAAAGACCAGGAAAGTACATTCTGGACATTACATTGCATCATCATATGGGTCAATGGTAGAATTTGTGCACCAAAGTCTAACTATTACTTTAGGATAGAAAATAAGGCTTTGCTGGGCGCCCTTGCTGTTGACTTTTAAGGCCTTTCAAGTCTGGGGCAGAGAAAACTAAAATAAAAGTAATTCAATTTATGAAGTACTTGAGGAGAAGCTAGAATTCTGAAGCTGAGAGTAAGTGATTATAAGGGGTAGTAAAGAAAAAAAGGAAAAGGAGTGGAAGAAAATCTCCATACTGAACAAAGAAAAAACTGTTTAACTTAAACCCACATTTCAGGGCTGAAACTTTTATAATTTCTTTTCGAAAGACTGAGCTGCCCTCTGCTGGTGGGTATACAACGTTGACATCGCCTAGTTTAAAAAAAAATGCAGGATTCTGGAATTTTCACTGGAAAGGATAATGTTCCTTAAGTGAAAACAGGGAAATTGGCACCCACTGGTGGTGGTATGAGGAGATAGGGCAGGGTTGGAACAGGCTGTGTGCCAGACTTCAACGGGGGCCAAACCACCATGGTTTAAATTGGGACAAGGCCCAATGGATAGAAATTGCTGATGTTAGCCTGGCTGGTATGGCTCAGTAGTTGAGCATCGACCTATGAACCAGAACCAGGAGGTCATGGTTCAATTCCTGGTCAGGGCACATGCCCCAGTTGCAGGTGTGCAGGAGGTAGTGATCAATGATTCTCTCTCATCATTAATATTTATATTTTCCTCTCCCTTCCTCTCTGAAATCAATAAAAATATATATTTTTAAAACTGCTGATATTAAACCAGCATTCATTTGAATTCAAAAGCAACCTTTATTTTGGGTAATTGATTTGTTGTTGTGGTTGTTATTTTTAACCAGAGACCAGTTCACTGAGAAGAGAGGAAACCAATTTATGAGTTAAAAAATAACCACAAAACTGATAATATAGAAAGTCATTATTTTCTGAAAGTATTTCTCCACTGAATTTAAATTATGCTCTCTAATGTTTATGATTTAGTGGAAATGATGGTTATTCTTTATCATACTTCTTTCAAATTCTATTATAATGTCTATAAACTAACAAAACCATTGTCAAAAACTTTACTAAAATTAATAAAAATGAATGTTACAGGTTAAAATAATCTTTTTTAAATATGAGCATAGTCACAATGTGGAATAACAATCTATAATTATTCCTAACCACTAAAATTTTTAGAAAAAGTAAAGAAGTATAGTGTCTACTTTTTAAGAGAGATTTAAAATACATCTGAATACCAGTTTTTCTTTGGCATCATTTATTGCATATCTTAATGCCAAATGCATTTTATAGCATTTTTGTTTGTTTCTTTCTTTTTTTAGAATTACACTCAAAGTAATTGCTCTTGTGTAATTTTTTTCAACACTGTTCTTTGAAAAAATAACTCACCGGCACTTCTAATAAGATACCATCAAAAAGAGCAAAAAAGATGCTCATTATGTGTGTATAACAAAACATACACATGCATAAATATATAAGATATTTATACTTGGATGTTGAAAATTGATATTACTGGGTAGAAATATTATGGGTGATGATCACATTCTTTCGTTGGCAATATTGTCTAATTTTTCTGTAATAGGCTTACTTATGTGGTTTCTGTTTTAAAAAAATCACTGTATAAAAGTCTATTACAAAGTTCTCCTTTGAAAAAAGTGAGAAAACGTTCCAATATCTCTCTGTATGTGTAATTACCTCTGTAATTCTGGAACTGTTTCTACATTATGTGCATATACATCTAATCCTGACAGAGCGACTTTTTCTATTGCTTTAAGATCTCCTCGGAAATCAGGAGTGAGACATTCCACAAGAATTTTTGGATTCCTAAAGGAAAAAAAGATAAGCATTAAACTGGGGAGAAGAACTGACATAACTGCCGCTCCAAACAGAAATCATCCCACACATTCTGTATCACTTTCAACACAGTAATCTTTGGAACCCTGCCCCAAAAAGCATGAACATACAAATGTTTATATCTGAACTGTTTAATGAAAAAATAAATCCAGAACATCAAATAATATGTACACAGTGGTTAAAATACATCTGTAAGCAAATGACAATCAGGATACATTTTGAGACTGTGCAGATTTTTAAGCATTACTAAGAAGGCATTTAAAAATATGTATTTTTTTAGGAATTAAAATATAAATATTAAAACGTTAAATATAAAATATATTTTAATTTTTAGAAAGTAAATTGGGATATTTCTATGAGCATGTAAACATTATTTGATTGCTTTAATTTTTATTTATTTTAAAATTCGTCAAATAGGACCTTCCTCTCTTCCTCTAGGCAAATATTTCACAAGTGCTATGGGCTTTAAAAGCTATTCTGAGTTGCGGAGTCAAGTTGAGCTTTGCTTAAATAAAATGTAAGCTAAATACTAATCTTCCTATTTATATTGGCTATATCTATGTATTCAAGCATTGAAATGTGAACTAGCTCAGAGAGCTGCTTTCTCTGACAGCAGTAGAAATGACCGGGACAGATGACAAATTTTTCCACAAATCCAACTGCAAAGTTTCTGGAGCTGTTTCCTAAGAGAACAGATGTATAAAAATATACCCTCTTATGGATATAAAAGATATTGAAAGAACACATCCTATAACTCACTGTTTGTTAACTGCAAGTTGAAACCCATTAGTAGTTTGTGCAATCAATTTAGTGGGCTGCAAACAAACATTTTTTTTAATGAATTATAAAATGTATTAAATAGAAAATATTACAGAAATCATTGAAGAAACATTTACTAAGTATGTAGGTGCTAGACTAGCACTGAGCTATAGGAAATAGGCATAACTCCCTTTTTAAAATCTTTTTAAATGGACAAGATTAAAGTCGAAAAAATGTGGATTATGGGTAAAATTCCAAGGACATATAAATACAGATAAACTCTATATCAAGACTTACATATTTTTACAATGTGGGAGCTTATCTCATCCTTATTCCTTCTAGATGATGATTTATTCAAAATCAGTGCTAGGAAGACTGCAGCTTTATACTTCTTTTAAAATTACTCAAAGGAAGTTTAGACTAGCACTCAAATACAAAGCAAGGGATCTATGCACCAAAGGTTCATGGATGAGTTCGTGTCCCCGAATCCCTAAAATTTCTGCAAGTATGTACCTTCACATATGCTTTTTTTCCGGCAGATAATTTCCAGCAGATTATCAGAGGGATTTATAACACCTCCCATCCCCCCCACAAAAGGTTAATAGCCACTGCTTTGAAGTAAAGACCATACTGAATTTATATGAGACAAACAAAGTCCTTAAATTAAACAAGTACCTTTCCTTTAAGTATGATACAGTCTTTGCAAAGTGCTCAGCTCCTCCATCAGGCAAATCTAGAAACAAGAGAGCCCACTGCTCAAGGTGATGCCACAAATTAGTAAGAGCCAATTTCTGGAAGTGGTAATAATGACACTAACCATCTCGATCCACAGATGTCAGGACAACATAATCCAGACCCCACTCTGCTATTGCCTTTGCAGTATTGTAGGGCTCATTGGCATCTAGTGGAGGTGGCTTTCTTGCAGTCTTAACAGAACAAAATCTGCAACCTCTTGTACATGTGTCACCCATCAACTAAAATAGAGATGTTACAATTTCAATCAAGTAGACAGATGACCCTCAAGAATATAGTATTGAGAGGATAAAGTTACAAAGAATGAATACAATTTGATTCTGTTTATAAGAAATTTGAACCATTCAAAGCTAAGCAATATTGTTAAGGGACACAAATATAATGTGGTAAAACTAGAAAAAAATAGGAAATGATAAACTCAGGACTAAGAATGGTGTTAAGGGAAAAAGAAAGGGGATGGGATCAGCAAAGAATGCATAGGTGGGCTCAAAGATAATGCTAATGTTCTACTCTCAAACTGGAGGTAAGGGGTTATTTGCTATATTGATATTCTTACACGTAAGTAAGTTATAAAGATTCTTTTGTATCTATTTAATATTAATAAAATTATTTAAAAGAAATAAAATATTTAATGAACATCAATATGCAGGTCTCTGTGGAAATTAACCTTTTGCACTTGGATGTCGAGTGTGACTCGACACGGTTAGCATCGGTAGCAGCTCATATGTCGAATGGTATTGAATGTATCAATTAATTTGAAATATAAAAAAATCCAAATAAATAAGTTTGTATGAAAAGAAACTCCAGTTTTTTATTCTACTGCCGCACTTTGTAAAATCTGGGGTATTTAAAAAATTAAATCCCGAGTAGAATAAAGGAATCGAGAAAAAAGCAAGCGAGTGCAAAGGGTTAAATAGAAGGCACAGCTCCTTCTTGTTAAATAGATGAAACAGAAAACACATAAAAAGTTAATAATCTGCTTTCTGTGGGTATCGCTTTCTCCAGGACACTGCTTCTGCTGCCACAGGTCACTACCATGTCTACCCCCTGCGAGCACAGCCATTGCAGATGTTCCGCAGGGGTTGTAGTTTAGGGGAGAAAGCTCCTCTCTCCCTTTAACTCTCTCAGAGAGGACTCACAGCAATGATGCTTAGGCCCAATGTCTCACAGAGTTTTACTGAAACAATGAACTCTCCCAGGAATCAGTTATGAGTCAACAGTGGGAAAGGGGACCTGGTAAGGAGTGAAGCCAGAGATCCCCATCATGGAGTATTCAGAATTACTCCTTCAAGAACTGAGGTTGTGTAACTTGGATGAGCTCCTGGTTGGCTCTGCATTATAAGAAGGAGCTCTATCTCCTTGGTCGGCAAACTGCGGCTCGCGAGCCACATGCGGCTCTTTGGCCCCTTGAGTGTGGCTCTTCCACAAAATACCACGGCCTGGGCGAGTCTATTTTGAAGTGGCATTAGAAGAAGTTTAAGTTTAAAAAATTTGGCTCTCAAAAGAAATTTCAATCTTTGTACTGTTGATATTTGGCTCTGTTGACTAATGAGTTTGCCGACCACTGCTCTATCTCATAAGAATCCCCACTTCCTCAAGTAAATAGCCTCCTGCTGGTACAATTAAATGGTTTAGCAGAACTTCCCAGACAAATATGAATTCTCAGTTGCACATAATACAGGTTAGCCTCAATACCTCTATATCCATACCCCTCTGGATAAATATGGTAGACTGCACTGTTAATCCCAATTCTTAGGCAACCAAATTAAGGTTATACATCTCACCATTTGCCATGTAACTTGCAGTCTCCCCCCGCCACACACACACACACACACACACACACACACACACACACACACTGGATGAGAAATTTATGTGTCTATCCCAACTGATGTTTGTCTTGGCCATGTGACTTAATTTGTCCAATAAAATGATAGCAGGCATGACCAAGCAGAAAGCTCAAATGTGCATAGGTGGTTGGCTTCCCCTCTTGTACTCCTTCCATTCTCCGTAAGAATATCCCGAAGAGCTGTTGGTCTAAGGTAAATAAAGCTCTGTAGAGCAGACCTGAACCCAACCTACTTCCTGGAGTTCAGCTTAGCTCAGTCAATACCAGTGGAATCCCAGCCAACCAAAAGCCCATGAGAAAAATAAATTCTTGTTGTTTAGGAGGAAAAAGAAGTTCAGCAACCATAAGTAACATTTCCAAAACTTAATAGAAGATATAGCTCAAGACAGCACATGATTAACTGTCAGACAGATGGAAAAATCAATAATAGATTTATTCAGAGAAGGGAGAGATCATAACAGGTTGGTTTATTTTGTCAGGTTTTTTTTTTTTCATGCATTTCGCAAAAATTCATGTGAAATGAAAAATCTAATCAGAAGCACAAATGCATATTTTTAGGAGAAAGACCTAAAACATTTCCTTCTAATTTCTAGACTAAAGCTTTAGAGTTTGAGACTGGTCTTACCATGATTGTGGCTGTAGCAGTAGCATATTCTCCACCTCCCCAACACTCTCCAATATTGGGGCATCGAGCTTCCTCACACACCTGTGAGTAAAAGAGAACTGAATACAACCAGGTTGAAAGTATTTACCAACTGAACAAATGAGTGACCAGGCATTTACCTGTACATCTTTACAACATATTTATGAAGAAATTCACTATTTAAAAATGCTATTAGGCCGAAACCGGTTTGGCTCAGTGGATAGAGCGTCGGCCTGCGGACTCAAGGGTCCCAGGTTCGATTCCGGTCAAGGGCATGTACCTTAGTTGCGGGCACATCCCCAGTAGGGGGTGTGCAAGAGGCAGCTGATCGATGTTTCTCTCTCATCGATGTTTCTAACTCTCTATCCCTCTCCCTTCCTCTCTGTAAAAAATCAATAAAATACATTTTTTTAAAAAATGCTATTAGTTGCCAAACTGTATCTTTATTAAGTTAAAAACTATATGAATGTATACATTTTATATGTGCAAAAAAATGGAAGGATATATATAGAACATTTAAAGTGATATAGTTAACATTTGGGATTATGTATACAATGTTTCACGTTTATCTTTATACTCTTTCCTATAAGCATGTTCTTAACTTGTAATATAAAACAAATAAACCCTCATTTCCAAAGACACAGGAAAATCTTTTTTTTCCTACTATTAAATGAGAAGCTAAGAAATTAAATTATTTTTTAAAATTTTTTGTTAATCCTCACCAAAGGATATTTTTCCATTGCTTTTTTAGGGAGAGTGAAAGAGAGAGGGAAAGACAAAGAGAAATATCGATGTGAGAGAAATGCATCCATTGGTTGTCTCCTGAATGAGCGTGACCAGGGCCCGTGCTGGGGAGGAGCCTGCAACTGAGGTACATGCCCTTGACTGGAATCAAACCCCAGACCCTTTGATCAGTAGGCCGATGCTCTATCCACTGAACCAAACCAGCTAGGGCTTCAATTACTTTTTGTTTCTTTTGTAGGGAAAATAATTTTTAAATTTATTTCCATTATTAATAGTAATGTATCCTAAACACTTTCCTTACTGTTATTGGTATGTAGTTTATTAATTTTTAAGTTACACATGTAGAAAATGTACGGCTTTTGGTTAAGAGAAATATTTAACACTTGACAACTTACTGTATGGAGATTTAAATTCCGCAAAGTATTTTTCAGTTTATTGTAATTTTTCCCCATGGGAATCTCTGTCTTTAGCCATGGAGGTAGTCTTAACCTGAGGAAAATGAAAACTATCCATTAACAAACATATCCCCAAATAATCATACAGCTTTGATCTATTAATCATACATTAATCTATTAATTCCTGGTTAAGCGGTCCCCCCCCCCCCCCCCCGCCCATTATTCTGAATTAACTTATAATTTTTGCCATAGAAGAAAGAACAGAGATTCAAATTCAGGCTTGCTCAAATACTTTAGGAAACGCTGATATTTGTGTCTAACAGGACACTATGCTCATGTGTATCATTTGCAAAGGCACAGAATAATACCATCCTAATAAAAAAGAATGAGGGAGTTTTGAACATCTCATTTCCCAATGAAAAAAGTCTATTTTTTCAGATTAAGGAGGACTTCTGCTATACTTGATATTCTCGATTTTTATGTTGATTATTAAATGAGAATAATCTGAAATGTGGAGTGAAGACTATGTATCCTCAGGTTCCCCTTGACTTCCACCCACTTGTGATCTAGAAATTGTTGGGTAAGGTATCCAGCAAAACAATTTGTCCGCAAGAACAACCAAGATGGCGGCATAGGTAAACCCCTGTACTTGCTGCCTATCACAACCACATCAAAACTCCAACTAAAAGACAAAACAAATATCATCCAGAACCACGGGAAAGCTGGTTGAGTGAAAGTTCTACAACTAGAAGGAAAGAAAAAAGTGCATCGAGACTGGTAGGAAGTGCGGAGGTACAGAGGTGCAACTGGGTGCACTGCTGTTTTTTTCAATCGGGAGGGAGATACAAGCTCCCGAATGCTCTGAACTCCAGTTCTGGGGGAGACTCTGGGGACCCAGACTCATACGGGGAGAAATTGGACTGTCTGACAAAAAGAATCCAAAAATATAAAGATAGTGTAAGGAGCCTCTGGGACAACTTCAAGCGTACCAACATCAGAATTATGCGGGTGCCAGAAGAAGAGAGAGAGCAATATATTTAAAACCTATTTGAAGAAATAATGACAGAAAACTTCCCCCACCTGGTGAAAGAAATAGACTTACAAGTCCAGGAAGCGCACAGAACCCCAAACAAGAGGAATCCAAAGAGGACCACAGCAAGACACATCATAATTAAAATACCAAGGGCAAAAGACAAAGAGAGAATCTTAAAAGAGCAAGAGAAACAGTTACCTACAAGGGAGTACCCACCCATACAACTGTCAGCTGATTTCTCAACAGAAACTATGCAGGTCAGAAGGGAGTGGCAAGAAATATTCAAAGTGATGAATAGCAAGAACCTACAACCAAGATTACTCAGCAAAGCTATCATTTAGAATTGAAGGTCAGATAAAGAGCTTCACAGATAAGAAAAAGCTAAAGGAGTTTATCACCACCAAACCAGTATTATATGAAATGCTGAAGGGTATTCTTTAAGAAGAGGAAGAAGAAGAAAAAGGTAAAGATAAAAATTATGGACAACAAATACATATCTATCAACAAGTGAATCTAAAAATCAAGTGAATAAAAAATCTGATGAACAGAATAAACTGGTGAATATAATAAAATCAGGGGCATAGAAAGGGAGTGGATGGACAATTCTCGGGGGTGGGGGGGAAGGCGTTGTGGAGGGTGCGAGAAGAGATTGAACAAAAATCTTACACCCATGAATGAGGACAGTGGCGGAGGGTAAGGGCATGGGGTTAGGTGGAAACCGGGTAGAGGGGAGCTATGGGGGGATGGGGGGGGGGGGCGCGGGAGAGAAACAAATGTAATAATCTGAACAATAAAGATTTATTTTTAAAAAATGCCCCCCCAAAAAAATAACCAAAACAAAACAATTTGTCCTCTGCATGAAATTCCCTCACCATTCTTTTAAATTAAGTCAAGATATCCATAGGTCATATGTACATAGACTTCGAGAAGCACAAGTTATATCATAAACACCCAATTACAATGAAAAATTTAACAAAGTCTAATAGATTAGTAGTAAGGTAATAAACTTCACTTTCTGAAGAAATTTGATGAGGAATAGAAAAAAGGAGATGGAGGTGTAGGATGGTTCATCCCTAGAAAGGGTGAAGGAAAATTATCAAAGAGTACAGAGAAAAGTATTTCAACAATTTCACCTACTTACCTATTCTATGTCTGTTATCACTTCCTTTTAATGATTTTAAGCTAAATTTAACAAGTCTGATTAAAAATATACTCTAAGGTTTGGTTATATCTTAAAATAATGCAAGATGAAGGAATGGGACATTAAAACGATCTCAAAATTTCAATTACCTTTCTCCTTTCTGGCGCTTTAAGTTTCCTTTATATTCATCCCAGGTGCTCTTGTCTGCAAGATCACCAGACACAAAATCTTGAAGGTCTGGTCCATTTTGTAAAAATTCCTTTTTTTTATCTGGCAAGGAACTTACTGCTCTGACTGGACTGCATAAATATTTTCCAAATACCTAAAGAGTTCATTATGACATTTATTTAGTGGGGTTTGGAATCATTTACTTACCATTTAATATCCCCTCTACCCACTCGCCTGCAGATACCAAAACCCGAGGATGCTCAGGTCCCCTGTATAAAATGAACTGATTCAATGTATACAATCCTACCTTCCCACCAGGATTCCTAAATGCAGATAGGAAAAAAAAACACCAAAAAACAAAAACCCGTATTAGTGGGCTTTTGCAGTTCAGACCCTTGTTGTTCAAGGGTCAACTGTACATTTGTTGACCATAAGAAACCACTAGCCTCTAGATGTGAACACAAACGTGACGAGATCACCCAAACACTACAAAAGTCATTAGTCAGTACACCTAACGCAAAAGAATCTTCAACAATTTAAGAAGAGCATCTGGTAATGGTGCTGCACGATTGCTACAGCACTTGTCCTTGTCTCTGGAAAAGCCTACAGCACAGGTTTGTGTGCTCCGCGCCCAGAGTGGTATCTAGTACATCCTATATAATCCTATCCTATATAACAAAAGCCTAATATGCTGTGTCCAGTCATCCGTTCAATCAAAGCATAATATGCTAGTGATCTGCTAAGGCCGCTCAACCGCTCACTATGACCTGCACTGACCATCAGGGGGCAGACGCTCCCTGCTGAGGTCCAGCCAATCCGGGATGGGCCGGACAGGCCCTGGAGCCCTCCCAACTTTCCTCCCCAGCTGGCCAACCTCCCTGATTCCCTCCCAGGTCCCAATCGTGCACCCCCTCCCCTACCCCAGTGCAAGAATCTCGCGCACTGGGCCACTAGTAGTAAATAATAAGGGGTGCTCAACGCAGTGCTCCTTCCTAAAAATGCTCCAAAAAGTGCAGGGTTCAAATCAGTGATAAACACAGAGAAAAGCTCTCGGCGTAGGCCAGAGAACCTACAAAGAAACCAATACCAGAGACTGTACCACACAGGGGTGCTGGGAGCATTAAATGATACCGCATGAAGAAGGATTAGAGCCCGGCGGGCATGGCTCAGTGGATGGGCGGGCCCGGCTCAGTGGTTGGGCGGGCCCATTCCCGGTTACCGCACCAGCAGGGCTTTCGGCTAGATCCCCAGGGGTGGATAGGGAGGCGGTGCAGGAGGCAACCAATCAATGATTCTCTCTCATTGCTGTGCCTCTCTCTCTCCCTCTCCTTTCTTCTCTGAAATCAAAATTATATTGTATATTAAAAAAAAAGAAGAAGCAGCACATAGTATGTCTACCCCGACGGCCACGAGAATAGAGCAATTTGTTGCTTCCATTAAAAAAAAGAAAAACAGATTAGAACAGTAAGTGACCAGAAGTAAGTGATCAGAAATTGTTGGCCTTATTATTGGGCGCACTGAGAGAATGGAGTCCTCCACCCCACGCCCGCACCCTGAAATCCCGCCGCTCACCTGGGGTCTCACGGTGCGGACGACTACCCCACATCGCAGAGACATCTCCCGCTTTCGTCTTCCAGCAGGGCCCCGGGATTTAATTACCAGGAAGAAACAGGTGGAGAATCCGCTCAGGATTTATGACAGATGACCTTAACTACCACTGAACCTGTGGAACTTTAAGCTGGCTCGCGATTGGCTGCTTTAGCCGAGCGGCGTCGCGCACTCATGACGTCATACGCAGGGTCCTTCGGCTACAAGAACGTGATGACGAAAGACGCTTCCTCTTTGCCGCATCTACTGCGAGGTGAGCTTATGTCCGTATTCGGTGGGCCTTGGGAATCTGAAGCCATCGGCTCTGGGAAAACCAGCGGCGCCGGTCTGGCGCTCGGAGGCTTTATCCTGGCTGTTCCCCCGCGCGGCGAGCCCTATCTGGATTTGGCGGCGCTGGGATTCGAGCTCTGTCCCGGCTATTGGGCCTACCCCCGCCCCTCTGCCCTGCCGGGATGGCGCCTCGCTGATAGGGCTCCCAGGGTGGCGCCGGGTCGGAGTTAGTCCGCTGGGCCTCGTGACACCGGCTTGCTGCTCGCAGGCCAGCACGCACGGGGCGCCTCTCTCCCGGTTGGTCTACCCGTGACCTCCCCGGGGTTTCTGCCTGCCGGTCTCCGATAGATGAGAAACTCTGGGCAGGGTAGTTTGGGCGAACATTGGCCCTGCTCAGGTCTTCTTACCCCGAGTGTTTGTGTTTCAGGATGAAGACCATTCTCAGCAATCAGACTGTGGACATCCCAGAAAATGGTAGGGGTCTTGATGTTAGCCTTTTTCTTTCGCCTTTTCTACGCGTTCTCTGTCCCCGGCTCCGCCGCCTCACCAATGCCTTCTTTCCTAGTGGACATCACTCTGAAGGGGCGCACAGTTATCGTGAAGGGCCCCAGAGGCACCCTGCGGAGGGACTTCAACCACATCAATGTAGAGCTCAGTCTCCTCGGAAAGAAAAAGAAGAGGGTAAGGTTTTTGTGTGTGTGTTTGACACCTTCATTGCTTGTTTTGGAAAGTTGTGCTTTAATAACATCATATTTGGCTGCTTTAAAAAGGACAGAATTGAGGTTTAATGTTTTAGCTGAAAATTTGGTATCAAAAATTGTAGGTAGTTTCAGCGAAGTTGGAGAAGCAACTTTCTGAAGAGTGGCCTATAAAGCTCCATGCTAGTCAGTGGTAGGTCTTCACTGTTGCAAGTTCCTCGGTATTGTTTTGTTAAGAATCTTCGGAATCGGGCAGTAGACTTTTCTGCACTTAGCATTTTAGCTTTCTAGAAGTGAAATGGGTTGTCGTTCCTTTGTAAAATTGTGTGCCTGTGATGAACAGTGATAACTTAATTATTGAGGTCCTTATATGTGGTTACATCTTTCCCATTGAAAAGCATGTGCTTTAATTAGGCATAATGTTAGAATGTAGGGTAATTATCTGGGTAAATGGACTTTTCTTTCAAGTTACTTACGACTGAAAAGAATCTGCTAAAGTTTTTATTCTGTTACAGCTCCGGGTTGACAAATGGTGGGGAAATAGAAAGGAACTGGCCACAGTTCGCACTATCTGCAGTCATGTACAGAACATGATCAAGGGTGTTACACTGGTAAGCAAATCGATCAGACAACTTTTTAAGGGGTGGCTGTACTTTAGGCAGCATAAGTGTCTACTGTAGGGAATAAATTGTGCTTGTGATTTACTGAAATTTCTGAGCTCTGGAATGTGGGAAAAGATCTTAGCAAAAGTGTTTACTTAGGGTCTCCTTTAAGTGTTTAGGGTTAAGTGATCAATGCAAGGAAAGACCAGATGGTCTTAGTGGGGCTGATGGTGTTTTTCACAGAAAATTAGATTCACACCTGGAGGGTGTGTTTTGTTTTGCTTTTATTGCAAATTGTAGCACATCGGGTAGGTTTTGATTTTTTTTTTTAGGGTATGCCTTTCACCGCCAAGGCCTCTGGATAGGGGTAGGAAAAGATGGATCTAATTTCTGAGCTCCCTGTTCATTTCCCTAAAAGCTTATTTGATATCAACTATTCTTCCAAATCCCTCTCCGCAGCCTTTAAAATAAAATTGATGCTTCTGCCTTTGCTGAAATGCTTTTCTTTTAATTAAAAGTCTGAACTCCTAGAGTACACCTGGTAATGGCAACTTGTCCTGCACTCCATTACAAGCCTGTCTTGCCATGTCTCCCTTTGTTTACCCCTTGCTCCTAACCTAATAAGTTTCTTGAGGGCAGAGTGCCTGTCTTAATATCCTCAATTCTTGCCACCTGTCCTACCTTAGTGACTCAGTAAAGGTTAGCCTAATGTCCAAGGTAAAGGACTTTGGGTTTCTTATTCAAAGAAGCTAGCATTGATTGCTGTGGGCACAAGAGGTAGTAAAATAATGCTTCCTTAATGTAGTCAATAATGTGATAACTATGGTGCCAGGTGGGTACTGGAAATATTGGGGGACACTTTGTAAAGTATATGATAGTCTAACCACTATGCTGTACACCTGAAACTAATACAAAATAATATGTATGTAAACTGTAAGTGAAAAAATACATAATGCTTCCTTAAGGAGCTTTACAGTCCAGTGAGGAGGCATTGGAACAAATGTTTGTGTATAAAATTTTTGTAAAGCTTGGTTCAGGTGACAGTTATAAAACCTGGACAACAAGTGCTATGTGAGGACTGTTTCATTTTTAAATTATAAGTATCCTACAAATTTTTAAAACTTGTCTTTCAAATTTCTCATCATTGCTAATTGTTTACTTAATGTAGGGCTTCCGTTACAAGATGAGGTCTGTGTACGCTCACTTCCCCATCAACGTCGTTATTCAGGAGAATGGTTCTCTTGTTGAAATTAGAAATTTCTTGGGCGAAAAATACATCCGCAGAGTTCGGATGAGGTCAGGTATGTGCATACCTTCTGGTGGTTCAGAAGTACTTCCTTTGTACTTGTGAAGGGTGGTAGTTTGGGTTAACTATGAACACAACCCAATTTATTTCAGAATTGTCTGTTTTGATGATGCTTATAATAACTCTTGGTGTTAATTAAAGGCTTTATACCAATTGTAATTCCTGAAGGCTTTTGCATTGGAGTAGTTTGCAGGGCATGGTAGTTGTGTTTAATTTGCTCTGCAAACTGAAATCCTAAAAAAGACCATTTGAATGGCGGTTAATAGCATAGAATACCTAGGTTCAATTCTGAGGCCTCACAATCAACCTGGGGCCAATTATCTCTGTAACTCATTTTCCTCATTTGTAAAATTGGGAACATCTCATGAGCTAAAATTGAAGTGCACTTAGAGCAGTTCTTGCCTGATACATAATAAACACTGAGGTATTAGAAAATTGTGTATTAATCCTCACCCGAAGATAATTTTTCTATTGATTTTTGAAGCGAGTGGAAGGGAGAGAAGGGAGAGAGAGAGAGGAAACTATCGATTGGTTGCTTCCCGAACCAATTGGTTGCTTCCTGAACCAACTAGACTGGGCCAGGGATTGAACCTGCAGCAAACCAGGTACATTCACTTGCGCCCTTGACTGGGAAACCCCAGATCATTATTGTTCAGGGTCCACACACTAACCACTGAGTCACACGGACAGAGCGTAGAAACTTTTAAAATTTATAAGCTCTTGGTGCTTTTTATTCCATTGGGGTCTGGAGGGATGGGAATACAAGCTTTATATTGCTAAAATGTACTAGCTGAATATCATCTTCCCTACTCCTTAATTGTAACTACTATGGGAGAGAATCATTCAAGCAGGAACACAAACAAGATTTTTGGCCCAGATAAATTAGCTCCTGTAAAACTAAAACTTCTCTCAAGAGAAGTTTTATTTGGTCTGTGGAATTTTAAATGGAATAAATTGCTACTTGATTTAAATATTTTCTCTGCTAATCTGATTGTATGTTGACGCTATGAAAATACCTTCTCCCCTTTTAGGCGTTGCTTGTTCAGTATCTCAAGCCCAGAAAGATGAGTTGATTCTTGAAGGAAATGACATTGAACTTGTATCAAATTCAGGTTTGTATGTTTGTTATGCCTATAAAATTTTGTCTAAATATTATAGTTGAATATGTGGTATTCTGTTCATTTGGTGAGCTTTTTATAATTGTGGAAATTAAATTTAAAGCTTTGCTCAAAATACTCAGGTTTTAAGATGGGTTTGGCTGGTAAAGTAATTTCCTTATCTCTTATAGCTGCTTTGATTCAGCAAGCCACAACAGTTAAAAACAAGGATATCAGAAAATTTTTGGATGGTATCTATGTTTCTGAAAAAGGAACAGTTCAGCAGGCTGATGAATAAGATCTAAGGTAGGTTCTTACAGTCTCTATGTTTTATTATTGCTTTACTTGGGGGTATCTTAATTTACTAAGACTTTATGAGTTATAGTGGCAGAAATGAAGAGTTGCAATCTGAAACAGTAAATTTGGCAGACAATAAATGAAATTGCATTTACATTTTAAAATGTGAATCTATGTTTTAGATTTAGAGTATAACTTTTCTGGGCAAGGATTTTGATGGAGATTTACAGACATTTTTATTTCTTTTTACAGTTGTCCAGTTATAGAAACACCAAGATGCCGAATGATTTGCCTCACTTGTTTGTGACACTATAAAGATGTACAATAAAAGCCTTGTATTGATTTGGGACTTTTTTCTTAAACTGATCATTCCAACTATTTGGCTATTAAACAGTCAAGTTTCTAGTACGACTTCATGGGAAGAGTGACTTTCTTTTTTTTTTTTTTTTAAAGAATATCAAGGCAAGAATATACCAGTGACAGGCAACACTATGTAGCTGTTTATTATTGGATGCAGAATTCTGGGGGGTGGCCTGAAGGTATCTAATTTTGCAGAGGCATGAATTTGAATCAGGCAAGTGTGTCTGAATTATTTGTCTGTATACAAGTAACTTATTCTGCAAAGGGAAACAAAGTGGTACACCCTTAGTAAGTATTGGGAGATGCAGTTAATTTGTGTTTATTATAAACACTAGAGGTCTGATGCACGAAAATCGTGCCCACTGGTCCTTTAAGAAGGTTGTTCTGCAGTCTGGTCTAATTAGCAGATTAGCTCTTTATTATATAGGATAGTTGCTGTCCTCCAAGGTTCTCTCCATGTTATCCTTTACCCTATACCCTACATCATCTATTTACTTTCCTATCCTAGTCTTTGATATTTAAAAAACTGGTAACATTCCATAATCTAATTTCATGTATCACACTTCAAATATATATTGTTTGGTTTGATGGTTAGGTGTTTAAGAAATGGATGAAATGATAAATCGAGAATTTGCTTTGAAGTATTTTAGGTAGGGTTGGGGTAGGCATTGAATAGCATTTTAGGTGAAACCATTTCCAAGTTCATAATTTGTTGAAGCTAGATGGGGCTTCATTATACTATTCCTAATTACATAAAATTTTGAAATTTTTCATAATGTAGAAATGACAAAAATCCCTGAATATTTTGCCTGGATTGGTGTAATAGTCTTTTTTAAAATATATTTTTATTGATTTCAGAGAGGAAGGGAGAGAGAAACATCAATGATGAGAGAATTATTGATTGGCTGTCTCCTGCATGCCCTCTACTGGAGATTGAGGCCACAACCCGGGTTCGTGTCCTTGACTGGAAAGGGACCTGGGACTCTTCAATCTGCAGGCTGACGCTCTATCCACTGAGCCAACCCATCGAGGGCTGTAATAGTCTTTTAACTGGTTGCTTTTGTTCCTCCATGTTTTCAGCAGCCAGAATGCTTTTTTTTTTTTAATCCTCACTCAAAGATAATTTTCCATTAATTTTTAGAGTGAGCAGAAGAGAAAGGGAAAGACAGAAATATCGATGTGAGGGGAACCACATATATTGGTTGCCTCTTGCACGGGCCCCTACCGGGGCCTAGGCTGGGGAGGAGCCTGCAATGCTCCATCCACTGAGCCAACCTGGCTAGGGCCGGAATGCTTTTTTTAAACTCTGAACCTCCCCTTACCTTTTACACTGACTGAACTGACCTTTCCATTCAGTATTGCTGCCCCTAAGGCTTCAAGTTGTCCTTCCCTTTGGAAGTTGTTTTGGACTCACCAATGACCTGAAATTTTAGTAAAGCCCACCTTCACCACCCTATTGTGCTCACTCCTCACCCCCAACCTAGCATACCCTACCCTGTTTCAATGTAATATTTGTAGTTAACTTTGTCATGTATTGATTGTATGTTTTCTTGATGCTAGAATTTAACCTTCATAGAGGGGTGGGGTTCTATAGGGATATTTTAAGTACCTGGAACAGTGTTTGGCGCATATTTGTCAAGTGAGTGGTACCCAGATTGCCAGGGAGGTTCAATCTATAAAGATTCAAGCAGTGGAAGTGTAGAGGAGATGTTTTGACAGGATTTCAGAGATGGATGTGAGGAAGAAATTTTCAAGTGGCAATATTACAGAGGAATAGAGGTGTTAATAGTGAGTGTGGGTAATAGACCACAGTAGCAGCTCTGAGAGTAAGTGGGATTTCTCCAAGAGTGAAGTGGATTGGTATGCAGGGTGAGACCTTCACTGGAGATAACTATTGGAGGTTGGTTGTAGCCAAGGAGAGATTTCCATTTCGTTACTTGGGTAGTAAATGAAAGTTGAGTTCTCCCTAAGGAAGTCTTTCATATCTTCTGGGTCTTCCATGGATAAACACTTGTGTATTGTCCCAACTTTGAGGTGGAGGAGTACATATTTTATAATGAGAAGTTAATCTGGTTGGCACACAGCTTGAGAGGATAGGGGGAGGCAGTGTTGGTACAACACCCAGTTACATCAAACCCATTCATATTCTACAATTACAATTGACCTAATTGTTAACAGTTAATTTGGAATAAATTACATTCAAAATTAAACAGTTACAATAAACTGACCTCATTTTCCAGAAGCTCTTTAAACCATAATTATGTTGTGATATTTCGATACACATATATCAAAGACTTGTTAGTGAAAGATGGTTATATTGCATGTACAATTGTAACAAGTTAGATTTTTTTTAAGATTTATTTTCCCAGCAAGTCTCAAAAACTTAACTCTGAAGATCTTACTCTGTCAAATGCTATCAACCATTTCTGATTGACCCTTTATGATTTTTAAATAAGTTTAGCTAAACCTAAATAGTAAATATAATTGGTCATGAGCCACATTAAGTACTTACCTACGGATAACCAAGATAAATTGTATTTTAATGCAATATTTTTAAAAATATATTTTTATTGATTTCAGAGTAGAAGGGAGAAGGAGAGAGAGACATGAATGATGAAAGATATTGATTGGCTGCCTCCTCCACGCCCCATGCTGGGTATTGATCCTGCAACCGGGGCATGTGCCCTGACCAGGAATTGAACTGACCTCCTGGTTCATTAGTCGAAGCTCAACCACTGAGCCATGCCGGCCAGACTAAGAGATTCTTAAATGGTGTTGAAATACTTCCCAAGTGGCAGAAAGTGAGGACTATAAGCATTGGGTTTGGAATTTGCATATTTGTAAGCGTTTATGGCAAGGCAACAAGTTTGAAAAAGGACAATACATTTTTAAGCTCTAAATGTAAGACATTTAAAAAATGGTGAGTTTGATTAATGGACTTGATGCCATGAATACAAGTTACAAAGTAGAGACCAAAAAAGCAAAACCTAAACTTAGCTCCATTGTTATTCCTATGGGAAAATAAGCATTTTTCAAAACGATGTTACAGGTTAAAAAGTTGGATCGAATTTCACCCTGGGTGGTATGCCTCGGTGGTTAGAGGGTTGGCCTGCACACTGAAGTGTCTCAGGTTTGATGCCTGGATTGCAGATTCAATCCCCGGCTCCAGTGGGGTGGGGGCACATGTGGGAGGCAACCAATGCATGTGTTTCTCACATTGATGTTTCTTTTCCCCTCCCTCCTTCCTTTCCATTCTAGAAAAAATCAATGGAAAAAAGAAAAGTTGATAGTTTCTTAACTGGTACTTCCTATAAGACTATTCACTGGAGCTCGGGTCAGAATGAATCTATGTGACACAAAGGAAAAACCTAAGCCAAGTGATGAATTTAAATGCCTCTATTTAAAATAAATTGACTAGTTGTGTATACCTTCAGGCCCACTTAGTGCTCATAAGAAAATAATCAAATTCCTTGCATAACCTAAAAACAGCCACGGTTGGAGGAGCGGGTGCACTGAGGGCAAGACGAATAGACAAAAAGCAATAGCCAAAACTTACTATTTGAATTTGGCCAATCAAAGAGCAAACTGATTTCTCATTCCTTTGGCATTTACTTGATCAATTGTTACCTCTTTATAGTATCTTTGAAACTTACTCTTTATTGTCAATTAGAATGTCATATACATAATTTGGCTTCTGATAGAGGAGGACCTGGAAAACAATTACAATTGCCTTAATTTAGGTTATATTCCTACCAGGCCTTTTTGAATTGAAGAATTTCCCTTTGACTTAAGAAAATCTGGCCCTAACCGGTTTGGCTCAGTGGATAGAGCGTCGACCTGCGGACTGAAGGGTCTCAAGTTCGATTCCAGTCAAGGGCATGTACCTTGGTAAAATAAGAAAATCTGAATTTCTGGAAAGGATGGCTAGTAACTAGCTGCTGTGGTTATTTAAATGTTGACTAACATAAAGAAAGAAAATGGGCATAATTGGGTTTACATGCAAGATTTATTTCTCCAATAATTAGAATACACTGAACAAATAAGCACAGAATTAAGAAAGTTAAAACTCCAGTTTAGACTTAAGAATTCACTAAATCCAGCTGCAATGTAAAAAGTTGTAACTCATTCAGGCTCCTCATTCTGAATTGCATCAAAAGAGTCACAGTTGCTAGGTCCAGATGTGGCTGCATTCTACACCTTGAGAGGTCCATGCATGTGGTGTCTGAAGAGTGAAGCTCCTCAGGGGAGAGCTAGTCACACATTTCCTAAGTATGCTAGATATGATTTTGTTACCACAAAAATCATGTGAGGAGGAATGTCAATTTGTCTAAAGAGAGTTGCTATACTGTGAGGTTGGGTGACTTCTCTATCTTCATAGGCATTTTGGGTCTTGCTGTCCTTCATCTTAGTATTCCAATCTTTTCATGAGACAAGTTAATGGAGGTTAACATGTTATTTTTTTAAAAATCATTTAATAAAAGGAGAGAACTCACAAAATTAAATACTTTGTATTTCTATTGAGGAAAACTAAGGGATGTGCTTAAGAGTATACTGTAACTGGCTATAGACAGCACTACCCTATTGTGTTTTTTCTTTCCATTTGAGAACCACCCTGTCATAAAGGGCAAAGCACCTTGTTAGAAGTGACAGAATATATCACCGATCATCCAGTGTTGAGTTTTAAATCTCTGCTATGGAGTCTAACAAAACAAAGTTGCACTTTTTCAAAGTAATTTTTTTATGATAAGTAGCTTGGTATTTATAAAAGAAGAATGATGGAAAACATCATTGAAACAATGTATCAGATAATCCTCATAGCTTATTGTCTAGGTCAGTGATTTTTAACTGGTGTGCTGCAAGAATTTTTAAAACATGCAATACCTTACTATTTAGGGGCACTGACCTCTTTTCCTTTAGATTGCCAAAAAAAAATGACAACAGCCAGCACAATAGCTATCCAGTGTGAATGAATCAGAATTACATTTTTTTTTTGTCAGATCAGCAAAAATAATTTTTTTGGTATGCTGCAGAATTTTAATAATTGGTTTATGTGTGCCATGAGATGAAAAAGGATGATAATTGCTGGTCTAGGCAAAGCCTTTATCTTCAGATCCAAGAACTGAATTCACTGACATTAAGACACCTAAAGGAAAATACATTTGAAACACAGAAGAGAGATCGATTGTCATCATCTTGACTACCACTAATATCTCAAATTTTCTTCGTTACAATATAGGTATATCTTCTGTAAGTTATGAGTACATGGAACTGGAGTGAATTTTTAAGCTTTCTATCATGCAGGCAGAAGTAGGATCAGTTTAGCTAAGAACTTTCTTGTGGCCTTTTTTTAATGGTATGTGTTGTAAGTTCTTTGCTTTCCAAAATTTTCTTCTCTTTCGCTTATGAAAAAAGGTGATTGATAAAAGTAGAACCAGGGTAGAGAAGAAGCAACAACCAAAGAATATCAGTGGCTTCTTCTGCACAAGAAATAAGCAGACAGTGCACTCTGTGTTTCTTTGAGTCTGACTGCATCTAGGACTATTGTTCTCAGAAGGGAAGCCACCGTTGCTGATCAGTTTGTTGTAAAACTGAACTGACGATTTAGCTTTTAAGTCAGATGTGAAGAATCCAAATCTGGGTTTAAGTTTTTCTTCAGTCAGTTTGAATGCATAGTAGCCTTTGATTTTGACTTTATCAACCAGGTATGCTGAAAAAGAAAAATATCAGAAATGAACATTATTAACCATAAATGGACTATAACACACCTTTGAATAAGAATTTAGTTTTCATTGAAACAAGGTAAACCCATGCCCATAAAAAAGGGTGATTTTTTATTAAAGGTGTTTTTAAAAAATGTTATTTTAGAGAGAGAGGAAGGGAGAAGGATAGAGAGAGAGAAACATTGATTAGAGAGGAGCATCATTTTTTTTTTAATATATATTTTATTGATTTTTTACAGAGAGGAAGAGAGAGGGACAGAGAGAAACATTGATGAGAGAGAAACATCAATCAGCTGCCTCCTGCACACCCCCCACTGGGGATGTGCCCGCAACCAAGGTACATGCCCTTTACTGGAATCGAACCTGGGACCCTTGAGTCCGCAGGCCGACACTCTATCCACTGAGCCAAACCAGTCTCGGTGAGAGGAGCATCATTGATTGGCTGCCTCCTGCACACACCCTCCTGGGGATCAAACTAGCAACCTGGGCATGTGCCCTGACTGGGAATAGAACCAGTGACCTTTGGTTCCTGGGTTGACGCTCAACCGCTAAATCACATGGGCCATGCTAAAGGACTTTTATATTCGTTTGTAATTGATACAAAGGTGGTGAAAATATATACAGTTAAGTTTAAAAAAGAAATTTGAAGTAAAACTTTGATTTATAAATGACACAAACACAGCTGGAGGGAAAAGCAAATCTGAGAGTTGATGCCATGAAGGACTTAACTATCACTTGTTCATAGGGAAAAAATCGTACCTGTTTGGCCTGATTCCAAACCTCAAATGTGCCCTTAGTGTTGCCCTATAACCACACTTGGTTTCCCCTAGTCACTCACTCTGTCTTTTTTTTTTTTAATAGTTTTATGGGGGAGTTATTTTTTTGTTGCTAATTTTCACTTGAGAATATTTTTCCATTGAGTTTTAGAGTGGAAGGGAGGGGGAGAGACACGTCAACTGGTTGCCTCCCACATGTGCCCTGACTGGATTGTGCCTGCAACCTGGGTATGTGCCCTTGACCGGAATCAAACCCGGGACCCTCAGTCCTCAGGTCAACGTTCTATCCACTGAGCCAAACTAGCTAAGGGTCCTCTGTCATTCTTGCTTTGAAGTAATGACCTTCCTACTTCACTGAAAAACTGAAGTGCTCAGGGAACTTCTTCAATCTTCCAAAAATATCTACCTACTGGCATCTGCACACATATATTCTGCCTTCTTGTTACTCTGGTTGACTTGTCTGCTCTTGGAGGAGGCTGATTCCTCCACTTACACTTGAAGTTTATTTTCTCTTGCCTACTCAAGAACATTACTCCATCTGTTTTCTCATGTATCTTCCTTCACTACTGGATCATCTATATATATAAAAAGCCAGTGACCGGAATGACCAGTCACTATGACGCCCACTGCAGCCAGTGAACTGGCCCAATCTGGGATGGGGCCAGCTGGCCAACCTCCCGGGGCCCCTCCCTCTGGCCAGCCCCGCCCCCAATGGGCCTGCTCCACCCCAATCACCCCCCAGCCCTTCCCCGCAGCTGGCCCTACCCCCAATCAGCCCCCACCAGATGGGCCCCCACCACCTTGATCAGGGCAGGGCTGACCGGCCAACCACCCATGACCCCTCCCCCAGGCCACTGGTCCCCAATTGGCCCCCCCATTTGGGGGCGGGGCCAGCTCCTCCCCCAAGCCAGCTCTGCCCCTGATCATCCCACACACACACACCAATTGGGGGCCGGGCCCACCAGCCAATCACCTGCGGCCCCTCCCCCCAGCCAGCCCTGATCGGCCCCAATCAGGGTGGACTGGCTGGCCAACCTCCCGCCGTCTCCTCCTCCCCATGACAGGCCCGGAACCCACCTGTGCACGAATTCGTGCACTGGGCCTCTAGTTTCCATATAAATAGGTTGTTGGTTATCTTTTACAGCAGTACGTCCTCTTCATTGATTTTTGCTGATTTCTCATCTCTGACCTCTGAATACTGAAGTGTCCCAGAACTCAGACCCTCCTTTTCTATCCTTGCTCCCTTAGTGATTTCAATGAGACCTATTTTTAAAAATACCATCCATTTTTTTCTTGGCTCCCAAATATGTATCTCAGCCTAGACCTCTCCTCTGAACCTGAGACTTACACCTTTTAGCCTACTTGAATCTCTAATTGGATGTCTATAATAGACATCTCAAACTGTGCAACATCAATTCATTTCCAAAAATGTGCCTACTAGTCTCCTCTAACCTAATAAATGGCCACTTCATCCTCCCCCCCCCCCCAATATATTTGTATTGATTATAGAGAGGAAGGGAGAAGGAGGGAGAATCATTTATCGGCTGCCTCCTGCATGCCCCACACTGGGGATCAAGCCTGCAACCTGGGCATGTGCCCTGACCAGGAATTGAACCGTGACCTCCTGGTTCATAGGTCGACACTTAACCACTGAGCCATGCCAGCTGGGCTACTTCATTCTTTTAATTACTCAAGCCAAAACCTTGGAATCATTTTTCACTCTTTTCTCACATGCAATCCTGTTGACTTTACCTTAAAAATATACCCACTTTGCCCAGCCAGTGTGGCTCAGTGGTTTAGTGTCAATCCATGACCAGGAGGTCACAGTTCAGGGCACATGCCTGGGTTGTAGGCTCAATCCCTCCAGTAAGAAGTGTGCAGGAGGCATCCCAATTGATGATTCTCTTATCATTGATATTTCTGTCTCTCCCTCTCCCTTCATCTCTGTGAAATCAATAAAAACATATTAAAATATTTTTAAAAATATATATCCACTTCTCACCATCTCCACTTTTTTTTTTGTAGATTCACAACGTTTATTGGCTAGTGTCTCAGGAATTTGACCATAACACTAATTTTCTCATGTATGCCCCAGAAAAATAATGCAACTTTTTCCTTAAAAAGGAAAAATTAAAATACCCAGTATTGTAAATAAAGGTATTTTCTCTTATTCTGGATCTCCTGACTTTCTGCTTTCAAATGCAATACCAGTCCTAGTATTGCTTTATGGGTGTTGTGTGGGAGGTGAAGGTCTGCTTCCATAGTTTGTACTAAATTAGGTCTAAAATTGGCAATGGGGGTGGGGTGTATTCCTTCAGGGGCCAAGACGTAAGCCCTCAGGGCTGGGTACCCATTTCTCCTATACATGAGCCATTAAGATAATGTTAACAAGGAACACATTTATAATGTGATATGAAAAAGTTGGGTACAAGATTGCATTACAGCATGAGCTCAGTTGTATTAAAAATGTCTAGCAAGCACAAGTCTAGGTGCTTGTTTTGGGGAATGGGATTTCAGGTGATTATTTTTAAAAAAAATACTTTTCTATACTTGCCAAATTTTCCATAATGAGCTAACACTGTCACTAAGGAGCCTACTCTCCGCTTTTAGTTTTGGTAATCATCACCAGAGGACATTTATTTTTCCCATTGTTTTACAGAGAGAGTGGGAGGGAAGGAAGAAGGGGGAGAGAGAGAAACATCGGTTTTAGAGAGACAAAGACCGGCTGCCTCCGGACTGGTTGCCTCCCGCATGTGCCCAACAGGGAATAGAACCTGCGGCCATTCGGTGCGTGGGGCTGTCACTCTAACCATGGAGCCCACCGGCCAGGGCTCCCCTCCTCCTCCGTTCCCAGGAGCTGGGAACGACACACTTCGCTGTGTCTGAGATGGCCCGCGAACCTCACCTTGCCGGGCCTCCCGAACGTATTTCTCTAAGTAGTACTGGCGGAGCTCGTCCTTTTCCAGAGCTGGGTCATCAATGCCACTGGCCGTGACGTAGACATCCAGGTCCCCGTAGTTCCTGCGGATCCAGCTCAGCACCTTCCGCTCCCCCCAGGGCAGGACGGCCAGGCGGGTGGGGGAGCTCAGGCAGGTGATGTCTTGCAGGAACTGGACGTCCCTGTCCGCGTCGTAGTGGCTGCCGTTCTGGCGCGCGTGCATCACGAACCGGGTGGTGAAGTGGTTCAGGGCGTAGAAGTCGGCAGCGCCCCGGACCAGCCGCCTCTCCTCCTCAGTGAACCGAGGCAGCGCGGAGCGCGAGAGCCCTTGCCGGTTCTTGAAGGCGATGTGCTCCCTCATGGCCACCGGGTAGTCCCCGGTCTTGAAGAGGGGTTCCGCGAACCAGGCGATCTCGAACTGGAGGAAGCGCTCCGCCGCCCGCCGGTGCGAGTCCGCGTAGGGGTTGGCGGGTTCCGCCCAGTCCGCATGCAGAGACAGAGAGACCGACCCGCGCTGCGCCGGCCGGTACTGCCGGTCGTAGAGGTGCCAGGCCAGGGCGTGGGCGATCAGCAGGTGGTGGGCTGCCCTGTAGGTGTCGTTACTAGTGCGGTTGTAGATGTCACTCAGTCGGTTGGGCTCGTTGATGGTGATCCAGAGCTTCACCAGGTCCCCCAGCTCCTGGAAGCACAGCCCGGCGTAATCCTGGAAGGCCTGGGCCGTCGATGGGTTCAGCCACCCCCCGCTCTGCAGCAGCGGCGTGGGGAGGCCGAGGTGGGCGTGGGTCGGGTAGTACAAGGTGACCATGGGGGCGATGTTGAGCTTCAGGCCCTCGCTGACCACACACCTGTAGTACCTCAGAGCTTGTCGGTTCACTGTGGACACGTTGCCCGTGGGAAGGACGGAGGGCCAGTCCAGAGCAAACCGGTAGGAGGTGACTTTCATCCTTGCCAACATCTCAACCTGTCTTTTGATGCTGACAAAGTCTGTGCATTGGCCTGGCCGTGTTTTCAGCTTCACTCCTTCCACTTGGTGCAACAGTCTGTTGCCTGTCACATTCCACACATACAGGTGAGGATCGGTGAACTGTGGGGAGGAAGCCACCAGCTCGGGCTGTGAAAAAAACAAGCATATTCAGGTCAGGTACACCCCCGTGGACAGGCTGTCAGCATGCATCATCTGAGAGGGAGAAGGGCCTTATTGTGCCTCTCACTGACAATAGAGAAGATACATGATGCGTATGTCCTTTGTAATGACCTGTGTGTTCCAGCTGTTCTGGTGAGGCCATGGAAGAGGCCTGATGGATGATCCTCTCTTCTAGCCCTTGAAATTTCCTAGGGAGACCAGAAGACTTAAGGAAGGAACCACACCTAGGAGGGCTTAGCTTGGAAAAAAAGCTGTTTTACAGAAAACCCTGAGAGGCTGTTTCCCAGTTAATTTGTCCTAGAAACCCAGGTCAGATGATGGGGTCTCATGTGATTTCATTCAAATGCATCAGGATATTGGCTTGGTACTCTCAGTTGAAAAGAATCATGAAAGATGGACCCTTTAAACGCTGCCATAAATGGAAGCAAAGTTAAAATTCCAGTGTAGAGGATTTCGCTGAGGTCAGCACTTTGGGTTAGAGGAGGCTAGTTGATCCCAGCCAAAGTTCCTAAAAGAAGCCTGTGTGATGGGGTAGAGTAGCGGTTCTCAACCTGTGGGTCGCGACCCCTTTGGGGGTTGAACGACCCTTTCACAGGGGTCGCCTAAGACATCCTGCATATCAGATATTTACATTATGATTCATAACAGTAGCAAAATTACAATTATGAAGTAGCAATGAAAATAATTTTATGGTTGGGGGTCACCACAACATGAGGAGCTGTATTAAAGGGTCGCAGCATTAGGAAGGTTGAGAACCACTGGGGTAGAGAATGACCCCTTGCATTTGCTGAATGCAAATCTCTAACACCCTCTTCTATTTGAAAAGTCAAATGATATCATCGCATGTGCATCATTATGTTCTCCCCACCCATGTGCCTGTGAAAACATAGCATTTACTCATCCACCAGGAGAATACTGAAAACCCTCTTTAAGCGAGGTACTTGGATACGAGCAGAAAGGACAGTAAAATACTCCCCAGAAACTCCCAAGTTGACTCTTTGGTCTGAGGGTGTCTCGTTCCCTACTCCTCCCAAGGAGATAGCCCTGGACTCTCTTTGAAACTCAGGCTTGGCCACCCTGTATAATGACCGCTCAATCTCACTCACCTTACAGGTGTGCTGTGAGGAGTCAGTGACTCTGGGAAAGTGCTCTGTCAACTCTAAAGCACTGTACAAACATAAACTAGACATGACTTGGGTTTAGTTTTCCCTGGTTGCAATAATTGCCTGTTAGGCTAAATTATAACAGAAGAGGGCTTAAGAAAAAAACATTTCCAAATTCAAGATTAATAAGAGAAAGTAAAAGTTGTGTTTTTATTTTTTTTTTTAATGACTTGTTTTAAGTTCTTGTTTTAAAGTACTTTTCTCCCCATGGCTGAATTTAAGTGCACCTGGAAAAAATGATAATTAACCTTTGGTAAATATTTTCCCTCTAATTGTTTTCTCATGTGTCATTTTTCATAGTCTAATTACGAAACCATATCACTGCTCACTTGCCATCTGTCAACCAGTTATCTAGAACATTAAACTGAGAGAACACTGATCAGGTGAGCATGAAGTTAAATCTGTATATAATTATTTGAGTAAAATCCTCCTAGCCTAGATGGCCAGTTTCAGTGTCTTGAAACATCAGAGCATCCTGGTAATGAAAGGGTGTTTACAAAGGGCAATCTTGCCATACGGTAAGGCAATATTAAATGAAAATGTCTTACTTTTAAAAACCTCCAGAAAGCATTAGTCTTAGCAAGTGGTGTGTGATTAATCTGCTAACAGATCTAGTTAAAGATAATGCACCTTGATCTCAACCCTAGCTCCCAGAGCTTGATTCTAAATTATTCCCCACTGAAAGGATCCTGAGCTTTGGCGGAATATGGCTTTTTCCAGGCCTGGGGCAGGAAGAGAATGAGGTGATGCTGGTACATCTTGTGCCAGAAAAATAAGGAAGTGCTGAAGAGAAAAGGAAATGTCAAAAAGACAGGAGCAGCTTAAAGGAGTCCCATTGGCCAAATTTGAGATAATTTGACCATCAAAAGGAATAATGAAACAATGACAACAATGTGTTATAACACACTGAATTAAAAAACACACACACATAATAAATGTAGACGGAATAATCTAATTAGAAGTTTGCCATTTTGGCCCTGGCCAGGTAGCTCAGTTGGTTAGAGCATTGTCCCAATATGCCAGAGTTGTGGGTTCAATCTCAGGTCAGGGCACATACAAGAATCAACCAACAAATGTATAAATACGTGGGACAATAAATCGATGTTTCTCTCTCTAAAATCAATAAATAAAAACAAACAAGATAAATTCACCATTTTGCAATTTACAAAGTATAATTCAGGCAAGATTCATGAATCAGTATTAAGACCATTGGGTAAAATGCTATTGGGGAATAGGATATTTATACAGTCTCAAAGTATCACCATCAGATTACTTTTTAATTACAAATGGAAAATATACTTTTCAATGAAGAGATCTGGCAAATGCCACCTTAACCAAGAAATCTGGTGATGACTACTTCAACTAACATCTTTAGTAATGAAACAAGCTGACATCATGTACCCTCTGATGTGATACGCATCGTCTATGTACTATTATGTCCAGAAATGGTTAACTGAACCTAATAAAGAAACAATCAGAAATCCATGAGACATTCTATAAGCAACTGGCCTGGACTCTTCAAAATAGTCAATGCTGTGAGTTTGGGGGGATTACTCTGAATTAAAAGAGGCTAAAGATACATGAAAGCTAATGTGTTATCCTTGTTTGTCATCAATTTAAAAAAAATCTATAAAGGACATTTTTGGAACATTTAGGAAAATTTGAATATGGATTGTACATTAAATGATATTGAGTCAATACTAAATTTTCTGGTTTGATAATATTATAATGAGAGAGAGAGAGAGAGAAAGTAAATGTGGCCACATGTTAACAGTCGATTTGTCTTGATGAGGGGAATATGTGTGTTTATTGTACTAGTTTGAAATTTCTCAAAACAAAACATTGGAGGAGGAAAGAATGCTAAGAGGTGGGGTGAGGGGGTATAAGGTGGGGATATGTGGGAGTAGGCATAGTAATATATTTTCATTTTGGGATGTAAAGCTTTTTTAAATTCAAGTGCAGTTGACACAATATGATGTTTCAGGTGTACAACATAGTGATTTGACATTTGCATACCTTACGAAGTGATCACCACGAAAAATCTAGTAACCATTTGTCACCATACAAAGTTATTGTGACATTGTTGGCTGTATTTCCTATGCTGTACATTGTAGCCTCGTGACTTATTTATAACTAAGTTTGTACCTCTCAATCCCCTTCACCTTTTTGCCAATCTCTCCATTTCCCAACCCTCTGGCAACTATCAGTTTGTACTCTCTATGAGTCTGTCTGGTTTTTGTTTGTTCATTTGTTTAGTCTTTTAGATTCCACATATAAATGAAATGATACAGTATTTGTCTTTCTCTGATTTACTTCATTTAGCACCGTGGTCGGCAAACTGCGGCTTGCGAGCCACATGTGGCTCTTTGGCCCCTTGAGTGTGGCTCTTCCACAAAATGCCACGGCCTGGGCGAGTCTATTTTGAAGAAGTGGTGTTAGAAGAAGTTTAAGTTTAAAAAATTTGGCTCTCAAAAGAAATTTCACTCGTTGTACTGTTGATATTTGGCTCTGTTGACTAATGAGTTTGCCGACCACTGCTTTAGCACAATACCCTCTAGGTCCATTCATTTTGTCACATGTGGCACAATAATATTCTTAAAGTGATACTTTCATTCTGTCAGTCTTCCTATAGAGACATCTAGTTTTTGCCAACACAGCATCTATTCATACATCCTCTGGCTGAAATGTCAGAAAGCATCCTAATTTTTCTTGGCAAACGATTCAACTTCCACTCTTAGTTCAAATTCAAAGAGAACTGACTTCTTGCTGGGCTGCAGGTGTGAGCATGAAACCCAGACCTAGTTGATTGCAGAATTACTTTCCCCTGACCCAAGTGATCAGCTCTTGAGACTAGGAATAGGGTCTTTAGAATGGGGCATTCACGTCACCAATCAATGTGAAACAGATGGAGGTCTTCAGACAGGGAAGGAGGAAATTGCAGGTTGGGTCATGTACAGGCAGGAACTCCTGTCTCTTTTGGATCTCTCTTCGCTAGGCCTGGAATTTTGAAAAATATAAACCCACTTGAAGTGGCAGGGAAGAGGTGGCTGTCTGACTGCTGTGTGGAGGACGAAACAGGAACAGGGTAAGTAGGTGGCTCTGTAGGGCACCCGAGCTGAAGGTGAGTCACTGTGTCTGTGTGGTTCTACGTATGTTTCTCCTTTTATCACTTCAGAGCTTTTACTAAAGTCTTGTTTAAATATTGACAGGGTTTGAGATTCATAACCTGTGAACACTGCCTACTTATGGTTTGAGCCCTTTTGTCTGGCCCCATCTTTGTACATCTTGTTGTCTTTCCATTTGCTTCTAGAATACAGGCAATAGTGTGGTACTGTGAGGTCTTATAGTGGTCAGGAGACAGATCTGGGGAACCTGGACAAATTACATAACTTCCCTAAACTTCAGTTTCCTTGCCTATAAAATGAGGGGTTTAAGATTAGCTAAAGACAAGTTGCATACATCTAGGTAAATGCTTGGCACATAATAAGGGCTTAAAAATGGTTGTTGTTATTTTGGAAAAAGCACTCTGCCTCTGGGGGCTTGAGGGTGGCCTGTTAGAGTTCTGCCACTGTTTGTGTTACCTTGGGCAAGTCACTTCGGTATCAGTTATTAATTGATATATCTCACTTTCCTCATTCATAAAATGAAGGATCTGGAACAGGGGGTCCCTAAGGTCTTACCTGCCTCTAAAAGTTGACTTTGCCCTAGCGCCATGGTCGGCAAACTGCGGCTCGCGAGCCACATGCGGCTCTTTGGCCCCTTGAGTGTGGCTCTTCCACAAAATACCACGGCCTGGGCGAGTCTATTTTGAAGAAGTGGTGTTAAAAGAAGTTTAAGTTTAAAAAATGTGGCTCTCAGAAATTTCAATCGTATTACTGTTGATAACTTGGCTCTGTTGACTAATGAGTTTGCCAACCACTGGTCTAGCGGTTTGGCTCAGTGGATAGAGCGTTGGTCTGCGGACCAAAGGGTCCCGGGTTTGATTTCAGTCAAGGGCATTGACCTGGATTGCAGGCTCCTTCCCAGCCAGGGCCCTAGTCAGGGCTCGTGCAGGATGCAACCCATCTATGTGTTTCTCTCACATTGATGTTTCTCTCTCTTCCACTCTCTCTGAAAGATCAATGGGAAAATATCCTTGGGTGAGGATTAACAACAATACAAGTTGACCTTATTCATTCACTATGTATTGAGCCTGAGCTTCTCTATGCATACAGCTGGCAGCAAAGCCTCAAACATCTCCCCCCTCGTGTGGAGAAAGTTTGCATTCTAGTGGGGAAGACTGGTGATAAATAAGGAGAATATGTGACATGATTACCAGGGGCTGGGAGTGGGGGGGCGGGGGGGAAGTGGGAAGATATTTGTCAAAGGGTACACACTTCCAGTTATAAGATTAACAGGTATAGCATGGTGACTATAGTTCATATCATAATACTGTGTTATATACTTGAAAGTTGCTAAGAGAGTGTGATTTTTTAAAAAAAATGTTTTTATTGATTTTTAGAGAGAGAGGAAGGGAGAGGGATAGAGAAATAGAAACAATGAGAGAGAAACATCATCGATCGGCTGCCTCCTGCACGCCCCATGCTGGGAATCGAGCCCGCAACCCAGGCATGTGCCCTGAGCAGGAATTGAACCGGTGACCTCTTGGTTCGTGGGTCAATGCTGAGCCATTGAGCCACACCGTCCTGGCAGAGGGTATATCTGAAGGGCTCTTACCATGAAAAGAAATGGTACTTGTGTGATGGTGTGGAGGTGGTAATGATTTTGTGATATATAAATGTATCAAATCAACAAAAGCTGTATATTTTATACTTACACAATGTTGTTATATCACTTATATTTCAATAAATATAACCTGGAGAAGGAGAAAATGTGTAAAGTCCATAATATGTTAGGGAGTGATGAGTGCTATATGAAAAAAATAAAGCAGGAAAGTGGGATGAGAGGTGATAGTAATGGGGCTATGATTTTTTGGGGTGGAAGGAAGCCTTTTTGAGAATGTGACATTTGAGTAAATATTTGAAGAAGGTGAGGAATGAGACGTGTGGGGAGGCCCCTCTGGGATATAGAGACCTCATAAGGCAAATTACCTAAATCTATCAAATAGCAGGGATGACTTAAATAAAGGGCCACTTAGTAATTTGCTTTTGGCAAAACAAAAGCCTATAAAATTTTTTCCCACCTTACAGTGAAGTAGCCACTTACCTTGAGGACAGACTCAGTGACACCCCAGGAGAAGTCGCAGGGAAACTCACCCTGCACATCGGATGTGGACTCTTTTAGAGCGAAACCATTTTCTCGTATGATCTGTTTATAGTAATGTGCTGAAGACTTGGGCTTTCTTTCCTTTTGTTTACTATTAAAATCCACATAGAATAATCCTCGACGAGTGGTGTAGCCATCCTGCCATTCAAAGCCATCCAGGAGAGACCAGGCAGTGTATCCAAACACTCGTATTTCATCAAACCTTATTGCTGCAGAGAGAGAGAGAGAGAGAGAGAGAGAGAGAGAGAGAGAGAGAGAGAAATCAGAGATGTTTGGAGGCCTAAACACACTCGTTCATGTTTATAGCTTCACTAACAGCAGGCCAGGGGGACAGCGTGTTGTGAAACCAACCTTTTGCCCAATTTGTAGGCCCATTAGATCAAATAGAAAATTCATGTTTATCCTTGAAAAGCAGCACTTACTTTTTTCCATCCAGGATGGTCCTCCCCCAGCAAGTGAACCACACAGTCAAAGCATCAAACTGAACGTTTTCCTGAGACTCCGTGTGCAGATCTGTGTCAGAGGGCATGGCAATTCCCAGAACTCGTTGGGACAAATGTCTGCTTATGACCAAGAGTTTCTCATTTCAAGCTTGGGTTGGTTCCCGTTTGTGGACAAACTATCTTCTATGAAACTGTCCTTCAGAGACTGAAAAATTAGCTTTGATAATGAGCATAAGTGGATGTAAATATAAGGAGGGGAAAGTCGTGCAGTGATGTAAGAGAACAAGCACGCACTGGGCCGAGGGGCAGGGGAAGGGAGGGTGCTGTTGGGCAAGTTTCTTGACTTTAGTTTCCTCATGTGTAAACAGAAAAGTTTGGAAAAGATGATCTCTCAGGGTCTTTCTAACTTTACAATGCTGATTCAGTGACTTTTAGGAATTGGGTAAACCTGAGATATGACAATCAACAGCAGCCATAAAAGCAACAAAGACTCAAAATCAATCAGGAACCTTTTTTTCTTTTACTAAAAGCTTCCATTTCTCTCAGAGAAATGCCTCACTCCTGCACTTTTGATTTTTGTTGTTGTTGTTAATCCTCATCCGAGCATATTTTTCCATTGATTTTTAGAGAGAGTGGAAGGGAGGGGGAGAGACAGAGAGAGGGAGAAACATCAACGTGTCTCACATCGATTGGTCGTCACCCAGGGCCAGGGATCGAGCCTGCAACCGAGGTACGTGCCCTTGACCAGAATCAAACCCAGGACCCTTTACTGTGGGCCGATGATCTAACCACTGAGCCAAACTGGCTAGGGTGCATTTTTTGGGTTTTATCACTGACACCCTTTTCCTAAAAGGCAGAACATCCTGACCAAGAGATTTCTTGGAGATCACTGATGTTTGAAATAAATACATTTTATCAGGCCCTGGTCCTAACCCCGTTGGTATTGTAGGGCACTGAGGAGAGGTGGAATAGTAATGCCTGGGAAATGACAGCCTTCTGCCCACGGGCATGGCGTTGGGCACAGGCCCTCTGCTCCGGAGGCCCCATATGCGCGTGCTGGTGGCTGGGCACACTCTGTTCCACGCTGCTCCTTCCTGCAGGTGGGGCAGCAGGCTCTTGCTCTTCCTGAGGACCAGTTAGTTGATTACCAGGTAAAAATTTATATTTGTTTCTTTAGCCCTTTTCATGTAACTATCTTAAATAGAAATTTAAAATGTAGACCTTTTTGGCTTAGAAAGTAAAGAGAGTGTATCACTCAGAATATTATGGCCCTTATGTGTTAAGTAGATGATTTGTGAATGTGAACAGATTTGCTAAAACAGTGTAAGAATATATGTGCATGTAGTTAATATATGAAAAATAAATATGTCTTGAAATAAATGAAATTGGTCAAAGTAAAATTAAGTCATGTTTATAATTTCACTCACAATCCGGGTCCCTCAGCCCGGATTGCGAGAGGGCACAGGCCAGGCTGAGGGACCCCACTGGTGCACTCTCTTCGACAGAATCTGGGGTTTTTCTCCAGACGTGTGGCTTTTAAACAGAGCAACAGAGTTTTAGAAGGATCTACCGAGAATTCCTTTATATTTGCATGAAATGGAGCCCAGCTCTGACAGAGCCATCATGATTCTCTCCATTATTTCAATCAGCCACCTGTAGATGTCACTACTTGAGTAATGGAAAAGGAATGAGGGGATAAGAGAGGGTCAGAGAAATACTCAGGATCAATAGAAATGACTCAGCTTTGACATTTGTGGCTCATTCTTTTGTCTTCAGATTTTTCATCATCTAGACATGTAATAGAGTGAAAGCACAATTCCAAGAAAGCCGTCAGCATCTTAGACTAAAGCTCTACTGTTACAAAAACTTTGGACATCTTTCTCAGCATTATGTCCTTTTTGATAGAATGAAACAGCATCTTGTTGCCAATTAATGATGTATCTACAGTCTAAAATTATTTTGTTCTCAAGCTTTCACTAAAAAAGAACATGAGATAACATTAAAAAATTTTGTCGCCCAGCCAGCATGTCTCAGTGGTTGAGCATCAACCTATGAACCAGGAGGTCATGGTTCGATTCCCTGTCAGGGCACATGCCCGGGTTGTGGGCTCAATCCCCAGTAGGGGGTGTGCAGGAGGCAGCCGATCAATGATTCTCATCATTGATGTTTCTATCTTTCTCTCCCTTTCTCCTCCTCTCTGAAAAAAATACTGTAAAATAATTCAACACTGGAGAATAAAATAGCTGGGATAACAATAATCATATAGTCAAAGGCAACTTTAATATTTTATTGATTTTTCACAGAGAGGAAGGGAGAGGGACAGAGAGCTAGAAACATAGATGAGAGAGAAACATCCGACCAGCTGCCTCCTGCACACCCCCTACTGGGGATGTGCCCGCAACCAAGGTTTGACCAGAATCGAACCTGGGACCTCTCAGTCCTCAGGCTGACGCTCTACCCACTGAGACAAACCAGTCATGGCCAAAGGCAACTTTAAATATATAGCATAAATATTTTTAAAAAATGTTTTTAAAATTGAGCTAATGTGCAACCAACCTTGAAGAACCTGGTTGAGGAAATTCTTCATCATGTAGATGGCTGTGGTATCTTCTGTTTTCACATGACTGTCCGTGAACCAGCCATTCTCAGTAATCAAGATCCGGGGGTGGCCATATTCCAGCTTAATCCAGTTCAGCACTTCTCTCAAATTGAGCGACACATTTTGTCCCATTTTAGCCATGGTGTTCTGGGGCTTGAAATTGTTGGGCCCAAAGGAGAAGGCAAAGAAGTCAGCTGTGCCCCTCACCTCCTTCTTCTCCGCTTCTGAGAAAAGGGGCAGAATGGAGAGCAGCTGCTTTCTCATCGGCTCTGGGTAGTCCCCGTCCCCGTGGATAGGGTTGGCAAACCACCCGAGCACAGACACCATGGACTGTTGGCACTTGAGTACATCCATCGTGTTTTCTGGTCTGTTTGGTTCAATCCAATGGGATCCCAGTGTGATCGATAACCACCCCTTCTGATGCGGGCGGAAATTTATGTTGTAGTTATGCCAAACTTTCGAGTGAGCCTAAGAAGAAGAAAATATGATTAACTTTTATTGTTCTCACAAGGGTTTGACGTGGTTGGTAGAAGGTCTTTCATGGTTAAATGAATGAAGCGTAGGGTGGTGCAGAGGCGAGCTGCCAGGAAACCCCGATGGCCTCAAAATCTGTGCTCTGCCCACTTCCCCTGGCTTGCAGCCCAAGCCTCTCCTATAGGATGGCTGAGAGGCAGGCAGAGAGCCCTCGTCCAAACTCCATCTTACGTCTCTTCTCCCTGACCCCCTTCCTGGGCCCTCCTGGGGCTGGTGCACGTGAGATACCATGTGGATTAGAGGATTTCTTCCTTTAGATAAAAAGACGCAGAGTAGTGAGCTTTCATTGTCCCACAGAATCTCCTTCTGGCCCTGACTTAGAAGTCCAGGATAATGTGGGATCTAGATTCTGTAAATGAATAATAATAGAGCCACCTCCTAGGCTAGCTGTGAGGCTTAAATGAATTAATGTGCGTGCAGGGCCTCAGAACAGGGCCCGGCACAGAGTAACTTCTACAGACGCCTTAGCTATTATTACTATCATTATAAAAGCGTGGCAGGCGCTGCATAAAGCAGAAAACCAGGGGACCGTGTGTGGGTCTCGAGGTCAGCACACTGGGGCTTGAAGTTCAGGTGTTTAATGTGTGGCCTTAGATAAGTCACTTAACCTATCTGAAATCTGTTACTATCCTCATCTGTAAAATGAAGTTAGAAACAATAATAATAATACCCTTTGTAAAGTTGTTAGATGTAGAGCTAATATATGAATTAAATCTGTAGCACAGCATTAAATATGTAGCGCTTAGGAGCTACTGCCTAAAGATGAATGTTAATTGCCTTGACTAGGTAGCTCAGTTAGAGATACGGCAAGGTTGTGGATTTGATCCCCGATAAGGGCACATACAAGAATCAACTAATGAATGCCTAAGTGGAACTGCAAATTGATGTTTCTCTCTCTCTCTCTCAAAAAAAAAAAAAAAAGGATGTTATTATTATTAGTCTCCTGGAGTTTACATTTCCAGTTGAGCTCTTATGACAGAGCCTCATGATTGGTTTCCAGTCTGTTTAATAGGTACGCGTGTCACTCAATGCCTGTCTTGCCAGCCCTGAGAGGCTGAAATAAATGGAACAGGAACTTGCCCTCAGGAGCCAATAATCTTATTGAAAAAATAAGACTGAAACGTGTGAAAGAGAAACATAAAATGGCATAAAATAAGGCCTTAAATGAAAAAAATATTTAAAGCAAAAAGGCAGGTTCATTAAAGAGCCATGAGCTCTAACAGAAGGAGGAGCAAACATTAAGGACTCCAATTAAGGACCCCTGGCCAGTCATAAAATCATCCTTTATCTGTGTCCATGTCTCTTTTCCCTCAGCATTTGACTTGCTTGCCTCTTCCCAGGTCTCCCAATTTCTCCTCTGTTTGGCTGTTTCTAAAACAAGTGTGCCCACCCTTCCCTTTAACTCACAGTCTGCTTTTCTTGGTTCCTTGGCGTTTCTTTTGCTCATTAGAGACGTTGTGTATTGGGTTGAATTATCTGAAAGGGCCTCTGTAAGTCAAGAACAATCAAATGTGCCAAATGGCTCAAACCTAATAGACCCTGCGGACAGCAATTGTGTTTCATAAATCCTGCTAGGGTGGGGAGAGGATTTCAAAGTTGGTGCCTTGTTGCTTGATGGAAGAAGAGTTCATTGAAATCATTCCTGGGAAGATGTTCTTAAGTAGATATCTCGAGGTATTACCTCTGTCTGTCTGATCTTACTTGGTTTTCTTTTTAAAAAAATATATATTTTATTGATTTTCCACAGAGAGGAAGGGAGAGGGATAGAGAGTTAGAAACATCGATCAGCTGCCTCCTGCACACCTTCTACTGGGGATGTGCCCGCAACCAAGGTACATGCCCTTGACTGGAATCGAACCTGGGACCCTTCAGTCCTCAGGCCGACGCTCTATCCACTGAGCCAAACCAGTTAGGGTCTTACTTGGTTTTCACTGCAGCCATTTAGCACCCAAATGTCCCCAAGGATCTGTAAGAATGCTCTCCCGTCAGAGAAGTGTACAAGCTGCAGCCTCCTCCCTTGCCTCCAGCCTGAGGTTCCAGCTTCTGGAAGGAATCACAAGGGGACCTGGGGACAGACACCACCTTAAGTGGTCTCAGCTGCTCTGTCAGGGCTGAAAAGCCTGGAATCACGAAGTAAAGTCTTGAGAACTGCATATTTTTCTGATTGGAAACAAAAGCAGTCATGCATTGCTAGAATTCCTTGCTTGCTTTTCTAATCAGTCACTTCATGCCTTGATACTTGACCAGGGCAGTCATGCACCTCTGACGTGCAAACTATAAAGCTCAGCACCCATGTAAGATCCTGAGCCAGAAACTCACTGCCACGCGAATATGACGCCATCAGACACTGAGATGGAGTCAGCGATGAACCAGTCCTAATAGGAAAAAGAAAGGGAGGGAGGCGCGTCTTTAAAATAGGTGTTTTACTGCCTATTTTAGTGATGGTATGAAAGATAACCTAAGCTGTGATAAAATCTTGGTGGAATCAGCATTTTAACGAGAAATAGGACAGCATAGAAGACAACGGATATGTACCTTTGCAACATCTTTCCAAACAAGTTTTCTGGATCTGTATATCTCCTAGTATATACATGTTTCATCAGGCCCCAAGGTGACCTTCGTGTTCCACAGTGCCTCTTCCACCTTTCTGCTGTTTGCATAGGCTATCAAGGTATCTGGGGTTATCTTTGCCCTGGGCTGCAGGCAGCCTCTCCATTCTTGTGTAGAGAATGTGGGAGGTCCTTTGGAGAGTGCTTATAGCTATAACTTGATCCTGTTGGCCAAGTAACAAGGTAAGAAGTATGGCTCAGAGATAGTGAGTTTGACATAAATCTTGATGGAACAGAGATATCCACGTGTGTCCGCTGGTCGGATGCTCATAAAGGAGGGAGGGCTACTGGGAAAACGAAAAGGGGGCTAGGAGGGGAGTGCAGTGGATAGAGTGTGCAACCTTGCACAACAGTCTTTCTGCGGTTTTCCAAGGTTACCCTCTATCTGTACAAGGCCATCTACCTTTGGAATGATTGATTTCAGGGAGCTTCAACCTTTGTTCTTTAAATTCAGTAGCTTAAAGGGGAAGTCAGCAGCTTTTTTTTGGGGGGGGGGCAGGGGGTGGTCAGCTATCAGGGCCTCATATCATTGAGAGGCAGCTGCTGGCCTAGCGCGGCAGTTCTCTTTGATGCCCCTGCAGACTCAGATCAGTTCTGTGGGTGATAGGAATATGACACAACTCTAGAAGCTCAAGATGAAGGGGCTAGAGGTCCAGAGACGTGGCGGGACACTGGCGGAAGGGAGTGCCTGGAGGGCGTGGGTTGAAGACAGATGAGTACACCTAGCACATTACACGTGTCTGTAACTAAGTTACCTCCAGTCAATTGTCCAAAGTTAAATTTCCAAATCGGTGCCTAATTTTAGTCACATTTTGGCTGAAATATCTTCATGTGGACTTGTTTATTGTTAAAGCTATTTAACAAAGTATTAAGTAAAAACTATGAAAGAAAATGTACTTTAAACTCCACAATCACAGCAAACTGTTTTCCTATTCCTGTGTTCCCTGCCAGCTTTTTCCAGTATATTTCCCAGCCAAAATGACTGAACATATTGCATGTTGTTTTCAGTCTTCATAACTCTCTTAACAGTATAATAATTCAACAATTTTATGAAATACAATTACTTAATCATCTCTCTCATTTGATAGAAATTAGCTTTTCCTCCTTCCTTCCCTCCCTCCCTCCCTCCCCCCTCCCTCCCTTCCTCCCGCCCTGTTTCCCTCCCTCCCTCCCTTCTTCCTCTCTTTCCCCTTTTCTATCATAAATAATGTTGTAATAACTAATGATTGGCATATAGCTTTTAATTTGTTTGAGTTATTTTCTTTTGTTAATCCCAGACTGACTACCTAACATTTTTTATTTTTATTTTTTACAGAGAGGAAGGGAGAGGGATAGAGAGTTAGAAACATCGATGAGAGAGAAACATCGACCAGCTGCATCCTGCACACTCCCCACTAGGGACGTGCCCGCAACCAAGGCACATGCCCCCAACTGGAATCGAACCTGGGACCCCTGAGTCCGCAGGCCGACGCTCTATCCACTGAGCCAAACCGGTCAGGGCTACCTAACATTTTTAAGGTTGTCTTACATATCTCCAAATTGTTTTCCGGCCAATTTGTCCTTTGGTGTGAGTGTTCTTTGACCACCTGCTTCGAAATATTGATTGCTCTTTTTTAGGGATAAATGGTCATGAAGAATGATGTAAAGGTGCATCTCACCTACATGGCACTCTAGGCAACAGGGCCTGGGTCTGAAAGCAGGACACCCAGCCTCCAGTACTGGCACGGCGACTAATGAGCTTTATGATCTTGGATAATGCATTTCCCATTCAGCAGCTTCAGTTCCCTTCTCCATTACACTGAGCTAAAAATAAACACTCCAGAGAATTGTGGTGAAGATGGAATGAGGTAATATATGTGAAGATCCTGTGCAAACTACACGAATGTAAATTTGAAGTATTTTGAAAGAGCAGGCTGAAAATTAACTTGCTGTGGAAAACAACAGTGGGAGTCTGTGTGGGATGAAGAGTGTTAATAGAAATGATTCCTTCTTCCTTCCTTCCTCCCTGCCTCCCTCCCTCCCTTCCTTCCCCTTTTCCTGTCATAAATAATGTTTTAATAACTCTCCTTTACCCCTTGAGTTTCATGACTAACCTGTTTGTCCTTATTTTATTTTATTTTTGAAGTTGACTGAGTTTTATTCATTGTCCATTTGGACTGAGATTAATTTCAGGTTGATTCATTTTTTCATCTACTCAGCACTTCTTTATACTTGTATTCTACTGATTACAATCGCTGTTCCAGATTTTTTTAACCTTCAATCATTCATTCTGCATTCTACAAGTATTTATTAGGTGTTTAAGGTATGTGAACTTTACAGTAGTTCATTGCTAAAAAATGATGACTATTATCTCCTTAAATATATTACTATCATTTCTTTAATGTTTTTGACAATCTTGAAACTCTCTTAGAAATATCTTACCCTCATTATTCTTAGGAGAGAATATTTAAATATTAAAAAAAGTTACCACCTTTCATAAGGAAAATATTTACCCATCCTATTTTTATTGTTCAAATTCATGTTTTCTATAGTTGAAATAACTCAGAAATAATCATATTAAAATTCATTTTAATAAAATTCATTTTAATTAATTTTCCTCCCATTTTCTTTGTAATCATTATATTTGCAGAGTATTTTAACAAATCATTGATTGTTCTCAGTTTGTATAGTTTCAGGATTTCCCCATAGGAATCATGTAAAAAATAAGCTATAATATATTTGTTCCTTTAAAAAATGGTCCTAGCCAAAGCCGGTTTGGCTCAGTGGATGGAGCGTCGGCCTGCGGACTGAGGGGTCCCGGGTTCGATTCCGGTCAAGGGCATGTGCCTTGGTTGCGGGCACATCCCCAGTGGGGGGTGTGCAGGAGGCAGCTGATCGATGTTATCCCTCTCTCTTCCTCTCTGTAAAAATCAATAAAAAATATATTTTAAAAAAAATGGTCCTATAGGCCATTTCAAAGAGAGCTTATGGGACCAAAACCAGGAGCTCTTAACTCTGTGACCTAAGATTGAAGATCTTCATAGTATGTAATAGACGCTCAATACTGCTATGTTTTCCTGACGAGTATAAGATTTAAAAAACGGTCCTCTTATTGTTATAGAACTCTAATTTTCATTTTAATATTACTAAATTAAATCAATGCCTGAGCCAGAGTCTAAACCTGGCAACACAAAGGGAAAAAGCTCTAGAATAAAGTTCCTAATTAATTAAACGAAGCATCTGTGGTTTCCCCAGATATTAGAAGGGAGTTTAGAAGAAATCAATATTAGTAAATTGGAGCTTTACTGGAGGCCAGGTTCCTTGCCCAGAGATAACATTTGTATGCCAATTTCAGCTTTCTGTTCTTACTAAATTAACAATGGTAATCCTGTTAGTAACTTTTTCATGCAAAAGGACCATATCTCAGAGTATAATTAAAGCTAAAATAGCCTGGGTTGGGAACTGAAGCTTTTCCTCAGGATTTAGGAATGAAGAGTTAAAGATAGTCAATATAGCCTGGCTAGTGTAGTTCAGTTGGTTGAGTATCATCCCAAGAACCAGGAAGTCACAGTTTGATTCCTGGTCAGGGCATGTACCTGGGTTGTAGGCTCGATCCCCAGTGGGGGTTTGCAGAAAGCAGCTAATCGATATTTCTATTTTTCCCTCTCCCTTCCTCTCTCTGAAATCAATAAAAAATATTTTAAAAAATAGAGTCAATATAAAAGCCACTCTGGAAATCATAAATTCTTACAACAACACAAATAGCCCTAGCTGTTTTGGCTCAGTGGATAGAGCGTTGGCCTGCAGAGTGAAGGGTCCCAGGTTTGATTCCAGCCAAAGGCACATGCCCGGGTTGCAGGCTCGATCCCCAGTAGGGGGCAGGAGGCAGCCAATCAATGATTCTCCCTCATCATTGATGTTTCTATCTCTCTCTCCCTCTCCCATCCTCTCTGAAATTAATAAAAATATATTTTAAAAAATAACAAAAATAAATGTGGAATCTAATGAACAAAATAGATCCAGAAACATAGAATCATGAACAGACTGATGAATATCAGAGGAAAGGTGGGGGGAGAGAGATTATCTGGGGGAACTTATATTCATACTAGAGGCCCAGTGCACGAAATTTTGTGCACTGGGGGATTCCTCAGCCTGGCCTGTGCCCTCTCATAGTCTGGGACCCCTTGGTGGACATCCCTCTCGCAGTCTGGGATGCCTCGCTCCTTACTGCTCCCGCCACCGCCCCTGTGCTCGCCAGCCATGAGCCCAGCTTCTAGTTGAGTGGCACTCCCTCTGTGTGCACATACTGACCACCAGGGGCAGCTCCTGCATTGAGTATCTGTCCCCTGGTGGTCAGTGCACATCATAGTGACCAGTTGTTCTGCCATTTGGATGATTTGCACATTAGCCTTTTATTACATAGGACTAGAGGCCCAGTGCATGAAATTTGTGCATGGGTAGGGTCCCTAGTGGCTGCTGGCTGCCAGCCGGGCCTCCCTTACTCTGGCTGCCTACTGCTGCCGCTGGCTGGGGCCTCCCTTTGCACCCACCTTGGCCTGGCGCCGCCGGCTCACCTGTTCCACCATCCTGCCGCGGTCCCACTCTTGTCGGGGCCCATCGGGGCTGGCAGCGCCACCACTGCCGCCCACTGCCAGTGCTGCATTGCTGACACCCGCCATGTTCCACGCTGCCCCCTGGTGGTCAGTGCACGTCTAACTCCCAGTCAGTGGAACTCCCGCCCGTGGGGACAATTTGCATATTAGCCTTTTATTATATAGGATATGCAGAGCCCATGGACACAGACAATAGTGTGGCAAAGGCTTGGGAGGGCAGGTTCAGGGAGGAGGAGGTCAGTGGGGGGAAAAAACCACACAAAGCGGACATCTGTAATACTTTTAACAATAAAGATACATTTTAAAAAATAACAAAAATAAGGCCCCATCTTGGGGTGTGCAAGAAAGGTTGATTCACCATGAGCCTCAGGAGCTGAAGCGTCAGGCCCCTGATTTGCCTGGGTCCTTGTAAAATGCTCTACGTGAGTTCTGAGTAAGGCTGTGATTGGAAGCACTGCTAGGTAAGGATTTCTGATAAATTCCCTAAAGAGACCTCAGAAAAAAATGAATCGGAATCTCTGAGACTACAGCAATCTGATGTAAGATTTCTCTTATTCTAAATATTCACTTTTGTACCAACTTTTGTGTTTGTCATTTTTCATATATTTTTTTACACAGGGCCTCCAGATTGTGTAAGTCTCAGGCCAGCGCCACACAGGTCCACGCCTGACCTATGAGCTTTTTGAGTGCAGGGACCATAGGTATTTTGTCCACAGTTGTGCATATAGATGCCCAGGATAGAGCCTGGCATAAAATACTTGTTGAATGAATGCCCACTATGAGCCAGCTAGTATGTTGGTCACCTGACAGCCTCTGCGAGGCAGATTTTCTTTTCCCAATTTTATTTTTTTTTATTTATTTTTTTTTTAAAGATATTTTTATTGATATTTTACAGAGAGGAAGGGAGAGGGATAGAGAGCTAGAAACATCGATGAGAGAGAAACATCGACCAGCTGCCTCCTGCACACCCCCTACCGGGGATGTGCCCGCAACCAATGTACATGCCCTTGACCGGAATCGAACCTGGGACCCCTCAGTCCGCAGGCCGACGCTCTATCCACTGAGCCAAACCGGTTTCGGCTCTTTTCCCAATTTTAGAGAAGAAACCGAAGTTCCCAGAGGCTGGATAGTGGTGGAGCTAGGATTTGAACCCAGGTCTCCCTGATCACCTTACTAAACCATACTGCTTTTCGTATGTGCCAGTTCTAAATTTTGAAGCTGTTGGGGAAAGAGCTCTGGATATGAACCACAATGTACTGTTTTAAAATTATGCTTCCTTTCCACTGAAATTGGTTATTAAAAGAACTAAACAGTCTTGCATGCTGAGAAGAAAATGTCTATGTATGTCTGGAATTCAGGATCACCTAGAAAGGTTCTGGAAGACCTGCCAGCAACTTTGGGGTGTTCAGAACACCACAAAGTAGTCCAAGTGCCCAGCACAGCAGGTAACATTTATGTTTATTTCCCTGTCCCAGTATTGGCATTGGATACTGTCCTCACTGGTCTCAGAGGCTAAATGAATCCCTATGGACCACTTCTACATTTGACCACTTCTACATTCTACATTCCTCAACTGAGGATGGTGATCTTTACACCACTGTCAATGTTAGACTGAGAGGGCAGGGATGCTGTGCTTGCATAGTGTTTAACACTACATCACCTACAAATAAGTCATTAATATATGATCCTTAAAGATGAGTGACTTTCATGATCAAATAGAACAGAATAGTGATTAAATTACAAAACCATAGAAAATCTACACTAATAAAAGAGAAAGATACAAATTGACCGTACCTTCACAATGCCCACCAGCCAATCAGGAGTGACTATGCAAATTAATCCAACAAAGATGGTGGGCTAATTTGCATACAAAGGCACTGAGAGGCTGGGGGCGGGGCAGGACACAGGTGTTCCACACCGCCCCAGCTGCTCCAGGCCTCTGGGAAGTGTGGGAAGGCAGAAAGGCGGCTCCCGCCAGAGCGAAGGCGGTGCCAGCAGCCAGGGGAAGGAAGGCCCATTCTTGCATGAATCTTTGTGCATCGGGCCTCTAGTTAATAATATAAACGGTAATAAGTACTAACATCTATTAGTGCCAAATGTGCCAGACATTGTTCTAAGTGCTTTCCATTTAATCCACATTTATCTCATTTAATCCACACTTAAGTTTCTTGAGGTAGGTATTATTATGATTCCCATTTTAGAGGAGAGTTTCATGAGATGTCAAGCCCAGGCTGTATTGCTCCAAGTTCTGTGCTCATGCCTGCTAATTAGAGGTAGAGGATGAACCTTAGGGGTCATTTGGATCAATACAATTTTTAAAAATATTTTAGATGAAGAAGCTGAAACTCGAGAAATAAATGGCTTACCCAAAGTCCCAGTTAGTGGCAAAGCTAGAATTAGAGCTATGTACTTCAGCCTTGTATTTCACCGTCATATCATCATGAAAATTAAATTATGTGCCTTTGAAACACACTTTTATATCTTAGATTCAATGGCGATTGAACAGGCTGTGAAAATGCAAGGGGTTTATTAGTATAACAGCCATGGCCCCAAATCAAGGGCCAGTGGACTGAGAAAGCCATGTGTCAGTGTATGGGTGCCAGGAACATGCTCAGGAGAGAAGCAGTCTGGAGCAACACCTCGGTACTCAATTAAATGGAGAATTCATCAGCATTATCTTCTGCTCTGTTTAACGTTTTTCCCTTACAGAAATTATATACAGCATCAAAAGCAAGTTAGATAAATCATTTTTCTTGAAGTTCCTTCAACCCACAGCTATTATTTATCCTTCTTTACTCTTCATTCATTTACATTGATTATTTCCTTAAATTCAAGTCTACAAACACTTATTTAACAAATACAAGGCACTATGGTAGACATTTAGATAGAGATGAACAAAACAGTGCCTGTTTTATGACCTCTGACCTCTTTTAGGAGAAACAAATAGAATAAAAACAGTGTAGTTTTATGTTTCAATTAATCAGAAACGATAACAAAAACTTAATATGATTCAAATTTTATTAAAAATTTGACCAAATGTATGTGTTTATATACACATAGAAAAATATTTGGACATTGAACAAGCTGCTAGCAGTTGTTACTTCTGGATACGGAGTTAGGAAGTAAGAATTATAGAGGAGAATTCTTTTTTTTTGAGACTTCATTTTTAACTTTATGTGTTATGTATTGTTTGAACGTTGTGGTAAAAATGCATCATTTTTGTATTTTAAAAAGGTCAAGCCCAGCTGGCGTGGCTCAGTGGTTGAGCGTCGACCTATGAACCAGGAAGTCACACTTTGATTTCCCAGTCAGGGCACATGCCCGGGTTGTGGGTTCACTCCCCAGTGCGGGGCATGCAGGAGGCAGCCCATCAATGATTCTCTCTCATCATTGATGTTTCTATTTCTCTTTCCCTCTCCCTTCCTCTCTGAAATCAATAAAAATATATTTCAAAAAATAAAAAATATAAAGGTCAAGAGCATTGGTTGAAACAAATAGTTTCTATTAGTGAATTTACTTGCTCTTTGCTTTCACGCTTCAGTTTCTCCAAGTTCCATAAATCTCAAAGGAAAAACCAGAAACTTAAAAAAAAGTTGTTATTCTGGATTCCATTATATATTAAAGAATGTTTATTCTGTAACAATACGCTGATATTTAAAGGTAAAAGGGAGAGACGTACAATGCATATGTGATTAACATGAAAGAAAAAGTGATAACAGTAAACCCCAGCCCTTTATTTAAGACTCAGTCACATAATCTCTGGTCAAGATAGGATGCTGTGAAGAAGCAACCAATGGACTCTCCCAGACACACTTTCGGGAAGCAGTACTAGATCACCCAAGAACCACTTTGATTAGTTAACTATGCATTCATTACTAGTTAGTAAGTGAAATGCTTTGATGTATTCTCAGCATCCCTGCTACTTTTCAGCAACGAACTCATTGTTAATGTTTAATAGTTCTGATTATACCTTTTTCTGAAACAAAGACTATTTCCTAAGGTTGAGTTTTCTCAGTAAGCCCTTTTATATACAATTAAGTGACTTATTTTATACTATAAACTAATGTGAAGTTTCCCTCAGTTCAAAGATACATCATATTTAGTACTGCTTCCATTACTTAACGTTATTTTCTGATCTCCAGTTGGGCCTAATTTTCCATGTATGAGAGTGTTCATATCAAATCAAGCTGTTTAAACATGATCCCAATGTTATTTTCTGAGCATTTATAATTACATTTATTTAAACGCTTGTTAATCATTCACTGAAGTATAACTTTTTCTACTTAATGATTAGAAAAAGTAAACATTGCTCTCTTGAAGGTTTTGGATTCCAGTTGTCATCTATAAATAGTGTTGTGTGTTTTTTTACATGATTCTTGTATCTAACGGTGCTTTCTGATTACAGAAACTGTCTTTGGCAATTCTGATCTGTAAGCGGTTTTCATCTTTATTCAAATTTGATTAGAAAAGTGTATAAGAATGCTAGTTTTAACTTGTTTGATCATTATTTTCTGTATTTTGTTGGAGGTGTCTTAGGTCCTAATGGAGATGAGTTGGGATGATCATATAAATACTATGATCATTAGCTAATTAAATAAATAATGGTGTTAACATTTACTTAAACTTAAGATGGTATTGCCAAGGGCACACATATGTGATTTAACATCACTGGAGCATTAAAATTTAAATATATATATTTTTTTATTGATTTCAGAGAAGAAGAGAGAGGGAGAGAGAGATAGAAACATCAATGATGAGAGAGAATCATCAATGGGCTGCCTCCTGCACACCCCACACTGGGGATTGAGCACACAACCCAGGCATGTGCCCTGACCATGAATTGAACTGTGACCTCCTAGTTCATAAGTCGACGCTCAACCACTGAGCCATGCCAACCTGGTGAGCACTAAAGTTTGGAGCAAATAAAAATTAAAATCATGGGGACAATGAATCAGTGATAAATTGTTCATAGATTTTGCGGACAAATAAAACATGTATATAGATTGTTCTGGTCTTTAAATAGGCAAAGTGAAGTCAAATATCTGTTGAGTCAGTATCAACACTAGTGACTGCTATGGGTTTAAAGCTGTAAATTGTTATCTTTCATTGAGTCTACCTAGGTAGCTGATTCATGCCGTTAAACCTGGCTAACTTGGATTCAGGCTAAGATTTGAATTTTGGCTCTGATACTTACTACAGAGTAAAAAAAACAACACTTATCAGCTGTGCAACCTCAGGCAAATTTCTCTGGGCTTCAGTTTCATCATCATATACAATAAAAGCCTAATATGCAAATTATCCCCTTGACCGGGAGTTTGACCAGGGGGTGGGGTGGGCCAGCTAACTGCCCACAGCCCCTCCCCCTGGCCGGTCTAGCCCAATCCACCCAATCGAGGCAGGTCGAGGCAGGCTAGCCAGACCCCAGCCATGCACGAATTCGTGCATTGGGCCTCTAGTCAACTATAAAATGGCTATAGGAATACTTACCTGGTAGGGCTGATGTGAGGATTAAACAATATATGAAAAGTACCTAGAGCAGTTTCTGAAACTACAGTAGGTATGCAATAAAATAGTCTTACTATAAAAATAATTATTAAGAATAGTAGTATAGAATGTAAAAACATTACCTGTAGTAATGTTTCAACACTCCACTTAAGAATTAAGACCAATCTCTGTCCTTTTTTCCTCCCCGTTTCTGCATTCTTTTTTGGGGAGTGGGATGGGAGGACAAAGTGTGGAAAGTAGCAAATAACAAGTTTTGGGTGTTTTTTTTTTAACCTTTTTTTCTGTCCTTCATTGACAGAAAAGCTTGAGCTAGCTTTAAAAAAAGGGGGTGGGGCAGGGCAGGCTGGATGGAGTCAATGGGGGAAAAAGGGGACATATATAATACTTTCAACAATAAAGAATTATTTATATATATATATTGATTTCAGAGAGGAAAGGGGGGGGGAGAGAGAGAGAGAGAGAGAGAGAGAGAGAGAGAGAGAGAGAGAAAGAGAAACAGAGAAACATCAATGATGAGAGAGAATCATTGATTGATTGCCTCCTGCATGGGATCGAGCCTGCAACCCAGGCATGTGCCCTGACCGGAAATCGAATTATGAACTCCTGGTTCATAGGTCGATGCTCAACCACTGAGCCATGCCAGCAGGGTTGGGCTAGCTTTTTAGCTACAAGGTTTAGCAACCCAACTTTAATGCAGGAATTTTTAAAAATTCCTTTATCTTATGGGAAAAAAGTCATTTCAGATGATCTTTGAAGATTTTGGTTCTATCTAACCAAAACAAACTAAAAAAGGATTCTGTTAGTATTTCCATGCCAAAATATTATACTTAGTCTTCAAGACATTGGTGGGGGGTTGGGCAGGAGAGGTTTAAAGATGACATTTAATCCATTTAAATGTGCCTGTGAAATATGCAGTCTTCTTGTTCAAGAAAGCAGTTGCAGCAGCCTCCTGGCAGAGAAGGCTTAGCTGTTAATCATGTGAATGATGGCTTTTTCACAGCTGTTTTTGCAGTTTTCACGCTACATTTTGGTTAAGAATTTTGACAGAGCCTTCAAGAAGTGTAGAGGTGATTGTTTTATTTTAAAATATAACATATTTTCTTTACTGTCTACTTTATTTTTTACTTTCAATTGTGGAAATTGTCACAGTATACAAAAATCGAAAGAATAACACAGTGAACCCCCATGAACACATCACTCAGCTTGGAGAGTTGTCAGCATTCTGCAGCTTGGTTCAAGGTGGGCTGTAAATGTAAAACTTTTCATAGAAACTGGCATACCTAATTGATTTGCATGTTCTGAAAAGACTGTATGTTTGTGCCAGAGTATGTGTTGAAGTGTGTGTGTGTGTGTGTGTGTGTGTGTGTGTGTGTGTGTGTGTCTGAAACCAACTTCTCTTCAATTGCAATTTTATATCCTTTCTGGGATAAGGTAGGTCTTATTTAATTATAAAATAATAGTTGAATTACTTATTGAATATCTAACACATGCCCCAGCCTGGTGTGAGCTTCTCTGAAGGGAGGATGGCAAGAAATGCGGATACAGTTTCCCAAAGAGATGAAAAACTGGGGAGAAGTAAATACCCCAGGCTGAGGAACAAGTTGGTAAGGCCCTGACCTAGAGTAGTGTTTCCCAACTCTTCTTGTCCTGAAAGCCTCTTTCCCAGTATTAAACAATCTCTTAAGCCCCTGAGGAATTTAAAACATTATTTCATCATTTGTGTGTAGTATACGCACAAGTGTTGACATATATTTGCTTATATAGTCTATTTTATTACTAAAGATTTTAAAGTTTACTTTAAATACTTAGAAAATAAGCGATGCGTATTTAAAATACTCATAATATATAAACATGAATGTTAGCATTTTCCCATCTTATAAACACTATTACATTATGTAAATTATTTTAATGACATAAGAAAAATTACTTTATGACGCCTTTTTACATGACCCTGTGTTTGGTTTTAGGACAGAAGGTATACTAAAATGCAGAGTAAAATTTGCCCATTCTGTGGTGTTTTCCAAGTCTGGTACACCTACGTCTTTTGTATGGGAGATGACATTAGGTGTGACAAAAATGAAAATTTTTATTTTAAGTGTTACATATTTATTTTAAGGGTATTAGAAAATACTGGTCTCTCATGTATAGTAGAATATAAAGTTTCCTTTTAAAACAAACATTTTAATATGTTTTAATAAATAAGAGTACATGTGATTCTTGGATATGCAAACAAACAAAAAAGCCAACATGGAGTGATGTGCAAAAAACTACACTTTGTGAAACACAATGTTATGGTGTCAAAAATGGATAAAAATTGTTTCTATAATATGTTGCTTGAATTCTTAAATTTTGCTTTTTAAAAAAGTACAAGCTTTCAAAAAGTAGGTTTAGTGTTTTGCTCATAAATAACTACCGAATTTTCCAGCGTATAAGACGACTTTTTAACCCAGGAAAATCTTCTATACGCCCAGTCGTCTTATACGCTGGAAAATACAGTATGTATGTAAGAGCAATGGTTTGGGCCAGCTCTTTCAAGTATTTCACAAATAACTAAAAACCAGTCTTTATTTCCAATATGTGAAAAGTCAAACTAGATATAATCATCAACATTATTTTCTCATTTAACATTTCTTAAAGCTTTGTTTCTTCTCCTGAAACATCCTGATAATACTATAAATTAATTTTGAGTTTGTGTGCAACTTATAGATCTGGTGAAAATCTCCTTGAGGTGATTTTGTAAATTATCTTTTTTATGTCCCTCATACTGGTTATATTTCAGTGTCCTTGCTCTTTATGCTTCATGCCTTTAACCACTTCGTCAGTTGTTTTTAAGGGAGGGAAGGAAGAGGAATTTTGCCCTTCCCTCCAGGGTATATTTGGCAATGTCTGGAGACATTTCAGTTGTCACAATCTGGACAACAGGGGTACTACTGAAATCTAGTGGGTAGAGGCTGCTAAATATCCTACAATGCACAAGATAATCCACCACAACAAAGCATTACCTGGCTCAAAATGTCAATAGCACCGAAATTGAGAAATCCTGGTACTATGTAGACAGAATATGGCTATGAAAGATAATAATTTAGGGCTGTGAAATCATCAAGACTATCATGGAAGCTGGCAGTATTGAGTGGAGTAATTAAATGAATCAGCTACCATCTCATGAGCAAACTCATCTTCCCCAACCTCTGTGCATATTTTCTCAGAGGCTCTCAAATATTCCATTTTTAGTGGGGAAGAAATCTACAGACTTAAGTCATATTATGCATGTATATTGATCTAAAAATAAAAACAGGCACAATTACTGCCTTTACTAATGTGAAACCTTGGGACTTTGCTGATCTGAGGAATGAGAGCATAGGCCACACAGGTTGAAATTTTAAAAATTGAACTTGGGAGAAAGAAATCTTTCCTCTGCCAAGAAGAAAGATGCCAACCTACAAGAAGAAATGGACACGGAAGACCAAGATGAAGGGCTTCTGAGAGTGTCCTGGTTATCGGGTCCATTCATTCCTGTGATTTGGTTACTGAGCCAGGAAGTCGCTCATTTTTGCTTAAGCCAACTTGAATTAGGCTTCTGTCACTTGCAACCAAGAGAGTCCACACTAATACACCACTGGATTAATACAGGCAATTTCAGGAATTAGTAATAATGCAATGAAATATGTATTTTATACTTGAGATTGGGTCTTTGATTACAAGTTTAAGATAGAAATTCCTAAACCACTCATTCAATGTACCTAGCATGTATCTAATATTCTGTGCAAGGTGCTGGAAATATGAAGACAAAAAATAGCATCTTCCTTCAAAGAACTCTCAGTCTAGTTGGGGAAACAAAAAAGCACCATACGGTATGAATTCAATGCACATCTTATCATGTGAGCCTTCAGGAGGGGCACTGACTCTAAAGGATCAAGAATAACTTAGAGGTGGTAACTGCCTAAATCGAGTCTCGAAGGACATTATCAGCAAAACTGGGAGTAAGAAAAGCATTTTAGTTGAATAGAGCATTAACGAAGGCTGAGCAGAGGGGACTAGTAAGGTAAAATCCAGACACTTTAGTAGTGCATTACAGCCGAGTGTGGGGTGCAAAGGTTTGGCATTAGTGATGGGGGTGGGAGAATGGCCAGGAAGCAGCCTGGAATGGAGGCCGGGTTTGTGTCTTGAGGATCTTGATGAAAAGTTGGGACTTTATCCCAGAAGTTTTGGGACATCACTGATGGATTTTATGCAGGGAAGTGACATGATGCATTTTTAAGAAGTATCGCTCTGTAAAATGGGAATAATAACAGACATATTGTTGCAAAAATTAGATAATCTTTAAAGCTATGTTTGCGGTGCTTAAAGATGGCCAAGCCAATCAAGGCGTGCTCTTTCTGTTCTGAACATTGTTATGGATTCAGAGTGAAGCATCCTTTGGTGTGATTACGACAAATTTTTATCTGAGGCTTAGACTTGCTTTAAGCCAGGCAATGACCAGATCTGTCCAGATCAGTCTCAGGACTGGCTAGACAATTCAGGTTTCCTCCAAACCAGGACATTTCAGACTGAGATGGACTTTTCAAGATCATCCTGGAACTTAAAAGACCCTATAGCCACTATGCAATCTTCTCAATAGCTGAGGATTGGGAAGTGGAGTGATAATAACCATCCATGAATTTAGGTTTATATTAGGCTTAAAAAAAAAACACCACTCAATAAATGTTCTTGGACTAAAAACTAAACCTAAAGAATGCTTCTTTGGGGTCACAAGGTGGCATAATAAGGAAGAAACACTCCATTGCAACATAAAATATCCAATTAATCTTCTCTATGTTAAAAGAAAGGCAGAGAGGGGACAAGTGGGAAAAACAAGTTCACCTCAGGCTACCAAACCACTGCCAGATTTCTCTCTAGTGCTATAAGTCACTGGGTTATGCAGTATATTTCACTTTTTTTTGGAAATTAAAATTATTGGGGTGACATTGATAGATAGAACTATATAGATTTCAAGTGTACTTCGCTATGATACATGATCTGCACGTGGCCTTGTGTGCCCACCACCCAAAAGACCCCGTAGGTTAGTGCTTTAGAAATGTTAAAGAGGTGGAAGAAATTACTTGGAAAACACAATAATTAAAAAATGTAATACCTCAGTTTAAAACAATAAAATCTCTACCAGAGTGCTAATTTTGTGGTAAAGAAAGAGTTTCCTCTCAAATTAGAGGAAAATGAAAACTATATCTGAAAATATAGCATTTTACATACTAAGTTTGGAAGCAATATCTATTTGTTAGTTACATCTTTTTCCTGTGTATTTTTAATCAGATAGCCCATTGTAAGGCTTTAAATTAGCCATTTAAACATATTTTTAATGAAATTTTTAATTGTTAACATTTCCCCAGGTAACTGAAAACTTTTCAACAATTCAGAATTTTTAAAATAAGACGTTAAATAACCATATATGTACATGTAATTGTATAGAAAACTTTAACAGACTATATCAGAAACTATTAGCAGCAGTTTCCTCAAGATTGGAGTTGTCAGATGGAGAGGGAGAGAGGAATATAACTTTTTCACTTTATACACTTTGGTACAATCTGATGTTTCTCAATTTATACCAGCATGTATTGTTTTAATAATTAAAATAACTAGATAAAAGAAATATTTTTCTAGCTTAAATATGTATATTCTTCATAGTTGACAGTTGTAAGTTTTCTCCCCTTTAATGTCTTTTTCCCCAATCACAGAATACCCATGCATTAATATGTTCTATATACAACTCTATTCAAAGATATGTATATGACCTTGAAATTATAATGCAATCTGTTTACTGCAAGGGCAATGTGACTGAATCATAGTACAATAATCCAGAAAGTTCACATATTTTTGTATGTGCAAATTAAGACATGGAGCGATTTTATGTTCCTATACATTTTTTTGTATTTCTATATCTTTAACATTTGATTACTAGAAATCAGATTACTTCTCCTACCATATGATGAAACCCCACTAATAATTTTTTCATTTTCAAAATGTAACAGTTATTCAGAGTAATTTATTTTTCCCAAGTTAACTAGTTGACTTAAAAAGATAAACCTGATTCTAAATATTAGCCTCAATGTGAGGCAAAATCTCTTGAAATTTTTCAAAAGATTGTTCCTTTAAAAACATTCTTAATAAAGACATTTAGTGTTTAATTATGTTGTCATTTATAAAGCCCATGTTTCCAACAGGTGCATTTTACTCTGTAACCTTGGGCAAGCTGTTTAATCTCACTAAGCTTCAGTTTTCTCATCTTTAAAATGGGGATAATAATAAGACATAGTTCATAAGGTTATCATGATGATTAAATGTGATAATGCAAGTAAAATGCTTAAAGTAGTCTTTAAACACTCAATGATTATTAATTTATTTTGCTTAGAGTTTCACTATTATTTAACATTTTAACATATCCCAGCATAAAGTCTAGCTTTTGAACTATATAGCTTTAAAATACTTAGTAGAGCATATTCTTCCAGTTTTGATATTACTAGTTTAATTTTAACTCCTAGAACAATTAACCTTTCCTGCTATGTAACACAAATAAAACCAACTGTGAATTACATTTATTTCAATTCCTGCATTTAATATGTATCAGTTAGCTAGCACTTATTTAGCTTACTATAGCTAAGTACCACTAAGAATAGCGATAGTAACAACAAATAAATATTTGAAATGGTCATGCCTTAGCATAATTCTGAAATGGTTGCATATTGTCAGAAAAGGATTTCCAACAATTAAATTTATAAGGTATTGGTTTTCCACAGAATGAAAGGAAACTCATATTCTCATGCTCTAATGTATAATTGTAGATTTAAAAATAGTTAATTTTTAAAAGTGCACTATTAAGGAAAATAATTGGGTTAATACAGTAATAATAGCTTAAATAAAACATACAATACTTTAAACATGAAATTTGAGGATAGACCTTGAGAGTTAGAATAAAATTAGTTGAATTGATTGCAATAAAGAGACTTATTTAAACAGATGATACATTTCTTAGGGTTTCTTTTGAACTCCTGCTCCTTCTATTCGGAAGCTGTAACAGAAAGCCAGCGGTACAGTACCTTGATCAGGTTGTGTCCCACAGCGTAGACAGCTGCTAGATTTCCTTTCTCGCCGGGGGCATGCATACCTGTTTCATACCCATGCCAAGCGACTAGATAGGGGTTGTGAATTGTAATCCAATATTTGACACGGTCCCCAAACGTCTGGAAACAGTACGTGGCATAGTCATTGAAGATATCTATTAGAACTTCATTTTTCCACCCCCCGTATTTTTCTTGCAGTGCCAAAGGCAAGTCCCAGTGGTATAAAGTGACTATAGGTTCAATGTTCCTAACTACTAGAGCGTCCAGAAGAGTATTATAGTACTGGAGGCCTTTTGCATTGGCAACTGCTGCTATTCCATCGGGGAAGAGCCTTGGCCAGGAAATTGAAAACTGATAAAAAGAAACGCCTATGAAATCCAGAGCAGATAAGTCTTTTTCCAGAAAAATGTAGCTGTCACTGGAGCCATTCACACCGTTGACGTCCTTCAGGTGCGTCTGGGTGAAAGGATCCCATATAGAGGGACCTCTTCCATCTGCCTTCCAATTCCCTTCCACTTGAAATGCTCCAGTCCCAACGCCCCAGAAAAAGTTTTTAGGGAAAGTGTCATAGAGAAACAGCTGACTTTCATTTACCGGGCTGGAATTAGGAGTTTTAGACCATATAGCTCTTCCGTCTCCCGAGAATCCAGTAACAACAGCTCGTAGGAGAAGACATGCTGACAGGATGACAGATCTCTGCAGTCCCCCGGTGGACATTGTTTCCCTACAGCGTACGTTGCTTTCATCAGTCCTGAAGCAAATCCATTCATTCCCTGGAGATTCTGCCGCACAGCCTGGCTTCACTCGCCACCAACTGCCCGACTGTCTTATCAACGCTTCAGTAAAAGCTTGTGATTGTAAAGCCCTGTCAATGATTAGCTTGAAGTGTGAGACTTGGGATGGGCCATGGAAAGCAACGTAGTTTGAGGGAGGTGGCTCTGTTACAGCCACCAACACATTTCATCCTCTTATTATGGGAAGAATTAGATGAAAATGCATCGGTGACAATAGTCCGAATGTGTAACGACAGCATATATAAACAATGAATAAAAATGCCATATTTTTCTCTGTAGCCTTTCATACTGACTCAAATCTTTCCTGAATATTTTGGCAATTATTGCCTACAGTCTATGCCTTTTTTATTTTTATAATTTTTGAGTGGTCATTTTATTATTTCACATTTCAGGAAAAACAATCTTATATGCAAATAATAGCATTTCTAAATGCCAATAATAAAGAGTTAGAAAACATAAGATATTACACTTTCACAAAAATTATAATACATCTAAGAATAATCTTAAATGTTACCCAAATTTAAGAAAATTATAAAACTGTATTGCTAAATTTGAAAGAAGATGAAGAACTATATAGCACTTGTTTGGTGGAAACACTTAATACTTTCCAATTTAATTTATAAATTTAATGCACTTTTAACCCAAATCCTCTAATCCCAAATTTTAGTTAAACAAAATTATTGTGTAAGTTCCTTTGAAGAATAAATAGGCACTAATTACAAAACAAAATCTGAAAAAGAAAATAGTGAAAGCATAGACTACTTTCAGATATGAAAACATTAAAAAAAGCACCAATTAAACAGCATGATTCTGGGATAAGAATAAATAGAAATAAATATTGTACAGAATCTATAGCCTCCAAATAACCTTGACAAGTTTTAATGTTTTAAATACTTGAAATATCACATACTAATGAGAGGCAGAGTGGTTAATAGTTTGGCATCTGGAGTTAGACTGCCTAAGTTTAAGTATAGCTGTGTGACTAGAAAAAGTTATTTAATTTTCTGCACCTCACTTCCTCTTATATAAGAAAATACATTTAATAGTATCTACTGCATGGATTAATGTGAGGACTAAATACATGAAAAGCACTTACAACAGAGATGGACACATAGTAAGTGCTCAATAAATGTTACCATTGTAAATTTTATGTGAAAACTGGGACTGAACCCTCAACCTAGGTATATGCCCTGACCAGGAATCGAACCGGCCACCTTTTGGTGTATAGGTTGACGCTCTCCAACCAACTAAGCCACACCAGCCAGGGCCAGAGCAAACACCTTTTATAAGTTGTACACATTTTAATTACATCTCTGTGCCTTAGTACATGTGCTCTCTGCAGAGGATGTATTCTACTGCATGTGAGGGTGTAAATTTAAAAGTGTTATTTTAGTAATAATTTTGCAGTTTATACATATAGCAAATCATTAGGTTGTACACCTTAAATTAATACAATGTTCCAAAATTACCAAAAATTACCAAACATTATAAAACATACAAAATTATCAAAAGTAAAAATAAGTGATGAAAACCAATGCTGATGATGCTCATGTCTACCTGTTTTTCAAAACTTCACTATTTCCTCTGGAAAGCCTTTCTGACTCCTGGTTTGAGTTTATTTATATAAATTTAAAAAAAAGTTTACAGTTTATTAATCCTCTCGTGAAAAATCTGCACAATCACTGCAGATAAGGTTACTGCAGAATCTTTACTTCTCTGTTGTCCAATTTCCAACATTTTGCAGCACCAACATTGGCCTTAGCAGCCCCCTGACTTTCTTCATCCTGTTCTTGTGACTCTCTCACTGTTTTCTTGAGGTCTGTTTCTTCTCATACAGGCCATGTCTTGCAAGTCTATGTGGGTTCATTTTTTGTGTGTGCGTGTGTGTGTGTGCAATCCAGGGAATTGTAAATCATGCTAAAGCCAGTTGTCTTGCCACCACCACAGTGGGTTCTGAATCCAAATACAGAGATGATATCTGGTGTGGTCTTGTACATTTAGGCTAGTTTTCCCCAAAATTTCTGTCTTAGGGGCTGTTGCGTTCTCAGGGTGAAGGATGTCAATAGCTGTTGGTTTCTGTGGAAGTAGTAGGTTGGTCATAAACTTCCTGGACCAGACAGTTACTGTGTTGTTCATGGTGGTGGTTGATCCACAGGCAGCCAGGAAGGGAAAGAGCCAGTTTGATTTGATTTAGATGGATCTCCTCTGTGTTCCCATGGCAGCTCATGCTTTCTCTACTGGGACAGTCATCACACAATAAATCAATAAATTACACAGTAAGTTTATCTGTATCCTCTGTTCCACTGTTCTATCTTTCTTTAAAAAACAGCAATCATGACTAGTTAGTTGACTATTTAATATAGGGGGCCTAGTCGTCACTAAAGTATATGATGAATGAATGAATGTACCTATAGTATTCTACGTATACCTCTATCACTGCATTTATCACATAATCCTAGAATGGTTTGTCTCCTCCACTAGACTGTAAGACTATCTCTTATCTAATTTTTTTGTCATTGTTTATCATAGAAAATGCTTAATTATTGCCTATGGAATGAATGGAGTTGGTACAATTAACTCACTATAAAATAAAAATTTTCCAGGTTTATTGATATACTCGTGGCCTAGTGCACAAAATTCATGCACGGGTAGGGTTCCTAGTGGCTCACTATACATTAACTCACTATAAAATTTAAACGTTTTATGCACATAAATGTTCATATTAGGCTTTTATTATTATTCTAGAGGCCCAAGGCACAAAATTCATGCAAGAGTAGGCCTTCCTTCCCCTAGCTGCTGGCACCGGCTTCCTTCTGGCACCCAGGACCCAGGCTTCCCTCTGGCCGCCGGCAGGCACCTGGGACCTGGGCTTCTCTTGCAGCCCCGGCTTCATCTGGAAGGACGTCCGGTCTAAATAGCATGTTATGCTTTTATTATTATAGATTATTATAGATAATTTAATATTTACTTTTATTTTCTACCAGTTTGCTATGGCTATATTATTTTTAATTTACCATCTTAACATTTCTGTGGCTATATATTTTTGAATTAGGTGTGTTTGTGAGAGTGTAAATTATTACATTTAAAAGTTTTATTTTAGTAATAATTTTGCAGTATATACATATATCAAATCATTAGGTTGTACACCTTAAATTAATACAATGTTATATGTCAATTATCCTATATAATAAAAGCCTAATATGCACATTTAAGGCTGGGTATGTGCCCTGACTGGGAATCATTGATTGGTTGCCTCCTGCACGCCCCACACTGGGTATGTGCCCTGACCAGGAATTGAACCGTGAACTCCTGGTTCCTAGGTTGACACTCAACCACTGAGCTATGCTGGCTGGCCCTAATTTTTTCTATTACAAACAATTCATAAATGAACAACCCTGAATTCATGACTGCATATATAAGAGATACAAGAGATTGCTAAAACTGGAATTGCTGGGTTAAAGGGTATGTGCATTTTCTGTTTATGGATATTTCCTGACTACCCTTCAGAAAGGCAGTTGGTACTTTTAAGCTCTTGCCATTAGCACCTGAAAGCCACTTTCCCCTACTCTCCTCAATACAGGGTATTTCCAGTCCTTTTACTTTTTGTCAGTATGATAAGGAAAAGATGGCATTTCATTTTTGCATTCATTCGGGCTTCTCTGATTATTGATCTTTTCATATTCTTATTGGTTCTTTCTATTTCCTCTCATGCGAGTTGCCTTTTCATCTATTTTGTTTTACTATCCGGTTTTTTGTCTATTTCTAACAAATTAGAAGGAGCTCATTATATACTAGTATAAAGTAGTAAATTCCTTGTGTGATATAAATGTAAATATTTTCTCCCAACAATTTGTCTTTTAACTTTTTAAAAAACAGTTTTATGAGATATAATTTCCATACCATACAATTAATCCACTAAAAGTATGCAATTCACCAGTTTTTAGTATATTCAGTGTATTTAGACCTTTGCAACCACTACCACAATCAATTTTAGAACAATATTTAATACCGTTTTAATGTATTTACATGTGCAAATGTTTTTAATTTTTGTGCAACCAAATTTATTATTCATTTCCTTTAATGTTTCTGGGCTAGGAAAGCCATGCCCACTCTAAAATTATATTGATAGTCTCTTATATTTTCTCTTTAGTACATTTATAGTTTTGTTTTACATGTGATCTTTTTAAAATTAAAATTTTTTTAAGTTATTTACTCGCCCCAATCTTCTTCCCACTTTCAAATCTTATAACTGTTCTTCTAGAATTTGTACATCTCCATATTTCATTTTGTATAATCTTCAGGTAGTGGTATCTTTCAATTAATTAATTTTAGACTATCAATTTCCTGTTTTGGTAGATGAAGTTTTAGGTTTCCTTTTGGTAAAAAAACCCCAACACTTACTTTTTTTTAAAATATATTTTTTATTGATTTTTCACAGAGACGAAGGGAGAGGGATAGAGAGTTAGAAACATCGATGAGTGAGAAACACCGACCAGCTGCCTCCTGCACACCCCCCACCAGGGATGTGCCCACAACCAAGGTACATGCCCTTGACCGGAATCGAACCCGGGACCCTTCAGTCCGCAGGCCGACGTTCTATCCACCGAGCCAAACTGGTTTCAGCAACACTTACTTTTTTGGTTAAATTGATATTTAGGGTTTGTATTACTTTTACATAAATATTATTCATTGCTGACTATTGTAGTATACTATGATTATGCTCTCTTTTTGTTTTTTTCTTATAGTTTAATTATTGCCCTTTTTGTTTCATTTGCTTAGTTGTCTTTGTAGCTATTGCTAAGGCTTCCCACACCTTCCAATTGCTCTCTGCAATTTTCCATAAGATCCATCTCTTTTATTATTAGTTTCAAGCTTTTCTCTTGGAGTTAACCCTCCTGGAGACCTTTGTTCCCCTCTATCTAGTGATGCTCTGACTATTTGCTGTCTCGGGACTCTGCCCTTAGCTACTGTCTTAGGAATTCCTTTACCTTTCCCCTGATTTGTATTGTTATTTGAATCTCATTCTTTCATTTCCCTTGGTTCACTCCCTCATTATCATGGAGTGGATGTCCCAGTAGCTTGGTCCAGAGGGCACAGTGATGACAGCTCTTGCTTTGCCTGTCTCCTGAGCGACCGCTGCATCCAGACTGCTTGCCCTCTGCTCCTGGTGCACAGCTGCCACCTGGGATCCCCCTCCTTTTTTTCAGGTGCTCCTGTTTTCTGTATCCCGTGTCTTCCTCTTCTTTCTTTACTCCCTCATTTTGGTGAAGCATGTTTCCCAGTACTTTCCTGAGAAAAGTTGCAGAGGGAATCCATTTTGGAGGGAGGCTTAGGGGGAACTACATGTCTTTTTCTACCCGCACATTTGTTTGTTTGATTGAGTTTAGAATTCTAGGTTGGGGCTCCTTTTCATATCAACTTTTGAAGGGAGACAGAGGTGATGATTCTGGTGGTGGGAGAGCCTGATGGACCACCCGGGCATCACTGGTATTTGTAGCAGCCAGAGTGACAGTCCCTGGAATGTCTCCAGTTTCTTAAGTCCGGGAAGGGAGGCTGTGGCAGTGGCAGTGGTAGTGACAGCAGCAGCATCAGTTGCCGTTTCCAAGGGTAACCTTACACAGAAGCCTAGTGATGGCATCTGGTTTCATTTCTTCAGCCCCTGCCCCTCTAACATATTAAGTACCAGATTTTGTTAAAACAAAACAAAACAAAACAAAATGCCCTCTTTTTGGTTTTTTCCTTTGACTCTCACTCATGGTGCTTGTGCTTGGTCATCTTTGTTTTGTGGTGTGTGTTTTTTTGTTTGTTTGTTTGTTTGTTTTGTTGTTAATCATCACCTGAGTATATTTTTTACATTGATTTTTAGAGAGAGTGGAAGGGATGGAGGGAAGGGGAAAAGAGAGAGAAACCTTAATGTCAGAGGGAGACACATTGACTGGTTGCTTCCCGCATGTGCCCTGACCAAGTCCGGGGATCGAACCTGCAACCCAGTTATGTGCCCTTGACTGGATATTCTGAGACCCTTCGGCGTGCGGGCCGACGCTCTAACCACTGAGTGCACCAGCCAGGGAATGCTTGGTCATCTTTAATTGTGAGTGGAGACTTTGCAAGTGGTGAGAGGGTGAGCCATACAGATATCAGGGAAAGAGCACTCCAGGTAGATAGTGTGTAGTGAGTAAAAGGTCCTTGAAGTGGAAGTATGTCCGGCACCTTCAAATGATGAACTCTTTAGGGACGGAGACTGGACTTGGGGTAGTGAACACACGATACTCAGAGTGGTTTCTGTTTCCTACACGGAAGGCCAACAGACACAATGTATAGATGAGATGTTGTAGAATTGTGCACCTGACACTTGCATAATTTTGTTAACCAGTGTCACCCAAATAAATTCAATAAAAAGGAAAAAAAGAAAAGAAAAGAAATAATGAAGCCAGTGTGGCCGGTGGAATGAATGAGAGCAGCAGGGAGTAAGTACAGAGAGGTAATGGGACCAGATGGTACAGGGGGACGCAGAGGAATCTGTCTTATGGTCTTAGTGAGAAGAGGAGCACTGGAGAGTTTTTAGCAGAGTGACATGATCTAATATATTTGAAAAGAATCACTGTGGGTAATGTGTGCAGAGTCTACTAAAGGGTGACAAAGGCAGAGTCAGAGTGATTAGTCAAGAGACAGTAACAAGGAGAGAGATGACGGTAGCTTGGACCTGCATGGTAGTGCTGGATGTGGTGAGATTTGTTGGATTCTAGTTACATTTTGAAGAATGAGCTAACAAAATTTCCTGAGGCTTGAGTGTGTGTGTGTGTGTGTGTGTGTGTGTGTGTGTGTGTGTGAGAGAGAGAGAGAGAGAGAGAGAGAGAGAGAGAGAGAGAGAGAGAGAGGATTACTTAAAAATTTTTGGCCTGAGCAAATGGAAGAATGGCAGTACTATTAGTTGAGATGCAAGTTTGTGAGGGAATATCAGGAATTTGGTTTTGGACATAATAACCTTGATATATCTATTAGATCGCCAAATGGAGATGTGAAGTTGGAAAATGGACATACGATTCTGAAGTTCATGGGGGAAAATTAGCAGTTGATACAAATTTAAAAGTGTCAGTATTCAGCCAGTATACAAGGCTATGGGGCTGGGTGAGCTCACCAGGCAGTGAGTATAGGAATGAGCCCTCAGGCAGTTAAGTATTGCGAGGACAGGGAAATCAGCATCTTAGGAATGGCTATAGAAGGAGGAAGAAAGCCAGGAGACTACTGATGTCCCTGAAACCAAGTGAAGATAGTATTTCATCAAGAAAACTCCTGCCCTAGCTGGTTTGGCTCAGTGGATAGAGCATCGGCCTGCGGACTGAAGGGTCTCAGGTTTAATCCAGTTAAGGGCACATGCCCAGGTTGTGAGCTCGGTCCCCAGTGAGGGGCGTGCAGGAGACAGCCGTTCAATGATTCTCTCTCATCATTGATGTTTCTATATCTCTCTCCCTCTCCCTTCCTCTTTGAAATCAATAAAAATGTGTTAAAAAAAAGAAAACTCCTCATGGAGAGGTATTTTATTGAAATCATAGAGATTTAATTTCCAGGTTGTTAATAATTTATTAATTGTACCTTCTTAAAAATTTCATCATCTTCACAGCCATCTTATACATTATTTATACATAAATACAAATTTTCTGATTTCTTTGCTCATGATTATTTCTTTCATCCCAAATCTAATAGACATTTTAGACATAAAATGTCCAAAATCAAATTCTTGTTTCCTACTCCCAATCTTGTTTGTTGAATAGTACAACCATCCACCTTGGGGGTCATTATTATTTTTTAATTAAAAAATGTTATACTTATAGAAAACTTACAAAAGCAGTACAGAGTTCATGCATGTCTTTCACTCAGTTTTGCTTCATGTTGACTTACATAATCACTTATAATGATCAAAACCAGAAAATAAACATGGCTATGATATTATTTACGTAAGTACGAACTAATCAAGTTTTACCCATTTTCCTCCTCATGTCCTTTTTCTGTCCAGGATCCCACATTGCATCTAGTTACTGTATATTTTTAGTCCTCTCCAATCTGTGACAGTTCCTCAATTGTTCCTTGTCTTTCATGACCTTGACACTGTAGATGAATCCTAGTCAGTAATTTTGTAGAATGTCTTTCAATTTTGGTTTGTCTAATATTGTCTCATGATCAGATTTAGACTCTGGTGGAAGGAAGGGAAAGAGGTGGAATCTATATATATAAAAGGCTAATATGCAAAGTGTCCCCTTGGGAGTTCAACTGGGAGACCAGGAGTTTGATCACTCACTATGACGTGTGCTGATCACCAGGGGGTGGTGCGGAACGAAGGAAGGCCCTGGCCAGCAGCTGGAAGGCCCCAATCGGCCCTGATTGCCAGCCAGGCCTAGTGTCCCTACCTGTGCACGACTTTCATGCACCGGGCCTCTAGTTTAACTATAATAGTGAGTTTCAACATACAGTAATGTTAAGTGTTCTTAAACTGTAACATTTTCTAAAAAATGTCTAGAGAATTCAAGGTATTAGTAATGATGCTGCACTAACTTCACCAATACAGTGCATCCCAGAGCTAATGATAATATTTCTATAAAGGCACCAAACCAGGTATAATATTTTAAAATGTGGAGTCTAAAGCAGAGGTCCGCCGAAACCGGTTTGGCTCAGTGGATAGAGCGTTGGCTTGCGGACTCAAGGGTCCCAGGTTCAATTCCGGTCAAGGGCATGTACCTTGGTTGCGGGCACATCCCCAGTAGGAGGTGTGCAAGAGGCAGCTGATCAATGTTTCTCTCTCATCGATGTTTCTAACTCTCTATCCCTCTCTCTTCCTCTCTGTAAAAAATCAATAAAATATATCTTAAAAAAATAAAATAAAGCAGGGGTCCTCAAACTTTTTAAACAGGGGGCCAGTTCACTGTCCCTCAGATCATTGGAGGGCCAGACTATAGTTTAAAAAAACTATGAACAAATTCCTATGCACACTGCACATATCTTATTTTGAAGTAAAAAAACAAAATGGCAAAAACACCCGCATGTGGCCCACGGGCCGTAGTTTGAGGATGCCTGGTCTAAAGCATTTGACCTTGTCTTTTTTTTTTTTTTTTTTTTAATCCTCACCTGAGGATATTTTTCCATTGATTTTTAGAGAGAGTGGAAGGGAGGGGGAGAGACACAGAGAGAGAAACATTGATGTGAGAGAGACACATTAATTGGTGCCTTCTGTGTGCACCCCGACCAGGGCTTTAGTCTGTGGGCCAGGCCGACACTCTATCCACTGAGCCAAACCGGCTAGGCCTAGGGTGACCTTGTCTTAAAGCAAAGTTAGTTCTCTCTATAGCAGGTAGCAGCTTAAATGCATATGTTAAAAAGTATTGTTTATATCCCTTTTGTGGCAATAAATCAGACTTTATCGGATAAGTTTTTTGCTGTATATTTTATGGAAGATGTGAATTTATTGGAGTTCCTTTTTCATGTGTCTTCTATTCTGACTTATGTTCATTTACAATATTTTTTTACCTCCAATATACCCTAGTCTTTATCAACAGTGATTATATTCAATTTTATTTCAACTGCATATTAAGAAATATGACCTGTGAAATTTGCATGGAAGTTAGAATTTTTATTTTTTATTTTTATTTTATTGATTTTTTACAGAGAGGAAGGGAAAGGGATAGACAGAAACATCGATGAGAGAGAAACATCGATCAGCTGCCTCCTGCACACCCCCTACTTGGGATGTGCCCGCAACCAAGGTATGTGCCCTTTGACCGGAATCGAACCTGGGACCTCTCAGTCCGAAGGCTGACGCTCTATCCACTGAGTCAAACCGGTTTTGGTGGAAGTTAGAATTTTATTTTTATTGCTAACATTGTTAAAATATAAATGAGGGTTCTGGGCATACCTTATCATAGAATCTCAGATTCTCAAGAGTCTTAAAGGTCTGTCATATCCAGGTATGTGGTCATTCTTACTATAATCGCTGTTCTCAAATAATAACTGATGGCAATTTCCTTTATTTACCATGCCTCACATAGTTTCTATGAAACAATAACAACAAAATGATAGAATTACTTTGATTTGTAGCACTTGGGGAATGAAAGATTATCCTAATCATAAAACCTATCACTACCAAATGCTGTTGGTATTCCCGTTGCTCTGTTTATACACAGAGATACATTATATATAATCAAATGTGTACATCAACAGTAAAGTTTTATGCTTTTAAACAAATTTACTATTTTAAATGTAAATGTTTCTTCTAACCTAAGTGAAAATACTGATTTCCTTGGGAGAAACTTTCTATTATTTATAGGTTATAAAAATCTTCAGGCAAGTTTATATAAATTTAGATTACTCAAGCATAATCACATTAAGAAGGTTAACTGGATATCATCCAAGAATTAAGATAGATGACATAGTTAGTGCCTAATATTCTAAATTAGAATATGTGCACTTTAATGGTAACAGATATGACTTAATGATTATGTTCATAAATGGATTACAAGGTTGACATCACCGGTCTGGATCTGCAGTCATCGCAAACACAGAAGAGGCCAAGCTGCCTAGCGGACTGTTTTCTATAAGGAAAATGTCCCAGTAAACCCTGACAAAGCAGGACAGGCTAAGATTTATCCAGAGGGCCGAAAGTCACATTTGTTGTTGCACAGTGAAAATTCGATTGATTCCTATTGACTTATAAACGTCTATGTGAAAGACAATGCAACAATTGTGCTCCCGAGAAGGAGTTCAAAGTGACTCCAGGGGAAGAGGTATTCCTATGGCACAGATAAGTTAGATAACGTAGATAACCGCGCTGGAGGCACTACCACTGAGGATTTATATTGACCTTTGCAGTTGTCTTTCACTTACACGCAGTAGTTAAGTGGGATTATAAAGGATGACCAAATACAAATCATGCCCTTTTTATTTATTTATTTTTTATTTTTAAAAAATATATTTTATTGATTTTTCACAGAGAGGAAGGAAGAGGGATAAAGAGCTAGAAACATCGATGAGAGAGAGACATCGACCAGCTGCCTCCTGCACACCCCCTACCGGGGATGTGCCCGCAACCAATGTACATGCCCTTGACCGGAATCGAACCTGGGACCCTCCAGTCCGCAGACCGACGCTCTATCCACCGAGCCAAACCGGTTTCGGCTAAATCATGCCCTTTTTAATGAATACACATCTGTCAGTCCATTCAGGAGGGCAGCATCTTAACTCTCTGTATAAGATATGGAAAGAGAGGCAATAATATCATCAGCATAATCCCAACCATTCGCAAACTTAGAAACATACTCAGAGAGATGTTAATGTCAATATTCTAACTTTGGGAGTAAAGAGTTCTTCATGGAATGTAAACAATTCTTCCACAGGGATCTGTCCCTAAGTAGGGCAGGGAAGAGACCCCCGACTTGTTGATAGAGTTTTCCCCGAAGCCCTTTCTTTAAAGGACTAAGACAAGGCCAGTGAGCATCAGGTAGTCAGATCCAATATATAACATATCCCTTAAAAATTGTCTTCTCCATGTTAGGTCTCAAATCATTATTATAAGGATAAGAAAAAATATTTTAGGATTTCAATAGGTGTCTTTAATTCTGGAACTGTAATACAGTGCTGTATTATCTGTTACCAACTATACTCTACAAATGAATTGTTAGTCTTATTTATTCATCAGCTGGTTTGATATATGTTGATATTAAGAAGAGCTGAACTAATGACTAAGGAGAGGATGAAGAAAACTTTTGATCAAAATACTTTTAATAAAACATGCACGGAATCTTTGTTATCTAATGTTTTATATAATAAAGAACTGACTTTTCTATGCCTCTCTGAAAAACTATCTAAAAATCAGCAGCCCTGCCCTGGCCAGTGTGGCTCAATTGATTGGAGCATCGTCCTGGGCACCAGAGGGTTTCAGGTTCAATTCTCGGTCAGGGCACATTCCCAGGTTACAGGTTCGATCCCCTGGTCAGGGCACCGATGTTTCTGTCTCTGTCTCTCTCCCTCTTTTTCTCTGCATCTCTCTCTCTATATATATATATCCTATTTCTCTTAAAAAAACAAAACAAACAAACAAACAACCCCCCCCACACACACAACAAAAAACCCCAAACCACACTATATCCTTGGGTAAGGATTAAAAAATATCAGCAGCCTCGTTTGTTATATTCTTTGTGTATCCCCAATTTCTTGGAATGCATTATTGCAGTCTTTCAACTAAGACCTAGAAATGGAAATAGTTATGACCTATTATTTTATTCTTGTCAAAGAAGGGCTATATAGAAATGGAAGGTGCATATAGAATGGTCTTTTGTCTGGAACAAATTCAAACTAGACACTATTATAGAATAGTGACAAGTAAGGGTTAAAATCCAGATGCGGTTATTATGTAGAAACAAACTTAATAAGAAACTCACTCATGAGATATATGCACCAGTCATATAATTGGCTTTCTGGCTATTCTTTGAATATATTTAACTCATACCATATGAGGGCCTTTATACTTGCGGTCCCTTCTCAACATTCATGTCTCAGCGCAATGCCCCCTTCTTAGACGTCTTTTTGATCACTTACCTAAAATACTTCCTCATACTTCTCCCCAGCTTTCCTCTATCTCACTATGTTGCTTCATTTTCTTTTAAAAAAATATTTTTATCGATTTCAGAGAAGAAGGGAGATGGAGAGAGAGATAGAAACATCAATGATGAGAGAGAATCATTGATCGGCTGCCTCCTGCATACATCCTACTGGGGACCAAGCTTGCAATCCAGGCATGTGCCCTGACCTGGAATAAAACTGTGACTTTCTGGTTCGTAGGTTGATGCTCAACCACTGAGCTACACTGGCTGGGCATGCTGCTTCATTTTCTTTACAGCACTCACTATTATCTAAAAATAAAAAATTTATTTTTCTTCAAAAATATAAACTTCAAGGAAGCTGGGACTATCTGTCTTATTTACTGTGAGTTCCCAGCATGCACACAAAAAAAGTGCTGACACAGCAGAAGCTCAATAAATATTTGTTGAATAGTACATGAGTGAAAATCACCACAGGTAAAAAAAAAAAAATAGGCATCAGATTTCTGTTCATACTTATTTTTTTGAGCCCTTTAAAATATTTCTATTCTGGTTATCTATTACTTCACACCAACTACCTCAAAACTTAGTACCTTAAGAGAACAATCATTTTATCATGCTCACACTACTCTGGGTCAGAGTACTTAGGCAGGCCGTGACAAGGTGATCTTTCTGTTCTACACAGTGTTGGCTTGGGTCACAGTGGAATCCCACCAGCACCTGGGCAGATGGCTTCATTTTTAATTCTGGCACCTGATGGAGATGGCTATAAACCTGGGCTCAGCTGGCCCCTTCTCTCGCTTTACATGGCAGCTCAGGCCTCTCAAGAGAGCAAGGTGGGAGTCGCCAGTCCTCTTAAAGCTGTCTGGAGCTGGCATAGGGTTGTGTTCACCGTTTCTTTGGTCAAATCAGTCACAGGCCAGCCCAGGATCAGGTGAGAAGTATCAAAGCAGGTGCAGTCATTTTTAATATTTCTGAGATACAATATTTCCAAGCAAATGTTCCTAAAAAAAAAAATCCAACAAATTAAATTCAGTATCTTTCTGGAAGTTACAGTCTTCTGATTGAAGTCCCACCTAAATCAAAGGAGGCTTCAAAATGCTAATAACGAAATAAAAAAGTTAAAAGTGATATAATGGAAAAGATATGTAAACTTTTTATACTATGCTGTACACCTAAAATTAATACAAAATAATATTGAATGTGAACTATAATTAAAAATAAAATAAAAACTTTTAATATACATCTTATTTACTTATTTAAACACAATAAACATTGTAAATTGGTTTAGGTCCTCTAAACTTATAGGCAAAGATTTATATATGGACTCCAGGTAAAGGAACTAGCAAATGAAAAGTGGATAAATATTATTTTTGTGATTATGGTAGTGATAAAGGCATATGAAATTACTAGAGACCCAGTGCACAAAATTCAGGCACTGGTAGGGTTCCTAGTGGCTGGCGGCTGGTGGCCAGGGCCTCCTTCCTTTCTCCTGGCTGGTCCGCCCCCTGGTTGAACTCCCAGAAGAACTCTGGTCAAGGGGACAATTTGCATACTACGCTTTTATTATATAGGATAGTTTTTATGTAATGTGGATAAATGTTGCTTTTGTAAATAGTATATGTGATTGCTATGACTGACAGAATCAATATAAGTAGTGAAATTACTAATGAGGGGCCCTAGGCAGTTTGGCTCAGTAGATAGAGCTTCGGCCTGTGGACTGAAGGGTCCCAGGTTCGATTCCAGTCAAGGGCACATGCCTGTTGCAGGCTCGATCCCTGGGGGGGTGGGGGGGGGAGCGGTGTGCAGGAGGCAGCTGATCCATGATACTCCCTCATCATTGATGTTTCTATCTCTCCCTCTCCCTTCATCTCTGAAATAAATAAAAAAAATATTTTTAAAAGATTACTAATGAGGGGACAAATAGGTTTATTACTTTTATTTGGAGCCCCACCAGTATTTTAGTTGCTAACACAAATGGGTAACTCCTATCCTTAAAGATTGAAAAATCCATACTATTATACATGAAGGCATGAATTGTCAGTTTTTTCATACTTTTTTGGTAAATAACAATTTTTACTTTCTTAGAGTCGCAATCTAATGATTTTATTAAGCTATATTTACTTTGTGCCCTTGCTTGCTGGCTCCCTTTTATTTCAAGAGTGGGAAGTGCAAATTCCTCTCAGCCATGCCTGGTTATTTAATTGATGGGAGGATATTTCCACATATGGATTCATATTTGGATTCATATGTGGAATCATTATGGATTCATATAGGCAAAGGTTTATGTGATGTGTCTTCTATGTACATTTTTCTGAGGAGTAGGTTCATAGTTTAAAAAAATATTTTTATTGATTTTAGAGAGGAAGTGAGAGAGAAACATATCCATGATGAGAGAGAATCATTTATTGGCTGCCTCTTGCTTGCCCCCTACTGGGGATCAGCCTGTAACCAGGGCATGTGCCCTGACTGGGAATCGAACCATGACCTTCTGGTACATAGGCAGATGCTCAACCACTGAGCCACACTGGCCAGGCAGGTTCATAGTTTTTATTAAGCTCTCAAAAAATCTAATGACTCCTCTCCTCCCCATTCAAGTATTTCTAAGCAAAATTGCAAAGATAAGTTCATTTTTAGAGTTATCTTTCTTGATAATACCTAACCTTGTGTAATTAATAATGATAATAATAGTGGACTTGCCTGGCCAGCATGGCTCAGTGGTTGAACGTTGACCTATGAACCAAGAGGTCATGGTTCGATTCCCAGTCAGGGCACATGACCAGGTCAGGGCACATGTCCAGGTTGTGGGCTCGATCCCCAGTGTGGGGCATGCAGGAGGAAGCCAATCAATGTTCTCTCTCATCATTGATGTTTCTATCTCTCTCTCCCTCTCATTTCCTCTCTGAGATCAATAAAAATACCGGTATATTAAAGAAATAGCTGACTTAAAAAATTATTACCTGCTTATGTGCCAGGAAGAGTTCTGTAACAAGCCTATGAAGTAGTACTATTACTCGTATTTTACAGATGAGGAAACTGAGGCACAGGAAATTGCCCATGGTCACCCAATAGAATGTGGTGGGGCTGGGAACCCTAGCACATTGGCTTCAAAGGGACCCATGCAATGAGGCCTTGTTCATGAGTAATCGTTTACTCCTTTGTAAACCGGGGATAATAGTAGACAGTGTCATCATGGGGATTAAACGAACCAAACTAGGACAGTCCATAGTTGTAAGCCTAACACAGATTACAGTGGGCGCTTAATAAATACCAGCTCTCCATCCTTAGCCATTGTTGTATTCCAGAGACCTCGCTATCTCTCATGGTGGAGATATTGGTGTGATAACGTGCCAGTCCTAACAGGATGGGTGGGTGGGTTAGGACTTGAAAGTCGAGGACTGAAGCTGGAGATACTGCTCTTCCCACTGAATGCTTAGGGTCTTACGTTTTCTCTTAGACTTGTATGCAAATGTCACATTCTATTCCACACCTCTGTTGCTTATCTATTAATATAAAATCTGTTTACTCCAAAAGCTTTGGAATCATTGTTTTTCTATGAAGATGCACCTTGGGGAGGGTGGGGGTAAGGGGGAGAGATCAACCAAAGGACTTGTATGCATGCATATAAGCCTAACTAATGGACACAGACAACAGGGGGGTGCAGGCATGAGTGAGGGGGATGAGGGGGGGGGTCATGGCCGGGAATAAGGACACATATGTAACACCTTAATCAATAAAGAAAAAAAAAAAAAGACGCACCTTGGTTATGACTGGGCTCTTTGGGGGACTTGGCAGGGCAAGTTTGGAGGTCTAGATTCCTAGTCTGGCTTAGTTTTGTAATAAAGCTGGACTCCTTAGCTTGTTTAGGTCTCATATTTTTCTTTTTAAAAATATTTTTAAATTTATTTCAGAGAGGAGGGGAGAGGGAGAAAGAAACATCAATGACGAGAGTGAATCTTTGATCACCGTTTCCTGCATGCCCCACACGGGATCCACCCTGAAATCCGGGCACAACAGGGCATGTGCCCTTGACCCGGTCTCCTGGTTCATTGGTTGACCCGGAATCAAACCGTGATCTCCTGGTTCATTGGTTGATCCGGAATCAAACCGTGATCTCCTGGTTCATTGGTCGACACTCAGCTTCTGAGCCACGCGGGCAGGACTAGGCCTCATATTTTTCATTTGTAATATGGAGTGGGTGGTGATGGCCAGGTGACCTCTAGAACTATATAACCAAAGGTTATCCTTACCCTGGTGGTTTTCCAACTATGGGTCTCCACTTAGTAGGTGAAAAAAGCCAATCGGTGGGCCAAACATGAAAAAAAATAAACATCAGAGTAAATACCGTTCGGTGAAACTCTTGTTTAAAAATAGCGACTTAAGTACAATATGGGAAACGTCCTTCCTAAACGTATTTCTTCCTGCGGGTGGGAACAGCTGGAAGCTACTGTGGGGGGCAGCGCAGCCGCCAACGCGAGGCCGGGAGGGCCTGGGGAGCCGCCCTCCTCCGGAAGCCCAACTCGGAAGTTCCCCTCGAGCGCCCCCGCCAGAACCCCAGGGCGCGACTCCGCGCGGGGTCCCGCCGCTCCTCGCGAGGCTGCGGCCCGCCCGCGCCGCCCGGCGTCCACGTCGCACTTCCCGCCGCGGCCCGCACCGCCGGGAAGCCGCGCGCCTCTGACGTCATCGCCGGGCGCCGCGCCTCCGCCTCCTTCCTCTGCGAGGGAGAAGTGGTTGGCGCGAATGGGTCCCGAGCTCCGGTAACGGATTCCCCACCCCGCCGGCCCGCCCGCCCGCGCTGTGTCCTGGGGCTGCGATGGTGAGCCCCCGGGGAGGCCGTGCGGCTCTGGGCTCCGGAGACGGCGGGCGGGTGTGGACGGGGCCCTCGTGGCGTGGAGGGGCGGGGCGGGGGGCACGGGGTGCGCGGCTCCGAGGGGAGCCAGGCACGGAGGGGACCACCCACCGGGCGTCGGTCGCCCAGCTTCCCTTGGCAGCCAGCGCGCCGGGCTTTTGGGGCTGCGCGGCGGTGGCACTCTTTTCCACTCTTGGCGGGAGGGAGGGAGGAAGAGAGTCTCGAAGGAGGTTTTGGGGCGCAGAACGGTTGTTTTCCTGCTCAGCATTGCCCCGGACCTGGGTTTAGGTCCTAGGTAAAGCGCTCAAAGCGTTTTTAGGTCATAAGGGAAAGGAATGTAACAAACTTTTTTTTTCTTCTTATGAATAAATTATCTCAGGCCTTCAACTTTGTTTTTAACAGTATCAGGAGCTCCTCACACAGGCGTTTGGAGACCTAGGGCATGGGGAGGGTGTTTTGTTTTGTTTTGATGAGTGCACCGAAGTCAAAAGGTTAACTCGATTCTCCCCTCCTCCCCCCCCCCCCCCCCCCCGCCGCCAGGGTGGATGGGGACGACTCAGAGTAAAACAGATGTAATACATTTGACAGCTGTCATCGCTTATCACCTGATGTTAAAATCTTCACAGCAACAACCCAGAAACCTCAGTGCAGGATTGTGCATAAAGCATTTAAATGAAGAGTGAGATAATTATGCAGCCGTCAAAACAGACTGAGATATTTTAATTCAAAGGACAATCTATGATGTTCATTACACCAGAATATACTGAATAATTAGATATAATCTCTCCAATCATTCTTCAGTTTGTCACAATGCCAGCATTGTGGGGGGAAATTTTTTATGCTGGATTGGGAAACCTTGTAGCTCTGTTTCTTCTCCAAGAGGGATAAAATAATGATGATAGCTACCTTGGAGTATCTTCTTCAGGTCAGAATGTGATCTGTTTGTTTTACTACCTTTTCTCACTGAAACCTCACAGCAATCTAGTTTTATAGATGGTAAAGAAGGCTTTCAGAGTTTCAACAATTTGTCAAACAACTAATACATTGTTTAATTAGAATTAGAACCTAGGGATTTCTGACCACTAGTTTATACCCCCTCCATAAAATGATCATACTTCAGGCACTATAGTATTGTGGAAAGTTGATGAGATTTGGAGTCTTGAAGGTGAGAGTGAGGGGATGTTTTAGTGTTGTGCCATTTAATCAGTTTGTGGTTTGGTGCTTAACTTTACACTCTTTAAGCCTCCATCTTCTTACCTGTAAAAGGGGGGGGTGGGGGGTGGGAAATACAGCTGCCTTAAATAATTGTCTTGAGGATTAAACAAGATAATATATGTAAAGCTTCCATTTTGGTGCCTAGCATGTGGTAGGCATTATACATTTACATTCTACTAATAATCTAATTTACTCAAGAAGGACTCTTTTAAAAATTTTTTTATTTATATATTTTTTAAAATATATTTTTATTTATTTCAGAGAGGAAGGAAGAGGGAGAGAGAGAAACATCCATGATGAGAGAGAATCATGGCTCGGCTGCCTCCTGCAAGTCTCCCACTAGGGATCGAGCCCACGACCCAGGCATGTGCCCTTGACCGGAATCGAACCTGAGACCTTTCAGTTTGTAGGCCAATGCTCAATCCATTGAGCCAAACTGGCTAGGGCTCTTTTTTTTTTTTTTAAATATTTTTATTGATTTCAGAGAGTAAGAGAGAGGGAGGGAGAGAGAGAAAAATCCATGATGAGAGAATCATTCACCGGCTGCCTCCTGCACGTGCCCTACTGGGGTTCGAGCCCCCAACCCCGGGCATGTTCCCTTGACGGGAATCGAACCCAGGACCCTTCAGTCTTTTATTTTATATTTTATTGATTTTTCACAGAGAGGAAGAGAGAGGGACAGAGAATTAGAAACATCGATGAGAGAGAAACATCGATCAGCTGCCTTCTGCACCCCCCCCACTGGGGATGTGCCCGCAACCAAGGTACATGCCCTTGACCGGAATCGAACCTGGGACCCTTGAGTCCGAAGGCCGACGCTCTATCCACTGAACCAAACCGGTTTCGGCATGGACCCTTCAGTCTTCAAGCCAATGCTTTATCTACTGAGCCAAACCAGCTAGGGCAGGAAGGACTCTTTATGGAATATTACGTAGAGTTTAAGGGGCATCAGAGATGCCTCTGTTGTTAGTTACCATGAACAACAACTTGTATAGTCAACTTTCATTTGATCATTTTCACCTGTTAGAGATACTTTACATTGCATTTATTTTTTTTCTTTAGAATTTCTTTTCATGGTGCAGATGAAAAACAAAGCCCTTGTAAGAAAAGAAGTCAAATTGGTCAGTTTTGCTCTTTGTTAATTGAAAACAGCAGTTAATAATGTTCAATAATGTAGATAAGAATTTTGGATCATATTGATACTTAATTTAGTCTTTCTGGTTCCAGATTCAATTCCTGGTCAGGGTACATGCCCGGGTTGTAGGCTTGATCCCTGATGGGGGCCGTGAAGGAGGCAGCCTATCCATGTCTTGCTCTCACATTAGAGTTTCCTCTCCCATCCTCTCTCTCTCAAACTCAATTTAAAAAAGTAATTTAGTTTTCCTGTCTCTAGTACAAAAAGTAGCAAAATCTTAGACATTTGTATACCAGTTCTAGTATAGTAGTCTTTAACTTCGGTTTGGGTCATATGTCCCTTTGATATTTTGAATGGTATGCAAATATTCGGCCTACAGAAATGCATATGGGTACATATATATACTATTTTAGGGGGTTTACATATTTTCTGAAGCCTTTTCATATATACCAGGTTAACATCTCTTGTCCTGGGAACTGCATTTTTTCTCAAATATTTTTGAATTAGAAGTTATCAATAAGAGAATAAAATGCTATACCTACAAACGGGAATACTATGCAGCCATTAAAAATGGAAAAACTTGCTTGATATCCCATGTGTGGCTCAGTGCTTGAATGTAGACCCATGAACTAGGAGGTCATGGTTTGATTCCTGGTCAGGGCACATGCCTGGGTTGTGGGCTCAATCCCCAGTGGGAGGTGTGCAGGAGGCAGCCAGTCAATGATTCTCTGTCATCATTGATGTTTCTAACTCTTTCCCTCTCCCTTCCTCTCTCTGAAATCAATAAGAACATATTAAAAAAAAAAAAAAAGGAAAAACTTTATGCCCTGCTATGAAACAATTGCCAAGCTAATTTAGTGAAAAAAGTAAGGCTCAGAAAATACGTGAAGTATGCTACAACTTTATACAGTAAACGAGAGAAAAGAATCTATACTAATAAAAGGGCAATATGCTAATTAGACTGGACATCTTCCAGACATCCTTCTGGACAAAGCCACAGTGGTGGTGGCCGAGGCAGAGGCTATTGGGGTGACCAGGCCGGCAGGGGAGAGCGGTTAGGGGAGATCAGGTCGACAGAGGAGGACAGTTAGGGGTGACCAGGCTGGCAGGGGAGGGCAGTTAGGGGCGACCAGGCCAGCAGGGGAGGGCAGTTAGGGGCAACCAGGCAGGCAGAGTGGTTAGGGGCAATAAGACAGGCAGGCAGGTGAACGGTTAGGAGCCAGCGGTCCTGGATTGTGAGAGGGATGTCCAACGGCCGCCTAAACTGGTCTTCGGACATCCCTTGAGGGGTCCTGGAATGGAGATGGTGCAGGCCAGGCTGAGGAATGAATTTCGTGCACGGGGCCTCTAATATATACATACTTGTTTGAAGATAAAATCTCTCAGGAAGAATACACAATTAATACATAACACTTGTTGCCTGCAAAGATGGGAAGTTTGTGTCAGAGGAAAGGTGGGAGGGAGCCTTCTTATTCTTTTTGAAACATATGAATATAATGTCTATTTAAAGGAAATGAAGTAAAATTGAAAATAAAAAGAATATAGGCATAGCTCGTTTTTTTTATGCTTTGCTATATTGCGCTTCATAGATGTTGTTTTTTTTTACAAATCGAAGGCAACACCCTCCACCAGCAAAAAGATTACGACTCGCTTTATTGTGATAATTTATTGTGGTGGTCGGGAACTGAACCCACAATATCTCTGAGGTATGGTTGTAAAATAAGAAGCCATGTAAACAATTTGGATTGCTATGAGGATTTAATTAATTGGTCAAAATGCAAATAAAACCCAAGAGATGCCATTTTTAAGAAGTCAGTATATATAATTTTCATTGGCTGGTATAAGTATTTATTGAAAATATAGAAATAAGGTTTAATTAAATACACAGGAGACTTATGGGATAGCCTTTTTGAAGAGTTGTCAGGTAAATAAAAATACATTGTAATTTGATCTGTTTCCTTGCCCCACTCTAGGGGACACCTCTCACATTTTGGTTTATTATGTGAATGCTCCTCCTGGAGAAGTGCTGTGACCCTATTGTAATGCAGCTTTTGTCATATATACTGGTGCTTGGCCTGTAAGGTCCCTACCTGCCTCTGTGATCTCATCTCTCTGTTTTTTGGGTATATTAAGCTGGCTCTGTCTTGGTTTTTGTTCTTGCTGTTTTCTCCTTTGAATAACCTTCCCTCAGATCCTTGCATATCTCTGCGTTTTTCATTCAAGTCTCAGTCATCACTTCCTTAGAGCTTTTGGTTTCATAGCTAAGAAACTATTGCCTAATCCAAGGTCATGAATATTTATGCCTATGTTTTCTTCTAAGAGTTTTATAGTTTTAGCTCTTACATTTAGGATTTTAATTCATTTTGAGTTAATTTTTGTATATAGTATGAAGTAGTGATCCATCCAAGTTTATTCTTTTGCATATCTACTTGCCCCAGCACCATTTGCACACTATTCTTTTCCCATTGATTTATCTTGGCATCCTTTTAATGGTAAAAAATCAGTTGACCATTAAAGTGTGAGGGTTGTTTTTTTCTGGATTCTGAATTCTATTTCATTGATCTGTATGTCTATCCTAACAATACACTGTCTTTACTATTGTAGCTTTGTGATAAGTTTTGAAATTGGGAAATGTGAGTCTTCCAACTTTATTCCTTTTTTCAAGATTGTTTTGCTTATTCTGGGCCCCTTAATTTCAATATTAATTCTAAAATCAGCAGAGAACCCAGCTGGGATTTTGATACTAATTGTTTTGAATCTGTAAATCAATTTGGGGAGTATTGCCATCTTAACAGTATTAAGTCTTGTGATCCATGAACATGGGATATCTTTCCATTTATTTAGATCTTCTTTAATTTCTTTAAACAATGTTTTATAGTTTTTAGAGTATGTCTTTTATACTTCTTTTTTTAAAGTTTATTTCTGTGTTTTTTGTTCTTTTAAAAAATATTTTTATTGATTTCAGAAAGGAAGGGAGAGAGAGAGAGAAACATCAGTGATGAGAAAGATAATTGATCAGCTGCCTCCTGCACGCCCCACACTGGGGACTGAGCCCACAATCAGGGCATGTACCCTGACAGGGAATTGAACCATGACTTCCTGGTTCATAGGTTGATGCTCAACCACTGAGCCATGCCAGCTGGGCTGTATTTTGTTCTTTTTGATGATACTGTATATGGAATTGTTTTTATAATTTCACTTTTGAATTGTTCATTGCAAGAGTTTAGAAATACAGTTGACTTTTGTATGTTGATCTTACATCCTGCAACCTTATTGAACTCATTTAGTAATTCTAATGGTTTTTAAAGTGGATTTGTTTATATATAAGATTATTTCATCTGCAAATAGAGATAATTTTACTTCTTGTCCAATCTAAGGGCTTTTTATTTTATTCTCTTTTTTTCTTGCCTACTTGCTTTTGCTAGAACTTGTACAATGTTGGTTAGAAGTGACAAAAGGCATGCCTTATTCCTAACGTGATGCGAAAGCATTCCAACAGCTTTTTGCTTTCAGAGTATAAGGTCTTAACATAATTTTAAATAATTTAAAATTATTTCTCATAATTTGTCTCTGCTGCTACTGGTTATATCAGAAAAATATATTAGATATAATTTAGCATTTTGGTGGTTTTTAAGATAAAAAATTTTTGCATTTGAATAGATTTTATGAAATGTGTTGTTGCTAATCAGTTTGTGCTTGTGGATTTGGTATACTATGTAAAAACAATCAAACTTTTATAATTCTTTGTTCTCAAAATAGAAAAATAAAAACTGAAATATAATATTTTGGCAACTAATCTTCAGAGCACTGCAGTACTTACTTATTCTTCAAAGGTAAATGAAGACAGTGACATAATTTGCTTTCTTTTTTTGCATTTTGATAAGTATAATTTATTTATTGATTGAGGACATTAGCAGTCTAAAAAAGTAATTAGAGCTGTTTGGTTATATGTCAGAATAAATATATATCAACGTTTGTACTTTGGCCTTTTGAAATTAAAGATATTTTGATAGCTTTCCTCAGTGTGGACTGAGGAGCCATTCCCACTTCCTAGCACATGCCTTCACCCCCCTACTGTCTGTATCCATTGGTTATGCTTATATGCATGCATACAAGTCCTTTGGTTGATCTCTTAACACCCCCTCCCCCCACTTCCCTCTTAAGTTGGATCATCTGTTTGATGCTTCTATGACTCTGGCTCTATTTTTGTTTATCAATTTATGTTCTTCACTATATTCCACAAATGAGTGAGATCATGTGGTATTTATCTTTCTCTGACTGGCTTATTTCGCTTAGCCTAATGCTCTCTAGGTCCATCCATGCTGTTGCAAATGGTGAGTTCCTTTTTTACAGCAGCATAGTATTCCATTGCATAGATGTACCACAGTTTTTTAATCCACTCATCTGTTGATGGGCACGTAGGCTCTTTCCAAATCTTAGCTATTGTAAATTGTGCTGCTATGAATATAGGGGTGCATATATCCTTTCTGATTGGTGTTTCTGATTTCTTGGGATATATTCCTAGAAGTGGGATTACAGGGTCAAATGGGAGTTCCATTTTTGATTTTTTGAGGAAACTCCATACTGTTCTCCACAGTGGCTGCACCAGTCTGCATTCCCACCAGCAGTGCATAAGGGTTCCTTTTTCTCCGCATCCTCTCCAGCATTTGTCATTTGTTGATTTGTTGATGATAGCCATTCTGACAGGTGTGAGATGGTATCTCATTGTCATTTTGATTTGCATCTCTCAGATGATTAGTGACTTTGAGAATCCTATATAATAAAGAGCTAATATGCTAATTAAACAGAACAGCAGACCGACCTTCCAGATGAAGCCGGGGCTGCGAGGGCCGAGCCCCTTACATGAATTTCGTGCATTGGGCCTCTAGTGTTTTCATATCTCTCTTGGCCTTCTGTATGTCCTCTTTTGAAAAGTGTCTGTTTGGGTCCTTTGCCCATTTTTTTATTGGATTATTTATCTTCCTTTTGTTAAGTTGTATGAGTTCCCAGTAAATTTTTGGAGATTAAACCCTTATCAAAGATAACATTGGTAAATATGTTCTCCCATGCAGTGGGCTTTCTTGTTGTTTTGTTGATGGTTTCTTTTACTGTGCAGAAGCTTTTTATTTTGATGTAGTCCCAGTTGTTTATTTTCTTCTTAGTTTCCATTGTCCTAGGAGCTGTATCGGTAAAGATATTGCTATGACATATGTCTGATATTTTGCTGTCTATGGATTTTTCTAAGATTTTTATGGTTTCCCGTTTTATGTTTAAGTCCTTGGATAATAGACTTTTGAAAATTTGTTTTTCTGAGTACTTGGAAAAGTCTGGTACTTTGTCTTGGCACATGTTTATTAAAATCGCACTTGGGTCACTTGATGGGCATTGCTTCTCTCTGACAGTGTTGTAGAATTGTTAGTTGCACCTTAGGGTAGGAAAATGCAAGAGTCTTTTTGCTTACATTTAGGAGCAACTTAAATTTCAAAACTTTTACTGGAGAATGTATTGTTGCCATTATTAATTTTCTCATCTGTAAATTGAGGTTAAAAAACTTCGTAGGGTTTTGTGAATTAAATAAGTTAATTTAAAAATATTTTTATTGATTTCAGAGAGGAAGGGAGGAGAGAGAGATAGAAACATCAATGATGAGAGAGAATAGCCGAAACCGGTTTGGCTCAGTGGATAGAGCGTCGGCCTGCGGACTCAAGGGTCCCAGGTTCGATTCCGGTCAAGGGCATGTACCTTGGTTGCGGGCACATCCCCAGTAGGGGGTGTGCAAGAGGCAGCTGATCGATGTTTCTCATCGATGTTTCTAACTCTCTATCCCTCTCTCTTCCTCTCTGTAAAAAATCAATAAAATATATTTAAAAAAAAATGATGAGAGAGAATCATTGATTGGCTGCCTCCTGCATGACACCTACTGGGGATCGAGCCCACAACCTGGGCATGTGTCCTTGACCCGAATTGAACCCGGGACCCTTCAGTCCGCAGGCCGACACTCTGTCCACTGAACCAAACCAGTTAGGGCATAATTAATTTTTTAAAGGCGCTTAAATCATTTATTTAGGTAAGGATTTGTTAAATAAATAAATGGAGCCCTGAATCAGGGCAGGGGCAATGGAAACAGAGGGAAGAGGACAGCAGTATTTGGGACATAGGTTAGATAGGATGATTAGGTAGAGGGTCAGAGCTAGGAGGAAAAGCAGTGCTCATTTTCTGTTTTGGGTGAATGATTGTACTATGTGTGAGGTTGGGAATAAGGGAATAGAAACATGTCTTGGCGGAATATGAGCTTAGTTTTGGATGTTAGGAGTTGGAGGGACCTTTGGACATTTGGACAGAGATGTATCGAGTAGATGTTACGTGATGGAGCTCAGAGGAGGTCCGGAATGCAGACCTGTATAAAAATGACTGGTATGGTTAGTGAAAAGACCTACTTTGCTTCCTTGGCACACAGTTTGGCATATTTTTAATAAATAGGCAACCTGTTATTGACAGCTTTCTATACTAGCATATAAGCTCGGCAAAGATAGGGGCCACAAGGATAGGCAATTGCTGTATAGTGCCTGGCACATGGCACATTTTCAGTAAATGAATGAATAAGTACAAATAAACTGTAATTCCAAAAAAAGGAATGAACTAGAATATAAAACTTATTGGTATAAAAACACCTCTAATCCTTTCTGCATGACTTTATGTCTGAGCTGTTGAACATTTAATGAAAACGAATAATTAGCCTAGAGAAATACAGTATTTACTCTTTTAAGTTGTAGGTCTACTAGTATTTTTGATGTGAGCTTAATTTCAATGTTCAACCCTGGCCTGTGTGGTTCATCAGTTGGTTTGAGTGTCGTCCTGTTCACTGAAGGTTCGTGGTTTCGATTTCTGGTCAGGGCACATACCCAGGTTGCGGGTTTGATCCCTGGCTGGGGCACGTAGGGGAGGCAACTGATGCATGTTTCTCTCTCTCCTTCTCCCTTCCTCTCTCTCTAAAAATCAATTTAAAAAAAATATCTTTGGGTGAGGATTGAAAAAAAAACTCAACATTTATTTGAGTAGTTTAAATATGATTTTTTAAGATCCAGGAGTCAGTTGTAAAATTTGATTTCTTGATGAATAAAAACCGTAATCATAGTACATTAGCCCTGGTGAAAATGTCAAAAGGCTGAAATAAACTATTAGATAGGGCATAAACAGTTTCAAATGCTTCAGTTATCCCAAGGAGGTTTGAAGAACTTATTTATTTTAAACCTAAATTAGATAAACATTTTCTGTTTAATTTTGCCAGTTTTATATTTTTTGATCAGGTACCTGAAAACTTTTTGTGATACAGTATTTCACTGAAAGAGTAGTTTAAGGCTCATGATATAAATATTATAACTTCAGAATCTTACACATCTATCTTGACACAAGTAAGAATGAAAATGGGTCTTTCATTATCCTGGGAGCAGCCTCTGAGGTATACTGAATAGATTACAGAGCAAGCAGGAGAAGCGGTTTCTATTCACTGTACTCCCCAGAATCATCCAGTCCCCATTCCTGTTCCCCCGCTGTGCTTTATTTGGTCTATTCTTTATTTCCTGTGTTCTGCCTCACTTTCTAAAGGCAGAAAGACCAAAAGCGGAAAATAGAATGAAAGCTCCATGAGAACAGAGATTTTTGCCGTTTTGTTTATTCCAAGCACAAAGAATAGTTCTCAGCCCAAAAAAGGTTCTCACTAAATATTTGGTGAATGAATAAATGAATGATTGAATGGAGGAAGTTGATGCAGGCCCTTAAAATTATTTTCAGCTTGAAACTGTTATTCAAAGATTATTCAAACTGCATTTCTTTTTTCACTTGCGGGTATCTTCCTTAGATAAGTTCTTGAGGCCTGTGTTTGACTTTACTTATCATTAATAGTGATTTTATAAAGATATTTCTGATTTTTCTAAAAAAAATTTCTTTGACTAAAAACAAATTTTAAGAAGAGGAAGTATCCTACTAAAAGTGAAAGTATTTTGGTTTTTGTAGCCACAATATAATAATATGACAAGAGTCCATATTATAAGGATCAATTATAAGTCAACTTTAATAATTTACTTCAGAAATAATACACAATAAGTGTTAGTTTAATACTTAAAATTTCTTAAAGCAATTGGTAAAATCACAGCAAAAATTTAATCCTAATGAAAGATTCTTTTAATATACAATCTTTAAAAACAAATCTACCATGAATTTTATTTTACATGATTAAGAATATCTCTGAGCCCAGGTGTGAAGGTCAGTGACCTCAGGAATAATTGCTCATGTGTTCAATGAATATTAATTAAGCGTTTAGTCATCTGAGGTGCTGACCCTGTGCCTGAGATATAGTGGTAAGATAGACAAACCTGCTTTATGGAACTTACAGCAGTGTATTTAAATTTAGATTTCTGTGACTATCAAAATGATCTTACAATCATTTTAGGACCCAGGGCAGGTTCCTTGGTTCCTTTTTTTTTTTTTTTTAATATATTTTCATTGATTTTTAGAGAAGAAGGGAGAGGGAGAGAGAGATAGAAACATCAATGATGAGAATCATTGATTGGCTGCCTCCTGTACTACTCCTACTGGGGATTGAGCCTGCAACCCAGGTATGCACCCTTGATTAGAATCAAACCTGGGACCCTTCAGTCCGCAGGCCGACACTCTATCCACTGAGCCAAACCAGCTAGGGCTCCTTTTTTTTTTTTTTTTTTAAATACTTTTTTTTTTTCCAATTACAATTGCCATTCAATATTATATTGGTTTCAGGTGTATAGCATAGTGGTTAGACATTTGTATAACTTAAATGATTCCCCTAATAAGTCTAGTACCCACCTGAAACCATACATAGTTATTAAAATATTATTGACTGTGTTCCCTATTCCCTAAGCTGTACTTTACATCCCTGTGACTATTTTGTAACTGCTGATTTGAACTTTTTAGCCCCCTCACCTTTTTCACGTAGCCCCCCAGTACTCCCTTCCACTTGGCAAGCATCAGTTTTTCTCTGTATCTGTGAGTTTATTTGTTTGATTTGTTTAGATTCCACATATAAGTGAAATTATATGGTATTTGTCTTACTCTGACTTATTTCATTTAGAATAATATTCTCTAGGTCCATCCATGTTGTTGCAGTCGTAAAATTTCATTCTTTTTTATAGCCAAGTAATATTTTATTTTATATATGTACCACATCTTTATCCAGTTATCTATCTATGGACACTTTCATGCCTTCCATATCTTGCCTATTATAAATGTAGCTGCAATGAATATAGGGGTGCATATATCTTTTTGAACTAGCGCTTTGGATTTCTTTGGGTAAACACTGGAAGAGGGATTGCCAGGTCATATGGTAGTTGTATTTTTTACTTTTTGAGAACCCTCCATACTGATTTCTTGGTGTTGGCTTTTTTGAGAAGCTGTCCCTGAGGCACTCTGTGTCAGGTGCTTCTATTGCTCTTAGTCTTGTGATTAGCCCTTAGGACTGTTCCATACTTAATTCTTTATATACTAATTTGTCACCCAGGTACCTCCATGAGTGTTATTTCCTGTTCCCATCTTAAGTCCCTGGCACAGTGCCTGTCTGTAAGCATACAGGATCAAATGTATCAGAAATAATCAGAAGGGAAAGGTAATGTTCCTAATTGTAGAGGGATGGCTACTTTTGTATGGATCCTTAGAATTACAGGACAACTGTGAAGGGGCAGGCGTGGTCAAGTTGAAAACTATGAAAAAGATTTGGAATAGGAGGATCAGGTTTCATTCTGGAGGTTTTGGTGGGCCACCTTTAATTTCCATAGGGATCCACTGAGGTAGGTGGCAACACGAGGAAACAAAGGGGCAGAGAAATCAAGTAATTCATCAGTAATAAGTGGCAAAACACAAAATGCCTGTGTGTGTTTTGACTTACAGTTCCACTTATCTATAAAATGGAGATGTGTCATTATATTTGCCCCGTTTACTATATATGATCATCAAAAGAGATAAATCTATGTCCAATAGCTCTAAGTAAAATCACGAAAAACTTATTATTAGCTATCTCTGCTAAAATTTGTTTTCACTTTATGTGATCTTTGCCTACATTTTTTGCATTCTTTGAACTGACCAGTTTGTTAAATAAAGAAGTAAGAAGAGTTAATTATTAACTCTCTTTTGGTTTCACCAAATAAAAGTATCTTTATTTCTTTTACCATTTCTTTTAGAAATGGAATATTGAGACAAAGGGTGTGCACATTTATAATTTTGATATTATTGCTGGATTGTCTTCTGAGAAGGTTGCACCAATTTTTACTTTTATCAGCATTTGTAGTGTGTGAACGTCTGTTTTCCAACATTCATGACAAGTTTGGGCATTTTATCAGTCTTTTAAAACTTAGAGAAAAGTAATCCAGTTTTAATTTATCTGTTTATTTTTTGTGAAGTTGAGCATCTTTTTTATGTTGGATATTTGCATTTCTTTTATAATTTGCCTATTAGTAGCTTTTATTTATTTTTTATTGGTTTATCTTTTATTGATTTGTAGGAACCCTTTTATATATAACACTAGAGTCCCGGTGCACGAAATTTGTGCACATGTGGGGGTCCCTAGGCCTGGCCGGAGATCAGGGCTGATCAGGGCCTTCCAGCTGCTGGCAGGGGCCTTCCTTCCCTGGCTGCCGGCTGCCAGCTGGGGCCTCCCTTCATTCCACACCGCCCCTTGGTGGTCAGCACATGTCATAGCGAGCGATCAAGCTCCCGGTCTCCCGGTCAAACTCCCGAGGTGATACTTTGCATATTAGCCTTTTATATATATGGATGTTTGTAGACATTTTCAAATTAGTTGCTTGTATTTTAACTTTGTTTATGGCATCTTTTGTTTTATTTTTATGTAGTCAGATCTGTTTTTATGGATGGTCTCTAGCCTTGATGTTTTGCTTGGAAGGCCTTCTCTTTGCCAAGATTGCAAAAGTAAATTAAAAATTTTATGCCTTTTCCTGCTTATTCTGCTGTTTAGATTCAATTATTTGGGAATATGATTAGCCACTGGACTTGTTCTTAAACAGTTTTTTAAATCTTTGAAGACCTGGAATACTAAACAGAAAACTAAAGTGAAGACTAAGGTGAAGTCACATTCTATAAAGTAAGGCCAGATTGGCGACCTTTGCCTTTTAGATGTTTATACACAAGATGGCTGCTCACATTAGAGGTAATACTAAAAAGGTATGAGTAAAATGGCTTTCATTCTGATGAAAATTCTTCTCCAAAAGCTTAGATTTTTAGTGTGTGTTGAGTTGGATCAACTGTGATTTCTTTAACTCTTCTGCTGCCATCAGGGATAAGGCATGGGGAGTGTGGGGCCGTAGGGCAGACTAAAGGGAAAGGATGGGACAGGGGGTGTGAATAGAATTACTTGGGAAGGAAAGGTTGTCACAATGTGGAGGAGTAGCAGTGTGGTACAGACCGAACTCAGAGCTCAGCAGTTACTCAACCTTACCAACAATTTCATTTCCTGAATTGTTTTTTTCTCTTTGTGGTTTTAAGCGTTTGTGGTTCTAAAACATTGAAAAACACCGCTGTTTTAAACCTGATTATTAATCTTCAGTTTTGGTATTTCCATGGTGCATGTGCACTCTGTGCCTGTGTGTCTGTGTTTTACATAATCACCATTGTTTGAAATGAAGAATCACTTGATATTGTCAAAAGTGAAAATCTAATGTGAAATTCTCATTTCCTCCAGAAGCAGTAATGTAAGTAGTTGTCAGCCTCAAATTCAGTTCTGTGCAAGTTATACAGAAGACTGTGGCTTTCTTTGTTACCTATCTCCATCTCCTCCTCCTCCTCCTCCTCTTCCTCCTCCTCCTCCTCCTCCTCTTCCTCCTCCTCCTCCTCTTCTTCCTCCTCTTTTTTTTTTTTTTTAAATATATTTTATTGATCTTTTACAGAGAGAAAGAGAGAGGGATAGAGAGTTAGAAACATCGATGATAGAGAAACATCGATCAGCTGCCTCCTGCACAACCCCCACTGGGGATGTGCCCGCAACCAAGGCACATGCCCCCGACCGGAATCGAACCTGGGACCCTTCAGTCCGCAGGCCGACGCTCTATCCACTGAGCTAAACCGGTCCCGGCCCTCCTCTTTTTTTAAATAACTCTTCATTGTTGAAAGTATTACATATGTCTCCTCCCCCCCCCCCCCCCCATTGACCCCCTGACCGCCCCTGCCTCAGGCCTTCAGCACCCTATTGTTTGTGTCAGTGGGTTATGCATATATGCATACAAGGTCTTTGGTTGATTACCTCCTACCCACCCACCCTCCCCTGCTTTCCCTCTGAGATTCCACACTCGGCTCCATGTCTCTGGATTTACTGTTCATCAGTTTATTTTGTTACTTAGATTCCACATATGAGTGCAGTCATGTAATACTTGTCTTTCTCTGACTGACTTATTTCACTTAGCATGATACTCTCTAGGTCCCTCCATGCTGTCTCAAAGGGTAAGATATTCTTCTTTTTTATTGCTGCATAGTATTCCATGGTATAAATGTACTATAGCTTTTTTATCCACTCATCTACTGATGGGCACTTGGGCTGTTTCCAGATCTTAGCTATTGCAAATTGTGCTGCTATGAACATAGGGGTGCATACATTCTTTCTGATTGGTGCTTCGGGTTTCTTAGGATATATTCCTAGAAGTGGGATCACTGGGTCAAATCATCCATCTCTTCTTTAGCACCTGACACAAATGTCCCTGTTTCATAGCTGATGTATCCATTCCATAAACAGTATTTTGTTATTGTTGTTGTTACTCCTCACCTGAGGATGTTTTCCCATTGATTCTTAGAGTGGAAGGAAGGAGGAGGGACACAGAGAGAGAAACATCGATGTGAGAGAGACACATTGTTTGGTTGCCTCCCCTCCCACATGAGCCCTGACTCGTCCAGGGCCAGGGATTAAGCCTGAAACCCCAAGGTACGTGCCTTTGACTGGAATCAAACCTAGGACTCTGCAGTCCACAGGCCGACGCTTTTATTAGTATAAATTTGTGACTTTCCTAAATTGGGAAATTTACATAAGAGGGTTTAAAACCAGGGAAGTCTCCAATCTTTTTTGGCAGAATTTAACATGTCCAAGTACCTTGTTTATCTTCTTTGTTTATTGGCTTAGTCACAAATCTCTGTGTGCTGTGTGTGTGTGTGTACACGTGTGTGTACACATGTATCTATATATAAAGTGCCAAGGCCCGTCACATCTGAAACAACCGAACTGACAACCGAACAGGCTGAGTGGGGTGATCAAGCCGGCAGGCGGTTTAGTGAGGGACGACCAAACGCCTGAACAAGCAGGCTGCATACAGCGACCAGGTCGACAGGGGGGTTAGTGAGGGATGACCAAAGGACTGAGCAAGCAGGCTGCGTGGGGCGACCAGGCCGGCAGGGGGTTAGTGAGGGACAACCAAACGCCTGAACAAGCAGGCTGCGTACGGCGACCAGGCCGGCAGGGGTGGCAGTTTGGGCGACCAGGCCGGCAGGGGGGTTAGTGAGGGACGACCAAACGACTGAGCAAGCAGGCTGTGTGGGGCAACCAGGCCGGCAGGGGGGTTAGTGAGGGACGACCAAACGACTGAACACCAGGCTGTGTGGGGCGACCAGGTTGGCAGGAGGGGTTAGTGAGGGATGACCAAACGACTGAGTAGCAGGCTGCGTGGGGTGACCAGGCGGTGGGGGGGCCATGAGGGGTGAGCAGGCCGGCGGGGGGGGGGGGCAGTTGGGAGCGACCAGGCCATTGGGGGGGGGGCAGTTGGCGACCAGGTCGGCAGGGGGGAAGTTAGGGGTGACTAGGCTGGCAGGGGGGCCAGTTAGGGGTGACCAGGCTGGCGGAGGTGGGCAGTTGGGGGCAACCAGATCTGCAGGAAGGAGGCAGTTGGGGGCGACTTGGCTGGCAGCAGGGGGCAGTTAGGGGCGATCAGGCTGGCACGCAGAGGCAGTAAGGGGAGACCAGGCAGGCAGCCAGGTGAGTGATTAGGAGCCAGCGGTCCAGGATTGTGAGAGGGATGTCTGACTGCCGGTTTAGGGGATCGGGCCTAAACCGGCAGTTGGACATTTCCCGAGGGGTCCCGGATTGGAGAGGGTGCAGACTGGGCTGAGGCGAACCACCACCCCCCCCCACGTGCACGAATTTCATGCATTGGGCCTCTAGTATTGTAATAAGCATCAAATTTTTTTTTTTCTTCAGAACTTGGCACACTCATATAAAGGAAAATAATGTCAAAGTTATTAGTTAAAGTCTTAAATGATCATGGTTGTAACAGTTATTCTTCTTTCAAACTGGATTGTAAATCCTGTGGACAAGGATTATATTTTTCAACTCTTCATCTTTGCTACTGTGCCTGGGATGGTGGTCTGAGTATGTTCATGATTGAACAATAAATACCTATTACTTGCTACTTTAGTAATTGTGCTAGTGTTAACAAAAATATCACTTATTTTTGGCCTGATTCTTAGAATTAATATTGTTTTTCATTAGGCAAATCATTTGTAACTCAGGTAATTTTATCAGTTCACTTTTGCATATAAAAAGAATGCTGCTACATGGAACTATGTCACCATAATGAAATTACTCATCTGGCTGGCGTGGCTCAGTGGTTGGGCGTTGACCTGTGAACCAGGAGGTCATGGTTTGATTCCTGGTCAGGGCACATGCCCTAGTGGGGGCGTGCAGGAGGTAGCCGATCAGTGATTCTTTCTCATCTTTGACGTTTCTATCTCTCCCTCTCCCTGACTCTGAAATAAATAAAAATATATTTAACAAAAAAAGAAATTACCCAAGGTAAACCAATGTGTGTATAGAGGTGTCCCGTTTTACAATTGAAATTAGAATTTTATGCAGTTAATGTTTGTTTATAAATCTTCTTTTTTGCTTTTAGGATATTCGGAAATTCTTTGGGGTTATACCAAGTGGAAAGAAATCTGCAAGTGAAACAGTAAAGAAGAATGAGAAAACAAAGTCTGCTGAAGAAACTTCAAAAGCAAAGAAAGGAATAAAGGAAATCAAGGTAAGTTTTCCAAATACAATTTAGAATTGTACGAAAGGTTAAATCAACTCAGTTCCTAGACTTGATAGGACTTGAGGGAGCCTTGAGTAAATACAGATTTCAAATCATTTAGCAGAGGAAGAAGAAAAGTAATGAGCTAGTACTTATTTCTAATTAATATGGCTTATTGAAATCATATGCTTTCCTGAAGTAGAGATGGAACACTTTGCAGTTGTAAAAACTTTGTTTAAGACCAAAGTTTGCTCATAGAGAGACATGAGTCCCTATACCCAGATGAATGGTATTGGACTTCTGGTGAGAAAAGGCTTTGGAAAGCTTTATTATTTTTTTTTGCCTGTCTTCCTTGGGCAAGAATTTTATCATTTAACTAGAGTCCTGGTGCACGAATTTGTGCACAGGTGGTGTCCCTTGGCCTGGCCGGCTATCGGGGCCATCTGGGGGGCTGGCCGGCCGGGGGGAGGGACCGCGGGAGGTTGGCCAGCGGGGGTAGGGGCCATGGGAGGTTGGCTGTGGGAGCGCACTGACAACCAGGGAGCAGCTCAGCAGCTCATGCGTTGAGCGTCTGCCCCCTGGTGGTCAGTGCACGTCATAGCGACTGGTCGACTGGTTGTTCCACTTGCTTAGCTTTTATATATATAGACTAGAGGCCCGGTGCACGAAATTCGTGCACGGGTGGGGTCCCTAGGCCTGGCCAGCGATCAGGGTAGATTAGATACCCTGCCTCCCTGCCTCCTCTTTCCCTCGCTGCTCGTGCGCCGCCACTGCCGCCACTGCGTGGTTCCCCGCCTTCCCACCTCCTCCCCCTTCCCTCACCGTCTGCGTCTGCTGCCACCCACCCCCAGTTCCCTGTTCCAGCCTGGGGCCTGGCCCCGATTGGTTGATCGGGACCTGCTGGCCGGGGGGGAGGGACCAGGAGGTTGGCTGACAGGCTCCATCGGAGGTTGGGGCCTGCGGGCTGGGGGCAGCTCCTGCGTTGAGCATCTGACCCCTGGTAGTCAGTGCACGTCATAGCGACCGGTTGTTCCATTCGTTCTGGTTGTTCCGTCATAACGGTCGCTTAGGCTTTTATATATATAGGTAACACAGATCACCTTTCCTACAGTTTCTAATAACCTCATTTTTGCCTAAGACCTTACCAGAATGACCTTTAATATTTATATTTCTACCAACATTATGTTCATGATGATACATATATTCTCTAAGATGATAGAGGCTTTCTTTATAGTTCTCACCTTTTATCCCTGACACTTTGCCAGAATCACTTTTTTTAAAACAATATATTTTTATTGATTTTAGAGAGGAAGGGAGAGGGAGAGAGAGATATAAACATCAATGTTGAGAGAGAGTCATTGATTGGCTGCCTCCAGCATGCCCTCCACTGGGGATGGAGTCTGCAACCCAGCAAGTGCCCTGCCTGGGAATGGAACTGTGACCTCCTGATTCATAGGTTGATGCTCAACTACTGAGCCATGCTGGTCAGGCCAGAATCACTTGTAACGTCCATATTTTTACCAACAGTCCCTTCCCAGCAGTCTAGGCTTTTTTTTAGCATGTACCTCAAAACTCTTCCAGCCTCTACCATTGCCGAGTTCCAAAGTCACTTCCATATTTTAGGTATTTGTTATAGCAGTACTCTGTTTCTCAGTAACAAAATCTGTATTAGGGTTCTTCAGAGAAACAGAACCAGTAAGGTATGTGTGCGCGTTTGTCTGTGTGTGTAAAGAGATTTATTATAAAGAATTGACTTCCTTGATTATACAGGCTGACAGGTCCCAAGACCTACAGTTGACAAGTGGAGACTCAGAATAGCTGATGGTGAGGTTCAATTCTGAGTCCAAAGGCCTGTGTGAATTAGGATTGCCAGTGGTGTTATTCAAATCTGAAGGCTGGCAGGCTTGAGACCCAGGAAGAGCCTGTTTCAGTTCAGGTCTGAAAGCAGGACAAACTGATGTTTCAGCTTGAAGACAGTCAAGAAAGAAGAATTCTTTTATATTTAGGAGAGGGTCAGCCTTTTGTTTTCTTTAGGCCTTCAGCTGACTGGGTGAGACCCACCCACATTAGGGAGAGCAATCTGCCTTACTCTATCAAATTAAATGTAAACTTATCCCAAAACTTAAACTCATAAAAACACTCAGAATATCTGGGCATCTTGTGGCCCAGTCAAGTTGATACATGAAATTGACCATCATCGGCTACATTTCCTATTTCTTTGTATCCTGGTTTTTACCGTGGACAGCGTGAATGATATAGTGTAGGTACTTTGGATTCTTTTAATTTAGCAGGCACTTAGTTAACTCTGCTGAACTCAAACTCCAGACTCTTGTATTCCCTGGGATGGGCAGCAGCTGAAATCTTTGTTCAGTTCTTTTAATGTTAGCCGGACACTTGGAGTTGTTTCATGCATACATATTTTAGGAGATAGCCCCAGACTTGGGCTAAGTTTATTGACAGGATTTGGACTTTCCTTCTGTGGCTCTCTCCCTTCTTGGAATACCCTCTTCTCTTACTATTGAGTTATAGTAATTGCTTCTGATTCTGTCCTCTAGTCCAGTGGTGTATTCGAATTATAATGGTTTATTCTTCTCATTTCCTTGCAAGTTAGTGGATTATTTTTATACTTTTGATGTTTTATTATAAGGGCTAGAAATAGCCCTACCTTATAATTGATTATAGTCAGTTTTTTCCTGTCTGCTTTTTGGGAAAATTTGAATAGGTTAGAGATGTGATGTATACGTAACATATAAACAATACCTTTTCCCCTGGTTTTATTTAATTTTATGCTTTGTAGTATCTGACACCCTTTTACTCTTTATTATACACAGGTTAGTGTTGAAAGTGGAGCTGAATAATATAGCTTTTCTTTAATTTTTTCTTTTCCATCTGATGCAATTATTGTCTGGCCTATTCTTTAGCCTATCAGGGCATTACTAACATTTTGGGCTAGATAATTCTTTTGGTGGATAACTGTCCTGTGCATTATGGGATGTTTAGTAGCATCTCTAGTCTACCCATTAGATGCCACTAAACCTAGCCTCCTCTCCCCTGCCATTGCCAAGCAAAAATGTCTCCTGGGGACAAAATTTCTTCTAGTTGAGAATCACTAAGCCTAAGTCTAATGAGGAAAAAACTAAGTTATATAGGCTTCTTTGTGTTCTAATTATACTGTGATGTTTATAGGTAAATAGTTCTTGTAAAGATGATGACTCTAAACAGAAGCAACCAAACAGGAAAAAGAGGATCATCTATGATTCAGGTAATACTTCTTTTGAGGAGCTTGAAAAGTTTTAAAATTATTTTCTATTTCTTAGAACAGAGTTTTTCAAACTGATGTTCTGAGACACACAGCTATCTGTGATGGTAATAGGTGCTCATGTGAGAAGGCTCTGTTCTCGATACAGTAAAAAACAATTTTATTATACTGCAGACTTTATCAGAGCCTATCTATATTAATGCATTTAAGATTTTTCTTAGAGAGTGATATATTATGTATAGTATATATAGCATGTCTCCAACTTACTTTGACTATATTATTTAAAAAAATATTACCTTCTTGTCCAGCTAAGGTTCTTAGAAGCTTAACTTGAAAAATAGTACCTTAGAATATTGCTCTAGAAACAGAGAGCTAAAATTTAATTTTTGTGCTTTTGAGTTTGTCCTTTTTTGTTGCATTTAAAATAGGACAAACACAATTGTAAAGTTTTTCTTTGAATATAATTTTAAGATAGGGAATATGAATTTTTATGCATGCCTTTTATATCTTTAAATAATGGTAGGACTCAGAGGTTTTAGGTTTTGCTTTTGTGGAGAAGATCCATTTGGTGTGAAGTCTAAAATTAAAAGTGTAACCTAAGCAAGCATTTATAGATTGTCAGGATTTTGACAGTGACGACAAAGAATTTGGACTCAATTCTAAAAGTACTTGTGTGATTATTGAGTCTTACTGCTGTATATTGTAAGAAAAAAATTATTAAATCCCCGCCTGAGGATATTTTTTTATTGATTTTAGACAGAGAAACATTAGTTAGTTGCCTCCTGTACACGCCTGGATGGGGGATGGAACCTGAAACCTTTTTGGTGTATGGGACGATGCCCCAACCAACTGAGCCATCCGACCAGGGCATAAGAAATTTGAAAAAAGTACATATCCCCATTTCCCACGAGTTTCCATCTTTTTTGGAAACTGGATACAATAATTTTTGGATACAATATAGAGTAGTATGAGATAGGATTTCTAAATGCACGATGAAGAGGAAGGACACTAACGTTCATGAAACACTTACTTTGTGCTAGGCACTATACTGGGTACTTACACTTTGTCCTGATTTATATTTAAGGGCTCTGGGTGATTAGGTGGTAGTAGACAGAATAATGGCCCCCAAAGATGTCTGCCCTAATTCTTGGAACCTCTGAATATGTTAGTTTACATGGCAAATGGAAATTAAAGTAGTAGGTTGCATTAAAGTTGTTAATCACATGGCCTTAAATTGGAGAGATTGTCTTGGATTATCTGGGTGGGCCCAACGTTGTCACAAGGAAGAGCGAAGCAGAAGAGAGTTAAAGAGAGATTGACTGGAAGGTCAGAGAACTGGAGAGATGGCAGCATGAGAAGCACTTTGCCTAATGTTGCTGGCTTTGAAGATGGAGTAAGGGGGCCATGAGCCAAGGAATGCTGGCAGGCACTGGACACTGGAAAAGGCAAGGAAGTAGATTCTGCCCTAGAGTATTCAGAAAGGAATCAGTCCTGCTGACACTTTGATTTTAGTCCAGTGAGACTCAGATTTCTAACCTACAGAAAGGTAAGATGAAAACTTTGTGTTGCCTTAAGCCCGTGGTCGGCAAACTGCGGCTCGTGAGCCACATGCGGCTCTTTGGCCCCTTGAGTATGGCTCTTCCACAAAATACCACGGCCTGGGCGAGTCTATTTTGAAGAAGTGGCGTTAGAAGAAGTTTAAAAAATGTGGCTCTCAAAAGAAATTTCAGTCGTTGTACTGTTGATATTTGGCTCTGTTGACTAATGAGTTTGCCAACCACTGCCTTAAGCTACTAAGTTTGTGATAATTTGTTACAAGAGCAATAGAAAACTAATAAAAGGCTTAACACTGGGTAGAAGTAACCTGTGAGAATTACAAAAGAGATGTGCTTCAAAAGGGATGACCCTGAGGAATTGCTTAACAATAATCACTTTAAAAACACACTGTATTACATTTCTTTCAAAGTTTTATTTTATTTTCCTCTCATGTACAGATTCAGAGTCAGAGGAGACAGTACAGGTGAAAAATGCCAAAAAGCAACCAGAAAAATTGCCATTGTCTAAGCCTGGTAAAATTCTGCGGCAGGATCCTGTTACATACATTTCAGAAACAGGTAAGGATACTGGATGTGTTTAGTGTTTTAGAGAGAAGCAGTGTGTGTTATGTTCTTGTGCTTCTCATTGGAATGTGCAAATAAAGGTCAAGGTTTGTAGAGATATGAGTAACATTAAAACTTTGCTTACATGTATGGGCCATTATTTGCGAGTATGAAGGTACACATGGTAGATAAATTAGTCAGTAAATAGGGAATGAAGTAGGAAAAAACATTGTGTGTTGTAGAAGGAACCCAAGACTTGGAAGGTCAGAAGCTCTGCCCGGAGAGTACATTCTTGGTGCCTTTTTAACAGCTGTGTGACTTTGAGCTGATGCTCAGTAAGTCTGTCTTCCTTTCTTTAAAGCAGAAACACTGATTGCATAGACTTGTTAGGAAGACTTAATGGGTGATACATATGAAAAGGCCAGACCTAGTGACTGACATGTAGGCAGTCAAAGGAAAAAAGAAAAAGAAATACGCAGGCCCTAGCCAGTTCGGTTCAGTGGATAGAGCGTTGGCCTGCGGACTGAAAGGTCCTGGGTTCAATTCCAGCCAAGGGCACATGCCTGGGTTGTGGTCTCAATCCCCAGTGTGGGGCATGCAGGAGGCAGCCGATCAATGATTCTCTCTCATCATTGATGTTTCTATCTCTCTCTCCTCCTCCCTTCCTCTCTGAAATCAATAAAGAAGTATATTAAAAAAAGTACACAGATTAGCTGTGTAAGTTCTCTGAGACAATTTATTTGATAAAGTTCTTCAGACAAAGACAAAATGTATGTGATGGGAATACTGTATATTACTTGTAAAATTTTTGGTAAGCTGAGTTATTTCCTCATTATGGCAGATAGCAGATTAACTCTTTAACCTTTTTGTTCTATTGCTAAATATCTGCTCAGGCACATTGTGTAAATGAACTCTTGTATTAAGAGTCCCCTTCCCCCCCTCTGGCTACCTTGGTGAAGTTTTGAATATGTGGGAGGGATTCTAAAAACAGTATGTTGATAGGTTTATTAAGTAACTGAAGGTGGTGTGATCAAGCTTTCCAGAGACACCATGGTTAGTGAGCAGACACCATGGCCTTCACCTTTGGGTCAAGGCTGTTGTTATCGGGTGATTTTTAGGTACACAGAAGGGTCAGACACCTTAAGCTCTCATCACAGATTTTCTTTAACACAGGATTGTTTATTTCAGACCAGGTATTTTTTAATATTATTTTCTGAAGAGATGACCAGCATTTTATCTGAAAATTTTATAAACATTAGGCAATGTTTACATCATTCTGCTGATGGCGTGGACAGGTGAAAGTGAGCATTATCCCTTGCTTTAGCTAAAAATCTTGGGGTATCTTGTACCCATCTAATATGATGTTCAGTATTACATAGTATTCTGCTTTTTCTTAGAATTTAGAATTAGGAAAGAAGCTAGCTCTTTTCTTGCCTGTTTTATCTCCTCATACTTTTTTATTCCTTGATATGGTAGGTGAATGAGAGGAAAATAAGCTCTTTTTCTTTCATATGTAAAAGAGAATGAAACTGTTAAAAATAAGTCTATAATATAATTAGCATAATAAAATCAGAAATATAATGAATTTCAATAAAAGAGTGCAGCCTCTTGAAATTAATACACAAACTGGAATGTTCTTGACCTTAAAATGATTCTTTTGTTATTCTTCACCTTTTGTTAAGCTAAAACTATAAATTTTTAGTATTGGATCATAAATAAATATTCAGATTACCAGTATAAAGTTAAAAAATATTTGTGTTGATAATTATTTAAAAATAAAAATTCTGATTTAAAATTGTATTAGTTGGAGATTGGATCTTCTTGTGGAAAAGGGTTATGTGATATGATTCAGCTTTAAAACATATTAATTCCCAAAGAAAGAATTTTTGCTGTATTGTTCCATATTTTATCTTTTATACACCAACCTTTGTTATTTTGGGTATTTTTCTGCAGCATAGCAGGTGTAGTGTGTAAAAGAGCATGAGTTCCTGAGTCAGACTGCCTAGGTTAAATCTTCGTTCACCTTCCCTGTGTCTTAGTTTTCTCATTTGTAAAATGCCAACATTACTAGTACCCACATCAGAGGCCTTTGTGATAATAAAGTAAGATAATGCCTTAAAATAGGGTCTGGCACATAGTAAATGCTCAATAAGTATTAATTGTTATTTTTATGTTTTATTTTATTGTATGCCTGTATCTGCCCTTAAAGGCTATGCTGAAGACATTTTGCTTTTGCTTAAGTACTTAGGGCTCTCTTGATTATATAATAGTGCTTTAGAAATTTAGAAATTGTATTTGACTCACGTCATTTATGTTATATGCATTGTCCAGTACGGGGACTGCTAGTTACATGTGGTTATTGCACACTTGAAATGTGATTAAACGAAATCGAGAGTGGTTTTAGTGTAAAACACAGATTTCAAGGACATAGTATAAAAAAAGGTAAATTATCTTTTTTTTTGGTATTGATTACATATTGAAGTGATACTAATTTGGATATATTGGGTTAAAGTATATTGTTAAAATTAATTTCACCCTTTTTAAAAACTTGAATGTAAAATTTTATTTTATGAGAAAATTTAAAATTACATATGTGGCCTGCATTTTATATCTATTGCATAGTGTTTTATAAACAATGAGGAACATATTTAGGAAATCACCTTAATTTAGAAAATAACCTAGTTTAAATGCTTTTGTTTATATTATTATATAGTTCTTAGGCTATCTTATTGTACAGATCTTTAGGCTTATCATTTAGTTCCATGACATATTTTTCACCATTTTATTTGATTAAATCTATCTTGCATTATTTATTGATTTTGAAAGTACTTAACTACATTAATCTCCCAAATGCAGGAAAAGGAAAAAACTGCTAATAAATATCTTCATAGCTAACCATTGACTCTAGTAAAAAGTTCTTGTGGGTTGGTAAAAACCAAATACTGTTGTACTAGGTAAATATGTTTACTTTTAGCTGTTTAATGAAATGAGAGACCTTGAGTTTTGTTTGGCAAAGATGACCTTGTACTATCCAGTTTGATCAGGGGCTGGTGTTTGGTTGAAGATGATGGGGGTTTTCCCTGTGTTGAGAATTGTTTATGACTGGTCATCTTAATTGAGTATGTAATTCCAGAGGCAGTTAGTGCTCTTGACGCTAAATGGGGAAAAATTAGAAATGTATTCTCCAGGTTACTATGTCATATCAGTGACCTGTGACTTGAGAAAATAGTAGCAGAAAATATTATTGGGGATGTGTGTGTAGCATTCTTTTTGCTAGTTTTTAGAGACATACAGTTTTGTGTACAGACAAATAGGAATGGATTCTGTGTAGGATAGAGAGTTTTTCTTAGATGTTTTCAGGGAAACCTGGAGTTATTGAGAGAGAAAAATTTCTTCGAAGTGAGAGGAAACTAAGCACTGTGTATTATATTTCTTTGACTGAACTTGTTAAAAAATTAATGTTGATTGTGGGCTAAAAACTCTGTAGAAAAGAAACTAGGTTAGCATATTTGAGGGTGAGTAAAGTCTTTAGATTAATATTATTTTAAAGTACCTAAGTCACACATTACTAGAGTAAAAAAAGCAATTTTCAGTTTAAGATTGTACAAAGCTTCCCTGTGGAAGAACCAAGTCTTTCAATGTCTCTCATCCACTTATTTTTTCCATATAATTTGACTTCATATCTTCTACAAATTTGCTAAACCTGTCTTTGTGTTTCTTTCTGAATCATTAGTAAAATTGTTTAATATTAAGGGACAAATAAACTTTTTACAAAGTTGACAAAATTGCCATAATCCATTGTCGGTACCCAGGGTCTAGCTGTCTAATTTCTTATGAATAGCTGTTCAATTACTACTTACAAGTCTTGGTAGCTGTTGCTACTTACCTTGTATTTCTTCATCTTGCCATAAATCAGTGCCCCTCAATCAAGGATGATGTTGCCTCCTAGGGGACCTCTGGCAGTATCTGGAAACATTTTTGTTCATCACACTGTTGGGTACTGTGGCATCTAGTAGGTGAGATGGATATTAGAACAAGGGATGTCTGGACATCCACCAACTTCTCTTCTGATAGGCTATGGCAGGATTTCTAACCTCTGCATTAGTGACATAATGAGCCAAATCCAAATAATTATCTGTTGTGGGGAGCTTTCCTGCATACTGAAGTATAGTATATCTGATTCATTACAGAAATGGTGAAGAGATGGTATGTTTCCTTTCACTTCCATCCACTTAATTAACAGATATATATTTTTATTTTTTTAAAATATATTTTTATTGATTTCAGAGAGTAAGGGAGAGGGAGAGAAGAGAGATAGAAACATCAATGAGAGAGAATCATTGATCGGCTGCCGCCTGCACGCCCCCTACTGGGGATTGAGCCCACAACTGGGGCATGTGCCCTTGACCGGAATTGAACCCAGGACCTTTCAGTCTGCAGGCTGACGCTCTATCCACTGAGCCAAACAGGCTAGGGCCAGATATATATTTTAAAAAAATATTTATATTGATTTCAGAGAGGAAGGGAGAGGGAAAGAGAGATGGAAACATCAGTGTTGAGAGAGAATCATTGATGGGCTGCCTCCTGCATGCCCCCTACTAGTAGGGGAGCCTGCAACCTGGGAATGTGCCCTGACCTGGAATTGAACTGGTTCATATGTCAACCCTCAACCACGGAGCTCACCGGCCAGGCTAACAGATATTTATTGAAGACTTGGCACGTGCATGAATCTTTCTCTACTTCTACAACCAAAATGACAATTTAGGTTTTATTGACTCAAGGAGTATTGAAAAGAACTTTGTAGAAAAAAGCTCAGATTCCCTTTTCAGTTTTTGACATGTTGCTCAATAAATTATTTTAAATCTCTGTGATCAGATCTCTCTAGCATGGTCTCTCTTAATTTGTTTTTTTGTGTGTTCCAGACTGAAGGAAAGAAAATCAGAATTCTAACTCTTAGCAGTATGAACTCCAGGATTATACCTCCCCCTCCCCCCCCCCCTTTGGCTTGTAAATAGGTTTTTATATGGACCTGCACATTACTTTGTTTTATTTGTTATCCTTTTATATATTATTATTATTATTATTATTATTATTATTTTTTTTTGGTAAGAGAACATTTATTGGGTAAATTACAGAGGTAGAAACAGTAATTCCTAGAAGAAAGGGGCTTAGGAAACACGTTTTAGAGGTAAAGGAAGAGCCCTTTGAGTTTGGGAGTGAGGAAGCTAAAGGTAATGTGCCTGGGGTGGTGGTGCAGGGTAGGGTTGGGGAAGGGAAAGGCATGGGGGTGCTCCCGGGAGGGAGATCACCATTTGTTATCCTTTTAAAGAAATGAATGCATCTAACTCTGAGTGGCAAAGCAGTCTTCTCTCCCAGCCAGTTTCTCTGCTGTATGTTGGATAATACTCTTACTTGGTGATTGTTACCACATTTGCAGTTATGTGGTTTATAAATAAAAATAAATGGCGTTTTTATAAGGAGATAGATTGCCTAGAGGGAGATTCTGAGTGTTGAATTGCCCATGATTTTCAACTAGATGTCAGAAATTTGACTTAGATTTATTTTTCATTGCTTTATTACAAGTTTCTGGGAAGAAGAGAACACATTTTGCCTTTGGCTTCTGACAAGGAAGGAACAGATTTAGGCTCATTAGAAAATAAGAACAAATGTTGAAAAAGAAAGACAACCATAACTTTATTTGGAACATTAATCTCTACAAATTGTGTAGGTTCATAAAATATTTATTTTACATGCGGATGGTCACAGAAACACCTGCTAAATGACTGCCTTTTGCAGGCAGCTAATTGCATTGTTCTAATCCTTGGCCTCTTTTGCCTTCTTTCTCCGTAATGTATTAGTGTAGCCTTTTCAAGGCTGTGAAGGGCGAAAGTTAGTGTTTTTTTTTTTTTTTTGTTTAATGTTTTTATTGATTTTTTAGAGAGAGAGGAAAGGAGTTAGAGAGAAACATTGAACGGCTGCCTCCTGCATGCCCCCACTGGGGATTGAGCCCGAAACCCAGGAATGTGCCCTGATGGGAAATCGAGCAGGCGACCTCTCCATGCAGGGATGACGCTCAACCAACTGAGCCACACAGGCCAGGGCCTAAAGTAGTTCAGAAGCCATACTGTAGTGACAGCAGAATGCTGCTTTTTTTCAGCCTTTCTACTTTTATCAAGGCAAGATGACAGAATGCTTTTAGATATGCCTGTGATTTTTAGTGAGCACCATATTTCTTTTTCAATAGTCACCTTAATGAGATCCTTTATATTTATATGAAATATCTATGCTTAGGATCATGAATTGATTTTTTTCATGTTAGTCCCATAAGTGTAAGAAGTATAGGGAAATGCACAAATCACAGGGCACTAAGTAAGCATCAAATCAAGCAAGTCAGTCTTTTTTCTCCTTCCATAAGGATTTCAGTAGAATTGCTCCTTCTTTCCAAGCGGCCTGGAGAGCTATTTATTTTATGGTTATCAGAGAAAAGGGGGCCATGTCTGCAATTTGCTTAGTCCAATGCAAGTACATTCTTGAATTTCATGCAGAACATGGCCATATTTTTTCCTTGAAAATCCATGTGTAATTATATTTTTACTCAGAAATTATGAAAATGTTTATAAAATTATGTCTGTGTTTAGGTATCATTGTCTTGGTATATAGCTTGAAGACATTATTAAGTTTAAATTCATGTATAATAAGCCAGAAATTTAGAGAATGGCTCTATTACCCTCCAGTACTGTAAAGAGAAGCTCATAAAGAGAAGTTTCCTTTTAGGGGTGATATTTATATCTATAGTGTTAACGCTAACCTAAAAGAACAAAGCTATGCGTTTTTGGTTTTCTTGCCAGCTTAATTTTGCTGTTTCCATAAGTTTTTTTTGTTTAGCTTTGAAATTTGGGTTTAATTTTGAATGGCTGCATCACAATTTATGTAGCATTTTTCTGATTTTGATTATTTCAGTTGCTTATACTTTTCATGTTCTTAATAGTGTGATGAATATATTTGTATATAAATATTTGTTAGCACCTCCAAGAATTATCTCCAAGAATTACTATGCTAAAGATTATGAACTTCTTTAAAGAAAGTGAGAAATGGTAGCCCATGTATTGACTATGAGGTAGAACTAGTTGACTAAAGCAGCGGACGCCAACCTTTCGGACCTCACGGACCACCAGTGGTCCTCTGACCACCGGTTGGTGACCACTGCTCCAAAGGTTTCCTTAAACCAGCAGTCGCCAACCTTTCAGACCTCATAGACCACTAGTGGTTCATGCACCACCAGTTGGCGACCGCTGGACTAAAGGTATACATTATAAAGAATGTGGCATGTAGCTTAATGCTCACTAATGATAATTATTATTAATAGTAATTAGATAAAAAGGTACCATGCAGTCCCAGTCTCTGATTCTGGTGACAGAATAAGCAGAGATGCTGATAAATAATGAAAGAAGGAAGCAAATAAAAGTGAAGAGGAGGGAGAAACCAACGCCCGACCTTTACTGTTTCAGAAAGCTAAGGGGTCAGGGAGTTTCTAGGAGACAGTCAATTTGCTGTAAAATATTAGATGGAGGTTAAAAAGAAAAAGTGTAATATATACATAAAAAAAGATAGGAAGAAAAAAATGAAAGATCACGCATAATCCCCTATCCAGTGATAAAAATTAACACTTTATTTTTTCAAGTCTTTGAATGTTAACTTAAAAGTATATATAAATGGATAGATAAATAGATGGATTATAAATATATCATTGAACATCCCATTATATTACCTACTTTTGTCACTTAAACATATAAATATTTTTATGTCAGTAAATGTGACTATGCATTATAATTTTCTGTTGCTGCCTAGAATTCCATTACATGATTAAACATATTAACAGATATTTAGGTTTGTTTTCCCATTTTATAAACAATATCAACTTATCTCTATCTCCAGTGCCCCTGTTATATTTGAGGCTGTCTTTTTTAATCTAAACTGTTAGTCCTTTAGTTTTTTCTTCATCTTTTCTTGCCCTATTGAAGTCTGTTTTCCATATATTTGAATGAACCAATGCTGTGATAAGCATTTTGTACATATATCTTTGTGTACTTTGTTTGTTTGTTTATTTATTATACTAAATCTTAGAAATGGAATTGCTGTATCCAGTTAATAGGTATGCATATGTAAGGTTTTGGTACATATAGGGTGGAGCAAAAGTAGGTTTACAGTTGTTCGTATAGAAAAGAATACAATAATTAATAAATAATAATACAAGAATAAACTGTGTTTCACATACTCACAACTGTAAACCTACTTTTTCCAGACCCTGTATTGCAAAATTGTCCTCATAAAGATTTTTACAAATTTACATCATTGTCACATATGTGTTGGTTCCATATCCTTAACATTTGCCAACAATCTTTTAAATCTGATGTTCTTAGAAACCCCTGATCTCACTAAATTTCATGCTAGTCTATTACCTACAAATATTTACGAGATTGCTGGAGAAAGGGTTAAGCAAGGGATTGCAAATATCTGTAATACTATTGTTTTCTTTTCTGAGGCTGTACCAAATAGCAGTGATTGACATTGTCTGAATTAAGTTCTTAAGGACAGATATAACATCAGATATATATATTTATTTATTCCAGAGAGGAAGGGAGAGGGAGAGAGAGATAGAAACATTAATGTTTGGGGATCGAGCCCGAAACCTGGGCATGTGCCCTGACTGGGAATCGAACTGTGACCTCCTGGTTCATAGGTCGATGCTTAACCACTAAGCCACGCTGGCCGGGCAGGACAGATATAGTATTTTAGATTGCAAGGAAGTTCTTGAGGAAAACTTATAACAGGAAAACACAGTAGTTGATTGGATCAACTCAGTTCTGGGGTTTTCTGTCATACTGCTTATGACTAGGAGTAATGGAAATAGAATGTTAGTACTTTTGGCATTTCTAAAGTGGGAGAAAAAACTGGTTGAGAGCTATCATTTTGTAGAGACAGAGTTATTTTGTTCTGCATTAAGGGAATCCCTCCTTTCCAGAAATACAGATGTGGAACTTAATGCAAATGTAGTAAAATTATAAAATTTAATACACTCTCAGATAAGATGAGAAGCTTTATATACACTAAACTAGCGTTCCCGTTGCAGGAAGTTTCCTGCAATAGGGCTTCCTGCTGCACTCTACCCCGCCCCGCCTGCTCTCCTTCCTTCTCCCCTGCCCCGCCCGCTCTCCTCCCTTCTCCGCCAGCCCGCCTGCTCTCCTTCCTTCTCCCCTGGCCCCGCCTGCGCTCCTCCCTTCTCCTCCGCCCGGCTTGCTTGCTTCTCCACAGCTTTGCTCCCTTCTGCAGTTCTTGGCTTCTTTCTACACTGTCTTGATATGCAAATTAACCACCATCTTGGTTGGGGTAATTTGCACACTCGCCCTGATTGGCTGGTGGGCGTGGCTTGGCTGGTGGGCGTGGCTCGGGCATAGCAAAGGTACGGTCAATTTGCATATTTGTCTATTATTAGGTAGGATATGCTTTTAATTTTGCATTTACTGCCTAAGGAGATGTATTGGTTATCTATACTTACCAGGTCCCAGTCTTGTGGTTTTCTTCTTCTTTTTTTAAAGCCAGGGTATCAGCAATGTTGTTTTGAATCTTCTTTTTTAAGGGCAATTTACATAATTTGTTTTGACTGCTAAGTAGAAAAGTTTGTTGTTGAATGTTAACTGGTTTGGTTATGCTACAGCTTAACCAAGTCTAGGGATTTCAAATAGACCAGCCATAAATTTGAAGGTTTCCATAACGTGATAATTCATTATGGTGTTATTTTTGAGAAAAGGAAAGGAGTTTCAGATTATATTCTCAATGGCTATTTGCACCATTAGGGGTGATTCATGTGGCTGTTGTACTGATCTGAAGCAAACATCTTTTCCACTTCTGGCACGGGTGGAGAAGGACTGATTTGTCAGGTAGGGAGAACAGGTATATGAGTGACTGAACCTAGTCTCCCAACTCTTGTTAACAGGGTTGAACTGAAATATGGAAGTATATCAAGCCTTGGGTGTGCTTGGAAAGATTTGTGAATGAATCCTTCCTCTTTCCTCCTGAGTTCCTACTTTTCCAGAATAAGCTGGAATTCTGGATTTTTGAGTTTTCCAATTAAAAAATTTTTTCGCCATATTCCCATCACTCTTCCCTTTGGCAACCATCAACTGGTTCTCTATATCTATGGGTATGGATGCAGTTTTAATTAAGCTTAAAGGTAGACTGACTATAGTTGAAGTTAAGTAAAACAATGCTTTAATTAAAATCTTTTGGTTACAGGTTAAGAATGTTTATTGGAAGCCTTTGGAGGGTAGGTTGGGGTGGGATGTAAATTTTAGGAAAAATGGACTTGTAGAGGACAATGGGCATCTTCAAGAGACATCTAGTAAGTACACTTTTGCTTTTTTGTTGTTGTTAATGCTCAGCTGAGGATATTTTTCCATTGATTTTTTTTTTTTTTTTTAAGAGAGAGTGGAAGGGAGGGAGAGACAGAGATAGAGAACATCGATGTGAGAGAGACACATCTATTGGTTGCCTCCCACATGGTCCCAATCTGGGGCTGGGGTTGGAGGCTTCAGCTGAGGTACGTGCCCTGGACTGGAATTGAACCCAACACCTTTCATTCCAAGAGGCTATCCTCTATCCACCGAGGCAAAACGGCTCGGGCCACTCTTGTTTTTTAAATGGTGGATTCCTTTTTTACATTTAGTAATCAGAAACCTGTAAGAGTTTTACTTTGTAAAGTTTATAGTTTCATTTTAACCTTTTGCACTCAGATGTCGAGTGTGACTCGACACGGTTAGCATTAGAATAAAGGAATCGAGAAAAAAGCAAGCGAGTGCAAAGGGTTAATATAAATATAAAAATTAAAAAGTAAGGCTAAATCCTTTTTGATTTTTTACATTATCTTAGGTACTTTTATGTTTGAGATGGCATTCACCTAGAAATAGCACATCTCTCTCTATATAAAAGCCTAAGCGACCATTACGACCTAACGTCCAGAACGACTGGCCGACCAGTTGCTATGACGTGCACTGACCACCAGGGGGCATATACTCAATGCAGGAGCTGCCCCCTGGTGGTCAGTGCACTCCCTCAGCCAACCTCCCTCAGTCCCTCCCCCTGGCTGGTCCCTCCGCGCACCCCCCCCCCCCCCCCCCCCCGGCTGGTCCCTTCCCCTGGCTAAGGCTCTGGGCACTGGAGACTCTGGGTCTGGGAAGCCTGTAGGAGGAGAGTGACCCTGATGCTGATCGTGACAGAGTAGCAGCTCAGAGGTGGCAGAAGGGGCAAGGCAGCAGTCTAACTGCAAAGACGTAAAGTAAGCACCACTGCCATCTTACCTCTGTCACTGTACCATGCGGCGCCCCCCATCAGCCACTTCTAGCTTGGTCCCGCACCTTTCCAGGCTCCCAACCGCTGATTGGCTAGCGCTCCTATAGTGGTGTGCCACCATAGGCCGAAGTCAGCTACCTATCATGCTTGGGGACAGAGCCCCAAGAAAATGTGAGGCTGAGGTAGGAGAGACAGCCTGTCTATCTGTCAGCAACTCTGCCCCCGGGAGAGTGAGGTGGTCCGAGCACGGGCAGCGAAGTAGAGCTGTATTTACATCTCAGAGCGTAGCTGGTGTTTAGGCCGTTTGGGGCGCTCTGTCTGTGGTCTTTCCTTGCCGCATGAATTTGTGCACTGGGCCTCTAGTCTGGTACATAAAACCCTTAGCAGATGCTCCTGGTTGAGTAAGGGAGTACTTGAGAGGAAGACAAGACCCATTCATATGTGGCTTTACACACAAACTTGTGAAGTGACTTAGTCTTCATGATTACCTTTGAGATTTTTCTTTTTCTTTTTGGATTTGTTATTAGCCCAAAGCAAAGGGTGTTTTCTCTTGTGAATTACTGAACCAAAGAAATAGGGCTGGTTGAAGTGATTCCTTGATATAATTGGAATTGATGATTTATCAAACAATATTTGTTTATATTCCATTTAAGATGAAGAAGATGACTTTATGTGTAAGAAGGCAGCTTCTAAGTCAAAAGAGAATGGAAGATCTACAAATAGTTATCTTGGAGCATCAAACATGAAAAAGAATGAGGAAAACACTAAGACCAAGAATAAGCCTTTATCGCCAATAAAACTTACCCACACATCAGTGCTTGATTATTTTGGAACTGCAAGTGTCCAAAGATCAGATAAGAAGATGGTGGCGAGCAAAAGAAAAGAGGTGAGTATTATGCAAGCAAGAATGTTCAGGAATGTTCATTCGCTGTTATTAATAAGAGGAGAAATTTGGATGTCATAATAGATCAACATATTTTACTGATGAAAATGATTTTCTGTGATTATGGACAAAATTTATTGCCATCATTTTAGAGGATGAGGGAGTTAGACTATTTAATTTTTTATATTTGAAAGTGGGAAAAGATTATTTAAATTGCACAAAAAAATTATAATTCTTAGAGTTTAAATACTTAGAATGCAAACTCATTTTACTATTCACCTCAAGTAGACAAAATTAGACAATAAGTTCCCAAATGAGGTTCTAAGTACATAAACTTATGTGCCTATGTTACACTTTTGACATTTTCTACTTTGGTTGATGTTGGATTTACATTTTTCTGGAAATACAGGAAACAGAAATACAGACAAACTATAGTGAAAGTAGTCCCCTGAGTGACCCCGATGTCAAAGCCTGCCAAATGGTGTGTGTTTGTTGATTTCGTTAGTTTGTTGATTACAACTCCATCAGACAGTGTAATCCTTCTCATTATTATGCCATACCATTGAGAAAACTACAAGTGTTTTTTTTGGGGGCTGGGGGGAGAGATTGGGGATTACTTTTCTTGAACATTTCAATAGAATTAAGTGAGAACCATCTCTGCAGAATATTTGCTCATTAGGAAAATGGATGTGGACACCGAGTAATCATGAACATGACTTTCTGGCTGGTGTGCATTGAGACTGACTACTTCATTACTGATACATTTAATTCTCCTGGTGTATTTAACCAGCTACAGTCAAGAAAAAACACCTTACTTTTAACTTAAGTTTTATGCTGATCTTGCTTGATTTTCTTTGAAATACAGCCTTCAAAAAATGCAAATGATTCCAGATTAAATGACGAAGCCATTGCCAAACAATTGCAACTTGATGAAGATGCAGAGGTATTGCCATTTTGTTTAAATATCATTAACAACTTGATGTTCTGACTTGTTAGTCTATCCAGACAAACAATCAAGATTATTCTAGGCTAATTTTGGATTAAGCCTCATTATAAGAGTTATGTGTAAAATAAGTTAAAATTTAGTATATAAACATCTAAATTTATATAAAATGATAAGAGCAGGGTATAATTATTTTAGAGATTTATTATTAAATATCTTTTTTAAAAATATTTTTTTATTGATTTCAGAGAGAAAGGGAGAGGGAGAGAGAGAAACATCAGTAATGAGAAAATAATTGATTGGCTGCCTCCTACACGCCCCCTACTGGGGACTGAGCCTGAAACCCAGGTATATGCCCTTGACTGGAATCGAACCCAGGACCCTTCAGTCTGCAGGTTGACGCTCTATCCACTGAACCAAACCAGCTAGAGCTTAAATTTCTTTGAATGGAAGCCTCCTTTAGTATAGTTAAAAATAATTTAATTTGGTCATACCTCTTTTCTTTTCACTGTGGGTGATCTCATCCACTCCTGTGGCTCTAATTGTATGGATATGGTGATGATCCCTAAATCTGTTTCTAATTTAGAGTGCTCTCTTGAGCTATAAACCATATATTCATTCAGTAAGCATTTGCTGAGCACTTATTGAGTGCATGGCACAGTTCCAGGTTTAAAATATTATGTCATGCTTTGAAGAGAACTAAAGGGATAGTTTTGGGTTTCTTTTTTAGAATGAGCACCGTTATTACGTGAGCTAAGATGGGAGGGAAGAGGATTTATTTGCCTTTCCGAGCCTTGATTTTCCTCAGCTAGAACTCCAGCTCCTTGCCCTCTAGCACATAGTCATCTGCTCCGCCACATTGGCCTGGTACTGAAGGATGGACGCAAAAAGCTTGCCCTTCAAAAGACTGCTAATTTTGGCATTCTTTTTCCTTTCATCATATTTCTTCTGAATTTTTTTTCTTTTATCATTTTTTGTTTAAAAACTTTTCCTCCTCAGGAATCAGCTTGGCTCCCTTCTTGTTGTCCAGGGGCAGTGCAGAGTGGGACTTGTACCAGTCAGTAGGGTGTGCTTGCTGTCAGTGAGCACGATGGAGTTCTGTACTAGGTTCTTGGTGCGGACCAGTTGTTGGATGCATTGTAGACAGCATCAGTAATCCTTTGTTTGCATGGACAACACTCGGGGCCCCAGGAGAAGTTGCCATGTCCAGCCTCAAGGCTTGGTACTTATTCTCTCCCCCCGCATGTGGACTCTGTGTAAGAGCGAGGGCCAGTCTTAGTGTTGGCAGCAGGGTGTCCCAGCTCATATACTTACTTCTTGTGGTAAAGTTTTCTTTTGCCTCAGATCTTGTGGTGCTTCTGCCAGTTGTCCTGAGAGATGCCCATAGCTTGGCGCCAGCTCGAAAGAGCATGAGTATTCTGTTTTAAGTAGAGGGGTCAGGACAGCACCTCTGAGGAAGCGATATTGGGGCACAAAATGAAGTGATAATGGCAAGCCATGGGGCTGGCTACCGAAGGCCGATTTCCTCTAAACAGAACAGCAAGTGCAAGCATCCTGAGGTAGGAGAGTTTGAGTTTGATGAGTTCGAGAAATGGCCAGCAGCAAATACTCTAAGTCACGACAGGCCTTTAGTACCTACCCAAAGAACTTGGGACGGTAAGGACTTTGGATTTTAGTCTCTGTGAGACGAGAAGCCATTGGAGTGTTGAATAGATGTGACATGAATTTACAGATCTTAAAAGAAAATTATTCTGGCTGCTGTGAGGCTAATAAACCATGGTGGGGCAGGAGCAAAAGCAGATCAGTTTGGACACTGTTGTGTGGAGTAGGTAGGTGAGAGATGATGTTAGCTTGTACCAGGGTGGTAATGGAAGAGATAGTGAGAAGTGGTTATAATCTTTGCTTTGAAGATATAAACTTCAAGTTGTTGCTGATTGATTGGATGTAAGGTATGAGGGGAAAAGAAGATTCAAAGATAGATTGTGTGTTTTTGGGCTTGAGCAACTGAATATTCATTAAGATGAACACACTGGTACAGAGAAATCAAGAATTCTGTTTTGGACATGTTAAGTTTGTACCTAATAGACTTCCAAATGCATATGCAGAGTGGGTGGTTGGATAGTGGAATCTGGAGGTCTAAACTGAAGATGTATATTTGGGAATCACTAGCATTTGAATGGTATTTAAACCTGTGTAACTGAATGAGAGCATGGGGAGAGAAAGTTAATAGAGAAGAAACCTCAGGATTGAGTGCTGTTAACATTTAGAGATCAGGTAGAGGAGGAGGATCCAGCAAAGGAGATTTAAGAAAGAGTGGCTAGCCCAGCTGGCTTGGCTCAGTGGCTGAGCCTCTACCTACTGAAGTCACAGTTCAATTCCCGGTTCAGGGCACATGCCTGGGTTGAGGACTTTGCCCCTGGTCTGGGGTGTGCAGGAGGCAGCCGATCAATGATTCCCTCTCATCATTGATGTTTCTATCTCTCTCTCCCTCTTTCTGTCTTTAAAATCAATAAAAATATTAAAAACAAAACAAACAAAAAGAGTGACTAGTGAAATAGGGAAATGAGGAGAGTTTGGTATTTCAGGGAAGCCAAGTAAGCATTTCCATCAGAGGTTCCAGACCTTGGTACCTACTGTTTGAACCCTCTTCCTGTTTATTAGCTTAATAGTCACTTTCTCATATTTCCTAAGCTGTATTAGAAACCCCTCCTCTATACCCAGTCGTGCCCCATTGTAGCTACTATTGATAATTGTTATAATTGCTACCTAAATGTCTTCCTATATGTGGGCTGTAAACTCTACCTACCAGGGCTGTTTATGGCCTCATTCACCTATTGTGCCATCACTGCTTATGTGCTTGGTGTGTTGTTGTGAGAGAATAGTATTCTGATCTTCTGGAATATATCTGATTTATCCAGATTTTATTAATTTGACAGTTCACAGGGCTTTCAAAATCTTTTCCCATCTTATTTGATTACACTGGATTACATAAACTACAAACCAGGTATCCATACAACTCAAGACAGTACACATGGCGTAGGTAGAATTGTGGAGTTAATTTTTAGGGACCTGACTTCTTATCTGTCCCAAATACTGGAGGCTTACCCCATCCTTTCCAAACCAGGTGTGGTACTCTATCACTATTCCCTATTTTCTCATTCCTATCACACTTTTTCAGAATCTTGTTTGGGTAATTTATTAGTTTGATGAAGAGTTTTTAGGGTGTTAGTGGCTGATGGTATCTTTCCTGATTATCCCTCTTAAGTTCATTTTTTCTCTGTCTTTCACCTTTTTGTTCCTTTAGTTAAGTGTGCGTCCAATAACTAAATCATTAAGTCAGTATGTAGACAGTATGTTAAACACCAACTGCTGTGCTAAACATTGTATTAAAATATAGGGCTTTTCATCACATATCTCAAAATATTGTCACATTTACATGTTTAGTGCATATTTAATCTAGGAAATGAACCCTCTTCAAAACAAATACATTATATGTTACTGATTAGCTCTGTTAGAGACGAAGTAAATAAAGGTATTAAAAAACAAAATATAGGGCTTTTGATCATATGATGCCATAATCACCAATAATGAATTTCGGATGAAAGTATTTAAATTTCTTCTGTCATCTAAATAATCTAGAATCCTCTGTGCTAGAAGTGTACTACATAGTGTGAAATTTTGGAAAAACGGTATGGGTTCAACCATAAATTTTTGCAGGGCCACTGGAGGCTTAGAGTTTGAAGGACCTTTTTATGGTGAAGATTTTCATATTCACTAGCAATTAGATGTGTAGTGTAGTTATGGTAAAGAAATATTAGACAACGGAATATATTGATGTGCATCTCTCTGGCTTATAGCTCTGCACAGTTGGATTTAGTTCATTTATTAACAAGCAAAGGTTTGGTTACTGTGTTCTCATCAGACTTATGCCATTTTCCAATTGGGTGGATTTTGATTTTTTTTCATATGTTTGAATAATATAGGGATGCCTTTGTTTGATGTTACATTAGGCCATTTTATCAGGGGGCATAAAACTTTTTAGTTTCTAATGAGAAATGTATTCCACCGCTACACATTTCTGGAACAGCTCCATTTTGCTGAAAGTGAGAATGTCTATGTACTAACATTAGCATGTTAGGAAAACTTCTGATGTGATGATTTAAATTTTCAAAAGTCAGAACAGATACATTTGGATTAGTAATTGATAGTTATGTTTGTGTATTCTTACTATGTTTTCAAAGAAATGTATAATTTTCTTGATTTCTTTTTATATTTATATTTTTAATTTAATTTATTTTTTGTTAATCCTCACCTGATGATATGACCAGGGCTGAGGATTGAGCCTGCATCCGAGGTACATGCCCTTGACCGGACTTGAACTCAGGACCCTTCAGTCCTTGGGTTGATGCTCTATTCACTGAGCCAAACCAGCTAGAGCTTGATTCCTTGATTCACTCTTTTTTGTGCCCTCCAAACTATTGATTTTTTTTTATAAGGATGACATTATTTTCAGAGATTTTTCTAGAGTTTAAATAAAAATAAGAGATCTATAAGTATTGCATTAGGACCATAAAGAAAAAATTGTAGATTTCAAACTTTACAAGTGAGAAATATGGCTTTAAAAATATATTCAATTTATCTGTCATGCCTGCAAAACTAGATGTATTTGTTCTGAAATCTAATATGGCTTAGTGAAACAAACCTGTGATACCGTTAATATTAAATGGAAAAATGTCATAGTTACTTTCTGGAAAATGTTTTCCAGTTTCTTCTGTGTATCATGAATCAAACATTTAAAAACTTTCATTTACAAAAAGAAAAAACAACAACTCTGTTGACACTTTTTTACAGCTGGAGAGACAACTGCATGAAGATGAAGAGTTTGCCAGAACATTAGCCATGTTGGATGAAGAACCTAAGAACAAAAAGGTGGCGTTTTTACTGGGCTGTTTGCACGCTGAGTGTACAACATAGATCAGTCTCCCTTTCACACCTGTGTAGTCTAAGCTCTGAAGATACAGCCAAGACTAACTTCTAGAAAGAAGCTAAATTGTTTTAATTTATAAGAATGTTTTTGGGGAAGCTCATTGAGGAACTTATTCTTCCCGGAGGAAATTTGATAGAGCCAAAGCCAACCAGAACCTTGCTTCACAAAACAATGAATTGCAATTTTTGCTTACTATCTGTCACAAAGGGGTTTTATATACTTGTTCAGAGAATAATGCTTATAAAGATTCCTATGGAACCTAACGTTTAATAATTGTAATATTTATTACCATTTTGGGAAGCACAATTTTGCCATTTTAAATAAACTTTAAGATCTGTATTAGGACAGTCTCAAAAGATGAGTATTTGGGGGAATTTTTAAAAGCATCAAGATTCTTTCTTAGTACTTGATCATAAAAAAATTAGACTTAATTTATTTTGAATCCCATTCTGTTAATATTGTCATTATCAATATCTTACTACTTAAAAAGATTTTTTGGCAGTCAGATGTATGACCTAGTGGGTCAGAGGACTTTGTCATTTGAAAAACTTTATTTAGTACATCTAAAGACATTCAAATTATAATTATAAAAAAAACCCCAAAAAACTGGGTCACACACCCTAATTTGTGATCTCTTTGTAAACGGAAGTTCTGAGGAAGCAGTGGAAAGAGAATGGATATTTTTTTCTCTTTTGAGCTTTAGATTGTTTATCATGTAGTCTTTTGGGTTTATATTGTAGTTTTTAACCACATAATGCTAACAATTTGAGAACTGAGACAAAAGAAACAGAAATAAGGCTTTCATTTCCAGGCTTACAAATTTGGAAGAATTGAGATAATTTTTTATAGAATATGTTTTTTATACCCTTTTCATCTGTTTTCTCATCTGTAAAATTAAAAGAAGTAAAGCATGCTTCATTTGCCCCAGAAATTTTGTGGATGAATGAATGAAAGTTTATTGTATTGTCCTGCTACTTTAGAAGATGGCCCTTAATCTTAAAATTAAAACTTAAATTAAAAACTGGTCAATTTTAACAACATATTTTGTGGTAATAGTTTTCTTATCATTTTTCACATTTGACACTTTAAAAATTTTCTTAGGCTTTAAAGGACCCAGAAGAGAGAGAAACGTTTTCATCTGTCCACGCCAATTTAAATAAAGCAGAAAAACATAAATGTCCTTATAAAGGTAATACTAGCAGAAAAAAACATAAGCTGGAATATTTGTCTTTATAGAAGAAAATTTATGGTAACCTTGTTTAAACATTTTATTTAGTAACTGTTAAGTAGACATTATTTCATAGGAATATTAGAGCGTGGTCTACTTAGATACTTGGGAAGCGGTGTTGGTATGAGTCAGTCAGAGTGCCTGTCTGCTCAATGATGGTTTTGAGAAGGTTCACAGCTCTTGGCTGCATGTTAATATCCAAGTATAGTGCAACCTGTGGACTTCAGTATGTGAACACAAAGAACTAGATGTTTCCAGCTCAGAGCTGACTGGTCGTTGTTAGGTCATCTGAAGCTCTCCTGCTGACTTCCCAAAGATTTTACTTTTTAGTGGTTCTGATATGTAACCATCTGCTAGTATAGATGGTCTTAATCCTATAAGTAAATCTGTTCATAAGGTAACTTTTAGTCTTGAAATCTCTCAGGATTTGTGGCTTTCAAGACCATATTACAGAATTTTTATGTGCCATATTTTAGTAAGTTTTCTCAAGGTAAATTTCAGACCACTGAAGATTATTTGTGGAATAAAATTCATGTTCTTAGATGTAGTTTATCATATTTCAGTTAATGAGTAATTTGTATTTAAAAACATTCCTTAATTTGAACTGGTTATACAAAGAAGTAATTTTTAATAAGTGTGCTGTATGAAGAACTAAAATCATAATGTAAACATTATGAAATCACCTATGACATTGTGCACTACTAAGATTACTCAGTAGAAAAATGAAAAAATAATCTTGTTATTGGGTATCGTTTTCAAAAAACAACAATCACAGTCTTTTCTGTTTTCCTAGTAAAAACAGAACAATTTTTGGATGAAAGAAAGAACTGCAGTCCTAAGAAGCAAATTAAATGTGAAAGTTCAAAAGAATCTCCGCAACATTCCAAGTCTTCAGTTCACAAAAGAGGAGAAACTTCTTCTCCTAAAGCTAGTTCCAAGCTGACGCTTTTGAAAAAAAAGGAAGAGAGTTCTTCTAAAGAAACAGAGCCTACATCCTTGAAAAGAAAAGAATATGCCATTGAATTGAAAGGAGAGGCAAAAAGTCCTAAGAAAATCAAAAGTTCTCCTGCTAAAAAAGAGGTAGAATTTTCAAAAGTGTATCATGTTGGGGCTATGTTGATCTGGATTTGATTATTTTCAAGTTTTCTAACTTTCTAAGTCATTATGGCACTTTTATTTATTTATTTATTTATTTATTTTTATTATGGCACTTTTAAGATACCAGCTTATTTAGATGCTGTTGCAGGTCATAGGTTACTTATATAGCTAAATTAGCCGATATTTGCTGAATGTTATTGTGTATCAGATATGGTGCTAAAACATATGTAATCTTCACAACAACCTTGTGAGATATTTATTTTTAATAATTCAACTTTTAAAAAAAATTGATTTTTAGAAGAAAGGGTGGGGGAGAGAGAGAGAGAGAGAGAGAAAGAGAGAGAGAGAGAGAGATACATCTATTGGTTGCCTCCTGTACGTGCCCTTACCTGGGATTGAACCTGTGACCTTCTGGTGCATGTGACAACGCTTAAGCCACTGAGCCACACTGGCCAGGGCTTTATTATTCAACATCTAAAGATGAGTAAACAGGATGACAGCATTTAAGTAATTTTTATAAGATTATCCAGCTGGTGGGTTATAGAGCCAGTTTGAACTTGGGACTTTGGAGGCCAAAAAATGCAGTATAACATGGTGGCTCTGACATGGAGACTGGAGCCAGTTTCAGATCATAGCGCTGCCACTGAGCAACTGTATGATCTTGGTCTGGCTACTTGCCCTTTGTCTGCTTGGATTCCTCATTTGTAAAATAGGGATAATAATGAATTAATATGTAAAACCATTTAGAACAATGCCTGGCACATAATAAGTGCTATATAAGCTTTTGCTATTATTAAAATAATTATTTGTATTTGTCCTGAATGTACTCCTTTTTTGCTCTTGTATAACAATGTTGAGATACTGAAATAATTTTCAAAGGAAAGAAAACAGTGAAATAATGCAAAATGGTTTTTAAAAGTTTTCTGTGTTTTCATCTCCAATTTGGAATGCCCTTTGATTCATAATGAGAAGCCACATTCCTTCAAGCCTTCTAGGCACTTAGAATTAAAAGTAGAATATTGCCTATTTTAACTGCTCGTTACCATTTTTTAGTGCAGCACAGTGAAACGGTGATGATTTCAAGATGCTTTTTTTGTTTGTGGTCAGTGCTCATAAATACGCTTAAGGGAACAATGAGCTTTTTGGTCTCAGATTTTTCTTCACTAAATGCTTATCTGGTGGGTGAATGTTTTTCTTCAGGCACTCTAAACATGTTCAATTTACAGAGGCTTGTTTGTTTTTATTAAAGGAGAAGAAATCTTCAAGTGATATTTTCCTCTTTACTGTATTTTTCAAAGTTGGAATAGAAGTGACTTAGAGAACTTAAGCAGTTTGAGAACATCTATTTAATAAATTCAGTCTAGCCTGGCCAGTGTTGCTCAGTGGTTGAGTGTTGACCTATGTACCAGGAGTTCACCAGTTCATTTCCCAATCAGGGCACATGCCCAGTAGTTGGCTTGATCCCTGGTTAGGGGGGTGTGTGTGTGTGTGTGTGCAGGAGGCAGCGGATCAATGTTGATGTTTCTCTCTCATCGATGTTTCTGTCTCTCTCTGGGCAGGTGTATTTTAATAAGCTTCTCATAGGTATGCACACCAACATTTGAGAACCACTGTTAAAATGTAGAGTTAGGGTCTAGGACCAATCTATAATGGCTTACTTATTTTATACCAAAGCAGCTTACTTATTTTATTGATTAAATTGCTTACTTGTATTGAAGTAATATTTTTGTCTACTCTCAGAGGTATTTGAGGTAGCTTACAAATTAAAAATAATGTAAAACGGAGTAGAAAAAACAACCGTGATCATTTTATAGTGGTTTTAAAATCAGAATTATCTAGGATGTTTTTCCTACAAATACACATGCTGACGCCATACTCCATATCTCTGAATTAGAAAGTTAGTGTGAGTCTGAGGGATATAGTTTGAAAAATTTCCCCATGATTTTCTGAGATAGACGTACTCAGTGTAAGGTCTCCTGAAATAGAATAGGAGAGATTAAACCTAGAAGGAAGAGTGGTGGCATATAGAATGTGTCTGCTTTTTGGAGTAAAGTTTGCCCCTGTTTGAGCCAGCTGTTTCTATGAAGCCATTAATTCTCAAAACTGTAGTGTTTATATCCTCAGGGGTATAGAGCCATTTAGGCTGTTTTAGGGGAATGCAAAACCATAGGATGTACATAGGACAGTGGTCGGCAAACTCATTAGTCAACAGAGCCAAATATCAACAGTACAATGATTGAAATTTCTTTTGAAAGCCAAATTTTTTAAACTTAAACTTCTTCTAACGCCACTTCTTCAAAATAGACTCGCCCAGGCCGTGGTATTTTGTGGAAGAGCCACACTCAAGGGGCCAAAGAGCCGCATGTGGCTCGCGAGCCGCAGTTTGCCGACCACGGACATAGGATGTCTTCTTGTGTAACCTGTTTACATGGATATATTGTGAAATAGAATTGTAAAGTTCACATGCATCTTTGAAATAAAATACACTCCTTTGATTTTTTTTTTTTTTTTTTGGCTCGGGGCAGGCTTATGCACCTAACCTTCCCTGAGATGTGTGCCTTTAGAGAGAGAAAAAAGGTTTAACAAAGGCTCGTGCAGAGATGTTTACAATCCAGGCATGTGTAAATTGGGGAGTACCTGTGTAGCTAAAAGTGTGAATTTTAGGACCAATGCTTATTTATTAATATGTATTTTTAATGTGACATAAATTTTGCATGACTTTGTTCAATTTCCTTTCTCTATCCTTAAAGTCTGTAAGTCCTGAAGATTCTGAAAAGAGACGCACTAATTATCAAGCTTATCGAAGTTACTTAAATCGAGAAGGTCCCAAAGCTCTGGGCTCCAAAGAAATACCAAAGGTGAGAACGCTGTGAAGGCATGGCGTCCTGTCAGGGCCTCTGGTCGGTGGGTCGGTGTATGTGTTCACTATGTTTTTACAGCAGCAGAGAATTGATAATTTAAATTAACAGAAAAGCCACAGTCACCATAGTTACTGATCAGAGCTATTTATTCCCATTATGAGTCACTGCTTGATACTTAGAAAAATTTCAGTGAGCTACAAGTAACCCCAGGGGCTGGGCTTTGAGGCATCCAGCAGTTACAAGACTGCCCTCATGGTACTCATGGTCTAACTCAGGAAAGAGACTGTAAGTAAATTATTATTTACCTACTAGAGGCCTGGTGCACAAAATTTGTGCACAGGTAGGGTCCCTAGGCCTGGCCAGTGATCAGGGCCGATCAGGACCTTCCTTCCCTGACTGTCAGCTGAGGCCTTCCTTCGTTCTGTGCTGCCCCCTGGTTGTCAGTGCACATCATAGCGAGTGGTCGAATTCCTAGTCAGTTGAACTCCCGAGGGGACAATTTGCATATTAGCCTTTTATTATATAGGATAGTTGTGATATATGTGCCAGTCTTGCCTCTTGTATAAAGTGTATGAAAGCCTCTGCTTGAGAGAACTTTAGGTAAAGTGGTGTCCTTAGGGGATGGGGGATAGTCAGGTTTCAGGGAAGATAAGCCCATGGGGGCAAAGTTGGAGAAGAGTTGAGGATATTGGTGGTTTGCTGGTCCTGCAGTGAGAGCTCTAGAGTGGAAGAGTTTGGTAGGGAGGCTAGAGGTGCTGGGGTTGGACAGGTAAAAAGATACCCAGAGTCACAATGAGTGATAGATAGTTCAGGAGATATAGAAGATTGGGGTGTGGGAGAGGGGCTTGCGTGTCGAATTTTATAAGGTTATTTTGAAATTATTGAAAGGTGTTTAAGTACTTGCAGTGTTCACAAGATAATTTTAATCGTAGAATCATAGGGCTTGAAGGGACCTTGAGATGTTGTTAGTTAAACCTTTTCTCTCCCAGTCGATTCAGATCTATTCTTTTCCCCCTGAAAAAGACTCTTTACCTGGATGGTGAAGGATTGAACTTGTATTGTGCTAGTCTTTGAATTTTGTTTAGCTTCTTTTCAAACCTGTTTTAAGACTGTGTTTAATTCTCTACTCAAAGAGAATGGTTTACATAATTTTTATTTTGCATGGTTATATCTTTTTATTGAGCCATTGTAAAAATAAAAAAAGTCTATAACTATACACAGTTCCAGTTAAGATTAAATGTCTCCTCCATCCACTTGCTTTGGCCAGTGTCTTTTATATTATCAAGTTATCTATAGGTTGTTAGATTTACTATCATAGGATAGACAGCCAGAGGGAAGTGCAGGAGCTCAAACTTGTTTAGCTTTCAGAATTGAAGCTTTTCTTTCTTAAATTGACAACAGCAGGAGTTTCTGTGGATGTTGCATCTAGTTGTTTACTTAAAGCTATACTAGTTCACTAGTAGCTTAAATATTAAACATAATGAAAATAGTATGACTGTCTAATTTTAATAAGCTCTGCTAACTGTATTGAATGTATTTTTTCATTGCTGGTTTTATAAGTTTGTTAAGTGTTAGCCTACATAAGAATTGCTCAGGATTTAATTTCAGTTTCTGCTTATTTGCTGTAAATTTCCAGGAAATTTTTCCATGCTGAGATTATTTATGATGTCAAATGAGAAAAATCAACTTCCTGCAGTTTTGATGCCAAATATTTCTTTGGAAAGCTACCATGTAATTTCCTCTCTGCTTGAACATTTTGGTTTTTAGGGAGCTGAAAATTGCTTGGAAGGCCTTATATTTGTAATCACAGGAGTGCTGGAGTCCATTGAAAGAGATGAAGCCAAGTCTCTAATTGAACGTTATGGAGGAAAAGTAACTGGGAACGTCAGCAAGAAAACAAACTACCTTGTCATGGGTCGTGATAGTGGGCAGTCCAAGAGTGACAAGGTGGGTGCTGCTGTGTTCTCAACACAGTGAGACAGTCTGCTTGCTTTGGCAGGCTCGTGATATGACCATTTGTAGTAATGCCCTTTACACAGAGTTAAGGAGAAAAAACGGAGAAGTAATTTTTTTCCTGTTATTTCTTCTCCATGGAAGTGTTGGCTTTGATCCCAGGATTTTTGTTTTCCAATTGAAGCCACAGTTCCTGTTTATTTGACTTTTTTAGTGTAGTAGTCCAATTTAAATCTTATTTGAAGATAGAAGCAAATGCAGTTTTCTTCCTTTTTTTTTTTTTTAGTCCTAAGTATTCTTATATAGGCCACTTAAATTTTTTATCGGAACTCTGGAAGTGTGATTGTCTTTCGCTCCCAAGTCACAGAATACTCTACCTATCTTTATTCAAACAAATTGCTTATTTCCTTATGTAACAAGAAGTCCAGAGGTAGGTAGCTGCTGGGATGGTTCAGCAGCTCAGTAATGTAGCCAGGCAATTTCCATTTTCCACCTCTTTCGTCCTTATTTTGTTAACCTTAAACATTATGCATGTTGCCCTGTGTTGCAAGATGGCTACAGCTCTAGGCATTCAAGTCCACATTCAAGTCAGAAAGAAGGGAGCGGTGGCAAGATGTCATTCTAGCTGTGATTGGCCTTACAAGAGTTTCCCCAGAAACTCTCTTGTAAAAGCCCACTTAAATCTCATTGGCCAGAGCTGTCACATGGTCATTCCGTACTATAAACAAGGTTGGAGGGCGAGCACTTTCCTGATGGCCTTAGACGATCTAGTTTATCCCTTGGAGATGGATACACTGGAGTTCTGTTAGTAGGGGAGACAGTGGGGGAAAGTGTCTACCAGACAAGCCAATCCTGGGAGAGGGGCGGGGAGCTGGACTTAGGCCTAGTGACTGCCTTTCTAGGGGAGAGCAGTGGTGCTGTGACACTTCAGGCACCAACTTAGTCTTAGGGATATTTCTGTCATTTTCCTCCTTTTTAATGGCACTTTTTTGTGAATATGGTTAAATAATTCCAGTATTATCTAATTTACAAATGTGGTTTTTCACCAATTAAGAGGCCCAAATCTCTCTCTCTTTTTTCTTTTTGGCAGAAAGTAATGGTTAGAATACAGGTTTTTAATGGTTTGCCTTTTTAATCACTAGGCAGCAGCTTTGGGGACAAAAATTATTGATGAGGATGGCCTATTGGATCTGATTCGAACTATGCCAGGCAAGAAGTCTAAATATGAAATAGCAGTTGAAGCCGAGGTTTGTATAAAACGAACTTGATTTAAGTTGATTTGTAGCAACGTTCCTGTTTCATAGATATTTCTTGGGTGGCTACAGGCCTGTTGGCTGAAAAAGTAACTTCCCCTTCTACTGCAAATGGTCCTACCTTAATTCCAGGTGGACTCTGCTTCAGGATATCTTCTTTGGTGCATTTCCTTAACTTTTTTGTTGTTGTTAATTCTCACCCAAAGACATTTTTCCATTGTTTTTTATAGAGAGAGTGGAAAGGAGGGGGAGAGATAGAGGGAAACATTGGTGTGAGAGAGACGCATTGATTGGTTGCTTTCCGCATATGTCCAGGGATCGAGCAACCAATGTATGTCCCCTTGACCAGAATCGAACCTGAGACCCTGCAGTCCTTAGGCTGACACTATCCACTGAGCCAAACGGGCTAGAGCTTCCTTATCTTTTTTAAAGGCATGTGAGGAGAGAGGGAGGACAGTGTATTGCACTTAACCATATCTACTTATTAAACTTTCCATATTTTCCATATTCTTGCAATGACTTTGTGCAGAGGTTATTGCTTAAGAGTTCTTTAAAGATATGATATAGTTATCAATATGATAAATTAAATTTTAATTAAAACTATTAGAACTTTTTCAGTTGTGATAGAAACCCAGCCCATATTAGCTTTAGCAAAAAGGGAAAAGTGTTGGCCTACATAACTCAACTTTGGGCAGGGTGGGTCTGGTGTAGGATTACTGGTGGAGACTGTAGTGCTCTCGGGGCCCTTTCAGTTCCTGTCTCTCTGCTTCTCCTGGTGTTAGCCTCGTTCGTTCCCATGCATACAGGCCTTTTCCAAGTGCGGGACACAGGGGTGCCGGTCTCCTTCCATCATCATTTATCTCCCCTATACCTCTTTACTTCCACCTCCTCACCTCTCCCTCCCCCTCAGGTTATCACTGTGCTGTTGTCTGTGTCTGTGAGGTTTTTCTTTAATTAATCCTTTCACCTTTTTCACTTAGCCTTGCCAAGTTTAATGTCCCCAGCTCTGTTACTCAAGTGCAAGGTGGTCTGCCATTTATTCCAGTTAGACAAATCTTGGGGAATGATTTGTATTGGCCCTTCACCCAGTGTTCCCTAATATCAACAACTTACATAACCATAGCACAGTTATCAAAACCAGGAAATTAACATTGATACCATGCCACTAACTAAACCACACATGTTATTCAAATTTCACATTTCCTCCTGTTGTCTTTTTTTCTGTTCCAGGAATTCCACACTGAGTTTAGTTGTTGTGTCTTAGTCTCCTCCAGTCTATGACAGTTCTTTCGTCATTCCTGGAGGAGCCATTCTACAAAAAAAATTGCATTTCTTTGATGTTTTCTTATGATTAGTTTGAGGTTAGGCATTTTTGGCAAGAACATTACAGAAGTGATATTGTGTCCTTCACAGTGCATGATACCACATCATGTGATATCTCTTATAATTGGTGATAATAATCTTTTTGTTGTTATTTTTTTTTTGGTGATAATAATCTTGATTACTTGGTTAAGTCAATGTCTGCTAGGTTTCTCCATTAGTAAAGTGACTGTTTCCCTTTTGTAACTGATAAATGTATTGGGAAGATAACTTTAAGACTATGCTAATATCTTGTTTCTCCTCAAACATTCACCCACTAATTTTAGTATCCACTCACTGGTAAAGAGGCACTAATTTTTTTCTTTTTTATTATTCACACCACAAAATTTATTATTTGGACATTATTCACACACCACACAATTCACCCTTTTAAAGTATATAAATGAGTGGCTCTTAGTATATTCACAGGGTTGTGCAACCATCACTACAGTCTAATTCCAGAACATTTTAATCACTCCCTGAAGAACCCTGTACCCATTCGCAGTTGATCCTCATATCCACCCCCTGGCCACCACCACTCTCCTTTCTGTGTCTATGGATTTGCCTATTCTGAACATTTCATTGAAAGGAATCATGCAGTATGTAGCCCTTTGTGTCTCGTTTCTTTCACTTAGCATAATATTTTCAAGGTTCACCTACGCTGAAGCATGTCCCATTACTTCACTCCTTTTCATTGGTGATTAATAGTCCATTGTGTGGCTATACGACATTTTGTTTATCCATTCATCAGTTGGTGGACATTTGGGTTATTTCCATTTTTTGGTATAATATAAAATAATATATGTGTATATAATATAGTAATGCTGCTGTGAACATTTTGTGTATAGGTTTTTGTGGAGGTATTAACTGTTTAAAAATTTTATTTTTCAATTACAGTTGACATTCTAATATAATATTAGTTTCAGGTGTATGGTATAATGGTTAGACATTTATATAACTTAGTGATCTCCCAATAAGTCTTGCACCCACCTGACACCAGATACAGTTATTTGGAGGCATTAGCTTTTTAAATTTTTATTATTTATTTATTAATCCTCACCTGAAGACATGCTTTCATTGTTTTCCAGAGAGAGAGAGGAAGGGGGCGGGGGAAGAAAAACATCAATTGTGAGAGAGAAACATCAATTGGTTGCCTCCTGTACGTGCCCCAACATGGGATTGAACCCTCAACCTAGGTATATGCCCTGACCGGGAATCGAACCTGAAACCTTTGGTGAACAGGACAATGTTCCAACCAACTGAGCCACCCGGCCAGGGCTTTTTCTTTTTTTATTGAATTTATTGAGGTGACATTGGTTAATAAAATAATACAGGTTCAGGTATAGTCTATAAGACATCATCTGTATATTGTATTGTGTGTTTACCATCCCAAGTCAAGTCTCCTTCCATCATCATTTATCTCCCCTATATCTCTTTACTTCCACCTCCTCACCTCTCCCTCCCCCTCAGGTTATCACTGTGCTGTTGTCTGTGTCTGTGAGGTTTTTCTTTAATTAATCCTTTCACCTTTTTCACTTAGCCTTGCAACCTTCCTCTCCTCTGACAGTTGTCAGTCTGTTCTCTATCCACTAGTCTGTTTCTATTTTGTTTGTTGGTTTATTTTGTTCATTAGATACCACATATGAGTGAAATCACATGGTGTTTGATTTTTCTGATTGGCGTATTTCACTTTGCATAATGCTTGGAAGCAATAACTTTTAACCAGTTAAAAAACTGAAACAAAAATATCTTAATCCTTTACCCTGTTTTTTTTTCAAACTAATATTGGATTATTTAAAAAAGTTCTCACTTTTAAAAATTGCATTTGGGTACTTTTCAGGGTGTTATTAATTTTTATCAAGTTTGGAAGGTAATGATTTCCATAAACAGCAGGGTCCACTGTGAAGACAAACCCAGCTTGTGTAGTTTATTTGGATATATCAGATTGTCCCCTGGAGTACATGGAGCAGGATAGAAATTCTTTATCTCACCAGGTTTCTTTTTCCCTCACTTTTCCAATTTTTAAGATGAATAAAGAAAAGTCCAAATTACAAAGAACACCCCAAAAAAACCACCAAGGAAAAAGAAAAATTAGTCCAAATAAGAAGGAATCAGAATCCAAAAAGAGCCAACGGACTCCCAAAAAGGACAGCTCTCTGACGTCAGTAAAAAAGGAAACAAGTGTGTTTCGGAGAGGCCTGGACTTCAAGGAGCAGGTGGCCGAGGAGACAAATGGTGACAGCTGGGCTAGGAATTTGGCTGATGACAGCAGTGAAAATAAGGTGGCAAATTTGCTTTGGGTGGATAAATATAAGCCAACCTCGCTCAAGACCATAATTGGACAGCAAGGTGACCAGAGCTGTGCCAACAAACTCCTACGCTGGCTCCAAAACTGGCACAAGAGTCCATCCGAAGATAGGAAACACGGTGATTTACAGCTTCATTCATTTCTGTGTGTCTGTCACCATGTCATTGCTCAGCTGCACATATGTGAGGGAGTATAATAGTTGGTTCATTCGTCTCTCAGCAAGCATTTATTGAGAGCCTGCTCTGAACCCAGGTGCTGCACTAGTCTCCAGAGGTGCTGTTGTGAACAAAGCACAGCCCTCAAGGAGCTCAGTCAGTGGGGAAGACAGACATATGAACCAGCAATTACAATGTAACGTGCTAAGTTTTGTTATAGGGGTAAGTATAGGGTGTTAAGGGGATGGAGGTGGGTAGTCAGGGATGGGGATGTGTGCTCTCATCCCTGGAGGAAGGGGTATCTAAGGTAAGACTTGAAAACCAAGTAGGAGTTGCTTAGGTGAAGGTGGGTGTTGGGTGGGAAAGGGTACATGTACCAAGATCTGAAGGTTATGTGAACAAGACTGCTAAGAGTGCCACGGAGATTGGGGGAAAGGTGCAAATAGAGGCACAGTTACAGATTAGGCAGCCTAAAAACCTTGCTTTTGGTAAGCCGGATAGTCCTAGCTTCTCTAGGTTCTGTGCTTGTTCACCACGTATTTGTCATGGAATATGAGCACCACAATATACATTTAATGCCTAAAATGTTATTGGAGTTGAGAGTTTCAGATCACAAACGTGGGTAGTGTTTTCTTGAGCTTCAACCGCAGCCCTGGAGGATATTGTGTAAGAAATAAGAAGGCAAAGTTTAGTGAGCATCCCAGTAAAGTCATCGTCAAAGTGGTGACTGAGTTATTAATGTGCGTGGTCACTAGACATTGGCCGAGGATGCCAATTTATTTTATTTGTATCAGATAATATAATTGTAATGATGAAGGTTAAATTTAAGTTGGCTCTCTTTCCAAAACCACATACAATCTACCCTAAAGGGGGAGATAAGTGCTTTGTGTGCCTAGAGAAGATTAAGGCTTTTCCCAAGCCTGCAGGAGATTCAGGTCTCTCCTAGTCATTGTGTAAGGATGTATGAGCACCCTGTATGTGTCAGGCACCCGTGCCATAGGGGAGGAAGAATTCTTTAGAGCTGTGCAACATAGTTGAAGGCACAGCATCTTCGGTTCATTTTTTCTTTTTGTGATTACATAAACCGATTGTGCTTGTTAACATTTATTGAGGCATGCCAGGCTCTGCTTGGGCACATTCATCCCCTTAGCATCCCAACCAGGCACATTACTGTTGTTACCCTCATTTTATAAAGGAGGCAACAGGCCAGAGGGATACTTCCCAAGTTCTCCCAGCTGGTGAGTGGTGGAGTTAAGGGTAGTTGGAGTTAGGATTGGAGCCCGGTAGTCTGCTCCATGACCTGTGCTTTTTAGCAAAGGGAATCATAAAAGTATTGTTTCAAATCAGAGTTTTCAAGTTAATGAGTTTAATTTTTTTATTTTGGGTGGAGGTGATTTAGGGAATAGAACTTTTTCTAAGTGCTGTGGAAACTATATTTTGTAGAAAATATTCTGCAAATTTAGAATTAAACTGGAGGACTGCTCTCTATGCTAAGTTCATGCACAATTAGTCTTGAATTTCTATTGGCTAATATAGCTAACACTCTGGAACTTCTTTCTTCCTAACAGCAAAGTTTGGTAAATTTGCCGGCAAAGATGATGGCTCTAGTTTTAAAGCGGCATTGCTCTCAGGCCCTCCAGGTGTTGGCAAAACAACCACGGCCTCTCTGGTTTGTCAGGTGGGTGTTCTCTTGTAGTTCAGTTGGAGAGTAACGTAGGAGTGGGCATGTGTAGGGGATATGTGTGCTTGTGTGTGAGTATGTGTGTGGTGTGGATATATTTTAACCTGTTGTGTATATACTTTACTGAAATTAAACCTTTAGAATTTGCTTTGGTTTTGGGGATATTAGTTATTTTCATATTTTTTAAGTATTTGTCATTATAATTATAGGTGCTATTTACTGTAATATTTTATAGATAATATAAATAGTCTTTATACACAAGTATCTTATAAACCCTCCTAAGAATTTTGTGTACTCTTACCATTTTCATGTGACAAATGGAAATAGGCTTATGACAGAGGAGGGTGATGGCCCAGTGTGAACCCAGGTATATAGGACCCGGCCTTTGCTTTGTGTCTCTCTGGCTGCTATATCTAGACAATGTGGTAGAGCAAACCACAGCTTATGTGTACCAGAAGGCTATGAAATGATACATGAAATGGTATCAGAATGATAGAATGAAGGACTTTAAACTTACTTTAAATTTATTGCTGGATTTCTCCGCCCTCTCCCATAAGCTGGTGGTTTCTTTTGATCTTTGTTGTGGGGACTAGAGCATATATTTTTAACAGGTATAATAACTATGTATTTTCTACTCTAAACATTAAAAACCAAAGAAATATATTTTTCCCCTAGTCTCTCCAATAGCAAACATGACTCTTTTTCTCCTTTTATTATTGTCACTACCTTTTTTGGGAATTAAGTTAAGGCATTTTTTAAGGCTTTATGATCAAGATAATGATCAGTTTTGGGAAATGAACCATAATAACTTGATTTTTCTTCAGAGGACAGTTATAATAGGGATAATTTGACAAAGAATGATTTAACTTTATTATTTATCTTGAAGTCAAGAATTAATTTTTGGCATCTTATGATTAATTGTATATCTAATATTGAAATCTTGGGATGGTTATATTTAGTTCTTTTCAGGACTTTAAGAAGCAAACAGTAAAATTGCTTATTCGAATATATTCTTCCAGATTAGTAAAATGTGTGTTTATGTGAGTGTGGTATGTATGAATATGATGTTTTAAACTCATTGCGAGGTGTATTATAGTTAACCTCATTGTCTGTTATTATCACACTTTACTTTTTTTACCCCTCGTTCCTTATGTGATTTTTTTCTTCCCTCTTTCTTATTAACTCTTATTTTTTCAGGGCGGGGGAAATGTTAATTTGCCTTGTGATAGTAATGGTTTCCGATGTTTTGATTAGGAATTGGGATATAGCTACGTGGAGCTGAATGCAAGTGATACTCGGAGTAAGAACAGTTTAAAGGACATTGTTGCTGAGTCACTGAATAATACCAGCATCAAAGGCTTTTATTCAAGTATGTGGCTTTTTGAACCGTTTCCTTTGGTTAAGCAAGAAAAACAAGTTCATTTCAATGTGTAGTAACCACTACTATGTACTTGGCACCCTGCTCAATCCTGGGGCTAATGAGAGAATAAGAAAAGCCTCTGATGTACCTCTAATAGGACAATAGTTACCTTTTATTTTAGGTCTTAGAAATTTCTGAGAATGTGATAAAAATGCATACATGTACATGTTTATGTATTTTGCATATGATTTTAGCGGATTCACAGGTGAATCCTGTGAAGAGGACAAGAAAATAAATTGAGTGAGGTGATAGAGGCCTTTAGATGAAGAAGTGATTCTATTTGAGGCTTTGGGGGGAAACTACCAGTAAAAGGGGGACATTTGTTTGCAGGGCCTTGAAGAATGAGAAAGAGACTCATTTGTGGGTGCAAGGGGTTATTTCAGACAAGAGAAGAAGGGGAGGGGGAGACAGGGTGAAAGTACCGCTGTGTTCTAGTGTGGCCAGAGCTTATGGGGACAGTGAGATGCCCAACTACGGACTGCTCAGTGCCTGTTTAGAACCTGTGGAATATTGCAGGTCACCGGGTTTCTTGGTACTTTCAATGGTAAAAAGTCATTGTTAAAAAGAACTTGCTTGGGAAATGCCACTCTTACACATTGCTGGAGGTAGTGTAAATTGGTATTGCTCAGCAGAGCAATCTGGCAGTGTTTCTCAAAATTAAATTACACATGCCCTTTAACCCAGAAACCCTAATTTTTGGGCTCACTGTTAATATTTGTATATAAGCAAAATGACATACACATGGATATTCATTAGTGTGATTAATAACAGCAAAAGATTGAAAGCAACTTCATATTTTATTAATAGATAAGTAAATTATGATAGATGTGTAAAATGGAACATTATTAAACAGCCTTGAAAAGTGTGGTGTTCTATATCTACAGGTAAGGAACAGATCAAAAAAATATATAAGGTGACCAAAACAAGGTGTATATTTTTCTGCATACATTTTAACGTGTACAGCATATCTCTGAAAGGATATAAAGAGTCTGTTCATGCTGTTTGCCCTGGAGAGGGAAATTGGGTGCCCTTGGTGGCCAGGGTGGGAGGGAGGATCTCTGCTCACTGATTCTCTGGTACTGTGTGAATTTTGTACCATGTGTTGTTATCAGTTTCAAATGTGTGATATAGTTGCTTATAAAGCAGCAGTGTTTGAACAACTGTTCCTTTGTTTCTGACCCTTCCCTCTGCTTCTCATCGCGGGCCAGGCGGAGCAGCCTCTTCAGTAAGCATGAAACACGCCCTCATCATGGATGAAGTAGACGGCATGGCGGGCAATGAGGACAGGGGAGGAATTCAGGTAATGAAAGCATTGTATTTTTGCAGCTTTCCCCTTGGTATTTATTTATTTATTTATTTAAAATATATTTTTGATTTCAGAGAGGAAGGGAGAGGGGGACAGAGATAGAAACATCAGTGATGAGAGAGAATCATTGATCGGCTGCCTGTTGTAGGCCCCACACTGGGGATCTAGCCCACAACCCGGGCATGTGCCCTGACCGGAAATTGAACCTTGACCTCCTGGTTCATAGGTCGACACTCAACCACTGAGCCATGCTGGCTGGGATTTACTCTTGGATTTTAGTGTGTGTTTTTTCCACAAAAAATATAAAGAACTAATTATTATTATGTGGTATCTATGGCAATTAAAGCATGTTGCTGAGGTGGTTTTTAAAACTGAAAATGCATACATTGTGTGGCATTTTGTTTTGTTTTTTTAATAATTATGTTTGTGTTGCAAATTTGCCTTTTAGGAACTAATTGGCCTGATAAAACATACAAAAATTCCCATTATTTGTATGTGCAATGATAGAAATCATCCTAAGATTCGCTCTTTGGTTCATTATTGTTTTGATCTTCGTTTTCAAAGACCTCGGGTTGAACAGATTAAGGTATGATGTTTGGAATTTTTTCCCCATCACACTATCCTATTTATTTAAAGGTCAACTTCAAAAGTACCTGATAAATATTTTTAAAATATCTGATTATATAAGTTTAAAAAAATCATTGAAGATTCTCCTTTGTCAATTTTAGGGTGCTATGATGTCGATTGCATTTAAAGAGGGTTTGAAGATTCCCCCTCCAGCTATGAATGAAATAATTTTAGGATCCAATCAAGATATCAGACAGGTAAATTAAATATATATTATATGAGAATTGAGAATTCTTTTGAATTAATGCCTTAAGCTGTTTGAGGAGGGGGAGTGGAATATATTTTTATTGATTTCAGAGAGGAAGGGAGAGGGGAGAGATAGAAACATTAATGAAGAATCATTGATTGGCTGCCTCCTGCACGCCCCTTACTGGGGATCGGGCCTGCAACCCGGGCATGTGCCCTGACCAGGAATCGAACCTCCTAGTTCATAGGTCAATGCTCAACCACTGAGACACACTGGCTGGGCAGGAGTGGCAGTTTTGTCCCACCATGACAGTGTCTTATTTGCAATTCTCATAGGTTTTACACAACCTGAGCATGTGGTGTGCACGAAGCAAGGCACTAACCTACGACCAGGCCAAGGCTGACTCTCAGAGAGCCAAAAAGGACATCAAACTGGTAAAGTGAATTTCCATTTCTTACTTAATTCTGGTTGGGCTGTAGTTCCTTGACACGCCTATAGAACCTATGGATATTTATAAGAGATACAGACAGCTATTAAAAGTGTTTCTAATTCAAGTGAAATGCTTTTCAAGGACTATCAATGTATATTGTAAATTTTGAAAAGGGGAAGTTTTAAATTATAATTATGCATCCATAATTATAAAGTGGCTTTTTCACAGTCTTTGATGTATGGATTTCATTCGTGTTTTTAATGGGTTTAGAACTGTTTTTAATGGTTTAATAACCTTCCTGAAATTAGAGGTCTTATCACTGATCTCTGTGTTCTATTTCACCTAGTCACTACTTAGAATTTATTAGAGCAATGATTAAGCAGTATTTTCCCCCTTCCTTTTAAAAATATTAATAAAAAATTTTACAGCAATTTTAGGCTCACAGCCACATTGAACAGAAAGTACAGAGATTTTCCATAAACCTCCTGTCGCCAAATACATACAACCTCCTCCACTGTCAGCATCCCCCATCAGAGTGATACTTTTGTTTAACTGATGAACCTGCATTGACACATCATTATTACCCATAGTCCATACTTCACATTTAGTGTTGTACATTTTGTGGGTTTTGAAAAATGTTTAATAACGTGTATCTGCCATGGTAGCATACTAAAAATCCTCTCTTCTGCATATTCATCCTCCCTTCCCCCCTGGAAATCACCAATCTTTTTACTATCTCCATAGTATCACCTTTTTGGAATATTATGTAGTTGGAATCATACTGTGTAGCCTTTTCATATTGGCTTCTTTCACTCGGTAGTATGCATTTAAGGTTCCTCCATGTCTTTTCATGGCTTGATAGCTCATTTCTTTTTAGTGCTAAATAATATTCCATTGTCTGGATGTACCACACAGTTTGTTTATTCGTTTTGTAATAAACCACCAAACTGTCTTTCAAAGTGAAGCCATGCATGAGAGTTCCTGCTGCTCTACATCTTTGCCACCATTTTATCTTGTCAGCATTTGGATGTTGGCCCTTTCTTTTTAGGGCCCATTTGATGTTGCCCGGAAGGTGTTTGCAGCTGGAGAGGAGACTGCTCATATGTCGCTTGTGGACAAATCCGATCTCTTTTTTCATGATTATTCAATAGCGCCCCTCTTTGTCCAGGAGAACTACGTACACGTGAAGCCTGTAGCTGCGGGGTGAGTGTTCAGAGCTAGTGAGGGTTAGAATTGGTACCTCCCTAACCCTGCGAAGGCCAGATAGCCGAGAGGGAGGGGAGTGGAGTGTACACAGTGGTGTAATCCAGACTGGTTTCTATCCTGCAGCGGGGACATAAAAAAGCACTTGATGCTTTTAAGCAGAGCAGCAGATAGCATATGTGATGGTGACCTAGTGGACCGGCAGATCCGGAGTAAGCAAAACTGGAGTCTTCTGCCCACACAGGTAAGCATGGTGCTCTCCTTAAAGCGCACTCAGGCTCTGCTTTAGTTAGAACAAAATGGCTGTCAGCTCCCGCAGTTATTTGAAATACCAGGAAAACATTATGGCTCATGGCAAAAATACCATCTGGTAGAGACCAAAACTCTGTGGTCACTATTGTCTATTTCTTAATCTGGCCTTATTTTTCAGTGAGTCAGAATGGTTTTATGTAAAAGGACATATGGAAATTAGGAACATTAGATTTTGGTCGTAACTAAGATGTGCCAAAAGTTTCATTTGCTCGCCCTGGCTGGTTTGGCTCAGTGGATGGAGCATCGGCCTGTGGACTGAAGGGTCCCGGGTTTGATTCCAGTCAAGGGCACATGCCCGGGTTGTGGGCTTGATTCCTAGTAGGAGGCGTGCAGGAGGCAGCCAATCAAAGATTCTCTCGCATATTGATGTTTCTGTCTCTCCCTCTCTTTCCCTCTTCCTTCCTCTCTGAAATCAATAAAAATATTTTTAAAAAACGTTTCATTTGCTCTGTTTTATCTTAAGAACATTTCTTTTTTTTGCCATTCTTGACTCTCGCAGATGGTGATTAGTGGCTTTTCCTTGAACTGCAGCCAGGGGAGATCAGTAGCCACTTTCTAATACGTGGATTTTCATCTTCTTCTTGCTAAAGAGGCAGCTGTATATTGGTACTTTACTTCAGTTGATATCTTTTACTCAAAATAGAATTTGGTCAACATTCATAATGAAGAGTACTTGTTCTTGTTTGAGTTTTGCATATTTATACAGTATTATTATTTATACAGTAATAAACAAGGGACTTCCGGCGGTCTACTCTTCTCTGAAACCTACCACACATTGTTTGAAAACAAAAAAACAAGGACTCATTCTGGATATAAAGAATTCTTTCTCTTATGTTTTAAAAGTGTTCTTTTTTTTTACACCTAATACTTGTGCTTTTGAGAATTTATCTTAAAGAAATAATTTTAAACACAGAAAAAGCTTAATGTACAAAAATATTCCCAAAAGCATTAGTTCCGAAAGCAAAAAATCGGACAGACTCTCCATGTCCAGCAACAGGAGAATGATGAATTATGGTAAAATCTCTTGACTAGAATATTATGCCACCTTTGAAATTATTTGTAAAGATGAACTAATATGAAAAAATTAGTTAATTATTAGAATAAAGCAGGATATAAAATGTATGTATAATTCCAGCTTTAACAAGTGAAACCCTGGATATAGAAGATATTCAAGGACACCCTGTTCACTTTTCTCAGTTTGCTTGATTCCATAATGGTTAGGTTTTCCATGCTTTGGTCCACCTGTGCTGTCAATAGCTTATGTTAAAGACAAGCATGCGCCTCTCTGACATTGGCATCCACAAGGGAACTGGTGTCATGAGATCAGTTGGTTGAGGAGGCTGAGTTGGCAAGATGAACTCTCTTAGGGCCATATGTTTTTGGGACCAAGGCGTTTACCATAATCAGTTGTTTTCTCTGGGATAAGTTTTCCACACTCACAGATCCGAGAGGGAAAGGGCCTGACCGGCCTGGAATTAGGTATGTGGGACATTGATGCTTCATTTCCAAAGACTGCTTGGAAGCTAAGGAAGCAACTTTGTACTGAATTTAAATTGTGGCCTGCACTTGATTTTTCCCCCAGGCCATTTATGCCAGTGTTCTTCCTGGAGAGTTAATGAGGGGGTACATGACTCAGTTTCCCACCTTCCCGAGCTGGTTGGGTAAGCACTCGTCTACAGGCAGACACGATCGTCTTGTGCAGGATCTAACATTGCACATGAGTCTCAGGTAAGTGGTAAAACTCCATTTCTGGTATTTTATCAGTGTAATGTATTTAGCCTTTATCTAGTAAAGATAGCATTAGTCAAGAGGTTTATGTTTTAGTTTTGATTTTATTGCTAACTAGATAAATGCTCCTGAGTAAGGGGTGTGTGTGTGTGTGTGTGAGAGAGAGAGAGAGAGAGAGAGAGAGAGAGAGAGAGAGAGAGCGCTTGCGCTTGAGTTTTATTATCCTTAATCATTGAAACACTTACTTTATCACTAAAAGGATACTTTGGAAGAATAAAGCCAGGTGGTAGAAATGTTATAACTTTAAGATACATTTTAAAACTATATTCCTCTGAGATAGTGCTATGATTATAATGTCTATTACTAGTAGTCATATACAATATCTCTGCTTCAGAATAATTTAATTGGGAAAAGGGAACCATATAAATAAATGAACTAGTTCTTACCTATCCCAGTAGTAAAGTGACCTAGTCATTTATGATGGGGATACAGGTTAGCTTTAACAGGAAGTCAATACTCAGATGATTGAGAACCAGTGTGTTTGGAGAAGTTTAAGGATGTTAGAAATTCTTACTTGGTACAATTTAGTTAATGTTTAAAAACTTAGAAGATGTGCATGCATACACATATTAAGTGAACTTTAGGGATTTATTTGTAACCATGAAAAACTACTTGAGCAATCTTATTCATCTTTCTGGTCTGGGGAGAGGACATTAATATTTGGTTCACCCTTGGCTTTTGGTTAAAGCTGAACTGAGTTCTTCTACTTCCTGCTCCATTCCCTCTTCCTAGCCTGTGGCATGAGCCTTTTATTGTGTTAGTTTTCTGTTGATCTGTGACATATGACCAAAATTTAATGGCTTAAAACACAAATTCATTCCCATCTTGAGATGGGAAGACTATCCTGGATTATCTGGGTGAGCCCAGTGTAATTGCAAAGGCCTTTATTTTTTAAAAAAGGGGGGGCGGGGGAGGAGGTAGCAGTGCCAGAGAGAGATTGAAGATGCTGCACTGCCGCTTTGAAGATGGGAAAAGGGACCGTGAGCCAAGGGATGCAGGCAGCCTGTGGAGCTGGAAAAGGCTGCTTTCTGCTTTCCCCCGCTGCCCTCACTGGTCCAGTTGTGGCCTCTCAGCTTTCTTCCTGCTGCCTGTCCACTGCTTGTTAATATCAGGACCCCTGTGCCCTAGGGTGTCCCCTTTGGTGGCCTGCCTGTGCTCATGTGGATTGTGAGCACTGGACTTGCAGTGTTTCATGGCTGTCCTTTTGGATGTCTGTCCCCTTCTCCCGTTCGAGGAACATTTGTGTGGGTAGGAACTGAGGCTCACTCACCTAGCACATAGAATTGCTGAGCAAGTGTTTCTTGAGGAATCATATACAGGCCACTGTCATCATCAAGCACATCTGTGCTGAGCCTCTCAATTTGTAAAGTAAGTTAAAATGTTCCTACTTAACTTTTGAACCCTGATTAAGTCACTGAACTTTTATAGCCCAGGTTTCTCTTTATCTTTAAAAATGGAAAAGTGTGACTTTATTACTCTTAATCTTTTTTGGGTCATAGATGCCTTTGAGAAGCCGAAGCTTTGGTCTTTATTCCCCCCCAAATGCACTAACGTACAAATATAATTTCAGGGGAAGTAATAGATTTTTGAGGATAGGACCCTTGATTTAGACGATGTCTTTAGACTTTACTAGATTTAATATTATGTGATCCTACTAGAAGGTAACAATGATGTAACAAATTACAAGACTAATTTTGGAAAAGGTTTCATGATTGTCTTGGGCACTGAGGCTTACGGCTCATACTTATCTTCAAGTATGGTCCATAATGATTCCATAATGGTTAGTTGCTCATACTTATCTTCAAGTACTAGTATGCTGTATTATAGGAGACAGACTCAGAGGAAATGGGTGAATTAAAAAGGGGAGCACTGTTTGAATTCTTTGCCTAGTTAATAAAACAATTGTGAGGCCAGGTTCTAGATTTCTGATAGGGGAACTCTGTGGGGTCTTGTGATTCAGACATTCAGTTGCCTGAAGGCAGGAGCAGGACCCATAGGTAATTTTTATTATTTAAAAAAATATTTTTATTGATTTCAGAGAGGAAGGGAGAGGAAGAGATAGAAACATCAATGATGAGAGAGAATCATTGATTGGCTGCCTCCTGCACACCCCCCACTGGGGATCGAGCCTGCAACCCGGGCATGTGCCCTTGGCTAGAATCGAACCTGGGACCCTTAAGTCCACAGGCTGATGCTCTATCCACTGAACCAAACCAGCTAGGGACATAGGTAATTTTTAAAAGGATTTTTCATTTCTGATTTTAGTGTGGGTCCTGGAGCCAACAGCTTTTGAGGTCTCTTGTTTGAAGTACACATAGATATATACACTGAGTGGCCAGATTATTATGATCTCTGAACACATAATCTGGCCATTCAGTGTGTGTGTGTGTGTGTGTGTGTGTGTGTGTGTGTGTGTATATATGTGTGTGTGTGTGTGTGTGTGTGTGTGTGTATTTATTAGAGGCCTGGTGCATGAATTTGTGCATGGGTGGGGTCTGGCCAGCCTGGTCAGGGGGAGGGGACATGGGCGGTTGGCCGGCCTGCCTGCTGGTTGAACTCCTGGTCGAGGGGACAATTTGCATATTAGCCTTTTATTATATAGGATATACACTGAGTGGCCAGATTATTATGCGTTCAGAGATCATCATAATCTGGCCACTCAGTGTAGTTGCCTGGTTTGAAGATGGCAGCAGCTGGGTTGGAAGATTTAGGTTGGCGACATTGGAAATACTGTTTTGTTCAGCTATTTTCTGTCTTTAAGTGACAGTGTTTAAATAGAAAAACAGCCTTTTCGTGATACCATTCTAGTTCTCAGCCAGTTAGAGACTGCTTCCCTGTCTTTCCCTGGCCAGAATGCAGGACCATTCTTGGCAGTTTATTAGATTTGGTGAAAACCCTGCTCTAGAACTAAAAATTTCAGAGTAACAATGTTAGGAAATGTGGGGGAAGCTTTAATATATAATTTTGTATGTTACAATCCAGAGAGCAAAAGGTTTTTCAGACCCTTCTTAGGAAGTGGTAGTGGCACTTTAGGTAGGAAATCTCACTGACTTTTAGGGACGCTTTTAACATTTGGAACTGAGTAACCGGTGGCTGTAAGAAGTATGAGCACATAGAAACACTGTTGTTGCCTGGGCCTTAAAAAGTAGGATGGAAGCAGAACCTCCATTTGTGGTTTGCATTCCCTGATGCAGGTAAGTAAAAAATTCCCTTGGAGCGTGTTGGTGCCTATACATGACCCTGCTGGGGTAGCACTAGGCTTTCCCTACACCAACTGTGAAATGGTAGGCATTCCATTGTGCATTATTAAAAGTGGGTTGAACTCCCATCTCATTAGCTGTTGGTATGCACACTGTGACTTGAATTGGTGGTAGTTCGCTATTGACTACAGGTGTGTCTCTTTTGTTTTGGTTTAAGAACTTACTCCAGCAAAAGGACTATAAATATGGATTATCTGTCACATATACGGGATGCACTTGTACAGCCCTTGACCTCACAAGGGGTAGAAGGAGTACAGGATGTTGTTGCCCTTATGGATGCCTATTATTTGATGAAAGAAGACTTTGAGAATATCATGGAGATTAGCAGCTGGGGAGGCAAGCCTAGTCCCTTCTCCAAGCTGGATCCCAAGGTAAATTGTGTCACCCAGTGGCCCCCCATCACTGTACACAGGTTCGTATTGGGAGTACCTCAGAGGTGTTTTCCATGCTTTAAAAGGTTTAGCTTTTTCAGTGCTTTTTGCTTCTATGGCCTATGCTTTCCAAATATAGTGTTTGAGTACAATATTAAGAAAAGACTTCTGGATTTAATTTTACAATTTGTATGTTTATCTTTGCTTTATGCTGAGTGGAAAAGCAAGATGTGAAAGTTGAGGAACAAATATAAATATATTCCTTATAAGTAAGGGTGGGCAGATGAGCCAGGTGAAGGAACGGAGGAAAAGAAAGAAGTGCTAACTGGCTGAGGATTGTTACGCTTAGTCTGCCTATTCTGTGGATTCAGTATTCCAGTTGGATAATCTGTTGTGTAGTAATGTACCCCTACTTTACATAATGAGCATGAAAAAACTAAAGTGACATAACTGAATATGTACTAATACCTGACTTTGTGCCTGTTTATTTGGTGATGTTTTAGAAGACGTTCTCTGTGGCTTGCCTTCTCTAGAATTCCGACCTGGTTCAATGGTTGTGGGTAATTTCTCACAGTTAGAATTCATGGACTAATTCTGCAGTGATTAGAAGCTCGATGTTAAGGCTTTTCAAGTTATTTAGTATATTGAACTAGCCACTATTAGTAAAAGTATTTTGTGGTAATTAAAGGCCAGCTTTAACTTGTACCTTATTGTGAGCCTTTTTTGGCTTATTGATTACTAACTTTATCACTTGTAGAACTGCAGAGAGCACTGAATAGGTAAAAATGATTACTTAAAAGTGATTTTTTGGGTCTACCTTAAAGGTCCCAAATACTGATTATCTTTTTGAGTCATGGGCTCTATTAAGAATATGAAAAATATGGACCTCCATAAAAAAATGTACATATATATATACACACACATATATGTGTATAAATATTTTGCAAATAATTTTAAGGGGCTCCCAGCGTCTTTCAGAGTCTTTAGGCATACAGAGTTCAGAAGGATTATCTGGCACTTAGATTTTAAAATCCCTCCATTTCTTTTCTTTAGGTGAAGGCAGCCTTTACGAGAGCTTACAACAAGGAAGCCCACCTGACCCCGTACTCGCTGCAGACAGTGAAGGCCCCCAGGCACAGCACCGGCCCCGCGCTGGAGCCTGAGCACAGTGAGGACTTCCAGGAGGACGACTCTCAGTCTGATGAGAAAGAGCAAGACGCTGTGGAAACGGATGCTATGATCAAGGTAGTAGTTTAAGCTACAGAGAGGAGAAGCTCTGATACTCCCGCAAACAGTTTCTCTTTTCTGTGTAATTTACCTTCAGAAATTATTCAGGGCCTGTTTAGCAAGTAGCAGAGTAAGCTCTGAAAATACTTCTAAGTCTTTTTGTTCATCACAGTTGAAGGTGGAAAAGGAGTAGATTTCATTTTAAAATCCTCACCCGAGGATATGTTTATTGATATTTTTGGGGGGTTGGGGGGAAGAGAGACATACATCAATGTGAGAGAAACATTGATTGGTTGCCTCCTGTATGTGCTCCGACAGGGGATTGAACCCGAAACCTAGGTATGTGCCTTGGCCAGGAATCAAACCCACAACCTTTTTGCTGTACGGGATGACACTTCAACCAACTGAGCCACCCACTCAGGGCTAGATATCACTTTTATAAACGGCTTCTAATAATAGTGCAAGAGCCAAATAGTGGAAAAATAGACCATCATATGGGTGGTCATATTCTCTGTTAGAAAAAGTAAGATTTTTACTCTTTTGATCATTGGTTGTGCTTTACCCACACACATTTTCACAGCACAACCAAGAAAAGCATTTTCAATGAAACCATTTCTCCCTTCTGTTATTTCTGTTTTCTATAGACACTGAACTGCCTATGGAAGTTTTTCAGAGCAAACATCCTTGTCTTTTGCTGGAATAGGTTAAAATCATTTATGGTATCAGCCCACTGTTGCTGGCAAAGGAATGTAGTCTGTATCCTCCTGTATCGTTCTTGCCCTCACTGGGCTTGTATATGCCGGGGTCGGAATAGTGGCCTTCACCAGTGTAGCTCCTCTTCCTGTCTAGTCTTGTGTAGACATAAGAGGTTGTCTCCTCCCTTCTCCTCAAACTGGACATGTTTAGACTCTCGAATCTGAAACTGAAAAAAAAGTAACTTTTTACCCTGTTTGTAAATTATGTCTTGCTTATTTTGTCTTTCCTAAATATATCTATGTTCTAAATCCAAGAAACTGCATACATGAGGAACATATGTTGGTTGTAGATTTTAAGTAGCTTTTTAGTTTTATGGCTGTCTTTTAAAGGCTACAACTAGTATATTGAAATTAAGCTAATTGGGGGTAGCAGTAAAAGATATAGATATTTGCAACCGTTCTTCTTTACTAATTAAGTTGCAGGTAAAGATTTTTATAGAGATGATCTTACTTCATTTACTCATAAACACAGATATTAACTATTTTCTGCATCTTTCCCTCCCAACAGAAAAAGACAAAATCTTCAAAGCCTTCAAAATCAGAAAAAGATAAGGAGTCCAGAAAAGGAAAAGGAAAAGGGTCAAAGAAATGAAACTGTTTTTCACTACTGACAAGTCACTTTTTACTCTCCCTGTTGACCAGTCTAGCTGGTCTAGAGGATGCCTTATTTTTTCCAAAGGAACCATAATAGGGCGACGGAGTGGTCCCATTATCAGTAAATGGTGGTACAGCCAGCAGGATGTAACCGGTAGGCTGATGTACACCTCTCATAGAGGTTGATAGGACTGTGTGGGTCCTCCACTGTCCCCTGTCCATCTAATTCGATTGTGCTTCAAAATGACTGTGTATAATCAGAATTAGAAACTACATGTGGGCTTTGGAATTAGATTTTATTTAACAATAATATGCCTGAGAACAGTGGTACTAAGGCAGCTTTTGTAAGCTTAACAATTTATTCTAATGGCCTTTACAGGTCCAATCCTGAATTTTTTTTAAAGATAGTTAATATTATGTGGTGAAATTTTGTAAATAAATCATAATACAAAACAGTCACCACCTAGAACTGGGTATTCTTTTTGTACATTGTCAAGTATCTTGCAAAATGTAAATTAGGAATAAAAATGTCCCATATGATACATGTACAAATTCTTAAGCCTATCATCTTGTATAGTAAAATAGTATGTTGGTATATGATTTTCCTTACTAATTTGCAAGTGATTGGATAAAAGAAGTTAATTTTACTACTAACCCGTTGTGTGAAACATAACTTGGCAATTGAAGAGTTAGCACTCTGATTTCCAACTTCATTACGGCTGTGAATGCTGTGAATAGGATTTTGTGGCGAGGCCTTTTTGTCATTACTAGAGGGTGTGGCTGCAAAATGTTGGCTAGTCCTTTCTGTCCTTCTTGAGTCTCAACCCATCAGGTTTAAACCCGGGGGCTTACCTGGGTTAGCCTCTCAGGCTTACTCTGGCTTGGGACAAAGTGAACACTGGCTTTTGTTTACTTTGTCCCTGGGAGATGGTTCTGTTCTGTGACGGAGCCCACAAATCCTACTGGAACTTTCTGTTGTAACTGTCCTTGGTGAGTGGCCCTGAGGCTGTGGAACTAGCCTGGAGTTTAGTTGTCTGGCTGTTTTTAATCTTGTCAGTAATTGCTAAGAGGAATGTGAGGAAAGGAATGTAAAATCAGGATCAGGGTACTGATTCCTGTCTCTAAGGAATGGAGTCTTGTTTGGATGGTGAGACATACATTTAAAGTGTATTTACCATGTGAAAAATGTCTTCCGTGTAGATTAAGTTCATTATGGGAACAAAACACTGCCTATTGAACCGCGCCCCTCTCTGTTCAAGCCTGGCTTGAAACCTCTACTTCAGTGAAGATCCCCTTGATTGACGACTGCCTCACCTAACCAGGGGGTGAGCATGAGTTTCTTACGCATGTTCTTCTATTTCTGCTGCTTTTGGATATGCAGGTCACGTCTGCCTAAGTGCTCTGTGCTCACCAGCAAAGGGACTAATACCCTTGCAGTCAGAACAATGGACAGTGTCCTTTACTTGCTCATGATTTTAATTATAAATGCTCTACACATGATTGGCATAATTTTTGTATTAAGATGAATAACTTTGCTTTTAGAATTAGAGATTATAAATGTGCTTTTAAAAATATGAGAATGATAAGATGGGTCTGTTTGACTCCTGGCTGAAGCCCTCACGACTCTGAGGTGTGTGGCTGAGGTCAATGCAAGGTAGGAACTGGGTTCCACAGCAGTTTGGATGTGAATCTAAGGGGTCTGTATCCTTATTGGAGCCACTAGATGCCACCCATTATCTTTGCAGCATAAAACTGCGTACTTGCTTTTTTTGGAGATGCATTGGATGGATGTTGGCCATTTTGTTCTCTATAACAAACTACTATATCCTCCCTCTTTTTAAATCTGGCAGTTCATGAATAAAGAGTGTTTTCCTAAGTAAGTTCTGGTACAATTTGCACATGAATGAGTGTCTAAGGCCTGAAACTCCCAGAATATAATGCACTTAACCTCACAGATCCAAGTGCCAGCGGCTCTTATTCCTGTACCCTTACAATATCCCCAGAGTGGGTGGGTTTGTTGGTTTCTCCCTTAAGAAGGCCAAGGCCTTTGGGAGGGAAGAAGAGGTCATAAAGCTGGAGGCATCATGCATGCGGATACCTGGATTGTCCCCTAGGCTTGCAGGCACCTCTAGTGCTCATATTGCTGGTAGCCATTCTGCAAAGACATATCATCTGATACGTTCAAGTTAGGCTACACTACTCATTTCTGTGGTTACATTGGCCTTGGATGGCAAGGGAGCATGTAGGAAGAGTGTGGTGTGTGATATGGGGAAGGAACGCTCTAAGCACCTTGGGGAAGATTCTGAATAATTTTGTTTTCAGGGGAAATCAAATGATTTAATTTTTGTGACAAGAATTCCATAGTACACAGTAGAACAACTCAGGACTATATATATAATGACTATAAACTTCTAGTGTCATTCTCTCAAATATTTGATTTTATTGGTTTTGGGTGTTTTTATTTAAGGGCTAAATAGTCTTGATTTGTGTAAACTTCTTGTTTCAACGTTTAACAGTGTTAATATCTGTGCTGCACAGTGTACTTCAAGCTGCCTTCTTTTGTCTCCAAATCCAGAGAAACATTACAAATATCTAGTTAACAATTTTATTTTAAAGGACATACTTCAAAAAAGCTGAATATTTACAATTATGTCATAGGTTTACTATTAACAGTGCAAGACTTTGAAGAGGAAATATACAAAGTGTAATAACAGCAGTGTTATATGTTACTGTTTTGTCACTCTGTAGAAGTTGAAAGGGGCAACCTGGAAAGGTCACCTTGGTTTTTGTCTTCTGTACCCAGGAAGGTCCATCGGGGTACAAACACAGCCTCCTATGGAAAAATGCTGTCTTCCCAGGAACATATCTAGAAAGCACAACAAACATGGCCCATGTGCCTTTAGAAGGGTTTCAGTAACACTGGCATTTAGTGATAAGCCAAGCACACTAAAGTTTTTTTGCTTGTTTATGGAATGTGGAGCAGGATCTCTACATTCCCACTTTAGAAATCTTCAGTCTGTCATCAGCATTGTGTTTCATTTGTGGTCTTGCAACTGACTAAAAAGGTGTGAGAACCCTCATGCACTGTTGGTGGGAATGCAGACTGGTGCAGTCACTGTGGAGAACAGTATGGAGTTTCCTCAAAAAAGTAAAAATGGAACTCCCATTTGACCCAGTGATCCCACTTCTAGGAATATAACCCAAGAAATCAGAAACACCAATCAGAAAGGATATATGCACCCCTATGTTCACAGCAGCACAATTTACAATAGCTAAGATCTGGAAAGAGCCTAAGTGCCCATCAACAGATGAGTGGATTAAAAAACTGGTACATCTACACAATGGAATACTACGCTGCGGTAAAAAAGAAGGAATTCTTACCATTTGCAACAGCATGGATGGAACTGGAGAGCATTATTGCTAAGTGAAATAAGCCGGTTGGAGAAAGATAAATATCACATGATCTCATTTGTGGAATATAATGAACTTAAAATGATTAAAATAGATCCACAGACAAGCATGGAACAGACTGTTGAGCTTTGCGGGTGGGGGGATAAGAGATCAACCAAAGGACTTGTATGCGTGCATATAAGCATAACCAAAGGACACAGACAGTAGGGGGGCAGTCAGGGAGAGGTCAATGGCGAAAAAAGGAGGCATATATAATACTTTCAACAATAAAGAATTTAAATTAAAAAAAAGATTAAAATATAGGGAGATCTCCCTCCCCCCCCCCCAAAAAAAAAACACACAACAAAAACAAAAACACCCAAAACAAAAATGTGGACAAGCTGTTGAACCTCTGTTACAAAGTGAGGATGATAATGGCCCATCTTACTGAGAAGAATGCGGAAAAACTTTTCTGAAATGAAATGGTTGTTAAGGATTCCTTGTCTAAAAGGAGTCAGTGAACAATAGCTTCAACCAGTACTCATCCTATACAAAAAAAGCCTAATATGCTAAGTGTCCAACTGTTCGTTTGATTGTTCGCTATGAGGCGCACTCACCACCAGGGGGCAGATGCTCCAACCTATAGGTTAGCTTGCTACTGGGGTTTGACTGATTGAGACTGGACGAGACGGGCCAGACGGGCCCTGGAGCCCTCCTGTGGTCCCTCCTCAGCCTCGATCGTGCACCAGTGGGTCCTTTGGCCGGGCCTACGCCCTCTCGCAATCTGGGACCCTTCGGGGGATGTTGGAGAGCCGGTTTTGGCCTGATCCCCGCAGGCCAGGCCAAGGGGCTGCACCAGTGCACAAATCCATGCACCGGGCCTCTAGTTGTATAATATTTATAGTGACTTTTGCAAAAGGTCATGCATAATCATGCACTGAGCCTGTCTGAGTAGCAGTGATACCACAGTCTAAGACTCTGTGGAGGATTATTAAAAACACAATGTTCTACTTTGGGAAGTGGCAGAGTTGCAAATGAATCCTTCCACAGGAAATGCTATATTTTATCTTCAGTTTATAATGAACTAGAGCAACCACTGTTCGATTCCTGATAAGGGCACATGCCTGGACTCGATTCCTGGTGGGGGGCTTGCAGAAGGCAGCTGATCAATGATTCATCATTGATGTTTCCATCTCCCTCTCCCTCTTTGAAATCAATTAAAAATAACTCTACCAACAAACAGGTTGGATGAAGATTGAACCTCAGGTGAGATTACAGCTCTAACCAACAGTAGCCTTGTGAGGCCCTGAGCAGAAGACCAGCTAAACCATGCTTCCACTCCTGACCCACAGATGACCACGTAGGCGGCTTCTGAACTACTTTCTCCTACAGGCACAGCAAATCTAGTGACATACTGAATAGTTCCCTCTGAGTGAAATCCAGGATCTAGCCAAGTGACACACAGCAAGTGAATGAGAAAAACCCACACTGAAAAGAGAGACAGAGACAGAATCTTCTATAAACCCCACAACTTCCAGCTTCTTCCTGAGGAATGAAGGGTTTGGACTCCACAGCTGTCACCCTGCATTTTAAGACTTCCAATTAAGAGACCCCCAAAACATCTCGCTTTGAAAGCCTATGGGCCTTGAATCCACGAGACCTACAACTAAGGAATAGTTCTAAAGGGGATTGCATGAACCCATGTGGCCAGCACAGGCGGCAGACTGAAATGCATCCAATCTTTCTGTGAAAGAGGCCTATTTGCTTATCTTGAGAGCTACAGCCCACGAGCAGGCTTGTAGTGTAACATATCTAGGGGCAAGTACAGTACTCCCCAGAGACTTGCAGGCGTCATCTTTGTACTCTCCCTCTGCCCTGACTACGGCCGCTGGTGTCTCCCAGAAAGGACCTTGGGTACAAATTTGGTGCTCTGGTGTTTGCTGCTGCTTTCCACGGGACACCCTTTAATTGTAGAGCTTGCTTTCACAGGTCCCCCGGCCTGTTCCAGGGAGTGTTCTTAACCTGCCACCGAGGCTCAACACAGGCAGCTGACAGAAATGCTTCACCTTTCCAGAAGGATGCCCATTTGCTTTTCTTAATAGCCGTGGACTTTCATTCAGCCTGAACGTTGTTGCTGACTGAGATCCTCCCATTTGGAACACAGATCTTGGCATTCCCTCAACCACAGGGGCCACAAGAACAAAGAAGGCTACTTAGACAATCACAAAGGTTTGAGAGACAACCAAGAGCTAGGGCAGGTTGAATAAGGTTCATTCCTCACACAAAAGCACTCCATGACTGGGAGAGGTGGCTTTTTTATAATGCATAGGAATATGTTAAATGAAAGAACAAGATAAAACCTCAGAAAAGTTGCTTAACAAAATGGAGATAAGTGATTTACCTGATAAAAAGTCCAAATTAATGGCCATATAGATGCTCATCAAAGTCAGGAGAACAATGCATGAACCAAATGAGAATTTCAACAAGGAGACAGAAAATATAAGAAAGTACCACACAAATCAGAGCTAGAGATGTAATAACTGACCTGAAAAGTACAGTAGAGAGGCTCAGACTAGATGCAGAAGAAAGGACCAGCAAACTAAGGGCAGCAGAATGCATCCAATCAGAGCAGCAAAAGAAACAAAAAAAAAAGATAACACTAAGCAGACCAATATTTGCATTACAGAAGGACCCAAAAGGAACAAGAGAGAAAGAGGCATAGAACTTCTTGAAAGAAATAATGGCTAAAAGCTTCCCTAAGGGGGGGGGGGGGGGGGGGGGAGGAAACAGAGACATCCAGATCCGGGAAGAGTTCCAGTAAGAGGATCTGAAAGAGGCCCACACCAAGACATGTTACAGTTAAACTGCCAAAAGTTAAAGGAGAGGATCTTGAAAGCAAAAGAAAACTTGTTAGATAAAAGGAATTCCACATAAGACTTCGCAGATTTTTCAGCAGAAACTTTGCAGGCTGGAAAGTGACATGATCTATTCAAAGTGCTGAAAGGGAGAAAAATCTGCCAACAAAGAATTCTCTACCTGGAAATGCTGTCCTTCAGAATCGAAGGGGAAAAGAGTTTTCCAGACAAGGAAAAGCTAAAGGAGTTCACCACCATTAGACCAACCTTACAAGAAATGTTAAGAGGACTTCTTTAAGTAGAAATGACAGGGAGCTAATTAATAACAGGAAACCATCAGAGTAAATTTAATTGGTAAAGGTAAATACATAATTTCAGAATAACCTAATGTAAATGGTGGTGAGTTAATCACATAAATCTATGAAGGTTGAAAGACAAAAGTAGTAAAAATACTTAACTACAATGATGTATTAAAAGATAGACCACAAGATGAAAAGATGCAAATTATAAAAGAGAAAACTCATGGACAACAGTGTGGTGATTGCAGGGTGGGGGGAATGGTAGAGGTGGAAGAGGGTATAGGATGGATAAACGGTGATGGAAAATACAGTAAACCGATGATTTAACGGTCAAAATTTCTGGTTTGTATGTCATATGTTAATTTTGAAATGCTTTTAACTAAGAGTTGCATATAATTAAATTAACAGGTTAATTTTTTTGTTATTCGCTTTTATTTTTAACAAATTTTAGTGAATAGGCCATATGTTGGAAAAAACACTAGTAATTTTGCCTACATAAATAAATATTACATATCTGCTACTATAGTCTACATTTAAATCCAAGAGTCACTACTCGTAATGTTCAGCGAATGATTAGCGCATGATCACACCGCATTGTGCGCAGTAATTGGTTCTGTTGTCCCATGGTGACTTTCTACGGCACTTTTAATGTGAGCCTGCTGACGTTCAACATGCGCTATTGCGTTCACATTGAGAAAAAAACCGTGTGCATTTATTTACTCACAGTGACTGGTGTAGACCTACTTAGTATAAATTTAAAGTTATAGTAATACATGTAGGAAACTTTTCTGTGAAATTAAGCTTTTCATACATACTTAATTTTTATTACACAGATGTGTCCACATAAGTGAAAATAGGTGAACTAATTTGACAATTTTTAACACATTCGGAAAACTTTATTATATAATAGACTTTTGGCTGTAATGGACACCCCCTTGCCCAAATTAGTCCATTATATCGAGGTTTTACTGTAAAGAAAAAAAAATAGAATGTGTGTGGGTGGAGAGAGTAAAAATGTAGAGCTTTAGAATGCATTTGAACTTAAGTTCTTATTAACTTTAAATAGACTTATATGATGTTTCATGTAAGCCTCATGGTATCCACAAAGCAAAAACCTATAGTAGAAAACACAAAAGATAAAGAGAAAGAATTCTAAGGCTACCACTACAAAAAAATCAGATTACAGAGGGAGTGCAAGAGAAGAAAGGCGCAAAGCATTGACAAAACAGCCAGAAAACAATTAGGAAAATAGCAGTAAGTCCACACCTAATGATAATTACTTTAAATGGACTAAATTTTCTGATCAAAAGACAGTGGCTGGCTGTACAATTGGAAAATTCACAAATACGACTCAACAGCATGCAACTGAACAAACCAATGGGTCAAAAGAAGAAATCAAAGCCAAACGATAAATAAAAATATACCTTTAGATAAATGAAAAAGGAGCTACAACATATCAGAACTTACGATATATAGCAAAAGCAGTTCTAAAGGGAAGATCCGTGCCAAATGCCTACAGTTAGAAACAAAACCTCAAATGACCCAACTTCACATCTCAAGGAACTAGAGAAAGAAGAAAAAGCTGTGTTGAAAGGCAGTGGAAGGAAATAATGGTCAGAGCAGAAATAATGAGACTAAAAAGATCAATGAAATCAAGAGCTGCTTTTTTCAAAACAAAGTACCTTTAGCCAGACTCCCCAAGAAAAAGCACTCGGTCAGAAGTGAAAGAGATACAACTGATGCCACAGAAATGCAAGAGCGATCATAAGAGACTACTATGAACAATTACATGCCGACAAATTAGAAGAAATTAATTCCTAGAAACAACCTACCAAGACTGAAGCATGAAAAAATAGAAAATCTGACTAGACCACTTACTACTAAAGAGATTGAATCGGTAATTGAAAACCTGACAAACTCTTAGTGATACGTTATGGCCCAGTTGGAATCCATGATGCGGCTTGCCCCAACAGCCTTTGTTATTGTGGAGTCTACAGCCTGCATGTCAGCATTAAGAAAACGAATCAGGTTTTGTTGTTGTGCTCAAATCTGACAAATGACGTGGGTCACAAAGAGGAGCCAATGCGAATACCAACTGTACAGCTGTGGACGCTGCCCGGGAAGGTGGGGTGTCTGGCACTGACCTGCACGTTCCGCTCACGGCTCCACCTCCGTTTGCAGGTACTGGGTGCAGTCCGAGATCATCTTCAGCTGAGCAAAGTTCAGTCTTTCTGAACACATGGGACATGTGCTTTCAGTGTTTAACATGCTGTTTGGAGATGAAAAGGCAGAATAGATTAAATATATTTCTTTTCCTTTGGGTTATTCTGTGAAAAACGACTATTCTTGTCCACACCTCTTAAAAGTATATGTTCATTATACAATTTAAGAATTAGAGAAATTAAAGAAGAATTAGGAATATTCAGTGTCATGCCAGATCCCCTTTAAGGATAATGTTTTCAAAGGTCAGAGAAGTTCTTCTAAGAAGACAGTTTGAATCTTTAGAGATCTTTAGGAACACGAACAAATAAGGAGGTTTCAGAACAAGAGCAGCTGAATGACAGGCCTATTTCTGGATAAACCCCGAGAGCTAGTGAAACGATGCACACTTACATCTTAAATTCTGAGTACAGAGCAGGGAAGTCGCAATGTGGACACACAGTCCAGTCATCCCTCAGCATATGCCGACCCTAAAACAGTGCATTTAGGAGTAAAATTCATCTTTAGTTTTAAAACTCCCACCGTTACTCAATTATAATAATTGGATTGCAGTTAAAAGCTAGCACTCTAAATTAGGAAATTATTGATAGTTCACACAGGTGGAAACTGACTAGAAAGAGATGGCATCAAAAGGACTAAAGCCAGGTTTTATTTGTCAGACTTGTGTATAGAAGTCTTCAGTTTTGAGAAACATCTAAATTGCAAGGTAAACCGAATCGCAGCAGGTTCCATAGCCAAGAAGCGGCAGAGAAGGATGTAAGCGCAGGACCATCTGATCCCCTCACGTGTGCTGCACTGCCTCACGGTGCCTTCTGGATATTCACGTCAACAATTACATGCTTTGTTGCTTTTTAAAATTATTATATGCTTTGAATAGAACTTTCAGCTTTGTTGACCATAAAATTACATGCTAAAAATTGCAGGAAATTTGAAGGATTGAAATTTCAGAAGTGAAAAACATGTTGATACATCACATATTCAAATGGGTTATAAATAGATATGCAAAGAAAGGGAAATCATTATGAAGAAGCTTACTGTTGCAATGCAATATGGGATGTTGTTTTTACAACCAGGACAGAGGAGTTCACATTCCGGGAGAAGAAATTTACAGAAGGGACACGGGGTTGTGACCTCTTCTGCCTCAGATGTATCTGGTCTCCTGTGAGGAAGAACCACATGTCATTTAAAAACACTTCCTTTTCCATGTAATGTGGAGAGCAGAGAAAAGGCATACTTGGAAAACTAGGAACGTGAAACATACCTCCTTCTTCATAGACCCTGAGGCCCACGCTCTAGCACAGGGAGGAGGAAGAGGAATTGGGAGTGGTCAGATGGCAGCATTACGTGGGCCATTTTGGGGAGTGGGGTTCAGGGCACATGAAGTGGCAGAGAACATGGGTGGGTTTGCTGTCCCCTTCCTTTGTCACTGGAGTGGTGAGCTGGCCATCTCCCTCTGTCCAGCAAACTCGGACAGGGGCATGGCCCTGCTGTGCCGTCCAACACGGCCGCCTAGCCGTGAGCCACATGATGCGTTGAGCTCTTGAAATGTGGGTGGTGTGGCGAACCAAGTTCTAGATTTAACTTAAATTTAGTGACTGTGGCTGCCAGGAACCGTACTGGGCCACACAGCCATAGAGCACTCTTGCATGGGGAGAAGAGCATCTCCCCGAAGCTAGCGCCTAGGACTGCACGGGGCTGGGCTGCGGGGATAAATGTGCTCGGGCATGTGCCCCACCTCGCTCCATGCTGGCAGGCAGGTTGGGGTGGTCTGATCTGGTGTGAAGCTCCTTCGGGCTTATCGCCTTTTAAAGAGGGAGTGTTCATGTAGCCCTGTCCAGCTTAGTCTCTGCCGTGAGGGTCAGTCCCAGCCCAGCTAACAAAGTGCACCTGCTCCCAGCTGCCATTCGTTACAGTGCAGCTGCGGGGTCAGCATTCAGGTCACTTGGGTGCCTGGTCACAGTGGATCGGACAGATACCCCAAATGTCATCCTACGTTGAACAAGTGTAGTATGGAGTCACTGTGATTGCAATTCATCTTTCCTTCTGTAAACACTAGCTTTCTGCGTTGGAAAACAGGCCACTTAAGCTTTGTGAAGATGTGCCTTACGTGCCCTGGGGCCTGCACAGGGTTTGGAAATCACTCTCTTCTGGCCATAGGATGTGTCATTATCAAGTTTCTTGCACTGAGAAATATTTACTGTTTGTCCCTCTGAGGCCTCCAGAACAGCCGTTCTTCCTTGCCAGCCCGACGTTGTGTTTACTCAGCAGTATGCTTTGCAGCTAGAGGTAGAGTACTGGCCAGTGAGATGTAAATGGTTCCTGGGGGTGGGTCCTTTCTAAAAGGCAAAGACCTTTCCATCTTTAATTTCCCTCTTCTTCCTGCCTTGAATGGGGCTGTGATGTCGAGTGGTGGCAGACAGCCATGTGGAGGGAACTCTATGCTCCGATAGCAAAGCTGGACGACAGGGATCAGAACCCAGCGGCACCAGCCCTGGGTTCCAACGGCTTGTATGTGGGTCCAATCCCGACGTGTTCAGCCACGTGGGGTTTTCTGCTGCTGGTAGCTGAGTGCAATCCTAACTGTCCCGCCTCCCCCCCCGCCCCCCCGCCCCGCCCCCATGCAGTTCCTGCTGCCACCAGCAGCTGCATCCTGAAAGGTACACCTGTGAAGCATGACTGGACAGTGGGCATCGCTGCCACTGTGTACCTGACCATGGCCTCAATCTTCTTCTTGTATTTGGCATCGATTCTGTTGCGGTGCTCGGGCCTCATCAGTATGGCTGCGAATCGGAAAGCCGAGTTCTTCAGGCCTGCTCTGTGACACTCGATGACAGTGGACGTCAGGATCGGCACCACGTCTGCAATATGAACGGGGGAGAGACAGCAGTGTCCCTGCGGGAGGAAGGCAGGGCCACGCCGCTCTGAATCTGCCTTTCCTGGCAAAGGACTGAGATCTGCTGAATGAGGAGCAGTCAGGCTAACTGCTCATCGAATGTCTCCCCCCCGATGGTGCTGTTTTGCCTTGTAAGCCAGGGCCTGCGCTCCCTGGAGGTCACGTGGAGCCTTACACACCTCGGACACACTTTTGCATTTGACAGGACTGCTGATGAATGTAAGAGAGATCAATCCTTTTATGTACCAACCTCTGCATGTACCTGTTTCTTCAGGACAGATACCCAGACGTTGAATTACTGGCTCAAAGAATACCACCCCTTTAAAAAATACTCTTAGCACAAACTGCTTTCCAGAAAGGCCACGCCAGTCTCCATCCACCAGCAGTTACAAGTGCCTGTCCTTCTGCACCTTGGCCAACACGGTGTACAATTTCCATGTAACAAAAGGAACACATTTAGAGAACAGGTGTTGGTGAATTATGGCTGTGGGCCACATCTGCCTGTGAGCTCAGAATGGCTTTTACATTTTTAAGTGGTTAAAAAAAATCAAAATAGTATTTTGTGAAATTTAAAATATTTTGTGAAAAATATGAGGTTCAAATTTCAGTGTCCAAAATAAATAAATAAAAATAAAGCTCTGTTGGAACACAGCCATGCTCATTTGTTTGTGTGTTACAGTTGGGTATTGGGACACACCATGTGGCCCCAAGACCCCAAACATTTGACATCGGATCCCGTACAGAAAAAGTTTGTTGACCCCCATCATAAAAGGTGACACAATCTCTTCACTGAAGAATGTAGCGACATGTCTTTTAGAAAGGGGAAGGGGCCTGCAGACTTATTTGACCGACAGTGATCTTGGGCAAGTGTTAGTTCACTTCCTTTGCCGCTGTTGGCTTGTCTGTAAAATAGGGAAAATAATAACAGTACCCACGTGTGCGGTCTTGAGACTGTTGTCCTTTGAAAGACCTGCGTGAAAGGCTGGGCCCTGGCTGCCACCTGGGAACCTGGATTTTGGAGGAGTTCCCGCTGTTTCCAGAACTGACTGAGGGGCTCGCTGTGCCTGCACTCTTCATACAAACAGTGGTTTACGCTGAGCACCCGGGTCTGGGAGTCTGGAAATTCGGTACGTGCTAAGCAGCGGGTACCTGTGTGACCAGCCCCGGCACAGCTCCGGCATCACTGGTGTCACACGGCTCACTCCTGGAGGAGTTCAGCGCGGCCCCCTGGAGGGGCTCCTGTCCCCCAGACGCAGCCGTGCGCCTTTCCCTGTGTGTCTTTGCTGTGGTAAATCGGGCTGGAGCACCCCTCTGTGTTGAGTTGTGTGAGTCCCAGTGAAGTACCAACTTGTCATCTGGCTTACGGGGTGGTTGTGAGGATTGGGGGGTTAATACATGCAGAGGACAGTGGCTGGCCGTTAGTGAGTGGAGGGCTCGCAGTGCCGTGGGAAAGCAGAAATGTGGCTCAGGCTCTTCTCAGTACTTACGTGACGGAAATTTGCTAATGTTCTTGGCCACCCGAATAAGCAAACGTGCCCCTTTCATATGATCTCCTTTTTTAACATGAATCTGAAATAAATGACATATTGTACTCCTGTTAGAGACTTTGATTAGCCCTAATTCATGCTCTGTTCCTCCACATAATCCTTGGATCGTGACCCTGCACAGAGCCAGGAGATCCTTGCAGACTGACCTGGCGAATGCCACTGGGACTTCCGCTCCTCCCAGCAGCGGCTGCCGGCACCGCGGCCTCCCCAGCCTCACCCCTCCTCTACACTGTGTTCTCTAGACCACTTGATAGGAGTTCGAAGCCCTGACCCAGCTCATACTGGCCAGTGTTCAGGGGCTAATAATGCCAACTTTACCAAGTTGTTGTGAGACCTGGAGGCTGTGCTAGTGACTCAGAGGATGAGCTGTTAAAGGAGGGCCCTGGCTGTCCTAAGGTAACGATGGCCGGAGGGCCTGGGATCAGGTAAGTACCAGTGGGGTCTGCGATGCCCGCCAGGAGGGGTGCACTGAGGATGATGAGCTGGAGAACTGACAGGGCCCCCTGACGTCACTGCTGTCGTTGGGTGAGAGGTTACCCACAAAGGTGGGCAGTGGGGTGGGGGCAGTGGACAGACTGGGAGTCAGAACTGATGATGTTTGGTCAGAACGTGAAGGGCGAGCATAGCGGGACTCAGGCACCGGTCTGAGCGCACGGTGTATAATTTACGGAGCGCTGCAGGTCACAACACACACGCACTGACCTGCAGCAGGGAGGGGAGCCCTGGCCGCTGGTCCTCCCTGACCCCTGCTGACTCTGTGGGCCTCGTTGCCCAGCTCAGCCGCCCACACCCAAAGGTCCCAGGCTGTCCCTCAGCCAAGCCCCTGCCCAGCTCTGGGGAGGAAGCGTCTGCTGGAGCTGAGGCCCCATTTTCCCTGAAATGTGGGCGACGCTTCCGTCCTTTGGGTCAAAGATGCCTGTGACATTTTCACATCAATTTGTTCTTACTTAATAGGGTCTGTTAGTCTCCTTTTCAATATCACCAGCAGTTTAAAATCCTAGCAAACCGTAAAGTGCTTGGTGCTTGCATAAGTGACCAGAGCAGAGGTGCTCCTCAGTGGGAGGGGAGGAGGGGACAGGCCAGCTCTTGGGGCCAGAGGAAAAGAAAAAGGTTTGAGCACCACCTCGGTGGCGGTGACGGTAAAGCGCTGGTCCTACAGGGTTTCTTACAGGGATCCCTATTTTTGCTTCTATCTTCCACCGACTTGTTTCTATCCTCCCCCCTTGACCTCTGAAGTCTTCCATTTTGCTGGACTGTGTGCTCCGAGGACACTGGCGGCACCACTCCTGTCTGAAGCTGAGAAAGCTCTCCCTCCCCTTTCTGCTCCTCTGTCTTCCTGTTGCTCTGAAGGGAAATGCACTCCTGGGGGTGGCCAGTGGGAATTCAGAATGTCCCCTTAAAACCGGTGTCTGGATCTGTGAGGTCTGATATGGTAGCCACGAGCCACATGTGGCTATTTAAGGTTAAAAATTAAAATTATATGAAGTTAAGAAATTGTGCTTATTGGGTGCACTCGCCGTAGTCCCAGTGCTCTGTAGCCAGGCTAGGGGCCGCCGCGCAGGGCGATGGATGGAGCGGCCCGCCCTCCAGCACTGCAGGCCGTTCTGCTGGACAGTGCCCCGGAGATGACACCTACAACCCAAGTCACTCATTAAATGGCTGCTCCACGCTGGGTGCCTTTCCGTCAAACCAGCTCTGTGGACTGGCCTGAAAGCCACGTTAGCATGAGTGTGGGAAGGTGTACTTTGATGTAAGTGAAAATTTGGAAAAATAGGTAAGTTGGAGCCTGTATAGTATGGTGACTATAAATGATGCTGTAGAGCATACTTGAAAGTTGCCAAGAAAGTAAACCCTAAAAGTTAACTTTGTACGGTGTCGGACGGTAACGAGACTTCAGGTGGTGATCATTTCACAATGTGTACAAATATTCAATCATTATGGCATACACCTAAAATCAATATAATGCTATATGTCAATTATACCTCAATAAAAACTTTTTTTTTTTTTTTTTTACGAATGAACTAGTGGAATTGTAGAAAATCCACCATCTTATAATTAATAAACTAGCAAGCTCTGAAAACTAACAAAAATTTTTTCCACAAATCTCCTTTTTGGTCCAGGTAACACATTTATATGCTTCAAAGTCAAAACAATATAAAAAGACACAGAAACCTGCTGTCCCTCTGACCCCTCCACCTGCTTTTGTCACTTAACAACATAGAGAATGAGGAAGTCACTGTAATCCAGTGGAGGGGCGCCCAGAGCAAACCCTACAGGTGATAAGCACACCGGCAGGTTATACCCCACGTTGCTCGCTCGAAGGGCTCACCTTGACGAGTATGTAGCTGTGCAGAATCATGAGGTTGGTGGCCATCTCCGAGGGAATTTTGATCTTCTGGGATTTAAGTTCTGCATACATACTGAAGAGAAGGTCATGTGCATTCCGATAGTTGCCTGGAAAGAAAGGTGGTAAAAGGACATTATTGCAAAGGATGAATTCTGAGGACTTTCTATGGGCCCTCATTTTACAAATGACTTAATCACGTTATTAGTAATATCCCAATAATTTCTTACATAAAGTAAGTCAGTAGTTTTTCCTACTGGAATTATGGTACTAACATCCAGCCAGCCCCTCAGGAAGAAAACGGTGGCGCCATCCTAGACGTCTCTCTTCCTCAGGGCACCCACCTGGCCCCGAAGTTCAATGGGTCATCAAGTTCTGAGTCTCCCAAATTCAGCCTCTCTTCCCGGGCCTCTGCCAATGCTTGTCATCTCTCTGAGCATCATCTGCCTCCATTCCGATGTCAGTGTTCTTGTCAAAGCCTCAAGTCTCACCCCACCCCCCAAAACCTCAGGTCACACCCCTACAAAAATCCTCCCCAGGCCTTAGGGACCAAGTGCAAATTCCTCAGCGGAGACTTCAGTCCTCCAGGACCTGCCTCCGCCAACCTTTCCAGCCTCCTCTTTGCCCTCCCCTCCCGCTCAGTCACGGCCAGTGCCGCAGTGTCCCTCCCTCCTTCGAGCACGTGTGTTCTCATGTGCTGAGGCCCCAAAGGAGTAGAGGAAACAGCATGTGCCCAGAGCAGGCTTTAGTGGAGATATTCAATACCCCCCGTGATGATGAATTATGTCACTTCTCTGGAAACTTAAAAATGATGTGTTACCCCCCAGTCTTGGTTCAGAGCAATCCTCGATTAGAATCGGGCTCCTCTTCCCTGGTGGAGGAGGGTGTGGGGAGCTTGATTCCACTACTCGCTTGGGGAGAGGGACCTACCTGCAGACTGCTCTTCCCTGGCGATGATAATGGCAGTCCGGGCGGCCTCCCGGTATTGCTTCAGGGCCATGTACAAGCGGAACAGGTACTTGGCATCCTGACATACAAACCATTAGAGAAACATCACTTTCTTCAGTCGCTAACGGGAGAAACACCTAAAATTTTGCATTTCAGTTAGAATCACATTCGCTTTCCAGTAACTGAGGGTTGATACTGTTTTAAAAAACCGAATAAAGAATTAGTTTATCGAATATTTATCTAGAGTTTAATACGTGCCAGGTAATATTCTAAGTACTTGAGAAATACTAGCTCGTTTACACCTTCGTGCCCGCCCTGGGAGGAAGGCACAGTTTCAGAATTTCACTGACGGAGAACTGAGCCGGCAGGGCCTCTCCCAGCCAGGACCCTCCACGGTGACCTGGCTTCACGCTTCCTCTCCCTGCTCCATGGAGTTCCCTCTCACACGCTGAAAACGAAATGTATTCTTATACAATGTACCAACTTGGCAAAATTTCAAAGCATTTTACACCTATATAAGTTTCTTAGGCCTATACAATTTTCTTTGGCCTTTGAGCATTTTCCATTCCTTTTCTCCTTAACCCTGGACAATTTCACGTACTTGGTGCTGGTTCCCGATTACCATAATAAGTGGATGGAAGGAGGGGTGATTTATAACAGTTTAGGGGCCTGTGCCCTTTTGGCAGGTTAACTTGGCCTCCCTGAACCTCAAGGTTTTTATCTGTAAGAAACAGACAGTGGGTTTGGAGATCAGGACTGTTACAATCCTCTCCAGGTGCGACATTCTAGTGCCTTCTCTCCAAACCCGTGACCCGAGTTCCTTCACAAGCAGATCCCCTTGGACCCCAAAGCAAAAGGGAAGGGAAGATCGGGGGTATCTCTCAGGCATGAGTCTGTCCTCTTTGGGACTGAGAGAAGACCAGTTTCTGTGCAAACTCCAAGAGAGTCACACATTTTAAAAATAGCTTCTTAATGATTTACTTCTACTTCATATTTCTAGTGAGTTACTTTATGCTAAATATGATTTTTATTAATTCCCAATATTTTTGAAATACAAATAAAGTACACTAATTTTTAGGAGTTAGTACTAACTCATCGTCCTAATAATCATTTTTCACAGTTCTAGAATAACTAAAGCTCTATAACATTTGAGAAAAATTGTGGGTGGTGAGGGCTGTTATCTAGAGCGCTGTGGCTATTTCATAGGTGGCAGTGTTTATTTCAAAGGGAGAAGGTACAGAGTACCCTCCAAAGTGCAGGGTCTGTCTAGATAACCCGAGGCTACGTTCAGAGAAAATATTTGGTGTCTGTGATGCAAAAGCCACAATATATAAAAACAAGACAGACAGAGTAAAGTCTAACTGAGACACTGAGAGTGAAGAAAGCATTCCAGCACCTTCGGCATGCCATCGCTCTCCCCCATCAGGTGGTCTATCAGTTGACTGGTCAGTAGTTCATCTTTGGCCTGACCAACCTGTTTAGGAAGAGAAAGAACCTGTAAATTCAAATCTTAAAACTAAAAAGAGGTGGGGAGAAAACAATCTGCTAAGGAAATGGGATTTAAAAATCTGTAAAAAGCCGAAACCGGTTTGGCTCAGTGGATAGAGCGTCGGCCTGCAGACTGAAAGGTCCCAGGTTCGATTCCGGTCAAGGGCATGTGCCTTGGTTGCGGGCACATCCCCGGATGTGCAGGAGGCAGCTGATCGATGTTTCTCTCTCATCGATGTTTGTAACTCTCTATCCCTCTCCCTTCCTCTCTGTAAAAATCAATAAAATATATTAAAAAATAAATAAATAAAAATCTGTAAAAATTCCTATTGTCAAGTGCCTGAAATAGAAGCTCAGGTCTTTTCTTCATTCATTTGTAGAGTTGCCATTAATAAAGACCTACCTTAGAAACTGTAGCTTTTTAAAGTTGCTATATCAAAACATTACTTTAAAAAAAAATACACAGAGAGGACATACTTCTTGGATGTTTCAATAAAAACTTTCCTAAGGGAAGTGACTATTAACATCTAGAGAATAACATCTGTGATTTACTTTAAAATGATGTAGGGAAGGAGGGTGGGCTATAAACAAAGTAAGACTGACTGTGTTGATAGCTGTTGATGTTAGATAATGGGTTTATGAGAGTTGTTACAATGCTTGATCACTTTTGTACATGTTTGGAAATGTCTCCAAAGGGTTTTAAAACATGAAAGTTTCATTACAGAGCTTACTTACAGTTTCAATTGCCATTTCTATTGCTGCATTATTTTCCGAGCTTGGACATTTTAGGAAGTGTTTAAGTGCCTGAAATGAGAATTGTATAACAATTAAAACTCTTTGGACTGCTTTTCCATTGAGAAAAACAAAGCTTTGACACACACACAAAGCAATTATAGTCTGTAAAAGTATCATCTTAACTAGGGGCTTGAACAGAGTTGGATCTTAAAATATATACTTAACGGGCTGAGTTTAAAAAAAATGGAAGGATTCAGTGAAATGACAATAAAAAGTGTGCCCTCTTTCAGTAGGATTTATTTTCATTCACTTACTCATTCAACAAATATTTATGGACAATCTGTTACTATGTAAGACTGTGCTAGATGCTACGGAGAAGACCAGGAGGGTATGCTATGGCATCTTTTTGTACTATGTACTATGTAATTGGGGTGGTCTGTGTGATGTGCTGATAAGGAACCATTTAGACCATAACTGTCTAATTCCTAAACATCATACCACCACATCTATGAAGAAATGTAACATTATAACAGCTTAAAAGACTGGTAAGTGGGGAAGAGGGCAGAGAGGAATCTCATTGGAAAACAAGGATGGGAGAAGGTGAGCGGGAGTGTAGGATTCTTCAGTGGAAATAGCTGGGTGCCAGACTGGGAAGCGCAGGCTGGTTGGTCCAATTGTGGAAGGGTTTGGACTTGGTATCGAAGAGGTAGAAATGGCAAATTGATGGCCTGAAGGCAAATTCACACACACACATGTTTCTCTGACCAGCAAGGTAGTCTATAAATACCTGTGCCCAAGTATTTACCTGTTTAAAACTGGGAGACTCAGACTTCCGTTTCTTATTAAAAATCATACCATCTGGCAGGACTGGGCCCACACTCCTGACTGGCAACAATCTTGTGGAGGGAGCAGCAGCTGTTCCCTCAGATGCCACCCAGCAGTCCCTGTCCTGTCGCACATGAGCACAGCGTTCCCCACAGCTTCCCGTATTTACTGGTATGCCCCTCGCTTGAACACAGTAACCCTACGTGAGGGGCTTTTTAGCACTGAAAGTACCATTTGGGGAACAAAGGGAAGGATAAATGATAGGAAGAGAAACTAAAAACAGGGAAAATAGGAGGAAACTATTGCAATAACCTAGGGGAAGCTATCTGGGTTTGGATTAAATTGATGGTAGCTGGAATGAAAAGAAGATGTGAGAGACATTACGAAGGAAGAATGGGATTGGCTGTGGCAGAGAGAAGATTTTAGAGCTGAATTAAAAACATGGTATATTTTTAATTATTTCCTGTAACCATTCCTGTAGAGTCCAATGTATGTTTCCTTGGCACATACTAACTCGTGAATATTGGCCACACAGCAGGAAGAATTTTCCAGCCTGAAAATGCCTTTTCTCTCCTTCAAAATATAAGGCAATGCTTTGATAGTCTTCATTAGTAGTGTTTTCAGAACCTACAATAGAAGTTCATTGAGTAAAATATTTGAGCAAAACTTTACTTTTATTGTTAACGAAAAATAAGATCTAAAAACAGGTTGATTAAAAACTTCACAAGCAAATCATGTTATTATCAGTGTCTGTTTTCATCACAAAACACATTCATCATAAATATTCCACATATCAACTTGTTCCAGCTTTGCCCTCTAAACAGGAATCAGGAGAGGAAGTTATGAGTCTCTGTGAGAATCCAGGCTATGGTTTGACATTACCCCTAGCAACTTTTATCATTCTTTAAGAGTCTCAATCTCATTTCCTCAAACAGGAATAACTATGACTATAATCTCAACCATGACTTGCCTAGAGTTTCAGAACAATCAGAAGCCAAGTTAACCATAATGCAAAAGTAACCCATCTCCCTTTCTCAGCAGTGCCTGGTCTAAACAATAGTCTGTCTGCATTTGTCAGGTGAGTAAGGAAGATGACATTCAAGTGGCCATTAGATGCCATTTGAAGAAAATTACTGTTATTCTTTTCATTTGAGGCTTAACTATTTTAAGCACAGAGGAAGAAGACTGGAGTTCTAATTCATTGTTTACATTTACTCATGGGAGTTGGAGACCCAGTAGGATACTTGTGCCTCCAGCCCAAGGCAGATATGGAGTTTATAAGAGAAGGGGATAAAGAAAGGTGTTTTTTTGGGGGGGGGGATGAAAGGGTGTGTGTATGATACAGCATAAGCCACATTCTTATAAAATTAGAGAAATTTAAATAATTTAGTGCAATGGTGATTTTTAAAAATTGATTTCAGAGAGAAAGGGAGAGGGAGAGAGAGATAAAAACATCATTAGAGAATCATTGATTGACTGCCATCTGCATGCCCTCTACTGGGGATCAAGCCTCAAGCCAGGCATGTGCCCTGACCTGGAATCGAATCACGACCTTCTGGTTTATAGGTCGATGCTCAACCACTGAGCCACACTGGCTGGGCAATGGTGATTTTTAATGTTAGAACAGAAATATCATCTGTCAAGTTGGGCATTAATAATGCTAATGTTGCTTTTATGTATACATCCTTTTTTTCAATAACTATTTTCTCCAATTATCTGAACGACTTCCTAAGATACCAGAAGATGCTTTTACCTATTTCTTCCCTTGAAGACTTAAAATTTTTCTCATGAATCTTATCATCAATTCTTAAGTAACACGAAAGGTCAAATATTTTATGATTCCACTTATATGAGGTGTCACGAATAGTCAAATTTAGAGACAGAAAGTGGAACAGTGGTTACCAGGGGCTAGGGGGAGGAGGATGGGGAGAGTTATGGTTTAATGGATAGAGTTTTAGTTTAGGATGATGAAAAGGTTCTGGAGATGGATGGTGGCAATGGTTGCACAGCAGTGTGAATGTACTTAATGCCATACTTTAACCATTTTAAAAATGGTTAAAATGGTAAATTTATGTTACATATATTTTACCACCAACCCCCCCCCCCCCCGCAAAACAAACAAACAAACTCCAAAGCAAAACAACATGACAATGTTATGTATGGTCCATAAAATGAAAACCTGAACATTATTTCAGTAGTTTCTAAGAATAATCGCAAACATGAGAAGGAAAACCTGTAATCAGGTGTTCTCAGAATATAACATTCTCTTTTGATCTTTCAAAACCTTTAAAAACACATCTTTTGTATATCATTCTTCATCAAAAGTAACCATATTTCCTTTTTTTAGTAACCATATATTCTTAATTTATAACTCATTTTTTTAAAATTTATAAAAACAATCACTTTTTCAAAACTCATTCTGCATTTATATCACCTTCATTTGGGAACCTTGCTTTACCACTGGCTGATCCATAGCAGGATTTGGGAAATCTGGCTTCTCTGCTCTTGGAAGTTACCCCCAAATCCTTAAGTTTTGAAAATGGCCTTATAATTGCATATCACCTTTAAGGTGATAGTAGGGATCTTAAAATCCAAGAAGTAACATAGATATTTGTGTGTTTCTATGTAAAAATGTTGGTATGCCTGTGCTTGTGGTTATACCAACCTGATCATTAGATTGTGAGAATCAAAATGTTTATGTGGTAAAAATCCTTAAGAGAAATCAGGGGAAACAATGATATTTACCAATAATATCTGCATAGATTTCCATCTTGTTGTGTTGCTGAGCCAGTGTGAAAGCTTCATTATTACATTTGGACATGACAAGAAACTGAATGGCAGATCCGTAGTCACCTAGTTGTAGGAAAAACCTAAAACAAGGTACTAAATGAGCTTGACTCATTTCAAATAAGTTTGTCATTTACAAAATAAAGTATTTCCCAACCATGAAAAATCATCTATACTAACAAAAGGGTAATATGCTAATTAGGGCGGATGTCTTCCAGATGTCCATCTGGACGTTCATCCGGACAAAGCCACAGCGGCTGCGAGGCCCAGGGCTTAGGCAGCCGTGAGCCCTAGTGACTACGAGGCCCGGGACTCAGGTAGCCGTGAGCCCCAGTGGCTGCAAGGCCCAGGGCTCAGGCCTTGCAGCCACCGCGGCCGGCAGTGGCAGCAGCAGCGGGGTGATGGGGGCAGCACCTTCCCCTGATCATCCCAGTCGCCTCCTATAGAGGGAGGCCAGAGCAGGCCTAAGCCCTCAGTAGGACATCCCCTGAGGGCTCCCGGACTGTGAGAGGGGGCAGGCTGGGCTGAGGGACCACTACCCCCCGCAGTGCACGAATTTTTGTGCACTGGGCCTCTAGTTTAACAATAAAAATGTATGAGGTGAACTGCAGTTCTGTAGTCTATGATGCTTATATTTGAAAAACACCCTCTCATACAGTGACCACAACAAACAGTCTTTGAATTTAAACACTTAGGCCTAAAAAAGAAGGAAAGAAAGAAAGAAAGAAAGAAAGAAAGAAAGAAAGAAAGAAAGAAAGGAAGGAGAAAGGAGAAAGAGAAAGAAAGAAAGAAAGAAAGGAAATAAATATTCCATTTGAATTTGTTTGCTAAGAAAGAAAGAAAGAAAGAAAGAAAGAAAGAAAGGAAATAAATATTCCATTTGAATTTGTTTGCTAAAGGGAAGCAGGGGCTTTCCTTTAAGGCTAGCTTTTGGAAATCGAACTATCAATGCCTTATGCTACCTGGCTACCATTTTGGCTCCATCCAGAGACTGGGTCTCTCTGACGATACTGACAGCCCTTTCAGGATTGTTGAGGTGATCCAGATAGATTCGGATGACACTGTTCCATTGCTTTGCATTCTCATAGGCCACCACAGCTTCTTTGTATCTAAAAGAAATTCTTAGTCAGACAAACTTTCTTCTCACTGTCACATTTGGGGGAAAATGTCAATAAATGGTTGGGGCATTTTTCTCTTTTATTGTGGTAACTGATTATTTTTCTGGAACTTCTTTTTCAGAAGGAATACCAAGAACCATCTCACTAAAATATTTCTTTATAGATTTAATAAACTAACAGTAAAATACCAATACTGAATTTTTTCTTCTCATCTAAATATCTCCATAGTATTTTACATTTTACTATTTTCAAAGTTGAAATATTACAATATTAATATAGGTTTATTTTAGAAAACAAAATAAAGATTTTTTTTCCCAGTCATACTAGTAAAGCTTAACAGTGATACAGAAAATCTTTGTGTTGACCTCTAGATGGCGCTCAACTTCTCTTCAGTACACTAGCTCTCCAGCTCATTTATTTAGTGTATATCTCTATTCCTAAGGTTACTTTTCTAAAAGTAGAGGGTATTAACCTTTAAAAATCTCTTAATACATATTGTTCAGTAACTTTTTAAAGGCTTTAGAAATTCATACTACCATCAATAAGGTATAAAAAGTGCATTTGACAGTATGGTCATTGATTTAATATAATCTCTCCCAATATGATAAGTTAAAATGATACATTCTTGCTTTAATTTAATTACTATTAGTAAGGTAGAAATATTTCATATTTGCATGAAATTCAATTTCATAATTGTATTTCCTCCTGAGGTTCTCCTTGTCTTTTTCTTCCTAGCATCTTTGAGTTTCTTGTATGAAGTTGCAGGAGACCTTTGTGTATTCAGGATATTAACTATCAATTGCTATATTTTAATAGTTTTGAAGCTTAAAAAGTGCAACCACAGTTGTGGAATTCATGTTTCTTCACTTTTTCTCTCTTTGCATCAGTAAGTTATCCTCTTTAAGAAAAACGACCATTACCAACTTTGTTTTCATGCCATATTAAATAAAAATGTCCATTCCTAGTATTTAATGCTCAAATAGAAAGAGTTAACACTCTGCATTTGAATACAAGCAGACTCGATGGAGGTATATAAAGTTTGAGAGAATTTAACAGCCTGGCACTTCAGGCCAGGTGCAGGGCAGAGCTGTTTGCTGTTTCTCTGCTTTGCCTTTCTCAGAGGGCTGCAAATATCATTGTTGATGTGTAAAACATTACATTGATGGAAATTTGAGAAATCGTACAGACCTCCCATCAGCTTCTTTGGCTTTGGCATACTGCAGGTAAATCTTGGGGGAAGAGACATGAGGCAGAAGCTCACCGACTTTTGCCCTAGAAAGGTAGGTGTAGGAGAAAAATATCATCGCGATGTTCATCTAAAAGTAGCTTCCTACAATCAAATGTTAGTTTTCAGCATTCGAAACACAGTTATCATGAACTTTTAAAAACCTTGGCTCCTACAGTTAAAGATTTAATTGCTTTTTCTCTTGACCACCCCTCTTTGCCACCCTGGTAGGAAAATGGTGGTTAGTTCATTAACTCTTTGGGGCAATCCCTATTTCTTTCTTCTAGTAACTTATCTGATCAGGGATTTCCCCAAGTCAATAGAATGTGCTGTTCTTTGAAAAAAGTATTGAAAAGAAAAAAAAAAATGGAGATGGAGGGAAGGCCCAGGTAGGAGGAACAGGATGTATAGGTACGAGGAGCAACAAGGAAACAGGTGCTCATTTCCATACCTGCTCAGAACAAATTTCAGCCAATTCTTACCAATTCTTATAGCGTATGTAAACAGATGCTGCTTTGTCATAGTAGAGGCCTTTTTCATACAGTTGGGCTGCTTCTGAATATTGCTAAAAGGATATGAGGTTATTAAAATACTAAACTTATTATGTATAAGATCACATGAGTACGTAAGCACAGAAAAGCATACTTTCATATTCTCCAGTATGGCCCCGCAGTCTCTTTTAAGGACCCTGCTGGGATGCTTGAGGGCTTGGTTAACCCCTCGTCGTATGTCTCCCATTCTTATGGACATCTGGGCCACTCCAGCCAGACACAATTCATCATGTTCCTGTAATTAAAAGGCAAATAACTAACAAATCAGATCCTAACTTAAAATGCTGTATTTTAGTCAAATGATTAATTTAAATCTAAAATGAGCCCAAAGTTATGGTTAAATTTCATTAATCCCTTCAGGAGTATCTTTGAGATTGGGGGCTTTTTTTTTTTTCTTAAGTCTACATCTTTTGTACAAAAGACCAATTTTTTACTGCCTTTTGTCGTAATACCTTTGCATATTTCTGTATGTCTTCTTGTTGTTAAATTTTATGTAAGAAGAAATGTACTGTATATGTAAGCAAATATGCTATGGATAAAATTAAGAGAAAACCCATTTATCAAGTTGAAGATCTCTCTACTAGGTATGATTAAAGATAAAACTTTATTTAAAGTTGGTTACTTCATTGAAGATAACTAAATAATTTTTCAAATAACTAATCTGAACTAGTAAAATGTAATGTCAGATTACATTTTATGTAAAGCAGCGTGTCCGGTAGAATGTTCTGTGATGATGTCTGCCTTATAACAGCCACAGTGGCTACTGAGCACTTAAAAAATGGCTAGTGGGACGGAGAAACTGAATGTTAAATTTTATTTAATTTAAAATTACTTAAATAGCCGCAGGTGGCTAGAGGTGACTATTCAATAACACAAATAAGGAATGAACTAGAATAGATGTAGCCTAACAAAGAAAATATCAAAAAGCCAAGAGACCAATGAGCCAAGAATATGATTGGACAATTCATAAAATACAATTGGTCAATAAAAAAAAAGCTCAACTTCTTTAATAATCAAATGCATAAAATAAAGTGAAACACTTTTTCTTGCTGATCAAATTGGCAGAGATAAAAACAATTGATAACATTCATTGTGTTAAGAATGTGGGGGGAAATGGACACTTTCATACATGACGGATAGCTGTATGAATTATTGCCAGTTCCTTTAGCAGCACAAAAAATTAAAAGCACACATTTAATTTAGAAATCTCACCTGTAAGAATATATCCTTCAGAAATACCATCTTAGGTAGCTGAAGATACATGTTCTAGGCAGAATATTCATTACAGTGTTTTTGATAGAAACAGAAACAAAAACAACTAAAATTCAAGAAGGGCATAGATGAAAAAATCATGGTACAGTATTCCCCTCTTATCCACGGTTATTAGTTATTGTTAATCTCTTATTGTGTCTAGTTTGTAAACTTTATCATAGGTATGTGTGTAGAGGAAAAAACATAGTCTATTTAGGGTTTGGTACGATCTATGGTTTCAGGCTTCCACTGGGGTCTTGGAATGTATCCCCTGCAGATAAAGGGGGATTACTGTACCTCCAAACAATGGAATTGCTCTAAAATTAAAACAAAATCAGGGCTAGAAGGGGTCAACAGGGGTGGAGTTGGGGGAGGGAACACATATAATACTTTCAACAATAAAGTTTAAAAAACACACAAAGTCATATGCATGGACTTGGAAAGACCATGAAGACAGCAAAATGCTGCTTCTCATGGGATGAATTCTCAGTTGATCTTTGCTTAGTGAATGGAAATGATTTCATTTTCAGTAAGAACTCATATTATATATATTTGTATGCTGAGAAGAGAGTCTGCTTGGAACTATATAAATCATTAATTGTGGTTACCATTAAGGGGTGTGGATGGAGGAAAAATGTTGGATTCTCACTTTTCATGTTTACATATTTTGGTGACTTTTTAAAACGGACTCTAATAAAATTATATTACTTTTATAATAAAAATGTAGATATAAAACAAAATAAAAAATTTTCCATCTTTATAAGACATTACCTAACTTAAAATCAATTTTTATTGCAAATTTTAGCTTCTTGAGCTAAAATTGTGGGGTAGATGTGTCAGAGTAGTGGGTAAAGTTCATGCTTACTACGTTCATCATAAAAGACCCAGCCTGAGAGATGGAACGGCGGAGCTTTTGTGGCCTGAGAATTCACTTTCAAAGTGGTTATTGCAAGTTTTTAAGACTAAAAGGAAAAGCCTATGAAAATCATAGCCTGTAAGTGGGAAGGGATCCCATCTTACTCCCAATCTTAATAAGGAGCTCATGTTGAGAATGCAATGGAAAACATCTTTTTCAAACCGCTAAATGTATTGTCATCTTCAGTTTGTAAGAGTTTAAAATGATCTATATACCCTAGCAAAATTGTTAATAAACAGAGAAAAGGCTTACATGCTAAGTATTGAATAAATACAATGCAAATAAGGTTATGATATATTTAAATGAAATGAATAACAAGCCCAAAGATAATTATGTATATCTTCTCTTTATTCAAAATTACCTTATTTTCACCTGTTATTCCTTTCTCATAATGAGCCAAGGCATTTACATAATCACCCCTGAAAGAAAAATCAGAGTGGATTTTAATACATATTTAAGTATCTTATTTACATGTATGAGATTAAGAAGTTAATCTTTGTTATTGAGTTGTTTCAGCTCACAATAACATGATACACAATAATACACTAGTATTCTTTCAAGCGAAATGCATTATTATATTGCTACTTTCAAAACAACTGTTCAACTGGATTATGCTAGATTACAAAGCACTAACTGTGTAGCATTCTACGTAAAATCTTATGGGCCACTTTTGGTTAATTATCTCCTTTGGTACAGTAAATGACAATCATGTGACCACAAAAATCAATGTTTTTCCCCACAAACACCCAATATATTTTTAAAATATTTTATTGATTTTTTACAGAGAGGAAGGGAGAGGGATAGAGAGTCAGAAACATCGATGAGAGAGAAACATCGATCAGCTGCCTCCTGCACAGACCCTACTGGGGATGTGCCTGCAACCAAGGTACATGCCCTTGACCGGAATCGAACCTGGGACCCTTCAGTCCGAAGGCCGACGCTCTATCCACTGAGCCAAACCGGTCAGGGCAAACACCCAATATTTTTAAGTACAATATGTACTGAGAAAAATCTGGGTAGAAATTGAACAAAACACTGGGGTTACAGTACTGAGGGCACTGGTTCTTTCTGATAAAATGTATTATTCAAAATATAAATAATATTACTCCCTAATCCCGTGACTGATGCTAACATGGACCTGCAGATCCAGAAGACACATAAATGACATCCATTCATTTTTATTATTTGGGGCAGAATGGATAGTGATTTTTTGAGGTCCATTTGGAGATCCATCCTCTGAGAAAACATCTCCTCCAGAATAAATTAATCGGCTCTGTAGATCGTGTTATTTGAGATCCACCTGAGTTCCACCCCGTCAGTTTAGGCAACTCATTTAACCCCTCTAAGCCTCACTCAATTTCCTCATCTGTTGGTGGACAAGGAATTTTTTTTTTTTTAAGATAAGCTGTTCTGCTGATTGAGAACTTCATTTTGGACACACAGCCAGAAATGTTACTAAGTGGAAATTTCTAATATTTGGACCCAATTATGTCACAACACAGCTAGGAATGTCTCCTGACAACAGGAACGATAGATCCTCCCTTCAGGAGCCGGAGGTTTTCCCTGGGCAAGCCCAATTAGGAGATGCTAAATCAAGATTTTTAGCCAGCCGGTCTGGCTCAGTGGTTGAGTGGCGACTCATGAACCAGTAGGTCATGGTTCGATTCCTAGTCAGGGCACATGCCTGGGATGTACGCTCGATCCCCAGTAGGCAGCCGATCAATGATTCTCTCATCATTGATGTTTCTATCTCTCTCCATATCCCTTCCTCTCTGAAATAAATAAAAATATATTAAAAAAGATATTTGGAACTCTCACTTTATTTTGAGGTTATTTTAGTTCACTCACTTTACCATTTTATTATGGAACTCTCTTATGGATCTAGCTTATGAGTCTAATCTAGACTAGAGAGCTAAATCCCTCCCTCAGCTGGCAGACTGGTCCTGCTTTGACCTAATCAAGGTCCTGAATTAGAAGAAACTGTTGGAACCGAGCATAGACCTGGGGCCTTAGGTGTCAATATCAGAAGCTGGAGGCTACTGGGATATTTGATGATGATGAGATATACCTAATTTGCTACTATTATCACAAAGGAACTCTCCTGATCAGTTGGGGACCAGCATACAAGCAGCAGTGAAAGTTTTGGGAACTGGTGGCTTCATGGTCAAATATTAAGCAGAAAGGGTTAAAATATACCAACAACAAAGCACAGGCTTCCAGTTGACTCAGCTCATGTGACTGCAATGAGACAATGTGAGAGTTGGCTACAAACGCTTTGATTCCCCTGAAGGAGAACATCCAAGTCTTCGGATGGTCTGAGGGCTTCCTGGGTGTTTGTGCTCTGCCAGGACGTGGTGAGTCACCAATGTGGCCCCTTTCCCTTCAGCACAGAAGCTTTGAACTCTAAGGCCCATCACCCTCAGACAGAGATGGAGGGCCAGGGCGCTGGGGCCTGTCCCTGTCATGTGCACTAAAATGCCAATTTGTCCTTTTTAATAAATGAGTTTACTTTGTAAGGGGCAGAGATATGACAAATTTAAATCCCGGTTGATTAAGAAGAAATATAGTCTCCCAAAATTTTTTATTTGCAAAATTTAAAATAAGGTCTCTTGGTTAGAAATGAAAGAGTATTTTTTGATGAGAATAATTTCTACAATTATAATCTGTGTGTCAATATTCTCAATGAATCCAAAGTCTATATGAAAATAAAATGGAATTATATAAAAACTTTTAAAAATAAAATGTTAGAACCATATTTCCTTTGTTCAAAGAATAATATTTTATCACACTTATTATTTTTGAAATTGAAATGTATCGTAAAAATGTCAGAAAAACCCTAGCTGGTTTGGCTCAGTGGATAGAGCACTGGCCTGTGGACTGAAGGGTCCCGGGTTCTATTCCGGTCAAGGGGACATACCTCGGTTGCAAGCTCAGTCCCCAGTACTGGGCATGCAGGAGGCAGCCGATCAATGATTCCCTCTCATTGAAGTTTCTATCTCTCTCTCCCTCTCCCTTCCTCTCTGAAATCAATAAAAAAAATTTTTTAAAAAAGTAAGAAAAATTGTCCAGTTGTGATGTAATTAACACTGCACATACACATGGGGACTTATATTTGCAAATGAATTATTCATTTATTGCCTCTGTGGGTATTTGCATTAGTAGCATTAAGCATGGCTGAATGTGAATTAAAAGTGGATCTTGAATGCTTCTAAAATTACACATTTATGCAGCACTGAAATAAAAATCTATAGTCTGTCAACTAGGACTATTGATAATTAAGACTATCTAGCGACTAAGTGCACTGGAAAATCCTAAATCTCTCAGAACAGAAGATGGCATTTCCAAGGGAAGGAAAGATTTGTGAAGCCTATTCATGCATCACTCAGGCACTGAATATTGTCCATATGCAATTCAATTTAAAAAAGAAAAACTACAAAATAAAGCAAATAGAAGTTATAGTCCAATACCTGATATTTTTCACTCTGCCTTGAAATTACACTATAAATCCTCAAAGTGTACAAAGAAGTCAAGATCATGAGCTTAGGTTCTGAAAAGCAGTATGTCACCCTGATGGTCATATGTGATTCAAAACAATATTTAGACTCTAAATGTAGAAAAGGTTTATCTAAGACCCAAACTTGATGCTAAAAATGAAAGTGGATAAACGCATGAATAAGACAACATTAGTAAGAAAAAATTTATTTTGTTTGTATAATTAATCTCGTTTCCCCTGAAAAAGAAATGATTAAATCAATGGAGGGCCTTATAACAATGGCAGTTTAGAACTTACGATATTCAGTAATTATTTCAGTAATCAGTAGTCACTAATTCAGCAATTAGGTAGCAGCTGAAACATAAAAAGATGAGGACTTACGTGAATTCAAGCTGAATAGCATATTCTTTGGAGATAAGTGGTATTTGGTCCGGGGCTAAGCGCTTTGCCAGCTGTAGAGCGCTGTCCCAGTGCTGCAAATCCCTTCTCATCTATTCGGGACGGAAAGAAATGAGCAAGTTATTTTGCACAGTCACCATTAGTGCTAGTTTTAGTAAAGTGATAACAAAACTTTTTGTTTAAAAAATGAAACTTGATCTTTGCAAAGATAATACATTACTATAGTATATTTTCTCAGTGGAGGTGACAGAGCTCCCATGGGGGTAAAAATTGATTTGGGGGAGCAAAAACATTTTAGCTATTATTATAAAGGTTTGTGACCCTTCAAAACTCAATTCTATATAGTGAACAACATAAACTGATGAACAAAAATAGATCCTGAGACAGAGAAGCATTGAACTGTCAAACCTCAGAGGGAAGGCGGGGGCGGGGGGGGGGGGGGGGGGGGAGACGGGGAGCAGTAAGAGATCAACCAAAGGACTTGTATGCATACATATAAGCATTACCAATGGACACAGACACTAAGGGGGGGGGGGCGTGAGGGCATGTGCTGGGGGGTGGGAGTGGCTGGGGAGAGGTCAATGGGGGAAAAATAATATTGTAATAGCTATGTATGGGCCGGGGGGGGGGTACTTGAAATATCAGGGAGACCACTCTATAAAGTATATGATTGTCTAACCACTATGTTGTACACCTGAAACTAATACAGAATAATACTGAATGTGAACTATAATTGAAAAAAAAGATGGAAATTGTATGTTATATGTTTTTCATCACAATAAAAAAAAGACACTTTAATAAAAAAAAAAACACTCGACAGGAAAGCGTGTCACGTGGATACAGAAACGTATGGAATTTTGAAGCCCCAAGTAAGGAATGCCAAGGGTCTCTGTGGTCAGCACAGACTAGAAGAAAAGCATGGAAGGGATTGCCCCTGAGTGCCTCAGAGTTCCAACACTGTCCGTACCTCAACTGTGGATCTGGCCTCCTCCACTGTGACAACACAATTCTCTTGTTTATGTTGTCTAGTTGGTGATTATTCATTACAACTGTCCTAGAAAACTAATAAAACCTTCAAAAATGAATCTCCATAAAAAACAAAATACTCAATTCTACCCAACAAAATCTTATTCTTCAGTACTCAAAACTAATTAAAATTAATCCAATCAACCAATTAAATTATTCATTTTCCTTCTTAAAAAGTTGAGAAGTACTTTACTACAGAAATTGAGGTTATTTTCTGAGAAAATCTAAAGCTATATCACAACACGAATAACAGCAAACATAAATAAAATGTGAATCTGTCTTTCTCCCTGGCTCATGAGGTCTTTTATTTGTGTCTGGTATACAATCCCAAATATAACCAACCAAGAATCTTTTAGAGTTCATTCCTCGCTTTACAGTGTTCACGTTTTGTAAAGAATTAATAATAAGACCATCAAATCTCAGAGGGAAGGTAGGGGAGGGTGGGGGTAAGGGGGAGAGATCAACCAAAGGACTTGTATGCATGCATATAAGCCTAACCAATGGACACAGACACCAGGGGAGGGGGTGAGGGCATGAGTGGGGGGGATCGGGGGATAAGGACACATATGTAACACCTTAATCAATAAAGAAATAAAAAAATAAAAAAAGGAGAAAATAAAAAAGAAAAGAATTAATAATAGCTAACATTTCCCAAGTGTTATTTTCAGCCAGGTAATGTTCTAGGGCATTAGCTTATTTGCTTATTACAATTAGGCCTTTTGCAATTAATTGTCCATGTGTCCTTTTTAGAGATCCAGAAACTGAGGCAAAAGAGGCTAGCTGCTTCAAAATACCTCCTCTCTGTACAGAGTGGTGCTGTCAGCATGTGGCAGAGCCGGGCAGGAGGGCTTTGCCTCTAACTTCCTTTACCTAGCTAACCTGTCAATCACGTTTGTCTTTTCTATTGATCAGGCACAGTTCTAAAGTTAGGTTAAATGAACGACAGGGTGCAATCTCCCCTCTCCATTGTGAAGCCATCAATCACCTCCAACGATTTACAAATCTTTAGCACATGACATGTGAACATAGCTAAACGTGGAAGAGCTAAGGTGACGTCTTTGCCCTCACTTCTAGCAACCAGTTTCCTACTTCAGTGCGTACCCATCCAAGTTCTGAAAATTTCTCAGGGTGTCCCCAGTTATCTCAAATAATACTATAAAATCATCTAAATATTTTCTTAAAACAAAATTAATTTAGTTCACTTAACATTTAAAAATGAAAATTTGCTACAGAACAATTTGAAAAAGGGTAAGTTGTGAAGTTAGCAAATATGTTTTCAGAATACCTCCTCTCTGTAGCTGTGGACCAGCTGATTTGAGGTGAATAACAGTAACAACAGCAGCTACCACTTTTGTCTTTTCTGTTGATCAGGCCCAGTTCCAAGAGATCTAATCTCATTTTTAAATCTTTACAATAACCGTGTGGGCTAGATACTGTTATCCCAACTTTAAAGAGCTGGGATACAGGGCACGGAAAGGTCAAATAACCTTTCTAGGGTTGCACAGAGCTGGGATTTAAGCCCAGACATGTCTGACTCTAAAGTCCACATTCTTTTTTCTTTTAAAAAATATTTTTATTGCTTTCAGAGAGGAAGGGAGAGGGAGAGATAGAAACATCAATGATGAGAGAGAATCATTGATTGGCTACCTCCTGCATGCCCCCCTACTGGGAATTGAGCCCGCAACCTGAGCATGTGCCCTGACTGAGAATGGAATCATGACCTCCTGGTTCATAGGTCGATGCTCAACCACTGAGCCATGCTAGCCAGGCTCAAGTCCACATTCTTAACCACTGTTCCCTATGGCCACTTCTCTCTTCCTCCTTCTGCTGAACTAGGTAGTTTACTCTGTTCTAGTCCTTCCACTGCAATGCTCATCTCTGGGAAACTAGTGATGGTACACTAGTCCTTAGCCCACCTTTTCTTTTTTTTGTTAATCTTCACCCGAGGATGTTTTTCCCATTGATTTTTAGAGAGTGGAAGGGAGGGTGGAGAGAGAGAGAGAGAAACATCAATGTGGGAGACACATCGATTGATTGCCTCCCACATGTGCCGGGGCCAGGGATTGAACCTGCGACCCTTTGGTATACCGGCTAATGTTCTAACCACTGAACACACCATCCAGGTCTCCTTAGCCCACCTTTTAACGCACAGGAGAATTCCATACAATAAATAAAAGATAAATGCGTCTCAGTTTTCCCATTTGGACAACAGAGACTATAACAGTACTATTTCACAGGATTGCTGTGAGGTTTAAATGAAGAACAGTATATCAAGTGCTTAGGAAAGTACCTGGCACATGTGAACACTCAATAAATGGTGGCTGTTTTTATTTGTATGTGTCTTTGTAAGTTATCAAGTCTGTTCTCTTTGGACGCATTTAGATTGAAATTATTTGGTAATGTTACCATACCATGCCTTTTATGGCTCCACAGAATGCAGAATGAAAAATATTTTTGAAGTTAATGAGTACTCAGGGGTCCTTAAAGCTGAAGTCTGAATTCTAGAGGGACAAGGCATGTGGTGTCTGGTGCTGAGGAATGTTAGCCACGTACAAGGTGAGATCCCCCTTTACATGGCCTTCTTCCCCCCATTTGCTGCCATACCTCCAGCGCAGCAACGGGACAGCTGGACGCAAGGTACAGGTCCTGAGCCAGGTTGAAATCATTAGTAAACATGGCAAGATGTCCTGCCAAAAGGTTGTTGTCCTCGATCCCCTAAAAATAAAAGCAGCTTTAATGAGAATACAAATTTTGTGTTTTTGTTTTGTTTTTATTGATTTGAGAGAGAGAGAGAGAGGGAGGGGGAAGACAGACATTGATTTCTTGTCCCCTTATTTATGCATTCATTGCTTGATACTTGTATGTGCCCTGACGGGGGCTCAGGATGACATTCTAACCAACTGAGCTACCCAGCCAAGGCCATAAGGTTTAACTAAAACAAAACGAAAAACTTTGCTTAGTAAGAATTGGTAATGTTCTAGCAATTAACTTGTTGATGACTTAGGTAAGATTAACTACAGAAATGTAAAATGCATGAATAAATACCACTTACATCCTAACCTGATAATTCTCATAATATGCTGTTTACCTTTATTTGTTCCAAGGACATCACCATGCCAACATCTCCAATAGCCCTGTAGACGCGGATTGCGAACTCCACGTCCATGTGATGGAGGCAATCTCTGCCCAACTCGTTCCAGGCATCGTGGTCATTCAGAATCATGCACAGTTCCCAAGCGTCAGAAAACCTAGGATTGAGCAGAAGCTTAGTCAGGGGGCTCTTTTTGCTCCCTACCAGGCAATTTTCAGATTATACGTTCTTTAATGTCATGCCCTAGATAAATTTTGTAAAACACTTCTTAGTCTGTGGAAGTGACTGAAAGGTCTTCAGTAGGGGAGCCAGAGGGCCAGACTCACGTTTTTAAAAGAGTGGAGAATAGATGAGATTGTTTTGAGGCTATCAGCAGAGAGAGAGGTCAGTAAGTAGTTATGTTATAGTACATTATTCCAAGTGAGGGCCTGGGTTAAGATGGGGGAACATGGAAGGGGAAAAGGATCTGGTGTGTGTGTGTGGTAGGTATCTGTTAGGACACGTGCATGTATGATTGGAATGAGGGAGAAAAGAGGATTGGGAAAGACACTTTTTAAAAATATATTTATTTTTATTGATTTCAGAGAGGAAGGGAGAGGGAGAGAGAGATAGAAACATCAATGATGAGCCCTAGCTGGTTTGGCTCAGTGGATAAAGTGTTGGCCTGCAGACCGAAGGGTTCCAGGTTCGATTCCAGTCAAGGGCACATGCCTGGGTTGCGGGCTTGATCCCCAGTGGGGGGCATGTGGGAGGCGATCAGTCAATGATTCTCTCTCATCATTGATGTTTCTATCTCTCTCTCCCTTTCCCTTCATCTCTGAAATCAATAAAAAAAGAAAGAAAGGAAGAAAGGAGGAAGAAAAAAAGAAAGAAAGGAACATCAATGATGAGAAAGAAACATTGATTCGCTGCCTCCTGCATGCCCCTTAATGGGGATCAGCCTGCAATCCAGGCATGTGCCCTTGACTGGAATCGAATACGGGACCCTTTAGTCCACAGGCTGATGCTCTATCCACTGAGCCAAACCAGCTAGGGTGGGAAAGACACTTTTAAACAGGGCAAGTATGAGGAGCTCAGGGACTCCCAACTACATCTGACTAGTAGGCAGTGCTAGACAGAGGTTCAAGTCAAAGATGCACACTTGGAGTCAGACTTGAAGAGATGGTATTGAAGCCATGTAAGCAGAGAAGATTCACTCAGGAAAAAGCATGAGAGTCAGAAGAGGACCCTCCCTGAGCAGCAGCAGCAGCAGTTGAGAGATGGTGGGCAGCATTAGAACCCCAGAGGAACTCACAGTGGCCCTAAAATGTAAGAGGAAAAGGCAGGAAGAGGAAATCTCAAGCAAGGCCGAACCAAACTTTATAAGGATGAAAGTAAGATGTTGTCGAAATGACAATAACTGCACTATTTCCGAAGGGAATAAAGCACTGATATTTCACCGTGACTTTCTTTAGAATTCATACACGTTCTCATATCCATGATCTTACCTGAGCCTCACAATAATCCTGTGACGTAAACGAGGTAAGTGCTATCATCTCCTTTACAATCCCAAAAGCAAGCGAGCTCCGTGAGAAGTATTTAAAACCCTACCTTTTCAGCACTAAGGTCTGTGTCAGCATTTGCCTCAGCTCATCAGGCCCCAAGTCTTTTAAATTGTTGAGGAAGCTGTGAGTATCAAGGTAGACATTATTTATTTGTCCACTCTGTGTCTGGCAGGTCAGCTCTCCATTATATAACAGCAAAGGTTTATGAGAGAAGGGAATTTTGGTGTCATCAGCCAAAATGACCCTGGATCCTACATTATAAAACAGACATTTTAATGTTGAAAGGTAATACTCAGCACAAACATCAGAAAGGCATGTTTTCATTTCATTGCAATGGAAATTGATTTATCAACAAATGTACAAAAAGGTGAGTAAGTACCTTGTATAGTGTTCCTGTGAAAGACATAGGTGTATGCCTTATCATCATCATAAGCAATAAAAACACCTTTATCCAATGGCCAGTTTTCCCAAAGTACACCTTTAATGGTTGGTGAAAAATCTGGAATCTCATACGTAGCATCATTAACCTACAAAATAGGATTTAAAGTTTTGCCCCCAGTATATACATAAATCATTATCATTTGAAGTGGCAGGAGCCTGTCTGTAGCCTTAGCTGGCATAGCTTACAGACCCATACTCAACCCACAACACTCCAACCGTTCCAATATTAGGTCTGGCTTGAAAAAAAAACTGTAGTTACATGGAAAATCAAGGGTTTTATCTAAAATTTGGTGAATTTGCAGGCAAAACTACAAGTCTGGACACAAAGCTTCACGTTAAGAAAAAAAAAGCCTCCTTCTCCTTCCCTTCCAAGCTGGCCCTACTCAGAGAAAGAAGACTAGGTATTATTTAAAAGAGGAATTTACTCCTGTGGGCACAACAGTCCCCTCTGGTATCTTGCCCAACCAGTTAAAATTCGAGCCTACTAAAGAAACCTTAATTTGAATAAAAGCAAACACCCACCCTCATGTTGGGGGAGGGAGAGCACATGCCCTCATGGAGTCATTCTTTGTGTGGATTTTGTTTGACAAGGTTGTTTTTTTCTTTTTTAAATAAATCTTTATTGTTGAAAGTATTACATATGTCCCTTCCCCCCCCATTACTCTCCCCCCGCTCCTCCCAAGGTTACTTTTTCTTAATACCTGAGCTTCAGGTTAGAACTGGAAAAGGGAGTGGGGACGAGCAGCAATAAGAGAGAGAATTCCGGATTTGAGGGGTTTAAGGGTGGAAAGAGGGCAGGGCTTTAACCAACACATGCTAACTAGCTCCTGTGCCTGATAACATGGAAAGATTAACTCACTGATACCTCAGGCCAACTCTATGAAGGAGGTCATACTGGCCTCTAAGAGAAATTACCAAGGAACGGAAAACTGTAAAAAGAGAAAGATGTAGCAACGTGTTTAGGCAGGTCTTGCTCTTTGCCCTTTCCCTGTAGTCAGACCCAGTTCTGACTAACTCCTGTCAGATACCCCATGTCCCTGGACCCCTCTGTGTACCCTCAGCAGCAGTTCCCACCTGTGGCGAACCCACGTGGGAAAGCTAGGCAGCTCTGCTTCCTTAGGCCTGCTGCAGAAACGAAATCTGCACCAGACTGGATTTCCTTATCGTGTAGAGGGAACTCAAGGTTATCTTTATGTTTATGTCATTTTCCCTCATTGGTTTGTGACCGGGAGAGAAATGGGTTGAGTAAGAACCAGCATATTAGAGATTTTGCATAAATAATCCAGTCACTCGTGTGGTAACCTGTTATATTTATCAAAGAAAAAAATGAAGGGAAGAGAAAGGAAGAAAGAAAGGAAGGAAGAGAGGTAAGAGAGAGAGGAAAGTGCATAGTGAGGAGAAAGCTGTCTTCACTGGAATGTATCTTCTCTAAGGTAAAGCAGATGTCCAGGAACGGCTACTAAAGATGGGCCAAGAGCAGCTATAGGCTTATGTAAACTGTGAACAAATTAAAGCATTAGCTGAATATAAAAAAATAAATGAAAACTCCAAGTATCTATATATATAAAAGCTTAAGCGACTGTTATGACCGAATGACCGGTCGACCAGTTGCTATGATGTGCATTGACCACTAGGGGGCAGACGCTCAATGCAGGAGCTCCCCCTGGTGGTCAGTGCGCTCCCACAGCCAATCTCCCATGGCCAACCAACTTCCTCCTGGCCGACAAACCTCCCACGGTCCCTCTCCCCATCCGGCAGGCCCGTCCGGCAGCCGGCCACGATTGGGACTCGGCGCGAGGTGGCCCTGATAGGCCCGATAGGCCCTGATCGCTGGCCAGGCCTAGGGACCCCACCCATGTACAAATTTCATGCACCGGGCCTCTAGTAGTAAATAATGTAAAAACACATCTCCTTTTTTCTAAATCTATTTTCAAAAAAGTTAAGGATGTGCAAAAATATGAGTTAACTGAAATGGTCTATCTGTTTTTAATCATCTAATACAAAAACACATTTTCTTTGTATTCAGGACCTTAAGGAAAGAGGAAAATCAACTGAGGTGAAGGAAGGACAGGGTCTAGTCCCAGCCCTCTGGGGATTATTGCACATCTGGAGAGAAAGTCATGTACATGCTGGTACACTATAAAATTGCACAAAAAAGGTTAAAAGTGGTACAGAATATAATAACTATTTTTTCCCTAAAATATCTCTCTGGGGCTGACATGAAAAATTGCAGAATAGTGGGAAAAGATTCCTTGATGTGAACAGTCGTGAAATGGATCACAAACATGATATCACAGACATGATAACAAAGTACGATAATCCTTGGCTCTGCTTACGAGAAAATGATTTTATATATAAAATATATTTTAAAAAAACTTTTTTTCATGTGTTGCATAAGTTTAAAAACAAGCATTCAAAGCTTTTCTAGACTTACTGGACAGTAGACAAATCCATCACATTTTTCATCAATGAAAACTAATGTGGTCCCATTGGGGTCAGGGAAAATCCTTTTCACACCGACAGGATGTCGATAATCATTAACGAACTGCCAATTTTCAATGTAGAAATACTGGATGACACCAGTCTACCAAAAAAAAAAAAAAAAAAATCCAGTCAAGAAAATAATTTCAACATTTATGTTAAACATACCTTCTAATATGAAGAGAAAAAATGTCATATTTCTGATGAAGAAAGCGTCTAAGAATAGTATTTACAATATCTGCAATGTACAGGCAGAAGAAAATAAAACAAATTGTCTTTTCATTCTCTTAACAGTGTCTTTCAGAGACACTGTTTATTTTATTTTATTTTGACAAAGTCCAATTTATCAATTTATTCTTTTATAGATTGTGCTTTTGGTATTGTGTCTAAAAAATCTTTGCCTAACCCAAGGTTACAAAATTTTACTCCTGTTTTCTTCTAGAAAATTTAAAGTTTTATGTTTTACATTTGGGTCTGTGACCCACTTTATAGAATGTATAAAGAACTCTCAAAACTCAGTAATAAGAAAATAAACAAGCCAATTAAGAAATAATAAAAAAAATACGAACAGACACTTCACTAAAGAGAAACAGACAGCAAATAAGCATATGAAAAGATGCCTCTACATCATTAGTCCATTAGTGAAATGCAAATTAAAATCACAATGAAGTACCACTGCACACTCATTAGAGTGGCTAAAGGTAGAGTGACAGTATCAGGTGTTTGTGAGGCTGTAGAGCAGGGGTAAGGAACCTCCAGCCCTCGGGCTATTTAAGACCCACGAAATCATTTGGTCTGGCCCTGCCAAGGCATGAGGGGTGAGTTCATTAAATGACCAAAGATAGCAGGCTAATTTTTAAGTTGATAATTTTGTATGGTCCGCGAATGATGCTATAAATATCCAAATGGCCCTTGTCAGAAAATGGTTCCCCACCCCTGATGGAGAAAACTGGAACACTTATATACTGTTGATGGGAGTGTAAAATGGTACAACCAAGTTAGAGAACAGTTTGTCAATTTCTCAAAAGGTTAAACATACACATGCCATATGATGTAGCCATTCCACTTCTAGGTGTTTTTATCTAAGATAAAAGAAAGCATATGTCCATACAAAGGCTCGAACACAAATAATTATAGTAGCTTTATTTGTAAATACCCCAAACTGGAAACAACATCAATATCCATCCATAGGTCCATGGATGAGCGAATTATGACATATGCTGACTATGGACTATTACTCAGCAAGAAAAAGGATGGAACTATTGACACAAACACCAACATGGATGAATCTCAAAATAATTATACTAAAGCCAGACAAGAAGGAGTACCCACTATGTGATCCCATTTACATAAAGCTCTAGAAAATACAAACTAATGTATAGTGACAAAGCACTAAGTGGGGAGGGGTGGGAAGGAGGGATTGAGAAAACTTTTAAAGGTGATAGATATGTCTATTATTTTGATTGAGCTGATGGTGTTTCACAGGTGCATATATATGTCAAAACTTAACTTTAACATGTGTAGTTTATTACCTATTATACTTCAATAAAGCCCCAATATTTTCAGATTCACAAGAAACAAAATTTTGTAACTACGGTATGTATGGTGACAGATGTTAATTAGACTTACTGTGGCGATCATTTTGTAATATATACAAATATCAAATCATTACATTGTGCACTGAAACTAATATAATGTTATATGTCAATTATACTTCAATTTTAAAAAAAGAATGAGACAGATAAATACTGCCTTATTGACAGGCGACTGCACTTTGAGTTCTTACTTCAAAGTGCCTGTGGCATAGTGGAAAAAGTACATTTTCCATCAAGAAATCTTGCTTGTCCAATTTCCACCTCTGTCACAAACTTAGTGACCTCTCAATTTTCAGTGTCCTCATCTCTAAAATGTCCCTGCTTATTTTATATAGTTAATGAGATGAGTCAGATCAGGCTTTATAATGTTAGGTGTCATGCAAACGTATTGTATTTACCACATCACTCACGACTTCAATGATACACCAGACCTACCCTACTGGTGTAAATTAGCACAAAGACTGATTATTTTCAACTTATAAAGTCTCTCAATGGCAATAAGCATGCTTTAAGACATGCTCTTTTTAAAAAACAACTTAATGAGAGAAAATGGAAATAGTGAATAATTGTTCTTCTCATGTAAAAAACAGTACCTTTTCTACCAACTTTACTGAATTTAGAGACTGAACAAAATAACAGGTATGACATGCTTTGAAAAATCTTTGAAAATGTTTTTACAAATATTAGATGATATTACTGTAACTATACTTTATGCTCATGTGGCTAACGTAATACTTAGAGGTAGAGAGTATTGGTGGTTCAAAGGACCAAAGAAAATGAAGTGGGATTCTCAATATTCCGTTAATTTTAATATTTAGTAAGTGCCTTCTAAATGTAGGCACTGGAAATCTAAAGTTGAATGAAGTGTCTTATATTTGTCATCAATTTAAGTCCTTACAGCATCTAGATAAGGAGAATGAGGCTTGGAGGGGTTAACCTTTTGCACTCGGATGTCGAGTGTGACTCGACACGGTTAGCATTAGAATAAAGGAATCGAGAAAAAAGCGAGTGCAAAGGGTTAAAGAGCAACAAGCAAGTAAAAGAACTAATATTTACATTCAGATTTTCTACACTCCATAGTTTTCCCTTTTTACCGTGCTCTCAAAATTGCTTATAGTCACAAAAGCACTTAATACTAGCAAATCATGCCACCTCTGTGCTTTACATATATTTATTTATGTCAATATTATAGTAGTTATGTATTTTTATGTGTTATATAATATATACAGGGTGTCCCAAAAATATGTGTATGCACTTTAACAGCTGATAACTCAATTGTGAAAATAAAATGTATTTTAATAAACACTACTTTTATAATTATTCTAAGTGTGTGTATAGCCCTAGCTGGTTTGGCTCAGTGGATAGTGTCAACCTGCAGACTGAAGGGTCCCAGGTTCAATTCCAGTCAAGGGCACATGTGGGCTCCATCCCCAGTAGGGGTCTTGCAGGAGGCAGCTGATCAATTATTCTCTCATCATTGATGTTTCTATCTCTCCCTATCCCTTCATCTCTGAAATCAATAAAAATACATTAAAAAGTGTGTGTATACATTTTTTGGGACATCTTATATTTATATACATATACATGATAATTATATTACCAAGTAAAAACTAGAAATTGCCCCGTGTTTTATATTAAAGAAGACAATACGTACATCAGTGCCATAGATGAGGAAATCACCAGTTAAGGCATGACATAAAATCCGGCACTTATCATCCACTGCTGGGAAAAGTCGAGTCTCACGCTCTTCTTGAGTATCCAAGAGTTCACTTTCTATCTAAAACAAAGAATAGCAGTGGCTCGTAGGGGAGGATCTTTTTCTTAGGTTCAATTAAACATTCAGACTCAGCAGACTACATAGGCCGGTTTACTCAGAAAGGCATCAGGCAGGAAGCACGGCTTACGAGCAGGGCAGCATTAGACACCCTTCTAGCGGGAACAGTCTTCACAGGCCCTGAAGTTGTCTAGTGGCTAATCTCTGGCTTCTCAGAAGCAAAGAGCCACGAACAGATGTGGAAGATACCCTGGTTTGGAAGGCCCATATTCCAGGGCCAATATCTCTTGAACAACTCAAGAGGCATAGCTTCAAGGACCCCCACAAGCAACATGCCTAAATATATGAGTCAGTGCATTCCAGGAGGCCCAGATGTATGGCATTCCCATCAGTTTTTATAGTTCACTTATGGTTTCTGCATACAATTACCAACAGGGTCATTTTTACCATAAGCAATGTTGTAAGTAGCACAGTTGATAAACTGCCGGGTTTCTTGGGAATAGAGCTAGAAAGCGGATTGAACATCTCCTGCAGAAGGGTAATGAATTTTGTTACTCCTTTATCCACACCTGGCTTTCTATCAAGTCTGTACAAGGTTGCTTCCTGACCGAAGTTTTTAATAAGACGGCTGTTCATCGTCATCACTAGGTTAACTGAGCAGGCCTCCGGGACATCAAAATTATACTTACCAAGTGTAACTGGACTTTGCCTTCAAAAAGAGCAGCAGCATAGTCTGAATGAAGGCAAACACTGGCTACTGTCCCCAGATATTCCACATCTTTCAATTTTTTCACACCTGTAGCAATTAAAGCAAACAACACATTAAAATATGAATAAAATTTTATAAAGATTTGCAAATAATGTTAACCTTGGCAAGGATATTCTGAACCTAAATTTTTTATTTTAGCCATGCTAAAGGAAATAGTTGCCATATAAATTTGCCTCCCAGAATTCTATAATGGTTCCCATGAAACAGAGTAATCGAAAATAAAATCACATGCAAAACAAATATTAAACCTTAGTGACAATAAGCTTAATGGTGTCTTGTATCTGAGAATAATTCTCAGGCTTGCTCTATTGCTGAGGGATGTCTGACCTCCAGTGAGGGATGGGACTGGGTGGGGAGGGGGAAGAAGGAGGGGAAAAGCAAGGCTCCCTTCAGATGCTAATGGTCATTATCCAAACAATAAAATCAGAGAGGAAACCAGCTTTTATTAAGTGCCTACCAGACCAAGGAGTACCTAAGAAAGTCATTGTGCAAAGGTAGATACCACTTGTCTGTCCGTCTATCTATCTATCTATCTATCTATCTATCTATCTATCTATCTATCTATCTATTGTGAATCCTCATCTGAGGATATTTTTCCCATTGATTTTTAGAGAGTGGAAGGAAGGGGGAGAGAGAGGTGGGGGGAGAGAGAAAGAGAAACATCAATGTGTGAGACTTATGATCAGTTGCCTCCTGCACTCCCAGACAAGGCCGGAGATCGAGCCTACGTGACCTTGACCAGAATCAAACCCGCAACCCTTCAGAACATGGGTAGAGGCTCTATCCACTGAGCCAAACTGGCTAGGATACACTTTTTATTTAATTTTCCACATGACCCCTTACAAAGAGAGGAATCCTCATTCTCCAGATGAGTAACTCAAGGCTCAGAGGGGTCAAGAACTTTGCAGTCATTTAGTTAAAAGAGGCAGAAGGGGAATTTAAATCCAGGGCCTAATCCTAAAGGTCATACTCTATCCCTTATACCAGTGGTCGGCAAACTCATTAGTCAACAGAGCCAAATATCAACAGTACAACGATTGAAATTTCTTTTGAGAGCCAAATTTTTTAAACTTAAACTTCTTCTAACGCCACTTCTTCAAAATAGACTCGCCCAGGCCGTGGTATTTTGTGGAAAAGCCAAACTCAAGGGGCCAAAGAGCCGCATGTGGCTCGCGAGCTGCAGGTTGCCGACCACTGCCTTATACCATGCTGTCTTCACTACAAAGGTAAAGAGTAAAACCTTTCCCAAAATTATGCAAAATTTTTAGAGGAATCATAAAACCTTTCAAACTAAGAAATGGATGTCTGAAGAAAAATATAAAAGAAAAACTTGGTCTTTAAAGAAACTTTTGATGTGTAATTGTACCCCACATGCCAGGCCGTCTGCTCATCTCCACAAGTTAGATCTTCTGCTTTTCCCCTAACAAAGCTATATTAACCAACAAAGCTATGTTAACCTACCAGTTCCCTTATAGTCATAGAAAGCTTAAGGTTTAGACTGTGGGAATCAGGGAGACTGCCATGGTTCCTGGGGCAAACAACATTTTGGGAAAACTATAGATAACATCTCAATTCAATATATATGATGCTTCATAGAAAATAATGGTCACAGGACAATAATTTACAAGCTTACTTTACAAAAAAACAAGACCACCCCTGATGCATGTGACCTTTTGATATTGCCTTAGAATCTACTTGGAGACCTTATCAAGAGACCAGAAGACCTAAGGAATTTGCCCTAACTCTTCCCCCTGCCCCCTCTCCCCCAAATCCCCTTCTCCAGCTTAAAAATCCTTAACTTAGTCCAGCAGGTAAGATAGAGTTGAGGCATTGATAAGTCTCCCATCTTCTTGATTGGCACCTTCTTGATCAATAAATCTTTCCATACACCAAACTGACATTTTGATTTTGGCCTTTCGAAATCTAGGGCACATGACTCAGAGTTTGATAACAAATACTTTCCAAATAAGATCAGAAACTATATGCTAGATAAGAAAACAACTGGATTTAGACTTGCCATTCTCTCCAAGGACATAAAACCAAGCTCGATTATTCATTCCCACAGCCAGATGATAAAGTCCTACTGCTACAAAGTTGGGTTCCACATCAACAGAAACTGTGATTGGTAGCTCCTATAATATAGAAAAGTAACTAGTAAAAGAAATGCTATAACTGCTTTGATTTTATTAATATATAAAATAAAAATAACAGCATTTTCATACTCCTTCAACAGGGTTGGCTACAGTGACTTCAAGGAGGGAGGTGAGATATGCAATCCTGGTGCTGCAGGCATCCCCAAGTATGGGAAGTTTGGTCAGGAAAACATGCAGTGAGCCCCTTTGGGTAGACAATGCCAGCAACTGGCCATCATCTGTCCAGGACAAGGTACTCAACCCTGAAATAATTGATAAAACAAAGAATTATTCAAAAACAAATATACTGTTGCAGGCAAAAAAGCAAATGTTTTTACTTAAGCTTCCAGAGGCATAAAAATCTCCAAATGTTTTCTTTAAAAGTTTAAAGTCTTTATTTAGACGTGGAAATTCACAATGGATTGACATATGAACATACTAACTCATTCAATACTGGCTTAAAGGGAAAATATATAATAATTTAGATTTTACAATTGGAATTGGGATAAAATGCACTATAACTCTTTGGATCAAAGTGGACTTATATCCTTCTAGTCAAGGAGTATGACTCAATGTAATTACTAAAATAAGGAGGCTATTTTTGGGAACTCTAGTAAAGGGTGCTAATTGTATTCCTCCTACAAAAACAAACACAATACACTGTAATTGGAATGATAAAATGTCAATCTGCTTCAGAAGAATTAATACCTTTAATTTCATCATCCAGGTTGATTATAGCATACATGTCTTTTAATTCTGCCAAGTCATGGATTTTAATGCTGAAAAGTAAAAAAAATTTAAACACAAGCTCTAAGTTAAATGGTTTTTGTTCATGAACAATTACAAGCTATACATGCTTATTTTAGTCTATTTATAATCAACAGGCCACTTCAAACAGAATGCAGAAATCTTATCACATATAAGAACTTACTTTTCCCCTTTATATTGTAGTTGTCATATGTATTGCATCTTCATGCAATGAACACACTGTCAGACAATATTATAATATTTGCTTTCAGTAGCCACATATAAAGATTTCAAAATTTAAAAATAGTCCATTATATCTACTCAGCTATTTACTATTTCTATTGCTCTTCCTTCATTCTTGATGTCCCTGTCAGTCATCTGTTCTCTCCTACCTGAAGAACTTCTTCAGCAATTCTTTTTGTTTAAAAAATATTTTTATTGATTTCAGAGAGAGGTAGGGAAGAGATAGAAACATCAATGATGAGAATCATTGATTGGCCACCTCCTGAACACCCCCTACTGGGGTTCAAGCCCACAACCCGAGCATGTGCCCTTGACTGGAATCGAACCCAGGACCCTCCAGTCTGCAGGCCGACACTCTGTCCACTGAGCCAAACCAGCTAGGGCCATCTGAGAATGTTTTTATTTCCCCTTTCCTACTGATGGATATTTTCACTGGATATAGAATTTCAGTTGATAGTTCTTTTCTTTTGGCACTTTAAGAATGTTGTAATGCTTCCTTCTGGTATCTATGGTTTCTGATGAAAAATTCACCATCATTCAAAATGTTGTTCACTGGCAGCTTTCAAGATTTTTTTCTTAATCTTGGTTTTTAGCAGTTTGTTTATGATGTATCTGGGACTAGATTTCTTTGGATTTATCCTTTTGGGGATTTGCTGAGCTTTTATAATACATAGGTTTATGTCTTTTGCCAAATGGAGAAGTTTCCAGCCATTATTTCTAAGACTTTTATGGCACAAACGTTAGACATTTTGGTATGATTTCACAGGTCTTTGAGGCTCTGTTCATTTTTTCCCAATCTAGTTTTCTTCTGTGTTGAGATTAGATATTTCTATTGGTCTATCCTCGAGTTCACTGACTCTTTGCTTTCCTTCTTCTTTTAAGTACACTGCATTAATTATATTTTTCAGTTCTTAACTTTCCATTTGGGTTTTCTTAATAGGTTCTATTTCTTTTCTGAAACTGTTTCCATTTGTTTTGCAAATGCTAGCTAGCCCTTACCTCTTTTTTTTTTTAATTTCTTTATTGATTAAGGTGTCACATATTTGTCCTCATCCCCCCATTCCCATCCCACACCCCTCCCCATGGATGCCCCAACCCCCTGTTGAACTTAACCATTGGTTAGGCTCATATGCATGCACACAAGACCTTTGGTTGATCTCTCCCTTCTCCCCCCACCCTCCCCTATCCTCCCTCTGAGGCCCGATAGTCCGATCGGTGCCTCCTTGTTTCTGGTTCTGTTCTTGTTCATCAGTCCATGTTGTTCATCATTTCCCCTAGATGAGCGAAATCATGTGTCACTAGAGATGTACTTATAAGAATTGAATGTGCGACGAGCAATAATAGTTATGCTGACAGGCAAATGAATCAGTCTGTAGTGAGTTTCTTTCTGGACCAACAGTTCTTTTGAGACCCAATATCAATGTCCACCAGTTCCTTATGAGTACATGTCGGCACTGACCCCTCAGCTCTGGATGGTGGACAAATGGTGATAATGCAGGTCCGACTCCCTCTGGTTTGGTCTCGGCCGGACCCAGGGGCACGGCTTCACCCGGATCCAGGGGCCCACGGCCTCACCCGGACCCGGGGCCAGGCTCACCCGGATCCAGGGGCCCACGGCCTCACCCGGACCCGGGACCCAGGCTCACCCGGATCCAGGGGCCCACGGCCTCACCCGGACCCGGGACCCAGGCTCACCCGGATCCTGGGGCCCACGGCCTCACCCGGACCCGGGGCCAGGCTCACCCGGATCCAGGGGCCCACGGCCTCACCCGGACCCGGGGCCAGGCTCACCCGGATCCAGGGGCCCACGGCCTCACCCGGACCCGGGGCCAGGCTCACCCGGATCCAGGGGCCCACGTCCTCACCTGGACCCGGGGCCAGGCTCACCCGGATCCAGGGGCCCGCGGCCTCACCCGGACCCGGGGCCAGGCTCACCCGGATCCAGGGGCCTGCGGCCTCACCCGGACCCGGGGAGCCCTTACCTCTTAAAACATTTTTATAATAGCTGTTATCTTCATCCTCTTGGCCCTGGCATCTTTTGATTGCCTTTTCACAAGTGAGTTGAAAATTTCCTGATTCTTCATATGTCAAGTAATTGTGGGTTATATTCTGGACATTTTGAATATTATGTTATAAGATCCTGTGATTGTTTAAATCCCATGGAGAGGGTTAATTTCTCCCCCACCCCCTTTTAAAGCATGCAGGCAATCAACCCAAATGGGTTAAGGCCACAAGTTTAAAAGAGCCTTCCGGGTTATGGTTTCAATGTCAGCTCCATTTTCAAAGCCTTTGCAGTGGTATTTGGATATGTCCTTATATGGCCCACTCAGTGGCCACTATAGGACTTGGGCTATGATCTATTCCTCAGTTCAGTTCTCAAAGTCTTTGATATATGTTTAGGGTGAGATACATATACACGGCTCAGGGTAAATCTGGGAGTTCATAAATATCTTTATAGGGTTGTTTTCCAGAACTCCTCCCTCTCGGGATCTACCTGGTATTTTTCCAGCTTCATGAAGGCTCCCCTTTGTGGTCCTCCAGCTGGAAGCTGGGGCTCTAGTTACCATATTCTGCCTTGTATTTTCCACAACTGCCCCTGCACCTGTGGCCAAGCAGGGGGAGGACAGAGAGAAAAATAAGCAACAGGGGTTTGCCCCACCTTCTTGGCATCATAGCTCCCCCAAATGGAGAGGAAGGTTACCCTCCATCAGTTGCTGCCATTGCCATGGTGAGATTGCTTGATTGCTGGGCATGAGAAAACAAAGAACAAGAAAGAAAATTGGGGGATTTCCCCACCTCTCTCTGAGTGTTAGGAGTTCTCTTTCCTGCAACTTGAGCCAGCACTAGAGAGCTTCTCTCAGAGCTCCTCTGTCTATGCTCTGTGCCTATTTCTGGATTTCAGGCTGTCTTGAATCCTGAGACTGGGAGATAAACGGAAGACTCATCACTGGTTCAGTTGTACTTCAAATTCTGTTATCCTTCGTCAATCTGCCTGCTACTATTTACTTTCAGAGTCCTTAAACAGCTGTTCTATGCATTCTGTTGAAGTTTTATAGCTGTATTCAGTGAGAGAGAGAAAGTGGAGCTTATTCCATGTTAACTAGAACTTCCTATTTTATTTTTAAGACTGATTTTCAAGCATACTCCATTTTAGGTTTTATATTTAGTATATCTTTAGTATTTTAGGTTTTGCTGTGAGTGTTAAAGATAGAAGTAAAGGAGTCTTAGAAATTTCCATTGCAAACATGTTCTAAGAGTGAAAGAAAGTATGGTTGACAGATTCATTTTGGCTACCAAAGTCTTGTTGAATCTCTTGAATATTTCCTATATAAGCTTTCCTGGGAAGTTGTAAATATAACTTACCAGTTATCGCCACATGTAGCAGCTTTGTTAAGGGTCTGTGATATTGCAATACTGGTTAGATTATCTTTATAATCACGAGCTTGAAATATCTCTAGACCAATCTCTCGAATATGAGTGGAAATGACCACAAAAATTCCATATGAAAAACCAACCATGATGTAGCCATCGCCATACCTATAGCAACAAAGGCAATAAATCAGTAAAAAGGGAGATTAACTGTCACTGGAAATACAGTACAAAAGTAAGTACCTTAAAACAAAGGAATTAGAGAATATAATTTATCAAAGGCCTATGTGCCAGATAACATATGCTAGGTAGTTTCACATACTAAATCACAGTCTGTAATCCAGAAAATTTTATATTAAGAAGTGAAAATTATATAGGCAAAATTTAAATATAATTAGTAAGGAAAAACATATAAATTTCTATGATGAACTTTTTGTACATACCAACTATAGCAGACAATGTTGCCATAGCTCTGCTTAAATTCCAGATCAACCGAGTTATATGGTTCATTCAAATTAAAAAGAAACAAAGTTTTCTTGCCAAGCACCACACTTATCTGCCAGAGAAGATCAAGAGATTGTGAAATGATACTCAGTACTTCATGAAAAGACCAATAAGCGAATTCAAACAGATGAACATACTTTATGAAAACAAGCCAAATTTAGATGTGTTAAATATTATACTAGTAATTAGTAAGTGAACAATGTAGTTAAAAAAATAAATTTTACTAACATATAGTATGAGAAGAATCCTTGGCTTTATACATATCTAATATATCCTTTGAAGTATAATAAATAGCTAGGTGGAGTAATTTTTAAAATTCTCTATACCTCTCATTAGAATATCATGCAATACAGGCCTGTAAGTCTGATATAGTTCCATTGAAATTGAATTCATATTCGGAATATAGAATCTTCCATCATAAAAGGTTATTCTCATTTTGAGTCATCTGGAATGATAGGTCCACACCCATGTGAATATTCTAGATTGGCTTTTTCTACCATCACTCTTTCCATCACCTGTAGGTCACTGGTCAATGTGGCTAGACTAGTGTCCTTCTGTTACTCACACAAGTCCATACTTAACTGTAATTCTCAGTGGAGGGTGTAATTGTGTTGGGCAGGTAAAAGAGTGTATTATTTATTTAATTGGGCTCATTAGGGTGATATATATATATATATATATATATAATGAGAGAGACATTCTGATATATTTCCTTGATTCTACGATGAGATCAATTATAAGTCACTACCAATTTAATAATAGCTTTTAAAGAAATAGAAACATTATTTCATTTAAATATAGACATATTGATTGTAAAAACTGTCTAGATTTCAGGATATTAAAATGTTGCAGGAAAATAAATCTCTAAGATATTTAAAAAAAAGCAACTACAATTTCCAGAGCTCTCATCACATCTGGTAGTAAAAATAAAAAATCATATAAAAATCAATACATCTATTTATAAAGGTACCCCCACTCTTTTTGTTACCACACCAACTGTAATAGGAAGATGGCTTCATTTGCTGTAATACCAGGTAGTCAGCAGCAGAAAAACAACTTTTAGGCCTGGGAGACTGGGGCCTACCATTGGTTTAATAAGTGACAGACCATAATTTATTTATCACGATAGGTTCTGAGCCACCCAGAAAAGGAGAGAGTATATTCTACAAAATTATTAGCATAATTTGGGCATGCATTTGATTTGGAATTCTTACTGTGCTTTCAGCAGTAGAGGTTCGGTCGTCACTCCTCATCATGGAAAACTGCATGTTGCCAGGCTCTGATTTCAATGGTGACTGCAGGGATGAAAATATTATCACTACAAATGAACCCAACACTCAAAGTTACTCTGAATAATAATAAAACAGGTACCTTGCTTTAATTTCTGTTATATGTTAAACTGATAACCTTAAATTCCCACTGCTACAAACATCTACAAATCCTAGATAAAATAGCTATCTCATTAAATGTATAGAGAAGCCTGAAAGAAGCTAAGGAAAATTTCCAAGGACCATAAGTAAAGATCAAACTGAAAACCAAAGTGTGTATAGAAACCGAGGCTGCAGCTATCCAGAGCAGCTGGTACAAGGAGACAATATGGAAGTGCATTTGACTTGGGTTGTGCTTTGGGTTAGAAAAAAAGTTGAACAAGTTCTATTCTAACCAAAGATTTTACCTCCTATCCTCATTATGGTCTGAGATTCAAATTTATACTTGAGTGGTCTAGAAATCCTCTTCAGTGTTTGGCAAAAAAAAAATCCAAAGCCTCTTCCAATGCTGCAAAAATTTTCCACAGAAAAGCCCTGAGAATATGAGCTCACAATTCAAAATGAGGAAACTCACAAAGAAACAATGTACTAAGAGCAAGAGTTAGCAGATCTAAGAATAACAGAATTATCAGAGAGAGAGAAAGATCATAAAATAAATACTTTAAGATTAACTAAAGACATAAAATGACTCATAAGTGTAAGAAAAAACTTTTTAAAAATTGACAGATTTTTACAAGAACCACAAAGTACTTTCCAAAAATAAAAAGGATAGTCTCATTAAAATAAAAATTCAATGGGAGAGGCAGAAGATCAGACAAATTTGAAGAAACAATAAGTGAACTGATTTGAGGTATTACCCAGATTACACAGAATGACAAAAAAACAACAACAACTATAAAAGTGAAATTAAGAGATATGAAAAGGTCCAACATATGTCTAACGGACACTGCAGAAGGACAGAACAGAAAGGGCAAGAGGTAATATTCAAAGAAATATTGATAATGACAAAGAATCTTCCAGAGTTGATGAAAGACAGCAATCTTCAGATTCAGGAAGACAGTACTCAGCAGGATAAATAAAAATAAATCCACATAGACCCGGAGTGATCTGCAAATAGTCAAAAGTCAAAACCACTAAGAAACCATACCAAATAAAGCAATGCCTTTGATGTATGCTTTGCTTACCACAGGACATCTTAAGTAGTATGTCTAATTCTGGAAGCATACTTCTTAGCAATCAGAAATGGGAAGTTGTTATCTTATATGTAAACTAGAGGCCCAGTGCACGAATTCGTGCACCAGTGGCGTCCCTCTGCCTGGTCTGTGGGATCGGGCTGAAACCTGCTCCCCAACATCTCCCGAGGGGTCCCAGATTGCGAGAGGGTGCAGGCCAGACCAAGGTGCACTATCGGGGCCGGGGAAGGATGCAGGAGGTTGGTCAGCTGGGGAGGGACCACGGGAGGCTCCAGGGCGTGTCTGGCCATCTTGCTCAGGCCTGATCGGTAGGACCCCAGCAGCAAGCGACTGGTCAACCGGTCAATTGTCTGCCCCCTGGTGGTCAGTGCACGTCATAGCAGTGGTTGAGTATATCATTAGCATATTATGCTTTGATTGGTTGAACGGACAACTGGACACTTAGCATATTAGGCTTTTATTATATAGGATTATATAGGATAACAGCTAAATGGTAGTGTCTTCCTGGGATGTTCTATGGAAAAATACTGTAAGGCCATGTCTTGATTCAGTGAGGAGGGGGGAAGCCAGAGACTACTGATGATGTCTAACATGAATATCAGGATGGGGAGCTCAAGCATTTGTACTATGTACCTACTATTCTAGTTAGCTGCAAAGTAGAATAATCAAAATTATGAGGTATTTTAGCAAATATTTTTTACACTATGTCAGATTAATCTTCTTTAAGAACCACTTGAATCATTCTATGGTTCTGCCCAACATGGTTGACTTACTTACTTCAGCCTAACTTTCAAAACTTTGCAGATATGGGAATCAATTTCTTCAGATTTATTTTCTGTAAATTTTCAATCAAAGTCTAAACCTTCAGCCAAGCCAATTTTGAACAAGCCATAAACAAGCTATAAGTTTTTCCTCTCATCTTTGTTCATGCTATTTTGCTTGGGTTGAAAGACACACATTGCTAAATGTCTTATGGTATCCACTAAAACAAGGTATAGCAGGATTCTGAGGTCTAACTATGAACAATTACCGTATTTTCCGGCGTATAAGACGACTGGGCGTATAGAAGATTTTCCTGGGTTAAAAAGTCATCTTATATGCTGGAAAATACAGTATATTATAAACTAGGGGCCCGGTGCATGAAGATTTGTGCATGGGGGGTGGGTCCCTCAGCCTGACCTGCACCCTCTCCAATCTGGGAGCCCTCAGGGGAGTCCTCTCTAATCCAGGAGTTTCTGTCTATCTTTGCAATCATATGATCGAATTGTCTGAGACCCCAACCCAGTTTTGTTTGGTGCTCACAGAACAATAGAGGTCTTTTTTTTTTCTTTGTTCCATTGGTGGAGATTTCCTAGAAGTTGCAGGATATCTTCCCTTTAATTTTTCCTCGACACTGTGACTTTACTTATGTCTCTCACCTTTGCTTTCCCTCCATCCCCCACCTGCAACAGTAACTTGCTCCAGGCTCAGTTTGCTCTGGTGTCTAGGAGATCCCGCAATGTGTCTGCCACTAGAACTACGATTCCCAACATTCCTGGTGCTCCCTGCGCTCTGGGCTTCTGCTTCTGGTCCAGGGGCTGCCACCAGAACTACGATTCCCAGAATTCCTGGTGCTCCCATGCTCTTGGTTTCCGCTTCTGGTCCAGGGGCTGCACAAACCAAAAGGACTGCGAACTCCAGCCACCCCCAGGCCGGGCTGACAGGACCGAACACTCCAGTGGCGTCCTGGGGACTCCGGCTGCTCGGCGCCGGTGCACACGCGCACTGGCCACAGGCTCGAAGCGGGTGGGGTCCTGGGGACACCCGCCAAGTCGCCCTGGCTATGTGAAGGGCATCTCACCCCACCCCCGGCCACTCAGCACCTGCACGTGTAGGCCCTGAGCGGCCACCCTGCCCCTGGCTGCTCAGTGCCTGCTGCCCACAGGCCCACCATCTTTGTGGGGTTAATTTGCATACTCACTCCTGATTGGCTGTGGGCATCATGGAGGTATGGACAATTTACATATTTGTCTATTATTAGTATGGATATACATTTATAAAAGTTATTTCACAAATATACTGTCTGACTAACCACAGAGCTGACCTCATGCTAATCCTATCTAATAAAGAGGGAATATGCTAATTGACCATCACGCCCTCACAAAGATGGCGGCGCCTATAGCCAATAAGGAGGGAATATGCTACTTGACTGCCACGCCCTCAAAAATGGCAGTGCCCATAGCCACAAGATAGTGGCACCCAGTCCCCTTAGCCCCGCCGGGGCGGCAGGTGCATGGCACGGCCAGGGCCACCCCAACGTGGGTCCGGCCGCTCCGCATACCTGCTTCCAGAGCCCCCCAGCCGCCCAGGGCCGGCCCGAGGCACAGGCAAGCCTTGGATGGCAGCTGCCCAGCCGCCCAGGGCCGCCCGAGGCTCAGATAACCAGGGCTGGCTGAGGCTTGTGGTGCCAGCAGTGGCAGCAGCAGAGGTGTGATGGGGGCGTTGCCTTCCCCTGATTGCCGGGTTGCCTCCCACGCCCGAGGGCTCCCAGACCGTGAGAGAGGGCAGGCCGGGCTGAGGGACCCCCCACCTCCAATGCATGAATTTTCATGCACTGGGCCTCTAGTACTAAATAATGGAAACATACAAAGGAGGATACCTGGATGAAGTAGTCATGTTAAAAAAATGTCCTAATATGTAAAAACAAAAGTTTTTGATGTTTAGAATATGAAGTTACTATATACATATCTCATATAGAGATTTAAACATTTTATAGATTAGTTTGATAGACAAACATTATTTTAGGTAAAAACTTGAATATATCGAAACAAAGAGATGTTACAGTATTACCTGTCTTATTGTGTCACCTTCTTGATTGCTAACTGTGATAATTTTATCTTCACCACCTAAAGCAAGCAGATTTTCTTTACTCCAACATCCACATGTGATTCTCTTAGTATGTTTTCCTGGAAAAGAGATGATTTTTGTACAAACACATGGATTTCTCAAAAAAAAATAAATAAAACATCTGTAGTGTCAATCTGAAAGCTTAGGTAATGTACTGTGGAAATTAAACAGACAAGGAATTTAAAATCTCATCAAATCAGTTGTGTCTAACAAATCTTATTTAAAACAGTTTATTACCAAGTTGTAAATCAAGATAATGGTATATAAGGGCAATAGTGTTCTCCAACATTTTCTGTGGATATGAGCAGAGGCCCTAAAATAAAAAGATATTCTACTCTTTGACAAGTTTATTTACTATATCACTGAACCTGAATGATAATGCCTTATGATAAGTAAATCCCAAAGCACTGAAGTTACCGTTACGATATTTAGCTTCGTGGTGTGGTGGACCCTTGGCATTCAACATTCACAGCGTGGACTATTCATATATAATCAAAGGACACAGAGTGATTTGTGATTTTACTGAGGTGCAAATATGAATGCACCTAGGGAGACTTGTGTTAAGAACTGAGTCACTTAGCTAGAGAGTGATATTAGGTAACTACTAATGGCAGGATGCTTTTTTATTGAGCCTTCTAGCCTGTGAAAAAAATCACATGCTTGACACTGTCGGCACTTATTGAAGGTCCTGGAACAAATACTCAAGAGCACCATAAGTGTACATATTCTGAAGGCAGACGGCCTATATTTGAATAAGTGGCTCACCACTTACTGCGGAATCGTGGTTAAGTTACCTCACCTTTCTCTATTCCTTAGTCACACCATCCACAATCTGGGGATGATGGTAGGAGCTATCTCACAGGGCTGAGGATCAAACAAGTTACAGCACTTAGAAGAGTGTCAGGCATGTAAGAAGAGCTATAGAAGTGTTAGCTGTTATTGAGAAGAGACGACGTTCCTTTTATTCTTTGTACCCCTTAGAGAACCTAATTCAGAAACTATGCAGAAAGCAGATTCTAAATAAACAGTTATAGAGTAGACCTTGAGCAGGAGGGTGCCTAGTGTGTTGGAAGGCAGTGTGGCTGGAGTAGAGGGAGGGAGGAGAGGGAGGGAGGAGAGAAGAGCATGAGATGAAGGCAGACAGTCTGCAGAAACCAGGACATGCAGGGTTTGGCTGGCCCTGTGAGGACTTTGGCTTTGACTCTGGGTGAGATGCAGAATGATTGGTGAGTTCTGAGCAGGAGGCTCACCCTGGACTCTCGGCTGAGAATATTCTATAGCGGGGTAACAGGTGAAGCATAGAGACCAATGAAGAGATTGCAGAAATTCAGGTGGAAGATATTTCAGGCCCTTACCACGATGTGGTAAGAAGAGGCTTCATTCTGGAGATATGTGAAAGTAGATTGTATACTTTTCTGGCAGGTTAGATACGGAGAGTATGGGAAAGAGAGAAGTCAAGGATAAGGCTAAGATTTGGCTTGAAGATCTAAAAGGAGGAAATACCCTTAATGATGAGAGGAAAAGCTGTGGGTCAAAATGATTTTGGAGATATTAAATGTGCGGTGTATTAGACCTCTCATCAAAGATGTTGAGTAAGGCCCTACCCGATTTGGCTCAGTGGATAGACAGAGCATCGGCCTGAGGACTGAAGGGTCCCAGGTTCGATTCCGGTCAAGGGCACATGCCCGGGTTGTGGGCTCAATCCCCAGTGGGGTCATGCAGGAGGCAGCCAATCAATGACTCTCTCTCATCATTGATGTTTCTATCTCTCTCTCCCTCTTCCTTCCTCTCTGAAATCAATAAAAAATATATATATTTAAAAAAAAACAACAAAAAAACCCCAAAAACATGCAAAAAAAAAAAAAAAGATGTTGAGTAAGCAGTGGCTGTATGAGTATAGTGTGTGAAAGAGATAAATAGGGGAGTTGTCAGGAGCAGACAGTATTTCAAATCAGGAGACCAGAGCCCAAAAGTAAACATTCAGAGAAGAGACTGAGATATGGGATATGCTGCTGATCACAGGTTAAGGGACTTGGGTGGTACACTGGAACTGGATATCCAAAGAGATGGGCATTAGGAAGGGGAAAAGGAGCACATGAAGAGAAAGCTGCCAAAGACAACTTTTTTCTACACCCAAGAAAGGGAGAAGGAAATCTCTTCTTGCTCCTCCTTCCTTTTGCTTCCAGGACTCAGAGTTTAGGTTAGCCTTAACATCTACAATAATAGTTAACACATTCTGTGTGCTTAACTTACAGTGTTCTGGTACTTTACATGTATTAAACTCATTTAGTTAACATTAACTCATAGTTAATATATATGGTAACTCAAGTTTGAGCCATGTTATTGGCAGACTGGTAATATCGAAACGGTAGTAAATGAAATTTATGTATATGAGAACTATGCAAAGTGAGAACTGCTTGAATCTAGTCTAGTTCAAGGAAACAAATCAGTGCAAGAGAAGACAAGGTCACAGATATTTAGTTACTGTAACACGCTGACAGGTCATGCTACCATGGAGTAGTTATCTAAAATGAAGTGGCTTCGTTTTAAGAAAATAAGGTTTTTAAAAGGGAAAAAAGCAGAGCCACAAATCACAACCAACTCTGAAAGAGGCTATAGATTTAACCTAAAATATGTAATCATCCTGAATCTTTTCAGGCCCTTTTAACATAGTTAATAAACAAGACGGAGAGCAGAATCCGTATTCATCTTAAACACAAAGATCACATATAGAATCATGTGTATATGACAAATACCTGACACAAAATAATCATGCTTTGACAAATTATTTTCTTAACTTCAAATGACAAAATAAGTAGTAGGATATACCTGCAGATGAAGTGAGATACAGAAAATGTCTAACTGAAGTAAACTCGACTAACTTAAGATGGAGAAAATTGATTTTTATAACTCAAAAATTTTTAATTTAATTTCCAAATGGATCAGTGGCATTACTGCTTAGTTGCAGCACTAAAAATATTAGCATTAGTATACATTCATGTGAAAATAATTTAAAATGATTAAGTGCCCTTGGTTGAAAGGGACTTTCTCAAGTAGTTTGTAGGCACTCTATGTCCAGAGCTTAATTCCTTCATTAGCAGTAAGTTATACTTTTCCTGGCTATTTGGATGTAATTAAGCCCACTGTTTTCATCATTTACCAGCATGTTACAATAATAGAAAAGAATGGATACTGTTTCCTCTTGTGTATTCAGAGGGCAGATGCTGAGTGACCAGAGGTTGAGAGAATCAGGCTGAACCAAAAAGGCCAAACAAAGAACACACACACACAAACACTCTCAGGCCATATACCCTGAGGCAAATATAACTCATAGTCCACACCCGGGTTAAATTGGTGCTTGCAGAGAATGAGGGGTCAGAATTAAGAATCTGGATTATCCCCTGTCCAAGCAGTCACCAAAGGTTTTAGTCCGTCTACTAATGTGTTCATACCCATGTCCAGAGGTACAAAGTGGGAGAGAAAGGGGCAGATGGAAGCCATGTCATTAATGTACTGGTGCCCAAGGACACAGGCTGATCTTGACCTTAGAGTAACCTGTTGTACGTGGCCTGGGACACGTTTAGTGGTCAGTGAAGAAGGATCTAGTTTGTGAAGTTTGACAGGGGAGTCTTAATACTACAAAATATCCCTTGCAATATCAGGAAAATCAGAGGCAGTAAAATTTACATTTGTAAAGCATCTCTAATATTTAACCGTGTTTCCAACTGTAACCTACCCAGGACAGGAATCTTTCGAGATGTCTGACGATTATAAATAAGCAAATTTCCTTTAACAGTTCCAACAGCCAGGAAACTTCCAATTTTTGACCAAATAAGGAAAGACATTTGATCCCTGTAACATTAAGATATAAATTACTAAACAATTCACAGACATAACCTCTAAGTAGTCCTTTAAAATGTATTTGGGTTAGAAGAGGTCAATGGGGGGAGGGGAAAGGGGGGCATATGTAATACTTTCAACAATAGATGTACACCCAAAGTGTAAGAGGACAGAGTAAGGAATGAAGGTCCTTAGACCCAGCAAGACTTTACATTGGACGGGCAGTACCACCTGAGGATGCATGCCTTGTGGATCAATTTGGGGGGTGTCAAGGGGAACTGCTAAGGTTATGTTTGGTCCTATTCTGCATGGCCGCCTTGCTTCCTCTGGGTTTATTCCTTGGAAAATAAACTGGGAATGTACAGATTCATATTACGGTGTATGTGCAATCTCTTCCTGCCCACCTGTGGGCCATATGATGCCACAAGGCATGTATTACTTTTATACCCATTACACATAGATGATAAATTGAGGCTTACTGAGGGCTAAGAAACTTATCCAAGGTCAAAATTGCAAAGTTTAAGTTGTAAATATTGACAAATTTTTCTTTTCCAATGAGAAAATGGTTTTAGCAGAGATCTTGTAATTTATTCTGTCTGCCTAGGACTTTTTCCACTTGAGAACTGCCCTCACCCTTACCCCATTCTTCATTTGGTGGAAGTATCAATCCGATGGCCCTGCCTACTCCACTCAGAGACCTTTTGAGGAACTGAGTGGACACGGGGGATGTGATGGGAACATGCTCTGGCATAATTTGCTGTGAAGAATGATAAAAGCCAATAGCTGCCAGTGGCCATGGACAGTGTCTGACTTAGAATGAACAAAATATAGAGCAAGGAAGAGCCAAGAGATAGTCTTGAGCCCTGGCTGGGTAGCTCAGTTGGAGCATCATCCCATGTACCAACCAGAAAGGTTGTGGGTTCCATTCCTGTACGGGAGCAACCGATCAATGTTTCTCTCTTACATTGATGTTCCCTCCCTCCTCTCTCTCTCTCTCCTGAAACCAATAAAGACATATCCTTGGGTGACGGTTAAAAAAACACACACCTTGATTGCATCATCAGAACCCCTAGGTCCAGCCATGCCTGCAGCCAATGCCATCTCCAGATTTCCCCAAATATGTTTTGTTCTCATCTTTCGAATTTTTAGTCTGTTTCATCAGAAACAACTTAAGAAGCTATTTATATTTTACAGCATAACTGTTATATTCTAGTTAATGGGCAAAATCAATAGGACTACATATAACAGAAAAAGAAATGAACTTTTTTTCTTTTATAAGAAAGTAACTCCTCGATACATCTCTAATGAAAGTAGTAAGTAATGTTAGCATCAAACCTACAAGTAATTATATTTCTAAGTGAAGATTTTAAAAAACCAAAGATTTGTCCTTACCTCATGCCACTGTCTAACTGGCTGGTTTTATTTGTGTTGGCATCCCATAGATAAATGCAACTAGATTTCTCAGCAACCACTGCTAGGATATCTCCGTCTTTATCCCAATCCATAGCAACACAATTACTTTGAATAAAGAGAGCAAAACATCACTGTCCATATTTTTAAAGTAGAGGAAAGAAATTTAAATACTCACCTATTTGTGATTTTTGTCTACAACAAGACCATTCAAGCTATTTTAAATAGGTCACAAAATTTTTAGTGAGAAATACAACTCACTATTCACTGCTTGGATAAGACTAACTTAAATTTTTTGTTGTTGACAGGATGGAAAAATTTTAATTGTTTTAAATACCATTTTCATATGCCATATTAAATATAATTACACCTACAATAATTAACTTATTGTTAACAGATTTCCTTGAATCCTCTAAAGAACCCGGCCCTTTGGTAAAACACACCCTACAAATGAATCCCAACTGGAATCAAGCGGTCATCTGAAGGGTTACTTTAGACTTAGAGAGAGAAAAAGAAGGTACTAATAGGTAATGAAGTCATATTTAGATAAACTGCATGTAAAATAGTTGAAGGCTGGGTAGATGTAGTATTGCAAACAGTGAAAAGACTGAATTCTGAAGTGATGGTTAAGAAATTTGTTTTCATTTTATATCTTAATGGAATGAGAAGAGTGATTCAATTGAGATGACAAAATAGCTCTAAACAGGAAATGATCTGTTTAACAGGTTTCTTACTACTCAAAATTATTCCCAATGTTTATTATAATTTAAAAACTTCCTTGGGGATGGACCTTTCTTTCTTGATGCCGAATTTTTCATTTTGACATTCTTTGTTCTTGCACAGATTTACATTTAAGATAGCTGGGGATTACTTCAGTTATTCTTCAAACTGTTAAAATGTTCTGGGACCTAACTGTTCTGTAGTAGTTTTAGAGATCTGGGAATATGAAAAGAGAAAAGCTTTCAAATTGCTGGTAAAATCATCTATCAATTAAAGACAAACTAAAGGCATTTTATTTATCTGGAGATCCTTTGTCAGTCAAACTCAATTATAATTAATATAGCAAAAAAAATTTCCAGAAGTAAAAAAATAAGGTCATTGTGTAACCAAAATAGATGTTGCAGAGTTTATGTAAAAAAGATCATACAATTTACTCAAAAGTTTTTACTAAGTGCCTCCTTCTTGTATTTTAGACATAATTAGAACTACCTTGACCTCTTTCCCAGAATACAGAAACCAGAGGCCACAACGAAGAGCAATGGGAAATGCCCGAACGGTGGCCTCAGGTGGGTGGTGGCAGAGCAGGAATTGGAAAAGGCTGTTAGAGATTTGCAAAGGTGGCGGCAATCACCTACAGAAAGCAGCTGTGAACTGTAAAAGCATGGCAGGGTAAGAACATTTAGGTGAGAGCGACTACACACTTAATAACCACTGAAACTATCAGTAAAAACAACACAGGTAATGATTACAGTGAATCATTAAAAATCTTCAATCGTGCCCTAACCGGTTTGGCTCAGTGGATAGAGTGTCGGCCGGTGGACCGAAGGGTCCCAGGTTCGATTCCAGTCAAGGGCATGTACCTTGGTTGTGAGCACATCCCCAGTAGGGGGTGTGCAAGAGGCAGCTGATCGATGTACTCTGTCATCGATGTTTCTAGCTCTCTATCCCTCTCCCTTCCTCTCTATAAAAATCAATAAAAAATATATTTAAAAAAAATCTTCAATCGTGCTTAGTGTGACTAGAATTATTTCCTGAATATAGATACAAGAAAGTCTTTGTCCTTTAAAAAGTATGTGAAAGTAACTATTTTTCTACAATTTATTAGGCAGGAGATACTATAGGGATACAGGCACATCTAAAGGCATGTTTAAAATTACATAAGAATTCTTTCATATGAACTCATTTCTAATCCTGCCTTTAAGCTTCTCTATGAATATATGGGTGTTTATAAACTCTAACTCATATGCTATTTATCTATGTATTTCATCAACTACTTAAGATATTTAAAAAAATAATTTGCAAATGGAAAAAGCAAAAGAGGAGATAGAGGTTATAATCTTATAAAATTCTATCTGATTGTGGCTTTAAGACAATACTTTTTTTTTACCTTCTAGGCAACAAAGCTTGAAAAAGTTTTTGATCCAACTCTGTACTTACCCAGATAAGTTAATTTCACTTCTTTTTTGACCATGGCGATCAAAGATTTTTACAATATGGTCAGCTCTAAAAGCAATTAGAACACAAAAATATGACTTGAATGTTTCTTTTATCTCTCTATGCATATAAAAGTTTAGGTGCCATACAAGTGCTTTCAATGTTCTCTCATCATCTATACTAATAAAAGGGTAATATGCTAATTAGACTAGGTGACCAGACATCTTCTAGACGTCCGATTTCCTTCCGGACAGTTAGGGGGCGACCAGGCTGTCAGGGGGGCAGTTAGGGGATGACCAGGCCAGCAGGGTGGCAGTTGGGGGGCAGCCAGGCCGGCAGGGGGGCAGTTGGGGGTGATCAGGCCGGCAGAGGCGCAGTTGGGAGGTGTCCAGGCCAGCAGGGGGGCATTTGGGGGGCAATCAGGCAGGCAGGCAGGTGAGTAGTTAGGAGCCACGGTCCCGGATTGCGAGAGGGATGTCAGACTGCTGGTTTAGGCCAGATCAGGATCGGGCCTAAACCAGCAGTCAGACATCCCCAGAGGGGGTCCCTGATTGGAGAGGGTGCAGGCCGGGCTGAGGCCCCCCCCCCCCCCCCCACCGCCCACCCCGTGCACAAATTTCATGCACCGGGCCTCTAGTAATTTCATAATTTGAATCTAAAAAGTTATTACTGGGGAAAAGGTTCCATGAACTCTGATGTTAATGGAGATAAAGATACTACTTTTCCCACCATATAAACATCTCACAATAACTTCTACTGAATAGATGGGTGGTTATGTGGGCATACAACCATTTGGAGTCAAGATACTTTATAAATTCAATGATTTCTTACCCTGTTACTGCAAGGTAGTTTCCTGATGCTTTTTGCCAGGTAAACTGTATTGGTGCACCAAGCCAATTCTTTTCTAGCAGTGAGAAAACACGCTAGAAAAAAAACACACAAAAAATATGATTAAGGGTTAGTCAGAAGAGATGTCAAAGTATGATCTTGAAAACAGTAGGATTCAGGATGGTGAAGGTTTATGTTAGAGCTTATCCAAAAGAAGTCAACAGTAGAACAACAAAACAATTAATCAACAAAACAAAAAAACTCACAATCTGGTTAAGTATGGACCTCAATATACAGGGGAGCCCAGCAGGTGTGGCTCAGAGGTTGAGTGGCCACCCAGGAACTAAGAGGTCATGGGTTTGATTCCCGGTCAGGGCACATGCCCAGGGTTGTGGGTTCAATCCCCAGTAGGGGGCGTGCAGTAGGTAGCCAATTGTTGATGTTTCTCTCTCATTGATGTTTCCATCTCTCTATCCCTCTCCTTTCCTCTCTCTAAAAATCAATAAAAACATATTTAAAAAACATAAAGGGGAGAGTTTATTATAAAACTTCTTTGCTTTGGAACGTTTTTGAAAATTAACTTTATAAAAATGTTATGTTTCATGTTTTATAGATGTTTAAGATTAAAAGAACCATATACTTCGTTCAAAATTACTTTCTGCCTTTACCCATCAGTTATATTTACTTCATCATTAAGTGTGTTTAGTTTGGCCATTGGATGGACAATGTATCAATCAAAAAATCATTCTTTTTTTTTTCACTTAGACAATCTAGAACTGTGGATATGGAAGCCACAAACCACATGTTGACTTGAAATTTTATTGAGGAGTTGAAATGTGGGTAGACCAAATTTATGAAAAAGAATGCAAACCATCTCATTGATAATATTTGTATTGATTACATGTTGAAATAATATTTTGGATCTACTGGATAAAATATATCATTAAAATTAATTTTATCTGTTTAAAAAATATTTTAATGTAGCTACTAAAATTTTTAAATTATATTGGTTCACACATTTATATCAAACAGTGCTGATCAGAACATCTAGGAATATAGAACATGAGTGAAAAAATTTAGATTTTAATATTAGGTTAAACTACAGATTAAACAATGATGCCCATATGTAGGCATATGAAGTTTACATACTACTACAGGTGGCTTAATATTCACAGTGACGATGCTTCCAATGCTCAAAATTACCCACTTATCAATAGGTATTTTGTATGTTAAAGAGATGAAATCCATCTCAACTGAAAACAGAGGTGGGAAAAATCACAGGTATATCCAATTTTGTGGAGCATGAAGACATCTTTAAAGAAAAAAAAAAGAGTATAAAAGCATCTTACTTTTGCAATTTTGTGACTACATTTCCCTGGAACCCCTTCCTGCTAGTGAACTTGAATTTCATTAGCTTCATTGGTAGAGCAGTGGAAAAGGTGCTCACTTCACAACCGGAAAACCAAAACTTAAGTTTTGCTTTTTACATTAGCTCTACGTAGGGCTTAAAGTCGCTTAAACTGCCTCAAACACAGAATTCTCAACTTTAAACCAGGAATAATATCTCTTCCCTTCAGATTCTTCATAATTGTGAAGAGCTTTAGAAATGTGAGTTATGATGACCGGCCTGTCAATTCCAATCTGCACACTAATAGTCACGAGGAAGCCTAAGGACGTATAAAATAATTTTTTAATCGAGCTTCCCATCTCTTTGCCGGGTCAGGGCGGGGCGGGGCGGGTGCTGTGGGGAAGCGGAAAGGTGAGGGGGCTGCAGCCAGGGGCCCAGGAGTGGGGTTCACGAGAAGCCCAAGCCTGGGAACCGTGCCTGCAGAGCACGACGCTCTGGAGCGTGTACACCTGCGGGTGCAGATTTCTCCGCGAACGCTGTTTACTCGCCACCAGGTGATCCATACATAGGACCAAATCACAGGCAACACGCTCAGTGATTGCGCCTTCGGGGCTCTTCACTCTGTTGAAGGAGCTGGTTAGTGGCACAGCTTGCCAGGGGGGTCGCTCCAAGAGATGAGGCAGCTCGTGACAGGCGAACGAGTCCCTTTCGCCGGGGCCCTGCAAACACAGTCCCAGGACTCGTTCCTTCCGCGCAGCGAAGTTGGGGCTCTCTTCTGACCCCGTCTGCTCATTTCCGGCCGGACCGGGGTGCCCCCGTCCCTCACCGCTTCAACTCCGGTAGCGACCCCAGAAATGAGAGGCCTCCCTCTCTGCTTTCTCCTCTATTTTCTTCCCTTTCCCCTCGCTCCTTCAACTGCGCCCCCATTCTCTCCCTCCCTGCCCGCCCCCTTCCCGACTCCACGCACTCGGAAGAGGGGGTGTCCCTATTCTCCAAGCCACGCTCCTCAGGCTGAGGGAAGGGCCAGGGGTCCGCTCTTCCCGCCCCCAGGGTTTGTAAGTTACTTACCTTCATCTCCAGACTGGCGCGCCCGCGCGACTGCGCAGGCGCACCTGGTCTCCTCCAAGGAGGCTACCGCGTTCCCGTCACCCAGGAGACCAGGCGAGCAGTGGCCAATCAGCGAGCACCAGCTGAAGGGCGGTGCTCCGCGGAGGAGAGCCGGAGACGTGGACGGGATCACGTGACGCCAGGATGGCAGGGCCCGGAGGAGTTGAGCGTCGCGAGACCTTTCAGCGCCCCGGTTTCCTGGCTGGGCAGTGATTGGATGGGGTCTGGAGACTCGCCCGGGGGAGGCGGGCTCTGTGAGCCGTGTGTAAATTTCGGTCCCCGACTCGCGTGAAGCCCGGGGCACCGAGAAAGGCGCGGAATGCTGGGTGGGAGGAGGTGGGGACTGGCTCATGGGGCAAACACTCTTCCACAGTCCATGTCAAGAGGGCTTGGATGTGCGGGCCTAGGTGTCATCCCTCCCCGCCCCCCGCCATGTTTCTGGGCTAGAAAGGATAAGATGTGAGAGGTAGTTTATTCCAAGGCCTTAATAGGCCAACTACATGAGCCAGCGAAAGTGGGCGGGCAGAATGAGCTCTTAAGAAACAGTTTAAGTGCTATGGAAAACCGGATTTAAAACAGTTTATAGAAAACCGGACTTAAAAAATACCTGATCACATTGCCCGCCTCACAGGTGTGGCTCAGAGGTTGAGCACGGACCTGTGAACCAGGAGGTCACAGTTCATTCTGGTCAGGGCACAGGCTGGGTGGCGGGCTCCACCCCCAGTAGGGGGCGTGCAGGAGGCAGCCGATAGATGATTCTCACCACTGATGTTTCTCTCCCTCTCCCGCTCTGAAAGAAATGAAAGTATGTTTAAAAAAAATACATGATCACATTAATAGGTACAGAAAAAAAGCACTTGACAAAATTCCCTTAAAAAGTCAACACACATTCATGATAAAACCTTACTAGGAGTGGAAAGTAACCTCTTTAAAGTGAGGAAGATCATCTGCAAAAAAACATAGAGCTAACATCGTACTTCATGGTGAGAGACTGAATGCCCTCCCCTAAGCTTGGGGGAAGAAAGTTCCCTTATCCATGAATGCGATCTATCTTTACATTGATTTTCTTTTTTAATTTCTTTAAACAATTTTGTAATTTTCAGTGTACAAAATTTTATTTTGTTAAATTTATTCTTATGTATTTTATTTTTGATGCTATTATACATAGAATTTTAAAATTTTTTCACTTTTATATTGTTTATTTCTAGTGTAGAAAAATGGAATTGATTTTTGTATATTGATCTTGTACCCTGAAAACTTGCTCAACTCATTGATGTTTCTTTTTAGTGGATTTCTTAGAATTTTCTATGGTCAATTTTACTAGTTTCACTCATTCCTCTCCAATCTGGATGGTCTCATTTCCTTTTTTTTGGCTAGTGTGGACATCCTTTTAGGAATGCTAGAACCTACTAATAGGTTGTACGCATTGTTTCTCTTATTGTATTATAAAATTGCGCTGTTATCTTTTCATTTTTAACGTTCATTTTTACCTCAACTGTGATGAAAATTACATAATAGAGTCCATTTAATGTGCATTCAAGAAATTAGCTGGGAAATTTTTCAGGCGTGGGGACATAACTTTTCTCAATAACCTAATAATTATACAAAGCTGGCAGGTAATGGCCATTGCATATTTAACATTTAAATATGAGTATTGAGCACCACATTTGGTTTTTCAAATGATTTACTTTTGTGCATTGCTTCATGTGTTTATATATTTAAATGTTTTCTATTGTAAAATATTACTCTCGTAAGTACTGCATGGTGTAATAGTGAATTAAACTCCCAGTTTAAACCCAGTTCATGGCATTCACTAGTTCTTTGACCTTTAGCCAATTCCCTCCTCTGAATCTGTGCACCCAGATCTAAAGTGGGAATAACAGCCCTAGCGAGAGCCTATTACAGATGCAACAGTGAATAAAATGTTAATTGCTTCAGGGGATACAAAAATATATCCAAGTATGTGCCCTTAAGGAACTAACATTCTTTGCCCATCTTTGTTTTATAGTCTATTATCAAGTAAGATTTTAGTCTCCCCACTGTTTTGCTCGGTGTCTTATTGATCAGAAAGTTTGAGGTAAATTAATTCTCAGTTGGATGAACTCACTTCCCCAGTCCTTGTCTGCAGTTTTGCTCCCGAGTCTCTGATACAGAATCAGACAGATAAGTAGGTCAGCCTTTGCTAGACTTACTACGTAGCATTTTATTTCTCTGAAGCTCTCACACAGCGCAACTATTCTTGTCACTAACAGAGACAGCTCTTTAAGTGACGGCTTCTCTAACCTCCTCGCTCCAGCTACCACTAAGCAAGGACCACTTTCCTTCCACAGAATTCACTTATGTCTCTTCTGAACTGCTCAGTTTATCACGTAGATTTGTGAAGCTGCATAACTTTAAAGAAATAAAACTGAAAGCAACACATGAACAAGTGAGACAAACAAGCAAACAGCATGGTGGTTACAAGAGGGAAGAGGGTGGGGGGTAGTGAAAGGTAAAGAGGGTCAAATAGATGGTGATAGAAGATTTGACTTTAGGGGGGCACACAATGCAATAAATATGCAGATGATGCATCATGGAATTGTACACTTGAAACCTATGTAATGTATTAACCAATGTCACCCCAGTAAATTTAACTTAAGAAGAACATGTTGAATATACAAAAATTTTTTATTCTCCTTAATTACAAGTATAATGTTTTTACTATCTTAAAAAGTAACAAAAGACTTTTTATGAGTAGTATTCACTCGGAAAAATATTAACAATCTGACTAGTTTTGAAACAGTGTTGTCACGCCATCACTTACCGCATAACCCAATAGTCATTGAGCCATTGTGTGCCTTCCCAACTTATAGTACTTTTAAGGCACAAATATCACATAAATAATAGTCACTCTTGCCCTAACTGGTTTGGCTCAGTGGATAGAGCGTCGGCCTGTGGACTGAAAGGTCCCGGGTTTGATTCCGGTCAAGGGCATGTACCTTGGTTGCAGGCACATCCCCTGTGGGAGATGTGCGAGGCAGCTGATTGATGTTTCTCTCCCATCAATGTTTCTAACTCTCTATCCCTCTCCCTTTCTCTCTGTAAAAAATCAATAAAATATATTTAAAAAATAATAATAGTCACTCTCTAATATAAAGCTATTTTAAAATACTTCAATTAAATATAATTGTTACTCACAAAGAAATGTCATCAAAATGGACCCACCTTCAGCCTGGGTATAGACTGAGGGCCCTGAACATGGTTCCTCAGCTTCCCTGACTTTACTTTCTAGATGCACCTCATTAGCTCAAAGGAAATAACTACTGAGGACTGGGTAACATAGGGTGTCAGTCAAGGCTAGTCATGACACTAATATCCCTATCAATCAATACAAGGTGTCAGACTTGTTCAGGCCCACTAGATAAAAAATAGACATACCAGTCCTTTCTGAGGCCTTACAAATAAGGGTGTCTGATGGGGGAGTTGGCGCATTCTTATACCAGGTGTACCGGTTCATAATGCGGATTTTGTAATCAAAGAAAACACGATAATTTCAAGAGAAACATCAAAAGTGCTTTTTTAAAAAATACATATATTTTATTGATTTTTTACAGAGAGGAAAGGAGAGGGTTAGAGAGTTAGAAACATCAATGAGAGAGAAACATCGATCAGCTGCCTCTTGCACACTCCCTACTGGGGATGTGCCCGCAACCAAGGTACATGCCCTTGACTGGAATCGAACCTGGGACCCTTCAGTCCGAAGGCTGACACTCTATCCACTGAGCCAAACCAGTTAGGTGCAAAAGTGTTTTATTCAAAGTAATGTCCATCGCTAGCTACACATTTCCCCCATCTTTCAGGTAATTTGTGGATATCGTCCCAATAGAACTTTTCTTGTTTTGAGGCACACATTTCAGAGACCCAATTTTCCACTTCTTCGTACGTTTTGAAGTGCTGCTCAGAAAGTGCGTGTGCCATCAATCAGAACAAGTGGTAATCTGAAGGAGCAACGTCTGGTGAATATGGCGGGTGGGTTAATACTTCCCAAGCAAGATCTTTTAACGTGTCTTTAACTGGTTTTGAAGTGTGTGATGATGTGTCATCATGAAGCAAAATTACTTTGCCATGTCTTCTGGCACATTCTGGTCATTTCACGATCAAAGCGTGGTTCAAACTGGTTATTTGTTGTCGGTAGCGATCAGTATTAATGATTTCACCTGGTTTTAGAAGCTCATAATACACCACACCTTCCTGATCCCACCAAACGCAGAGCATTGACTTCTTTCCGAAGCGATTTGGCCTTGCAGTCAATGTTGATGGTTGACCTGGACCAACCCATGATTTTGTGCATTTGGGATTCTCAAAATAAATCCACTTTTCATCACCAGTCACAATTCAATGCAAAAAAGACTTTCTTTCGTGCCGTTGAAGCAACATTTTACTGATGACTTTTTGGTTTTCCATTTGTCTTTTATTCAGTTGATGTGGCACCCATTTTCCTCCCTTGAAAATCTTTCCCATTGCTTGTAAATGATCAGAAATTATTTGCTGAGCAACGTTTAATCTTTCTTCAAATTGTTTTTGAGTTTGACACGCATCTTCATCCAATAATGCTTGTAATTGTTGGTCTTCAAACTTTTTTTGGTTGACCTGGCCGTTCTTTGTCTTTCACATCGAAATAATCACTTTTAAAGCATTTAAACCAGCGTTCACAAGTATCTTGAGATGGAGCAAGTTCACCATAAGCTTCCCGGAGTATACGATAACTTTCAGCAGTACTTTTCTTCAAAATAAAGTGATAAATTAAAACTTCCCGCAAATGCTCTTTTTTTTTTTTTGCACAAAATTCAACATTTTTAAGTGTAAAAATATCTATGATGTTAACACCTTCACAAAATTTGACATATGAAGTTTTGAAGCTTGTTGTCAATACAACAAAATAGCATACATATCAAATCACATATATATCAATATATGTGTAACTCCATCTATTGAAAAAAAAATCTGCATTATTAACCGGTACACCTGGTAAAGATAAAGGTATTTGAGATCCAGAAAGATGAAATGCCAAAAGCAGGCTTAGACTTTCCATGGCATTTAATTTATTTTACTCTAATTAAAAAATAAAATAGAATAAAAATATTCCATATGAATTAATAATCTAGTCACAGTAAAATTACATATCATTTTACTGAATATATGTTCCTGAGTAAGAGTTGAAATATTGGCAACAATTCCAAACACACAAAAAAATCTATCTTGACTTTCAGTAAACATTTATGGAGTGTTGTGTACCAGGCCTTGGGGAAGAGCTCCAAATCAAACTTGCCCCTTATGGTTTCCATTGTGTTTATCCCTCTCTTTTTAGACTAGATTTAAGATCAAAAGAGACCTTCTGTCAGACTTTTAAATTTATTTAATTGCAAATCACATTTTAAAAAATTGTCTTTGGGATGCCTATACATGCAGTTTTAATCATTATACATATAACTAGAGGCCCGGTGCATGAAATTCATGCACGGGGGGCAGGGTGTGTGTGTCCCTCAGCCCAGCCTGCACCCTCTCCAATGTCGGACATCCCTCTCACAATCCAGGACTGCTGGCTCCAAACTGCTCGCCTGCCTGCCTGCCTGATTGCCTCTAATTTCTTCTGCTTGCCAGCCTGATCACCCCCTAACCACTCCCCTGCCAGCCTGATTGATGCCTATCTGCTCCCCTGCTGGCCCGATTGCCCCTAACTGCCCTCCCCTGCAGACCTGGTCACCCCTAACTGCCCTCCCCTGCAGGCCTGGTCCCCCCCAACTGCCTTCCCCTGCAGGCCTGATCACCCCCAACTGCCCTCCCCTGCTGGCCTGATCTCCCCCAACTGCCCTCCCCTGCAGGCCTGGTCTCCCCCAACTGCCCTCCCCTGCTGGCCTGATCGCCCACAACTGCCCTCCCCTGCCGGCCATCTTGTGTGTTGGAGTAATGGTCAATTTGCATATTACCTCTTTATTATATAGGATTATTATATAGGATGCTTACTGTTATGACATTTAAATAACAATTTGTAATGTACCTAATACAATTGTAAAATATCCATAAAATTTACCATAAGTGACATTTAGTACATTCTCCATGTTATATAACCATCACCACTAATTAGTTCCAGAATATTTTCATCACCCCAAAAGGGAACTCCTTACTCATTTAGTAGTCATTCCACTTTGCCTCTTCCTCCTAGTTGTTCAGCACCACTTGTTGAAGAGACAATTCTTTGTCCCTTGAATGGTCTTGGTACCCTTGTTAGAATCAATTGACTATAGTGTATTTCTGGTTTTCCTATTTTATGCTACTGGCCTATATGTTTATCCTTATATCAGCACCACACTGTTTTGATTACTGTAACTTTGTAACAAATTTTGAAATCTGGAAATGTGACTCAATTTTGTTCTTTTTCAAGATTGTTTTGGCTCTTTTGAGTCCCTTAAATTCCATATGAATTTTAGCATCAGCTTTTCCAATTTCTTAAAAAAAAAAAAGACCATTAGGTTTTTTGATAGGGATTGCACTGCTGTAGATTAATTAGGGGAGTATTGCCATCTTAACATCACAAACATGAGATGTCTTTCCATTCATTTATTTAGATTGTCTTTAATTTTTTCAGCAATGTTTTATACTTTTCAGTGTATAAGCCTTGCACCTCCTTGGTTGAATTTATTCCCAAGTATTTTGTTCTTTTTGATGCTATTGTAAATAAAATTACTTTCTTCTCAGAATTTTTTTTGCCAGTGTATAAAAATCAACTGACATTTGTGTGTTGATTTTGTATCTTGCAAAGCATTACTGTATTAGTTCTCACAGTTTTTTGTTTTTGGTGTGGATTCTTGATGATTTTTATTTTACAGGATCATAACTGCCAATAGAGATAGTTTTACTTCTTCCTTTCTAATTGGGGTTTCCTTGATTTTTCTTTCCTAATTGCTCTGGCTAGAACTTCTGGTACAATGTTGACTAACAGTGGTGAAAGTGAGCATTTTTCTGATTGTAGAGAAGCTTTCAATCTTTTACCATTTAGTATATTGCTGGGTGTGGGTTTTTCATGAATGCCTTTTAAAAAAATTGATTTTAGAGAGAGAGAGGAAGGAAGAGGGAGAAACATTGATGTGAGAGAGAAATGTCAATTGGTTGGTTACTTCCCATACACACCCAGACCAGGGAATGGAACCTGTGACCTTCTGGTGTACAGAATGTGTACAGGACCATGCTCCAACCAACTGAGCCACACCGGCCAGGACTTATTAAAGCCTTTTAACAGGTTGAGGAAATTCATTCTCTTTCTAGTTTGCTGAGTTTTTACCATGAAAGAGTGTTAAATTTTGTCAAATGCATTTTCTTATCTATTGAGATGATGCCATTTTCCTCTCTATTTTTAATTTTTATTTATTTTATTTTTTTCTTTATTGATTAAGGTATTACATATGTGTCCTTATCCCCCCATTGCCCCTCCCCCCCCACTCATGCCCTCACCTCCCCTAGTGTCTGTGTCCATTGGTTAGGCTTATATGTGTGCATACAAGTCCTTTGGTTGATCTCTCTCCCTTACCCCCACCCTCCCCTATCTTCCCTCTGAGGTTTGATGGTCTGATCGATGCTTCTCTGTCCCTGAATCTGTTTTTGTTCATCAGTTTATGTTATTATATTCTACAAATTAGTAGAATGAAGGGAGCAACAGCTAAAAAATACTAAATCAGTAATATGAAAAAAAAAGCTCTAATAACTAAGAGCTTTGTTACTAGAGGCCCAGTGCACAAATTCGTGCACAAGTGGGGTCCGGCGGGCCCAGCCCCAATTTGGGTGGATTGGGACTGGGCCTGTTGGGATGAGGAGATGGTGGGAGTTTGGCTGGCTAGCCAGCCCTGATCGGGGCCCAATCAGGGCTGGGCCGGCTGAGGGGAGGGGCCATGGGTGATTGGCCAGTGTGCTCCGCCCCTAATTAGGGTTGGGGGCTGATTGAGGGAGGTTGCTGTGGGCGGTGAGCCGGCTGTCCCCTCCCCGAAATGGGGTGGGTGGTGCCGATCAGGGGCCAGCAGCCTAGGGGAGGGGCCATGGGTGGTTGGCCGGCTGTCCCTGTCCCTGATTGGGGTGGGGGGAGGCCGATCTGGGGTGGGGCTGGGCAGGGGAGGGGGAGGGCTGCAGGAGGTTGGCTGGCTTGCCCTGCCCCCTCTTGGGGTGGGGGTGGCAATTAGGGGCAGGGCTGGCCGGGGGAGGGGCCGCAGACCTATCGTGGTAGGGTGGGCAGATCAGGGGTGGGTCTGGCCAGGGGGAAGGCGTTTGGCTGGCGGCCTGCCCCTGATCGGACTCTCCCACCCACACTGATCAAGGGTAGGCCGGTTCGGGGGGGAGGGGCCGCAGGAGGTTTTGGCAGGCCAGCCCCACCCCCTGATTGGGCCAGTTTGCTGGCCATAGTGGGTGTCATAGTAACCGGTCGTTCCGGTGTTCCGGTCGCTGGCTTTTTATATATACAGTATATAGATTACTGTCCTTGTTGCTCCCTTCATTCTATTAATGTGGTATATTACACTGATTGATTTTTGTATGTTGAACCATCCCTGTATTCCTGAAATAAATTTTAGTTTGTCATGGTGTATAATCAGTCTGGTCTTATAGAATAAATTAGGAAGTGTTACTTCCTCTTTTTTTTTTTTTTTAAGAGTTTAAGAAGAATTGGTGTCAATATTTTAGATGTTTGATAGATTTCACCGGTGAACCCATCTGGTTCTGTACTTTCTTTGTTGGGAAATTTTTTATTATTGATCCAATCTCTTTAATTGTTATAGGTCTGCTTAGATTTTTTTATTTCTTCACTCAGTTTTGGTAATTAGTTCATTTATAGGAATTTGCCTATTTCATATAGAGTATCTAATTTGTTGGCAATAAAGCTTATTTTTTATGAATAAATTTATTTATGGTTCAGTCATCCAAAATACAATGCAATTTATCTAATATTTATAAAACTTGAAATGTCATGCTTTCTTACATTTACTTTTCTAAAGCAAAATGTATACAAAATTCCATAAGATATTTAAGCAAAATCTCTCCCCAATACTCAGGAACCAAAATTTTCTGATAGGAATGTTACTGGTATAAACTTTATTTCTAAAAAGCATAAACTTCATTTGTCTTTTGACTAAAATGAATGCTTCCCCACATAAAATGAAGCCTGTCTTTTTCTACCTAGAAGCAGGAATGATAAAGAGTGTGGACTCCTGAGCCAGATGGCCTGCATTAAAACCCTGCTCTGCCACTTACTTGCTATATATAATCTTGGGGTTAACCTCTCCAATTATGTTTCCTCCTCTGTAAAAAGAATAGAACCTACTTCACAAGGTTTCCTCCTCTGTAAAGGGAATAGAACCTACTTCACAGTGCATTCAAGCATGCAAAAACTAGGTCCCAGTCCATAATAAGCATTCAATAATTATTAGCAAATATTATTTTTCATATGGTGGTCATTAATTGGTGTTAAAATAAAGAGCAACTAGACATCTCAATGGAGAGACTAAAAGTAAAGTCAAGGCAGCAGTGTTGGATGAAGGATATAAGGAAGAGCCATATTTTCCTTTAGATTTATAAGACCCTAGACTGGAAGAAGGAGTGTTTGGCAAATGTTCTGTCATTAGAAAAGAAATGGTTCTCTTTATTAGTATCCAGGAGAGCAGGCTCTATTGACTACAAAACTGCATCAGAGAGGCCCTCTAGTGGGACAGAAAATCAAAGGAACTGTTCTAGTGACTCCGTAAAAGAAAGGAAGGCCCCAAGGGAAATGAGTCTGGCTCCACTGTGGGCACAGGGAACCAGAGAGTGGATAACAGTGTTCTAAGGAATGATCACAAGTACACGTACAAGTGCTTCCTTTCAAATCACAGGTCTAAGCCTCCACGAGAAGGGATATATATGTACTGATATGTTTCTGCTTTTGAAACTTTTGTTTCCTTTACCTTGTTCTCTTCCCTCCCTTCCTCTAAATATATAAATATACTCCACAGCTGACCCTCCTTGTCAGTAAAATAATTGAATTCATAATATAATAAATTTATGAAATATTAATGTATTTGTCACTATCACTATTATTTTCTTAGCAGCCACAAAAGTGAAATAACTACAGGATTTGTTTGGGGAAACAGAAGTACTCAGTTCCTTGGTTTCTAGAAACAATGTGGAAACATTGCATGAGCATTCAAAATAGCTAAAAAAAAGTTTGTTTTAATAAAGAAAGCAACTGAAATAAAGGATACCCTGATATAAAATGCAAAAACACATTAACCACAACATTGTATTTTAAAATATGGACATTTAGATTATACTCATTTATATTAGGATATAAATTAATGACTTATACCTTAAAGGATTTATCATAAAATGTTACTGCCCAGTGCATTTTTGCAAACAATAAGCAATTCACTGAGAGTATTAACATCCACATATGTAATTAGAGTTTACAAATGTACAAAACTTTGGGTAATAAACACTTTAAACTTATTTTTCAAACATTCAATAGTCCCATTCCCCCCAAACTGATTACAAAGAAGCACAACGGGATAAAAACATCTTTTATAAAAGAAAACAAATTCATATAATTAAATACTTGTTAGGTGAAAGAACATTAAAGGTTATATAACATTTCTTTTCTCTACATAAATTTGCATATCTTAAATTTAATGCAGACCACCATGTTTCAATTCCAATCTGAGAATATCGTAACATGTACTTCTTGGTGAATCTAAATATAATAGGATGAATATTTAAGTATATTCCAAAGATTATATCAAGTTTTTATTTGGTCATTATTACTTTAACTTTTCAATGTTTCTTTATTTTAGAAATAAAATCCATAACCAAAGCACATATATTACAGCTATTTCTGAAACAAACAAACAAACAAAACACTAAATAGCATACTCTTTAGTATATCATTAAAAGAGTGGTTATGTTTAAACAAGGAAACGAATAAAAATTACTACAACTCATGTATGATAAAGTTACAACGAAAAAGGTTACAAATTTTATCTGGTTTATTTGCACTGTAATAAAAGAAATCTGGATAATGTGAATAAAATGTGCTTGATTATTAAGAAATGAAATTTCCAATTAACACTGGGCCGTGTTTAGGAGCAGTGTGTTTGTTCTTGTATTTTATATGAGGAACATATGTTCATAACCTACCAGTTATATTTTTGATTTACTAAGAAATGAAAGTATATGATTCTGGTTCATCCTCCCTTTTTAAAAATATCTTCACTTTGAGATCAGGCACTTTGTGCCCAGGAATGTGGCATTGCAAATTTCCTAAAAATGTATCCATTCATAGTAGGATAAATGTACCAAATTCATAAAAGAGGATATCTTCATTTAGAAACCAAAGCACTAAATTATAATTTTACAGTCACAACGCAAGCCCCAGCTCTTCCTAGGCACAATGGAGCAACCTGAAAAGAAACAAAAAGACATATGTTTTGGTTTTGTAGGTAAAAATGTTGATAATATTAGACTAGTTGGTGAAACATGGAAATAGTCCGTACCCCTTGGCAAAAGGCTGCTGCCCCAGGCCTACCGCTGGCCTGGTTCCTCCCCCCAGAACCCCCTCCTGATGTGAAACTTTCGTAGACATCCCACATCACTTGGGCACATCACATGATTATGTATTATTCACTTCCCTTTAAAGGTGATTTTTTCTTTTATTAATTGAGATATAGTTGACATATAACATTATATTAGTTGCAGGTGTACAACATAATGATTCAATATTTATATACATATTGTGAAAAGGTGTTTTTATAACTGAGGAATTGTTCTACACGAAGTACGATGTTTTGGGCAAAATGGTGTACAATATGGATGTGAGGAAATGCTGATATTGTGAGAAAATGCTGAATACTTAAAAGCAACTTTATGACCAATATGGAGAAAATATCAAGTATTATCTAGAGGGGCCCTGTAGGAGAAGGATTATCTCAGAGAATACACAAAATACACTGCATACCTGGGATCTGCTTACTCCAGAAAAAAACAGTAACTTCCCATATAATGACTGCTTTCTCTATGCATGGCTGAAAAGTCTAAACCCATTCTACTGATTTTCATTCAACTCCCTAGTAGTGGAAACAAACCTGATGAATGAACTCTGTGACAGTAGATAGAAGTGTGAGTGCTAGGTGAAGGAATATAAACTGCTTACAGATAAGGAACAGCTCTTACATTTTTCACTTATTGTCCTTTTAAAAAATGTTTTTATTTTATTATTATTTTTTTTGGTTTTTATTGATTTTAGAGAGAGAGGAAGGAAAAAGGGACAGATAGAAACATCAATGAGAGAGAAACATTGATTGGCTGCCTCCTGCATACCTACCACAGGAGATCGAGCCCACAACTTGGGCATGTGCCCTGACCAGGAATCGAACTAGAACCTCTTGGTGCATGGGTTGATGCTCAATCAATGAGCCACACCAGCCAGGCTGTCTTTTTTTTTAATGTATCCTAAACACTAGAAAATTAATAGTGGAAACAAAAATGTGGAAAGAATAGTTGTCAAAGAACGACTTTGAGAATAGTAAGAATCTATGCATTTGACCTAAGAAAAATAAAACATTAGCATTTGGGAAAGAGTGACTAATATAAAGTGTTTGTATCAATTAGTGGATTTTAAGAACACAACAGACTTCAATTGTAAGAGAATTCTCAGTTATTCTCCATCTGAATCAGTTGTTTTGATCACTGTTATATCTCCTTGAGCAAATAATCTATTTTAAAACCATATCCACTTACAGTATTCTAGGAGTGACTTCTAAGTCATTAAAATCAAAGCATCTGTTTGTAATTAGCAGTTTTTCTCAAAACAACCAATACACTAAATCTCTACACTGTGAATGGTACATGTTGTCATGACAACCAGCTAGCAAGTTTAGCTTAGAGAATTTATTAAATACAATGCAGGCACCTCCTGCTTTGGGTCAAGGCTGATGGTAGGGTGGGTGACAGCTTAAGATTTTGTAAGCTCATTTCATTCCCTGTAAAAATGTCTTCTTGTCCATTTGTTGGAACACTGAATGAAACATTTATTTTTCAGATACTATGGTTATAAGTTCACACCTAGGTGCTGTGAAATAGTGATAGAGGAGGCATGCACATAAAATAGCTATGTGATCATAGATTATTAATTTTGATACAGAATGATTCAGCATAAGGTATTAATTATCTGCAGTAACAAGCCTCAAATGCTGGCCAATAGATTTCCTTATAACTGGCCCAAGGGTTTAAATCAAATATGTTTCAGAGAAAATGATAGATCCTCCCTTCCCCCAACTGATGGAGTATGACGTAACCTGCACCTGCAGCCTGGACATTCCTGAGCACCTAACCAGGCACCTTATATGGACTAGACATTGAACCACCAACCAGCACCTGCCAAATACCCTAAGCCCTCGATTCCTAAGTACCTAAGTGCCTAATCATGTGCCTTATATGAAACCACCAATCAGTGCTTGCCGAGTACCCTAAGCCCCATCCCTTCCTGTTCCTCCCCTCAAAAGGCGTATTCACCTCTGCACGTGCAGCTACTCTCCCCTGTGAGACAGCCGGCAGGGTCCTTCTCCTCTAATAAAGCCTGTTCCTGGTTTTTGGCCCTCTGTCTCATTCTTCTATCCCATTTTGGGTTTCATGGTTATCATTCACACTACTTCTGCCAAGGCGGAAGGCTGATGGGAGGTAATCACGTAATTTCCAATGAAATCCTGTAGCTCTAACTCAAGCCTTCACTTCTGCCCGAACCCAACTTATCCTGTCCCCATCTACTGCCAGGTGAACTTTTTATTATTGTATCACTCCCTTGGTTAAAAGTCTCCACTGACTTCTCATGCCCAAACTCTTCTCAACCAGCCACACTTCCTCAATAGAGCCCACATATTTCTTCATGGACCTCCATCCTGACCCCAACCTTCCTCTCCAATAAGAACTCCTATTCTTCTCAACCAGCCACACTTCCTCAATAGAGCCCACATATTTCTTCATGGACCTCCCTCCTGACCCCAACCTTCCTCTCCAATAAGAACTCCTATTCTTCTCAACCAGCCACACTTCCTCAATAGAGCCCACATATTTCTGTTTGGTGACATTTCTTTCATGTTTTCTCACACAATTTCCCCTTCCTTTCTACTTTCTGAGTTGGATCCATTAAGGTTTAGCTTAAATTCAACTTCTTTCTCACTGAAGCCCTCTCAACAACCATTTTCTTTTTTCTCTTTGGTTTTCTATAACTACTCACTGCTTATACCATGGGACTTTTCATATCACCGCTCTACATTGTGGGCTCTTCTTACACATGCAGACCTTACCTACCTAAGTAGTTAAGTTCTATGACAGTCTGATTCTCATAAGTTTTGTTTTCTTAACAGTACTTATCATTGCTTCTTGTAAAAAAACTTTGGCTCAATTAAACATATGAATGTCTTTTATGTACCAGATACTGAATTGGGGCACAAAATTCCTGATTCTGTTCTTGGTGATGATGAAAAAAAAGATCTCAAAAGACCATTCCTGGAAGTGCTAGGCTCTCCCAGAAACAGACACGTTTGGAACTCTTGCTATAATTTGCAGGTCAAGTGTCTTACTTGTTCATGTAATTTAGGATTACCATCTTAACTAATTAGGTTATGACCAGCCATTTGATCTGCTCCCAAATGTCAGTGGCTTGAGTATTTAAAAATTATTGGTCATGGATGGGTAAGCGGCTCAGATTTTTCCGACTACCCTCTTTGTTTTCCACAATCTCCCCTCCCTTTCTCTTTCTCTTAGCCTGATTGTGGTACTGTCAGCTCTAGCAATGCTAGAACATCTCACCAATTCCCAGCAAGCAAATGGTGGCATACCAACTAACAATAATTTGTCTGAGTAGTATTAACTTACACTTTAAAGCAGGGGTCCTCAAACTTTTTAAACAGGGGGCCAGTTCACTGTCCCTCAGGCCGTTGGAGGGCTGGACTATAGTTTAAAGAAAACTATGAACAAATTCCTACGCACACTGCACATATCTTATTTTGAAGTATAAAAACAGAACAGCAAAAACACCCGCATGTGGCCCGCGGGCCGTAGTTTGAGGACGCCTGCTTTAAAGGTAATTTTGGATTTTAATTATGTTATAAAATTAATGAGTCCCTCTTGTTTTTTATATTTAATTAAGTGATGACTTTATCATGTTCAGGCTATATACTTTGATACTCTTTTGTCCGGGGATCATAAGCCTCCAAAAAATTGAGAGGATCTGTTTTACTAAAAGAATTGTTTTAACAAAAACAGAGTAAGTGCACAAAGGTTTCCTTTTCTCTGCATCCTCACCAACTATGTTATTTGCTGACTTTCTGATAATAGCCATTCTGACTAGTGTAAGGTGGTTCTCATTGTGATTTTGATTTGCATTTCCTTGATGATTAGTGATGTTGAGCATTTTTTCATGTCTGTTGGTTATCTGTATGTCTTCTTTGGAAAAGTGTCTTTTCATGTCCTCTGCCCATTTTTCAATGGATTGTTTTTTTGTTTGTTATTGAGTTGTATGAGTTACTTATATATTTTGGATATCAACCTTTATCAAATATATTATTGTGCACTGTTGGTGAGACTGCAAACTGATGCAGGCCATATGGAAACAGTATGAAGATTCCTCAAAAAACTAAAAATAGATATATCATATGACCCAGCAATTCCACTTCTGTATAATTATAAAGAAAAACCAAGAACACTAATTTGAAAAGTTAGATGCAGCTCTATGTTCGTCGCAGCATTATTTACAACGACCAAGATATGAAGGCAACCTAAGTGTCTATTGATAGATGAATGGGTAAGGAAGATGTGGGATATATGTACACTTTGGAATATTACGCAACAATAAAAAAGAATGAAATCTTGCTATTTGTGACAACATAGGTGAATTTAGAGCAGCGGTCGCCAACCGGTGGTCTGTGGATCACTGGTGGTCCGTGAGGTCTGAAAGATTGGCGACTGCTGATGTAGAGGATATTATACTAAGTAAAATAAATCAGGCAGAGAAAGACAAATACTGTATGATTTCACTTACATGTGGAATCTAAAGACAAAACAAAACAAGCAAACAAACACAACAAAAACAGACTCAGATAAACAGAGAGCAAAAGAATGGTTAGTTACCAGAAATGATGGGGTGAGGAGATAGATGAAAAAGAAAAGGGAATACAGTCAATAATATTGTGATAAATTTACATGGTGTGATGGATGATTACTAGAATTAGTGGGGTGACCACATTGTAAGGTCAAATCTCTATATTGTATACCTGAAACTAATAGAACCAATATAAGACTCTATACCAACTATAATTAAATAAAAAAATTAAAAAACAACACAGAGTAAGTGGAATAATGAAAAATGAAATGACATACCTGAGTCCACTCATTTGTTTGGGGATCATAAGCCTCCACTGTATTAAGGTAAGTTTGTCCATCATACCCTCCAACAGCATATAATTTATCTCCAAGTAAACAGACTCCCACCGCATCTCTGCTGATGCTCATAGATGCCACTGCAGTCCACATATCTGTTTTGGGATCATATCTGAAAGAAAATTTTAGAACTGGAGTTGACATTGTCCTCACAATATTTTATGTAAAAATAGTTTTGTTCTTTAAGCCTATCTTTTTGTCTTATTATCTGCTATATAAAATGAGAATATCAATAGAATATCAATATTTTCCTAAAAACTTTTAACTTACAATATTACAGATTCATTTAGCAGATGCATTCCACTTAAACTTTTCAAAAGATCTAAGGTCAATACTGAAAACTGCTTTAAGGTTTTAGATTACCTACTGAAAATTTGAGGAAATCAGTATGTGAAGATCTATATATGATGACTCACCGCCTCAATCATTGTAGCTGTCCATTTTTGGACCTTCTTCTTCCTTTCAAGAAGTATGTTTACTAGAATTGCCGAAAGCTGCCTATCTAAGAGCATATACATGCTAAGATGACTTACATTGCTCTAATACCCCTTATCTCAATGAACAACTTTTCACTGGGTGCAATACAACATTGAGCCTGTGGTAATTTATGGAGCAAAGTGTATAAAAACTTCCACATTCCTCTCCTAAATTATAACATGCAACACGGGTAGTCTGAATTAGTCTCTCCCCAATACAGGTGAAATGCAGGCATAACATTCCTGCTTTCTCAAGAAAAACACCAGCCAACTCCGCTTATTATTTCACAGAAAACAATCATTGTCACCAACAAACCTACATTTCACGTTTTATTCTTCATTTAGTTATTTATAATTTACTAAGTAACATGCACATATGTGTTAACTTCCCATTTCTCTTTAAAGATCCAAAATTATTAAAAAGGCCTCAATACTTTACATGACCTGCCCCTACCTCCACTCCACTCTCCCTTCTCTCCTGCCACTCTCTGCATCACTCTGTTCTCCAGCTACAGTAGTTGCCTTTCAGTTTCTGAATGAGTCGTATACCTCTCTGCACTGGAGTGCTCATACATGCTCCTGTTGACTCTACCTCCCAAACCCACTCAATTGCTCCATTCCTTGAAGTCGACTGAACATAACAGATGGGGCCTGAACTACTGTCCAAATCCTCCACTGATGGTAGGCTCTTCACCTGGCCCCACACTTGAGTTTCATGAGGCCAGTTTGGATGACTTGTTAAAGCTTCTACGCCTCATGAGCCTTTTATTATTATATAGTATTTTATTTTATATCAAAATGTGCTAGAAATACCCCATTCCTTTTCACTTCTTAATTAGCCTCTAGCCCAGTGGTTCCCAACCTTTTGTTGGCCATGCCCAACCTAAGCATCTCTAAAATCCTGATGCCCCACCCCCCGGCCCACCCCGTGACATATAATTCTTATTATTCAAAAAGTGAACTCTTATTCATGTGGAGGAAGCCTAAAGGCCATTAACTTGGTCTAAACAAGCTTCCAAAGAACATGGCATCCATGAAAGAGAAAAATAAAAGAACAAAAGGACAGTTAAAGTACTGAGGAAGAAATCACTAAAAAATTGTTAAAAAACAATAATATGAAGTGATATGAAAAAATAGCAAATAAAGTTTCAAAACATATAACAGAGAACTGAAATGCATAAATATGTCACAATATATATTTATATACTGTATATGAGGCCCCGAGAACCATAAGAAATGCAAAAAATTAACTGTTAATAACTTATTCTTGAATTGAACCCCTTAAAAATCAAATTGCTCCCCTCTAGGGCATGTGCCCCAAGTTGGGAACTACTGCTCTAGCCCCTAATTAATTATCTCTGAAATTCACTGAGCTCCTTTTCTTTTTTTATTAGTTACAGTGTCTAGTACAAAATGGTATACAACAAACGTTTTTCCTACGATTCAATTAATAAATTATATAATCAATTCTAAGGTAAAGTTGAAGCAGGCAGTTATAAGACAAGAATCTGAGGAGGCGGTTAGGATGCAGACTGAGAGATGGCAGAGCAGACAACCCAATATTTACAAAGCTCCTAAGGAAAACTGCATGTGGTGGATGCTCAATAAAGAATTGTTAATTTTTCTGAAAGTGTCTGAGGCATAAAGCATTCTTTTTTATTCCTAGTTTTCCTGCACAAGAAATTACCTCTCCACACAGTCTGAGAGTCTGGAGGTCAAGTTGGAAGCGGGAGCATCGTGCCCTCCGATAGCATACAGCAATCCATTCCAGGTGGTTACGCCTACTCCCCCTCTCCTTTTAGACATTTGTGCACAGAGTGTCCACTTATTAGTATGAGGATCAAAACATTCTACTGACTTGAGACAAGAACTTCCATCCCGACCACCAACTGCATAAAGTCTGTAAAAAGAACAAACAGGATGATAAGTAAGAAACAGTGCTACACTGAAGTCAGAGAGGTTAGTCTTATGGTATTTCTATTAACTTAAGGTGCCACTGAATATAAGACACACTGTCAATTTATGTTCCATTAGAAACATGATATGTTACCAATTAAATGACATATGTATATATCTGGATATATCAGATATCACTAAGTATACATATAAAAGAACACCAAACTCACGTGAAAGCAATGACAACTGTTTCACAGCTGCCATCTTGCTGGCCTTGGCTGTAAGATGCACTGCATTTTTGGAGACGTTAAAATGTGTCTTAGAATATAGAAAATATGGTATATAAATGCTGCCTTGGTCAACTTTAATTCATTTTCAATTAAGATACAGTACTAATTTGAAAGTCTTTTACTCTAAATATGTATCAAATGTTTTATTTATTTTTAAAATATACTTTTATTGATTTCAGAGAGGAAGGAAGAGGGTGAGAGAGATAGAAACATCAATGATGACAGAGAGTCATTGATTGGCTGCCTCCTGCACGACCCCACTGGGGATCGAGCCCGCAACCCCGGGTATGTGCCCTTGACCGGAATCGAACCTGGGACCCTTCAGTCCACAGGCCGATGCTCTATCCACTGAGCCAAACCGGGTAGGGCTCAAATGTTTTAAATATTTGAACATTTTAATATTTTTATTAGGCACAAACTCTTCTTGTACTTATTATTTACTTGTAGTTCTTCATAGATATTTTTCTATTGGTTTTTTAAAGAAAGAGTAATAAATTCATGCCCTGACCAGATGGCTCAGTTGGTTGGAGCATCATCCCATTCACCAAAAGTTTGCAGGATTGATCACTAGTCGGGGCATGTATGAGGCAACCAATCCATGTTTCTCTCTCACATCTATGTTTCTCTGTCTCTCTCCCCCTACCTTCCTTTCTCTCTCAAATCAATAAAAACATAGCCTTGGGTGAGGATTAAAAACAAAAGAAGAGTAATAAATTCAGTTCATTGCTACTATTAAAGGTCATGCATTTTTAACTTATAGAGGCCTTAGTAAACATTTAACTATATTTTTATTTTCAAGAAATAATATTTGAACTGTACCAAGTTTCTGCCCATTAAAATTCTAAGTATTTACATTTGAATAATACACATATTTTAAAGACAGATTTCATAATTTTAATCCATAATTTAAAGTTCACTATGTCACTCAATCTAGTTTTAAATAAAATGATCCTATTTTAAACAGCAACATAAGGTTGTAGTAATTGTTATAAGTTGTAAGTTTAAGCTATATTATAATACGGAAATTTCAAGTTATTTGAAAATTTAATCTGTTAAAATTTGTAATCTGTGAAGTACTACTTTTTTTGTGTGTCACTGTTCTTTTTTTTTTTTTAATATATTTTATTGATTTTTTTACAGAGAGGAAGGGAGAGGGATAGAGAGTTAGAAACATTGATGAGAGAGACACATCAATCAGCTGCCTCCTGCACACCCCCTACTGGGGATGTGCCCGCAACCAAGGTACATGCCCTTGACCGGAATCGAACCTGGGACCCTTCAGTCCGAAGGCCGACGCTCTATCCACTGAGCCAAACCGGTTAGGGCGTGTCACTGTTCTTAATATTAAACTATTCTAATCTTTAACCAGTAGTTGATAGAATAATTATCTAAATATTTATCACAGAATATTAGAAGACATCAGTAAGTAGAAAATATCAACAATTAAAAATACATGTATACACACATAAACACACACACACACACACACACACACACACACACACACACACAGTACAAGAGGCTTCAAGGCACCTTACCCTCTGCACAATGAATTCATGGACCTTCACTGTGAAAAGGGCTGTAGTGAACTCTGAGGCCAGACTCTCTGGGTTTGAATCCTGGTTCTGCCACTCATCACTACCGGTTGTGATTGTGGACAAGTTATTTAACTTCCACCTGCCTAATTTCATCATCCGTAAAATTTAGAAGCCCTGCCTCAGAAGATTATTAATGATCATTTTAAAATTACTTTGAACAGTATTTTACATATGGTAAATATGGTATACATGTTTGAGAGGATAATGAATTCTGTCTCTATTTGCATTCTTTTAGAAAATGATGTTTTTAGGAAACATTAAATGTACAAACAACATTTATACTATGCTAATATTAAGGGCTAAGTTGTATTGGTAACGCTTTGTGAAGAATCATTCTCTCAAGCAATGGTCTTCAAACTGTATTCTAAGAATAGGATTCTGTGGAGGACTTGAGGGTGTCCCCAAAATGGTTCATTTAAAATTTAAGTTTAAAAAAATAGTTTTAATTTTCAAAAATATCACCTGGCTTAATTAAGTGCAAGATTCAGAACTCATCTTTCTTTCCCATGACAGTATCTATTACAATAAAAAAAAATAGTATGTCAAATTGTGACAGTCTTATACTAAATATTTTTAAATGTAAGATTTAGGCCTTTCCTGACTTTTAAAATTAGGTCTTCACTAACTTTAAAAATTATGATCAAGAATGCCGATGGTTGACCCTGGATGGGTAGGGCATATACAAGAAGCAACTCTCTCTCTTTCTCCCTCTCTTTCAAATCAATAAAAATAATTTTAAAAAAGAATGTCAATGGTTGGTAGATACTGTTTGAGATTAAACTTAGAAAAAATCTAACTGAAGTTTCCTGAGATTCCAATTAAATGGCTCTAGTAGTTAAAATAACTGTTACTATTTTCAGCTTATTTTTGAATCAGGATTTTCTTCATTTGGACTACCAAAACAAAACAATCTGGGTGTTCTTTAAACAGCCTTTTAGTCTTCTACACTAAAATTTATAATAAATAAATACTATAAACTTGAGCTTATAATACATTTAAAATAAGCTTAGAGTAAATTTGAACCTCCATTTGTCTTAAGTAATGAGGTTTTAATAAGATTTCATTTGAAAGAGATTCTACTATCAAAAATATTTGTCAGTCAGTGGCTTAAAAGTAACCAAGCAACTAAAAGTCTAAATAAAGCTTCTTTCCATCAAACATGGTAGAATGGAAAATTTAACACTTTGAAATTTTTCACAGAGTGAAACTCGTAAGACATTGAAACAGCTCTTTCCTAAAGAAACAACTATATTTTGCATTAGGAAGCATTGCAAAATAAATTAAAATAACAAAACAGTAGTTTATCCAGCTTTTTCATTTTATAGATTAAACCTTAATCAATAAAGAAATTAAAATGCAAACAAAAATTGAGGCATGGAGAAATGATTTGTTCTTTTGTTTTAAAATTATTTTTATTTTATGTTAAAAAAATCTTTATTTTTGAAAGTATTATATATGTTCCCGTTTTCTCCCCCACTGATCCCTCCAGCCTACCAATTTTTTATTTTTTATTAAATTTACTGGGTGACATTGGTCAGCGTGAACATATAGGTTTCAGGGGTGGGTTTCTATGCTACAAGATCTGTATATTGCACTGTGTGCCCACCACCTAATGTCAAATCTTTTCCTGTCACCTTATATTAGGACCCCCTTCTCTCCCCACCTCCTTTCCTCTGGCAGCCACCACACTGCTGTTTGTGTTCATGAGTTTCAGTTTTATATCCCACACTAAAGGCCCGATGCATGAAATTCGTGCAAGAGTAGGCCTTCCTTCCCCCGGCTGCTGGCACTGGCTTCCCGCAGGCACCCGGGACCCGGGCTTCTCTCTGGCCGCTGGCAGGCACCCGTCTGGTCTAATTAGCATATTACACTTTTATTATTATAGATATGAGTGAAATCATATGGTTCTTAACTTTTTCTGACTGACTTGTCTGATTTGTTCTAAATCACAAAGGAGTGGTAGAGTAAAGATGCATAATTTATTTTTTCAATCAACTGCATACCTTTTTTGAAAACTAAAAACATAGTTTCTATTTTTTCAGATTCTGAATATATACTGAAGATGGACACCAACAAAATAGTTAAAACAGCCCAGACAGAGTGGCTCAGTGGTTGAGTGTGGACCTATGAACCATGAGATCATGGTTCGATTCCCCATCAGGGCATATGCCCAGGTTGCCGACTTGATCCCTGGTAGGACATGTGCAGGAAGCAGCTGATCAATTATTCTCTCTCATCATTGATGTTTCTCTCTCTTCCTCTCCCTTTCTCTCTAAAATTAATAAAAAATATATTAAAAAATAGTTAAAACATTGCAACTTTGTTAAAGCAAGCTTAGAAAAACACTGGTTTATGAATGAGCACACACTGTTCTTGGGGTGAGTGAAGCACTACTGCATCTAAATGGTAGCAGGACTTTCTTCACTAAGGCTGCACACTTCTACTTACTGTTGAAATATTTATATCAGAACTCTTATAAAAGAGATTATTTAAATAATGTGTTTATATCACTCAAAGTATTTCCCTTTTGTGATTTACTTATATATATTCTTAAGTTGGACATGATATTCTACATAATAATAGACAAATATGCAAATTGACCATACCTCCGGCACACCCACAAGCCACACCCACCATCCAATCAGAGCGAGTATGCAAATTAACCCAACCAAGATGGCTACAGCCACAGAGAGCAAGGTTTCCTAGGTAACAGAGGAAGCCAAGCTTTCCGCCTGCCCTTGCCAGGCCTGAGCCTCCACTCAAGCTACAAAGTTTCAATTATAGAAGGTAAACAAATTCAAACAGAAATGGCGGCAGAATGGAGCTTGAGAGAGCAGGCCAGGGTTGCCGGCGGCAACAGGGGAAGCAAAGCTTTCCGCACACCCTGGCCGGGCCCACCTGCTTAAGGCTACAAAGTTTCAATTATAGAAGGTGAATTAACTGCCACAGAAATGGCTGCTGGCCGCGGAGGGAGCCCCAGGCTTGGCTCTGCTCCAGGCTACAAAGTTTCAATTGTAGAAGGAAAATAAATTCCAGATACCAGGGCCTCTGCTTGGGTTGCCAGGGGGCGTGACCAGCCTGCAAACCACCACAGGCCCCTCGCTCAGGCCACCCCAAGCCCCAAGGGAACCCCACCCTGATCAGGGACACCCTTCAGGGCAAACCAGCTGGCCCCCACCCCTGCACCAGGCCTCTATCCTATCTAATAAAAGAGTAATATGCAGATTGATCATCACTGCAACACACAATATAGCTGCCCCCATGTGGTCAAAGATCCTGCCCCCATGTGGACACAAGATGGCCACCACAAGATGGCCAGCAGGAGAGGGCAGTTGGGAGACACCCGGCCTGCAAGGGAGGGCAGTTGAGAAGGACCAGGCCTGCAAGGAGGGCAGTTGGAGGTGATCAACCCTGCACGAGAGGGCAGTTAGGAGTGACCAGGCCGGCAGAGGAGGGAAGTTGGGGGCAAACAGGTTGGCAGTGGAGTGGTTAGGGGGTGATCAGGCTGGCAGGCAGAAGCGGTTAGGGGCAATCAGGAAGGCAGGCAGGCAAGCAGTTGGGAGCCAGCAGTCCTGGATTGTGAGAGGAATGTCCGACTGCCCGTTTAGGCCCGATCCCACTGGGATCGGGCCTAAACGGGCAGTTGGACATCCCTCGAGGGGTCCCAGATTGGAGAGGGTACAGGCTGGGCTGAGGGACAACCCCCCTCTGTGCACAAATTTTGTGCACCGGGCCTCTAGTACTATATAATAAAAGGCTAATATGCAAATTAACCAACCAGTAGAACAATCAGTCGCTATGATGTGCACTGACCACCAGAGGGCAGATGCTCAATGCAGGAGCTGCCCCCTGGTGGTCAGTACGCTCCCACAGGGTGAGCGCAGTGGCGGTGGCGGGAGCCTCTCCCACCTCTGCAGCAGTTGGACATCCCCGAGGGCTGTGGACTGCCGGAGGGTGCAGGCCAGGCTGAGGGACCCCCCCTGAGCACACAAATTTCATGCACCGGGCCTCTACTAGCTTAATAAATTTAGTTTATTGTTTTAAAGAGAACTTTAAATATTTTCTTACTTGCCACTTAGTACTGCCACTCCTACTGTGCTCCTGGGAGTGGACATAGTGGCAACAAAATTCCACTGGCGCGCCTGAGGGTCCCATCTTTCCACCGTATTCAGATAGCTCCAGCCGTCATGCCCTCCAACTGCATACATGGGACCTTCCAATACAGCCACACCTACAAGACAAGAATGGCTTAAAAATCACTTTTTTTATTTTTTTTATTTCTTTATTGATTAAGGTGTCACATATTTGTCCTCATCCCCCCATTCCCATCCCACACCCCTCCCCACGGATGCCCCCACCCCCCTGTTGTCCTTAACCATTGGTTAGGCTCGTATGCATGCACACAAGTTCTTTGGTTGATCTCTCCCCCCTACCTCCACCCTCCCCTACCCTCCCTCTGAGGCCCGACAGTCCGATCGATGCCTCCTTGTTTCTGGGTCTGTTCTTGTTCATCAGTCTATGTTGTTCATCATTTCCCCTAGATGAGTGAGATCATGTGTTACTAGAAATATACTTATAAGAACCGAATGTGAGACGAGCAATAATAGTTATGCTGACAGGCAAATGAATCAGTCTGTAGTAAGTTTCTTTCTGGAGCAACAGTTCTTTTGAGACCCAATTTCAGTGTCCACCAGTTCCTTATGTGTACATGTCGGCACTGACTTTTCAGCTCTGGATGGTGGACAAATGGTGGTAATGCAGGTCTGACTCCCTCTGGTTTGGTCTCGCCCGGACCCAGGGGCGCGGCTTCACCTGGACTCAGGGGCGCGCAGCCTCACCCGGACCTGGGACCCAGCATCACCCGGGCCCCGGGGCGTGTGGCCTCACCCGGACCCAGGGGCGCATGGCCTCACCTGGACCCAGGTGCGTGCGGCCTCACCCGGTCCCGTCACGTTTTAATTGAAATGTAAGTACAATGAATCTTAAACATGCAAATTTAACTAGGCAAAAATTTATGATGTAGACATCTGGGTTACTCACAGCTCTTCTTGGTAGACAGGTGGGTGAGTGAGGGGGAGAAACAGCACTATAGCTCTGGTCTTAAAAGTTTTAGAGCACCCGTGGCTCAGTGGGTAGAGCGTCAGCCTGCGGACCAAAGGGTCCTTCCTGGGTTTGATTCTGGTCCAGGGCACATACCTTGGTTGCAGGCTCTGCCCAGGCCCGGGCCCTGGTCAAGGCGTGGGCAGGAGGCAACCAATCAATGTTTTTTCTCTCTGTCTTTCCCTCTCTCTTCCACTCTACCTAAAAATCAATGGAAAAATATCCTCGGATGAGGATTAACAAAAATAACTAAATAAATATCTAAAAATATATTTAAAAAAGTTTTAGAGGCAGTATTTTGAGGACCAACAGTGAATTATTGAATGAAAAGTAAAAAGTCTCTATCATTGCCTTCTCTGTGCCTCTTTAAATTTTTCTGGGTTTTACTCATTTGTGCTTAATAAATAAAACACAATAATGCTAAAGATGTTTAAATAAGCATTTCAATTAGGTTAGATAATACTAATTGTCAACACAAAATACACATGTCAAAAGTGGCTCATCAGCCCATCATGCTACACTAAAATATTCATGCTTTTATTTGTATTAGTTGCACATGTACATTTATGCACATGCTTGTTTTCTCTGCTCCTGCTCCTCAGATGAGAGAGAGCATGTGAAGAAATGCTTGGCAATCTCTTCTGACTCTGCAGCTGCCACACTGGTCTTGCTCTGCCTGGTACAGAATGTAAACATGCTGTGGAGGCCTAATCCTACTTAGGAACAAACCTGCAGTGATACTCACCAAGGCCGTGCCTATGTGTGGACATAGGAGGCATCACACTCCAAGTCTTTGTTTTGGGGTTGTAGCATTCTACAGTATTCAAAGTCTTCAGTCCATCTCTTCCTCCAACCACATACAGTTTGTCATCTAACACGGCAACACCAAACTGCAGTCTCCTCCCGTTCATATTTGCTACAGGAGTCCACATATTGGTGCGGAGATCATACTTTTCAATGCTTGTTGCTCCTTCATGGTAATACATAAAATTGTGTAAGTAAAAATTTCACCATGATTGAGTATTTTATGACATTATACAGATAAAAGTATAAATTTATTAGCATTGACAATAATACTTTTATTATATTCCAGTAAGCACCTGCATGATCTGATCCCTGCTTATATCTCTGACCTGTCTGCTAATATTCTCCAGGGCATACACTAGGGCATACATCTCCTACTATATTCTCCAGGGCATACACCTCCTACTATTTATTCTCCAGGGCATATATTATGCTCTGGTATTAAAAGATCAAGTAAAAGAAAGTTATTTGTCAAAGAAGGCTGAGAAGCATTAGCTAGAAGTGGGAGGAAAACCAGGGTAGTTTAGTGTCATGGAAGTCAAAGGGAAAAAAGTTTATAGCAGGGAGGACTATGAACAGTATCAAATGCTACTGAGAGGGCCAAGTAAGATGAAAACTAAACAGTATTACTGGTGACTTTAAGGAGAGTCCTTTGTTTGAGTGGTTAAGAGGATTGGGAGGTGAGGAAATGGAGACAGTGAACACAGATGATTCTTCGGAGACGTTTGGCTATAAAGGGGAGGAGAGAAAGATAGAAATTACGAGATGGGTTGAAGGAGGTTTTGTCTTGCTTTGCTTTTAAAATTGGAAAAACCTGAGTTTGTTTAAAAGGTAATGGGAAGGATGTAGTTATAAGGAGCGAAGCTGAAGATACAGGAGATTACGGGATCCTGAGAGGCAGGAAAGGGTAATATCAGAGCACAAGTGAGGGGCTGGTTTCACAGGGGGAGCGAGAGGACACACATTCTATTGCAACCAGGGAGGACAAGAGCGAAAGTATGGGTCATGTGCTTTGGGAACCGAGTGTGAGAAGTTTAGGAAGTAACTATCTGATGGGTGTCTACATTTGTGTAAGAATTGGAGGAGTCAAAGAATTCATGTTCTATTTATGAAGTGAGACCAGTGGAGTTAAGGGGGAAAAAAGCCCACCCCTCTAAAAAAGGGGTAAAAAAGCCCACCCCTCAGGTACAAAGTTTAGTTAGTGTCTACTTTAGTTCCCTCTTCTAAGCTTTTAATATAACATGCAATCAGTGCCATTCTTATAGGATACCAGTCAGGACAAACATTTATCCTAACAAATTTATTGCAATTAGATCATCAGAGCACCAATATTATTGATAATCTCCTAAAATTTAGAAATAGTTTTATTACATATGTTATCAAAGTTTCTCATTATTATAGTTTTCATTATTTTTTATTCACTCTATAAAAATTTTAGGTTATTTTAAATAAATACCAAGTCTTTTTCCATCTCTATATTTTCACAGAGCCATAAAGTAGACTCCCTTATACATAGTAGCTGTTCAAAAATACTTTTGAATTTGAATAGTCTTTTTTTTTAAATCTTCAACTGAGGATATTTTCCCATTAATTTTTAAAGAGAGTGAAAGAGAGAGGGACAGAGAGAAATATCAATGTGAGAGAAACACATCGATTGGTTGCCTCCTGCACGTGCCCTGAACCAGGGCCTGGACCAGGGAAAGCCTGCAACTGAGGTACATGCCCTTGACCGCAATCAAACCCAGGACCCTTCAGACCGCAGGCTGATGCTCTATCCACTGAGCCAAACTGACTAGGGCTGAATAGTCTTTCTTTGTAATTTTTAGCTATAAGGAGATTTTACTCATACACTCAGATTATTTTATGTAACGGTATAATTGATGCACCACTTTAAATTTGATCTTAAAACTATTCCTTCGTTAATGTATTTTCCTGCTAATGGATTTAAGAAATATTTATTTCATTTTGATTTTTAACTTATTTTTTATATCTAGTTCATTAACCAGTATCATAGTCTTATAAGTTGGTAACAAAAATTCTTTTGCTAATATCAAACATAATCTTACATAAAGTCTTAAAACACTATCTGAAACATATATCTTAAATATATATATCTCAAAGCATAAGAAAATCCCAACAACTGCAAAATTCTACATAAAAGTTTAGAACTTCCCTAATTTATATGGAAGAATTAACTTTTAAAAATAGGCACAAATATAACATTTTCCTAGTGGCTATTTAGAACCATTCCCACAGAGCTGGAGCTGAGGGGAAGGCTTGGGTTGCCCCCGGCGATGGAGGAAGCCAAGCTTCCCGCCCTGGCCTCCACTCAAGGCTACAAAGTTTCAATTATAGAAGGTAAATAAAGCCTAGATACTTGCTTCCAGCTGGCCCTGGCCTCCGCTCAAGGAGGCGCTTAAAAAAAAAGAAAAAGGAAAAAAGGAGGGGCTGGGACCTTGGGTTGCCAGGTTGGTGATCAGGCCAGGATGGGATGGTAGGGGCTGTTGGGGGTAAGCAGACCAGCAGGGGGGCCAGTTGGGGGTGAGCAGGCCATCAGTGGGGGTCAGTTGGAGGTGATCAGGATAGCAGGGGGGGGAAGTTTGGAGTGAGCAGGCCAGCAGGGGGGCAGTTGGGGGTGAGCAGGCTAGTGGGGAGGGAGGGTGGGGGCGAGCAGGCCAGCAGTGGGGGCAGTTGGGGGTGAGCAGGCTGGCATGGGGGGCAGTTGGGGGTGATCTGGCTGGCGGGGGGCATTTGGGGGCGAGCAGGCCAGCAGGCAGAGTGGTTAGGGGCAATCAGGCAGGTGAGCGGCTGGAGCCAGCAGTCCCGGATAGTGAGAGGGATATCCGACTGCTGGTTTAGGCCCGATCTCTGTAAACCGGCAGTAGGACATCCTTTGAGGGGTCCTAGATTGGAGAGGGTGCAGGCTAGGCTGAGGAACACCCCCACCCTCCGTGCACAAATTTCGTGCACCGGGCCATTAGTAATTAATAAAGAGATAACAGGTAAAGGCTTGAAAAAGAGAGGGAAAGATGGAGGGGAACAAGCAGTGCTAGGAATATATATACATATACACTTTTTTTTAGTATATTTTTATTGATTTCAGAGAGGAAGGGAAGGGAGAGAGAGATAAAAACATCAATGATGAGAGAGAATCATTGATTGGCTGCCTCTTGCACGCCCCACACTGGGGACTGAGTCCACAACCCAGGCATGTGTCCTTGACTGGAATTGAACCCAGGAACCTTCAGTCTGCAGGCCGATGCTCTATCCATTGAAAAAAACCAACTGGGGCATAGTAGATATTTAATACTCAGTATTTGAAGACTGATTATGTGGACTGTAGAGCTCTACAAAAATTTTCAAATACTTATACTATAACTCTAATCAGTTATCTTACTTTATGTATTTCTATACTATGTTGCCATCAAGCCTCTATTTAGAACTTAAGCATCTGTACATATATAGCACTTTGCTATATGTTATATGGAATAATACCTATATATTTGTATCTATATCGATCTTTGCTTCCATAAACCTAAAAGTTAAATAACAACATAAGACTTTCTATCAGAGCTCATATTTTTGTATTCCTTAGAGATGTTACATAGAAGAGAAACCTTTAGACATGGCTAATGCATCAAGTGTGGTAGCCGCCATACAAGTAATTCAAGAGGTGGCGGAGGACAACCTTCATTCATTAGACAAATACTTATTGATGCTGTTTATGTGCAAGGCACTGTTCCAGGCTCTGGGAATGTATTAGTGAACACAACAAAATCCTTGCTGTTCTGGAGCTTACCTGGGGAGAAGAGGTAGACAGACCATAAACAAATGTATCAGCTGCTATGAAGAAACATGAAGCAGACTAAAGAGATAGAAAGTGGTAAGCAAAGTATTAGAAAGTGATGGGTAAGAGGTTGTACTGAATGCTCAGAAAAGACCCCTTTGGTAAATTGACATTTGAAAGAAGATCTGAGTGAGTAATTTCTGCTAGATACCCCAGTATCAAGGCACAGAGCATCCATGACAGGGAATAGCTAATGCAGTAATCCCGACATGGGATAATGTTTGGCATTTAGCTGGGGACTGGGCAGAAGGGGGGAGGGAAGAAGTAGAATGAGCTGAGACCAGAGAGGTAACCAGTCAGAGACTGTATTGTCAGGGGATTGCAGACGGTCAGAATTCAGAGGAAGAGATTAATGTGTACTGCAAGATAATACAGAGAAAGCTCCTAGCACAATACCTGGCACCGGGGAGGCAGTATATATGGTGTTTATCTATCACTATGACTGTTAATAACAACTGTTGCAAGGATGATCCAAAGAATTCCCAGATGTCCTTGTGCCAGATTTCCCAAATGTTTGTTTTACTATATTTTCTTTCTATGTATGTATGTTTTCCCCCCGAACTGAATAAGAGTAAATGGCAGAAATGATGCCCCTATACCTCTAAATACATCAGTATATCTTTCTCAAAACAAGAAATTCTCTTACAAAACCATAACACAATCACCAAAATCTGGAAATTGACATTTATATAATGCTGTTATCTAATCTACAGACCTTATTTGGACTTTGTCATTTGTCCCAGTTATGTCCTTTATAGCAAAAGAAAATCCAAGATGATGATGCATTATATGTATATATAGGGGTCATGTCTCCTTAGTCTCTCATAATCTGAAACAATTCCTAAATCTCTTCTGTATTTTTTGACATTGATATTTTGGAATACTAGGGACAGACAAGTTATTTTGTAGCATGCCCCTCAATATGAATTTGTTTGTCTTTTCCTTATGAACAAATTCAAATTATACACTTTTTGCAAGAATACCACAGAGGTGCAGCTGAGTTCTTCTCTACCCATCTTATAAAATGCACATGCTGCTGGTTAGTCTCATTACTGGCAATATGACCTTTGGTTACTTGGTTAAGGCGGTGTGCCAGGTCTGTCCACTGTAAAGAGACTATTTTACCCTTTGTAACTACTAAGAAAGTGGTTGGGAGATCCTTTGAGACTAAATATCCTGTTCTTAAACTTTCACCTACTAGTCTCAGCATCCATTGATGACTTTTGACTGAATTAGTTATTACTGTGGTTGCCATGTGATGATTTTTCTAATCCCATCTTGGCTTCCACATTTATTAGTTGGCATTCTATTATAAGGAGGAGCTTTCCCTTCAGCCTTCTTTATGTGAATCAGTGTGGTCATGAACACTTATTGATTTAATAGTTTGTAATCTTTTAACTACATTATATATTTTTGATGCTGAAATTATCCTAGATTGGACAGTGGTAACCCCTAGAAACTGTTCTTTGATCTGTCTCCATCATTCTTTGAGCACTTCTTACTTTCTCGTTCTACAAGATGTTCTAGGTTTATCTTGTACTTTTTCTACCCCAATGTTAGAGCCAGCCATTTTCCCAAAGAGATCCTTGGCCATATTTATTACTAATTAAAATTCATTTTTCCACAAATAAAAGATTGTTTAATACCTTTTGTTGAATCCATTCCTCCAACGGCAAATAATGTACCAACAGTTGACTTCCTAGGTTTTGTCCGAGGACTTTGTAACATGGGTCGTCTCTCTGGTAATAAATGATACTTCATTGCTTCCATAATTAGTTTCTGACATTCTATATCATCCCGAAAAAGTGCATTATTTTCCATGTCTGCAAGGAACTAGAAAAAAAAGTTATATGTAAACTGAATGAATAAGAAAATAGGAAGGGTAAAAGAATAAACCATATAGTTCACAAATGGAAATATCTCACTTAAAAAAAATCCAAGTCTGGACACCTATTTTTAAGTAAAAAATGCAACATTTAAAAGATTCACATTTTAAATTTAATTGAAAAAAAAACACACGTGTGAGGTATACATGTTATGCTCTCAAATCTTAATAGTGTTTATCTCTGGGTAGTGGGGAAACTGGTGCTTTTTTAATAGTATTTTTTTTCACGACTTTCCTATATTTTCCAGATTTTCTAAAATAAATAATTTTACTTCCTTAATTATAGATCATTTTATTTTTATTTTTATTTTATTTTTTAAAATATATTTTATTGATTTTTTACAGAGAGGAAGAGAGAGGGATAGAGAGTTAGAAACATTGATGAGAGAGAAACATCGATCAGCTGCCTCTTGCACACCCCCTACTGGGGATGTGCCCGCAACCAAGGTACATGCCCCTGACAGGAATCGAACCTGGGACCCTTGAGTCCGCAGGCCGACGCTCTATCCACTGAGCCAAACCGGTTTCAGCTATAAATCATTTTAACTGAAGAGGAATAATTATAAGTTGACTAATTAAACTGCATTTATCTGTCCTCTCAAAACAATCTTCAAACAACAGCAAAAACAAACTTACCAACTTCTTAAGAGGCAAAGAACTCTAACTGGTTCTAAAATAATTAAAAGCCTTTGTGAGTCACTGAATCCTACTTTTTTACTTATGTAGTTTTATGTAAATGCATACACCCTTCCTTTTAAAAAGTGAATTTTTAAACAGAGTATGAGTTGAAAAATATTTTTATTTTCTTTCAGGTGGCTAGCCAGTTCTGTATGAACACCATTTATTAAATAACCTCTGTCATTTCCAACTGAATTGAACCTTGGTCGTATATTACATTCTCATAAATAGTCTCAGGATATATGAGATTTATTTTTTGATTCTTTATTCTTTTCCATTGATATGATTTATCTATTTCCATTCTAATACCATATATTTTTTAGTGTTTTTATAGTATATCTGATTACCTGATATAAATCGACCCTCACTGTTCATTTTACAGTTTTCTTGGCTATTGCTGAGTCTTTCCATATAAACTTGAGAGAAATATATCTAATTCCCCTCCACCATCCTGACCCTGTTGGAATTCTAATAGAAACTGCATTAAATTTATTTATTAATTTCCTCCCATTTCCCTTTCCCCAGCAATCACCACACTGTTGTCTGTGTCCATGAATTTTTTTCTCTTTTGCTCAATCCCTCCATCCCCCACCAGCCCTCTCTCCTCCACAGCTGTCAGCCTGCTTTTTATTTTTGAGTTGTCTCTATTTTGCTTGTTAGTTCATTAGATGCCACATATGAATGAAATCATATGGTACTTGTCTTTCTCTGACTGGTTTATTTCACTTAGCATAATCTTGTCCAAAGGGTAAGATTTCCTTCTTTTCTTTTCTTTCTTTCTTTTTTTTAATCCTCACTTTAGGATATGTTTTTATGGATTTTTAGAGAGAGGAAGGGAGAGAGAAATATCGAATGGTTGCCTCCTATACATACCCAGAGATTGAACCTGCAACCTGAGTTTGTGCCCTAATTGGGAATTGAACCCAACCACCTTTTAAAAAATATATATATTTTATTGATTTTTTACAGGGAGGAAGGGAGAGGGATAGAGAGTTAGAAACATCGATGAGAGAGGAACATTGATCAGCTGCCTCCTGCACACCTCCTACTGGGGAGGTACCTGCAACTAAGGTACATGCCCTTGACCGGAATCAAACCTGGGACCTTTCAGTCCGCAGGCACACACTCTATCCACTGAGCCAAACCGGGTAGGGCTGAACCCACCACCTTTTGGTGTACAGAATGACACTCAACCAACTGAACTACCAGCCTGGCAATTTCCTCCTCCTTCTTCTTCTTCTTCTTTTTTTTTTTTTTTTACAGCCAAGTAGTGTTTAATGTACCACAGCCTTTTTATCCACGCATCTACTGATAGACACTTGAGCTGCTTCCAAATCTTGGCTATTGTAAATAATGCTGCAGTGAACACAAGGACTCATATATTCTTTCATATCAGTGTTTTGGGTTTCTTCAGATAAATTCCCAGAAGCCTGTTTCATTTTTAATGTTTTGAGGTAACTCCATATGCTTTCCTCAGTGGCTGCACCAATCTGCATTCCCATCAACAGTGCAGGACGGTTCCCTTTTCACCACATCCTGGCCAACACCTGTTTGCTGAATTATTGATGATAGCCATTCTGACAGGTGTAAGGTGATATCGCATTGTGGTTTTAATTTGCATTTCTCTGATGAATAATGACATTGAACAATATAGAGTATTTTTGTTTCTGGTTTGAATTGATATTGCTTTAGTGTCTCACTATTTAGGATAATAGTTGCTATAGCCTTTAGTAACTCACCTTATATTACTAGTATATCTAGGTTGTTTTCTTCTCTACCTTTCTAAAGTTTTAATATTAAGAATGATTGCTAAAATTTTCCTCAAATACCCTTTACACATCTATTGATATGATCATATGGCTTTTTCTCCTTTATGTTTTTAATGCAATTAATAATTACCGCAACAGATTTCCTGAACCTCAACAATTCTTGTATTCCTCAAAAAAGACCTTCCTGGTCTTCCTTTTGATACCCTATAGCAGTGGTCGGCAAACTGCGGCTCGCGAGCCACATGAGGCTCTTTGGCCCCTTAAGTTTTTAGCAAAGGCCAGCTTAGGAGTACTCTAATTAAGTTAATAACAATGTACCTACCTATATAGTTTAAGTTTAAAAAATTCGGCTCTCAAAAGAAATTTCAATCATTGTACTGTTGATATTTGGCTCTGTTGACTAATGAGTTTGCCAACCACTGCCCTATAGGATTGCATTTGATAAGATAAGGTGTATTTTACACATCACATAATGCACCATTTCAAGTATATAATTCAGTGGTTTTTAGCAAATTTACCAAGTTGTGCAACCATTACCTTAAAACAGTTTTGGAAGGAACATTTTCATCACCTCAATTAGATCATGCCTATTTACTCTTTTTTAAATTATTTAAAAAAAATCTTTATTGTTCAAATTATTACAGATGTCCCTCTTTTTTCCCCTCATAGCTCCTCTTCACCCAGTTCCCACCCCACCCCCTCGCCACCCCACTGTCCGTGTCCATGGGTACTGCATACATGCATATAAGATCTTTCTCCCATCTCTTTCCGCCTCTTCCCCCCAAGAATTGTCAGTTTGCTCCATTTCCATGCCCCTGATTCTATTACATTCACCAGTCTGTTCTGTTCATCAGATTTTTTATTCATTTGATTTTTAGATTCACTTGATAGATAGGTATTCGTTGTCACGTTGTTGTTCATAATTTTTATCTTTACCTTTTTCTTCTTCCTCATCTTCTTAGAGAATACCCTTCAGCATTTCATATAATACTGGTTTGGTGCCTATTTACTCTTAATCTCTGTTCCCATCTCCTGTCCCAGGCACCAAACTGTCTTAATAGATTTGCCTTTTTAGATGTCTTATGTAAACAGAATCATACAATATGTGATCTCTTATGTCTTGCTTTTTAAAACATTTAGCTTATTTTTTAGGTCCATCCATGTATAGCATGTATCAGTACTTCATTTCTTTTTATAGTTGAATAATATTCCATTGTATGGATATGCCACATTTTGTCTATCTGTTCACCAGCTAATGGACACTTAGGTTGTTTCCAGATTTGGGCCATTATGAACAAAGCTGTTAAGAACATTGTCTTCGCCCTAACTGGTTTGGCTCAGTGGATAGAGCATCGGCCTGCCAACTGAAGGGTCCCAGGTTCGATTCTGGTCAAGGGCACATGCCCAGGTTGTGGGCTCGATCCCCAGTGGGGTACTTGCAGGAGGCAGCCGATCCATGATTATCTCTCATCATGGATGTTTCTATCTCTCTCTCCCTCTTCCTTCCTCTCTGAAATCAATAAAAATATATTTTTTTAAAAAAAGAACATTGTCTTCATGTAAGTATTTATGTTTTCATTTCTCTTGAGTAGATATCTAAGAGTAGAATTGCAGGGTCATATGGTAAATTTATGTTAATGTTTTAAGAAACTGCCAAACTGTTTTCCAAGGTGGCTGCATCATTTTATATTCCCATCAGCAATAAATAAGAGTTCCTGTTTCTTCACATTCTCACCAACAAATGTGACCATCTCCTTTTATTTTAGACATTTGAGTGAGTGGGAAATGTGGTTTTACTTTGCATTTCTGTAATGACTAATAATGTTGAGAATGTGTTCATATTTTGATAAAGGAAGAAGAGGAAGCTTCTAACAAAAGTTGCTGTAAGAAAGTTTGTGACATTTGGAAACAGGGAACAGCACACTAAAGGCCAAAAAGCCAAAGTTAGACATCTCAGGACCTATGTTAGAGTATGCATTTTGGTACTAATTATTCCATATTTCTTCTGTGCACACAAAATAGTTATACTTGCTCCAGAAACCATTAATGAATATGTACTGAGTTGGCTCATTTATATTAATCTTAATGTTTATATTACTTCTGTTATAAATAATTACTTTAGTCCTTTCTAAATAAAAATAAATGTGAAAAAAATTGTAGAAAGTATTCTTGAGAGACTTAATAGTTACTGCAATTTTAAGTAAAATATGTTTCTTAGCATGCTATAAATTATGAATAAACTAGAGGCCTGGTGCATGAAAATTCATACACTGGATAGGGGGGTCCCTCAGCCCAGCCTGCCCCCTCTCACAGTCCGGGAACCTTCAGGGGCAGGAGGTGACCTGGCTATCAGGGGAAGGCGACGCCCCCATCACACCTCTGCTGCTGCCACTGCCGGCAGCGCAAGCCTCGGGCGGCCCTGGTTACCTGAGCCTCGGGCCAGCCCTGGGTGGCTGGGCAGCTGACATCCGAGGCTTGCCTGCACCTCGGGCTGGCCCTGGGAGGCTGGGAGGCTGAGGGAACTGGGGGACTCCAGAGGCAAGTGTGTGGAGTGGCCGGACCCGCCTGGGGGCGGGCCCGGCCTTGCCCCGCGCACCTGCTGCCCCAGCTGGGCTGAGGGGACTGGGCGCCACCATCTAGTGGCTGTGGGCACTGCCATCTTTGAGGGCATGGCAAGCAATTAGCATATTCCCTCCTTATTGGCTGTGGGTGCCACCATCTTTGTGAGGGTGTGATGGTCAATTAGCATATTCCCTCTTTATTAGATAGGACTAGAGGCCCAGTGCATGAAATTTGTGCACTCGGGGGTGAGGAGGTCCCTCAGCCTGACCTGTGCCCTTTTGCGGTCCAGGAGCCCTCAGGGAATGTCCGACTGCTGGCTTAGGCCCGCTTCCTATGGGGAGCGGGCCTGAGCCATTAGTGGGAGATTCTTAGCGCTGCTGTGGAGGCAGAAGAGGCTCCCGCCACCACTGTTGCACTTGCCAGCCATGAGCCCGGCTTCTGGCTGAGCAGCGCTCCCCCATGGAAGTGCACTGACCACCAGGGGGCAGCTCCTGCATTCTGGTGGTCAGTGTGTGTCATAGCGATTGGTCGTATTAGCCTTTTATTATATAGGATGGGATTAATTATATTTTTTCCTCCCAAAGGGATTAATTATATTTCTGTAGAGAGATAAAAGTAATAGAAGAAAATATGAAGCTATTAATTCACGTTATCAGATTAATCAAATGGGAGGTACCAGATATGATCTGGAAAATCTTTCAGAAGGCACTGAGAGAGAACTACAAAATACAGACTCAGGTACACTCTGTATTTTAGGTGAATACCATGTGTCTTCTCTGCCATAAAAGCATGGCAAATTATTAAAATGAAAGCATTTATAAAATAGAAGAAATATTTTCAATTTGTAAACTTTTATCTTTACTCATATACTTGTTCAGCATATGATTATTTCTTGAAAACTGTCCTCCCTCCAAAATAAAATGTGAATGATTTATGAACTCTACAGGCTTTAAAAAATGTTTTGGTATTTAAAAAACTTGCAAATTAAAAGAATGCTAAAGATAAATACAAACTCATTTTATATTTTTGACTTTCAGTAAAAAACAACAGTGGGAATTGAGAACCGACTTGTGAAAGTCAAGATACTTGCAGTACAGGCTATACATTGGGGACATTAAGAATTTAGGTGTCAATATCTTTTAAATAATGTATATAAGCCCTAGTATTTGTATTTAAATGCTTTAAAATTTGATCAAATAGAAAAATTTGGAATATTTTCAAAGGTAAAATAAAATGACCTCAAGCACTTGTCTTCTGGATTATTAAGAGTTTTTGAAAAGGTCACACTAAAATGATTATTTGGCAGAGAATTACAATTATATATATATTATTTCCTATATGATTTTAAGGATCTACTGGGAGATACTACAATAAAATTACTCTATGTAAGTTGAACCCCTTCTAGCTAGGCTAAATAGAGCATTTCATATTAACCTAGTAAGGTAAAACCCCATTGAGAAAGAAACCATTCACAGAAGTAAATTCTAAGGTAACTGGACCTAATGGCTATTTTTAAAAACATTAGTCATTTGTTATTTGATAGATATCGGACAGTTTAAGTAATTGTCATGCTTTTGTATCCTTTAAATTTTTTATTGAGATATAATTGACATAACACATTAGCTTTAGAATATAATGATTTGATATATGTATATATTACAAAATGATCACTACAGTGACACTTTTCTTTTTTCTTGCAAGAAGAACTTTTTGGTTATTTATTTTTATTGTTGACACTATTACAGATGTCCCCATTTCCCTCCCTGCCTTAGACCTCTCCACCCAGCCTTGCCCCTTTCCTCTGGCCATCACCACACTATTGTCTATGCCCATTGCAAGAAGAAGTTTTTATTTTATTTTAAATATATTTTATTGATTTTTTACAGAGAGGAAGAGAGAGGGAGAGAGAGCTAGAAACATCGATGAGAGAGAAACATCGATCAGCTGCCTCCTGCACACCCCCTACTGGGGATGTGCCCGCAACCAAGGTACATGCCCTTGACCGGAATCGAACCTGGGACCCTTGAGTCCACAGGCCAACGCTCTATCCACTGAGCCAAACCGGTTTCGGCACAAGAAGAAGTTTTTAGAGCTCTTCGCTTAGCAATGATCAAATATACACTACAGTATTATTAACTACTAGAGGCCCGGTGCATGAAATTTGTGCACGGGGGTGTGTGTGCGTCCCTCAGCCCAGCCTGCACCCTCTCCAATCTCGGACATTCCTCTCACATTCCAGGACTGCTGGCACCCAACTGCTCTCCTGCCTGCCTGATTACCTCCTAACCACTCCCCTGCCAGCCTGATCAATGCCTAACTGCTCCCCTGCTGGCCTGATTGCCCCTAACTGCCCTCCTCTGCCAGCCTGGTCACCCCTAACTGCCCTCCCCTGCAGGCCTGGTCACCCCTAACTGTCCTCCCCTGCAGACCTGGTTGCCCCCAACTGCTCTCCCCTGCAGGCCTGGTCCTCCAAAACAACCCTCCCCTGTTGGCCTGGTTCCCCCAACTGCCCTCCCCTGAAGGCCTGACCCCCCCAACTGCCCTCCCCTGCAGGCCTGGGTCCCCTCCAACTGCCCTCCCCTGCAGGCCTGATCGCCCCTAACTGCCCTCCCTTTCAGGCCTGGTCCCTCCCAACTGTCCTCCCCTGCAGGCCTGGTCACCCCCAACTGCCCTCCCCTGCTGGCCTGGTCCCCCCAACTGCCCTCCCCTGCAGGCCTGGTCCCCCCCAACTGCCCTCCCCTGCAGGCCTTGTCGCCCCCAACTGCCCTCCCCTGCAGGCCTGTTCCCCCCTAACTGCTTTCCCTTGCAGGCCTGGGTCCCCCCCCAACTGTCCGCCCCTGCAGGCCTGATTGCCCCGAACTGCCCTCCCTTGCAGGCCTAGTCCCTCCCAACTGCCCTCCCCTGCTGGCCATCTTGTGGCTGCCATCTTGTGTCCACATGGGGGTGGCCATCTTGTGTGTTGAAGTGATGGTCAATTTGCATATCACCTCTTTATTAGATAGGATGTATATTATATCCCCAGGAATTACTTATTTTATAACTGGAAGTTTGTACCTTTTGACTACCATCACCTTTGTCACCCATCCCCCAACCCCTTTTCCCTATCTTTTATTATTATTATTGTTTTTTATTTACTGAGTTTAGAAAGAGAGAGGGGAAGGGAAAGTAAGATAAAAAAATGGATTTGTTGTTCCACTTATTTATGCATTCACTGGTTGATTCTTGTATATGCCCTGACGGGGGAATGGAGCCCACAACCCAGGCGTGTCCCCTGACTGGGAATCAAACTGGTGTCCTCTTGGGGCATGGGATGATGCTCAACCAACTAAGTCACACTGGCCAGGGCAAAATTTCCTCCTTCTTGAACTTGAATCTCTTTAGGAAGTTTTAAAAATTTCTTAGAATCTTAAGAATATTAAAAGTATCGAGAAGCTCTGGGAACATGATTCTTCCACTTCCTTTCCCACCTTCAAAAGCAGCTCTTCACCCTGTACCCTTTTTCTTAATTGACAGCACCTTCATTAACTTAGTTACACAAATCAGAATCATTCTGGACTGCTGTTATTTTTTTACTCCCCACCATTCAACTGGACATTAAGCTGTATCAGTTTTACCTCCTAAATAGCTCTTGAGCCTGATAATTTCTCTATTTCCACTGCCACAGAATACTTACCTGTGTGAATCCAATGGCCTTCCTAATGGGTTTCTACTTTGACCTCTTGAATCCATTCTCTACAATGCAGTTATAGGATCTTTCTGAAATGAAATGATAATTATGCTATTTCCTATTAAAAACCCTTTAGTGCTCCCTCATTGCTTTTAGAATAAAATCCATGACTCGAGAATCTTCTTGATTTGGTCCATTTCCCTCTCTAGCCTCATCTCTCAACACTGCCCTTTTATTTATGCATTCTAGCTATGCAAGCTATCTTCAAACATCCAGCACATGACATATTTGCTCATGACTTGATAACAAGGTACAATCTCCTCTCTCTCCTGGGCTGCCATGCCCTGTTTGGGTAGCTTACTCAGGATGCAGACTGACTAACAGTTCAGGAAGTCCTCCCAGCTTCCCCACCATCAGTCTGGGTGGGCTACTCTGATTATTTTCATAATGCCATGTTTATGCAGGGGTGGGCAAAAGTAGGTTCATAATAATAATACAATAATAAATAAATAATAATACAAGAATAAATTGTTTTGAGTGCTCACAACTGTAAACCTACTTTTGCCTACCCCAGTATATCTATCACAGATTTATTTTTTAACCTATTTCTTCCTCTCAGCAATTTTACACAGGGTATGTACAAGAGGCAGAATGGTTCAATGGAAAAGCCACAGACTTTACTTGGGTTTGAGTCCTATCTTAGTGTCTTATTAGTGCTATAATATTAGTCAAGTAGAAAGCCAAATAAAACTACAATGCCAAAGGACAGGGCTTTCTGCAATCACTTTGTGATTTTGATCATATGGTTTTACTTTTTTGGTTTGTTACTTCATTTAGGTGTTAGACTAAATGATCTCAAAGTGCCTTTCAAATCTAAGATCTTAAGAGTATGATTATCAGCAGTATCCTGGGTAACAGAAAATCTGAAGGTCTCTTAGAGTCATGCAAAATAGTACCATAAATTCTTGAAACGGCAGGACTGAAGTACATTGTCAGGCTACTTATTTGTGAAGTCTAACTATAATTTTTTAGGTTATATATTCTCTCATCTAAAAATGATAAGAAAAAAATTATGCTGGGTATCAGTAAAATATAACTCTCTTCTTTAAATCTGATTTTGAGAGAAGTATTTTATGATGTTATTCTTCCTGAATTTTCACACATCCATGCACTTCATTCCTATGAACCCATACAACGTTCTCTCTGAAGAGGAAGGTCTTTCTTATAAAGCATCAGCACTGGTTTTTGCCTCAGTGAGGTAGAAAGCAAACAGCAACTTTTGCTCATATCAGCTAGAAATAATACAGAATCCTCAAGATAAATACAAACAGGATAAAATTTATGGCACTTTAAACAATAAAACGTTGAGCAGTAACAGCTCATTCTTGCTCTATTTTCAAGGCCTTTTTCTCTATTCAAGGCCTCAAAGTGTGCAGCAAAGTATGCAGAGGAAACTTCTGTAAATTCCAGTCAAAATTGTAAAAAGGGAAAACTTGACATGTAAATATGTTGTGACTAATTGCCTTGAATACACCAACTAGATATCTCTCAATTGTAAAATAGTGATAATGATCATACCATTATTATTAGTTTAACTTTATTGAATTTATTGGGGTGACACTGGTTAATGAAATTACATAGATTTCAGGTATACAATTCTATAATACACCATCTGTATATTGTGTTGTGTGTTCACCACCCCAAGTTGAGTCTCTTTCCATCACTATTTATCCATTTATTCCCCTTTTACCCTCTTCAACATCTCCCCACCTTACTTTCCCCTCTGGTAAGCACAATATTGTTGTCTGTGTCTATGAGTTTTGGTTTGTTTTTTTTGTTTAATCCCTTTAGCTTTTTCACCTAGTCCTCCCACCTCCCTCCCCTCTGACAGCTGTCACTCTGTTTTCTGTATCTATGAGTCTGTTTCTATTTTGTTTGTTTGTTTTGTTCATTAGATTCTACAAGTGAAGTCATATGGTATTTGTCTTTATCAGACTGGCTTATTTCACTTAGCATAATACTCTCCAGGTCCATCCATGCTGTCCCAAAAGGTAAGATTTCCTTCTTTTCTACAGTTATTCCTTCTATTGTGTAAATGTACCACAGCTTTTTTATCCACTCATCTACTAATGGGCACTTGGGCTGATTCTGGATCTTGGCTACTATAAGTAATGCTGAAATGAACATAGGGGTGCATATATTCTTTTGAAATGGATATGCTTCTGGTTTCTTCAGATATATTCCTAGAAGTGGAATTGTTGGGTCATAAGGCAGTTCCATTTTTAACTTTCTGAGGAATCTCCATACTATTTTCCACAATGGCTGCACATGTCTGCATTTCAACCAAGAGTGCATTAGGGCTCCTTTTTCTTCCCATCCTTGCCAGCACTTGTCTGTTGCTTTATTGATGACTAGAGGCCCAGTGCACGACATTCATGCACTTGCGGGGGGGGGGGGGTCCCCCAGCCCAGCCTGTGCCCTCTCACAGTCCAGGAGCTCCCGGGGGATGTCTGACTGCTGGCTTAGGCCCGCTCCCCATGGCAGTTGGATATCCTTAGTGCTGCTGCAGAGGCAGGAGAGGCTCCCACCACCGCTGCTGCACTCGCCAGCTGTGAGCCTGGCTTCTGGCTGAGCGATGCTCCCCGTATGGGAGCGCACTGACCATCAGGGGGCAGCTCCTGCGTTGAGCAGGATAAGGCCGAAACCAGCTCTCCGACATACCTTGAGGGGTCCTGGATTGCAAGAGGGCGCAGGCCAGGCTGAGGGACCCCACTGGTGCACGATTGGGACTGGAAAGGGATGCAGGAGGTTGGCCAGCCATGGAGGGACCGTGGGAGGGCTCCAGGGCATGTCTGGCCCATCTTGTTCAGTCCCGATCGGCCAGACTCCAGCAAGCTAACTTACTGGTTGAAGCGTCTGCCCCCTGGTGATCAGTGCACATCATAGCGAGCGATTGAGTGGCCTTAGCATATCATTAGCATATTACGCTTTGATTGGTTGAACGGATGACTGGATGACCAAACACTTAGCTTTTATTATATAGGATAGTCATTTTGACAGGCATGAAGTGATATTTCATTGTGGTTTTAATTTGCATTTCTCTGATGATTAGTGATGTTTAGCATCTTTTCATATGTCCATTGGTCATCTGTATGTCCTCTTTGGAGAAGTGTACATTCAGGTCCTTTGCCATTTTTAATTGGATTGTTTGTTTTTTGGTGTTGAGTTGTGTAAATTCTTTGTAAATTTTGGATATTAAACCCTTATAAGATACTTCATTGGAAATATGTTCTCCCATTCAGTGGGATGACCTTTCATTTTGTTGACAGTTTTCTTTGCTATACAAAAACTTTTTAGCTTGATGTAGTCCCATTTGTTTATTTTTTATTTTGTTTTCCTTGCCTGAAGAGATATATCAGAAAAAACACTGCCATAAGAAATGTCCAAGTTTTTACAGCCTATGTTTTCTTCAAGGATTTGTATAGTTTTGAATCTTATATTTAAGTTTTTAATCCATTTTGAGTTTAGTCTTGTGTATGGTGTAAGAAGGTGGTATAATTTCATTTTTTTGCATGTATCTGTCCAATTTTCCCAGCACCATTTATTGAAGAGACTGTCTTTATGTTCTTGCCTCCTTAGTCGAATATAAAGACATGGGTTTATTTCTGGGCTCTCTATTCTGCTCCATTGACCAATATGTCTACCTAACATCTGGTGCCATTTGCCATTAACATCTTGATGTGGCTTCTTTTGTAAATCCTTGGTTATAAAACTTCTAACCAGCTAGTCGTCAGTTAGTTATTCAGGTTGATTGTTCTGTATTTTAGTTGTAATTCCAGTTCATCCTGGGAGGAGGTGAGTGTAACAGCCACCTAGTCTGCTGCCATCTTGGATCTCTCCGTATCACTATTATTTATAGCACAGTTTATTTCACAAAGCACTTTTCTGATCCTCAGAATAATCCTGTGAGATGGTTAGAGAGGATATTATCTCCACATGACAGATGAAGAAACTGAGGAGTGTGAATATGTTAGGTCACAGGGTTTTAATATCTCAGAGCGGAAACTATTATCCTATTTCATTAATTTATGTATCATCAAAATCCAGCATTTAGTGAATAGTTAACTGTGGCAAGTGAAATAATCTAAATTTTCTGGTTCTTAGGATCTAGGATCTTCTTTTATTAGAAGCTTTACTAATTCTTCAATTTCTAGGAGAGGTTTGTAGCTGAGTGAAATAAAATTACTAACCCCAAAGCAACAATGTTACTTAATTGATGCAATTAGGTTATTTAACTGACAGAGCCAGATCTGCTGGGTTGAAAACACAGACAGAAATGTTTTTAGCTCACTATTTTTTCACGTAAACACTTAATAGAAGCCTGGCCTCCGTGGCTCAGTGGTTGAGCATTGACCCAGGAACTAGGATCATCATTTGATTCCCTGAGGTCAGGGCATATGCCTGGGTTGCAGGCTTGATCCCCAGTGTGGGCATGCAGGAGGCAGCCGATTGATGATTCTCTCTCATTGATGTTTCTATCTCTCCCTCTCCCTTCCTCTCTGAAATCAATAAAAATATATTTTAAAAACCCCACTTAATAGGAATATACGTAAAATAACCCTATGGGATAGAATAGTAAGAAAAAAAAACTAGACACAAGTATATATTAATGTAATTAGCATAAAGTGAATACTCAAATTTTGTTGAAATTATGACACTGTTTTTAAATAATCAAAAATTGTTTACCTGTGGTGCAAGAAGAGGTAGCCTAATATAAGCCAGAAGTTTACTGAGATCTTTCCGTCTCTGTTCCAAGTCATGACGGACCCAAGTAAGAAGTGCATTCAATATGGTCTCCTCATTAGGAATGTTCATGTCATCACTGGCCAAGAGCTTTGCAATTTCATTGGCTGGTAATAATACAAATTCCTGGTTTCGAATTACTTCCATAAAATGTTCCTAGAGAGAAAATAAGTATCATATAAACAATACTGTTTTTTTTCTTTTTCCTGTCCAATACTGTGTTTTGTTTTTTTTTTAGATGCCAAAATAGTTTATAATTTAGACGTTCCTTACAATTTATTACTGCTTGCTAGGAAATAAACACAGTGGGGAAAAAAACCCCAATTTGAACTACAATTATATTGTTAAACTTTTAATTTCTATATTAAGTAGAATTAAAGTGTTGTATAATTTATTACATTTTAAAAATGGACGTGGGATCTTTAGGTATTGCTTTGCTCAAGTTAGGGAATAATTTTGGCATGTCTTTCAAAGGAAGATAAAAGAATTTAGACATGAGATGTATGATAGGCCAACATTAAAGTTTGGTTTAGATTTGTGGTTGCCGTAGAATTTGGCCAACAGTGGAGCCAAACACCTGGGTGAGCTGAGAAGATATTTCTCTTACCCAGAAACGGTTTCCAGGCTGGGCCACAGAAGTCTTCTCAGACTGCCTGGGGAAGAATAAGTGTCCTTAGGACTATCCTAAAACCACATTGGCCTTTAAGAGTGTTTTAATGTTATTTATAAGACCACCCAGGATTTTAAGTCTGGTTTGAAAACTTTAATCTCCTCTAATCTGATTTACATACAAAGTTCTATTGGTCTATAAGAAAAAGCCAAAGTAAAAGAATGCACTGAGACTCTAGGACCTTATACTAAAGACGACTCAGCCCTGGCCACATATTAGAATCAGGCTCTTTTTAATTTGAAATGGGAGATAGGAATGCCCTCCGATGTGAGAGAATGACTTTTATTAGGCTACTAGTAGCCCTGCGCTCAAATCTGTGTGCCAGTAGCTCGCCAGTAGCTCTCTGCCGCCCTCCAGTAGCTCTCTGCCTGCTGCCCCGCCCTCCTGTAGCTCCCCGCTTCCCCTTTTCCCTACTCCCCCCCATAGCTTGCTGCCCTGCCCCCTCCTGTAGCTCTCTGCCGCCCACTTGTAGCTCGCTGCCCCACCCTCCTGCTGATCCGTGATCTGGTCGTTACGTGGTCCGTCATTACGCTTCACGGTGTAACGACCATTTGCATATTACATCTTTATTATATAGGATTATACTAAGCAATCTGAAGAGAAGGGAACTGTACTCTCTGGTATACAAGGGTACAAGTCTTAGTGCATGGATTGATTACATAGTAGTAATTTAAATGCAAATGCTAGACACATTGTCCCTTTATGTTTTTCTTATACTTCCTAATGTGCTATGACTGTCTCAGCACACAGAATTTTAGTAAAATAGCTAAGGCTGTTTAAATTAGAGCTACAGATAAGGAATATCAATAATTATCTCCTAAATTAAAATGAGAATTATATTTTCCATATAGCATGCAGTAACCCTAGTTAAGTACTGATCTAAAATATATCTTGGGTTAACATTCTTTTCTATAAAAATTCTTCAGAGGAAAACCATACATGAATAGTTAACTAAATTCAATTGCTTCAATTCATCATGATTTGTTAAAGATGCCACAGTGAATCTATTTTAAATGACTGGTTATCATTTTCAGAGATATATTTTAATAAAACCTCAGTGCTGGAATGGCTTCAAGCAAACTGTTCTGTGCCATTGTATACTGACATTATAAATGATTTGGTAACATACAGCAAGAACTATAAAAATGTTGAAGTTCTCAACCCAATTATGTCACTAGTAGTTTAATCCTTAATAAATAATTCAAGAGGGGAAAAATTGATGCTTCTCTAATGATGCTTATCTGTATTATCCTATATAATAAAAGGCTATTATGCAAATCAACCGAACGGCAGAACGACCGGTCACTATGACGTGCACTGGCCACCAGGGGGCAGATGCTCAATGCAGGAGCTACCCCCTGGTGGTCAGTGCACTCCCACAGGGGAGTGCTGCTCAGCCAGAAACCAGGCTCACGGCTGGCGAGCACAATGGCCCACCTCCGCGGTAGCACTAAGGAGCAGTGAGCCAAGCAATAAGGAGCAGTGAGCCAAGTAGTAAGGAGCAGCGAGTGGTAAGGAGCAATGGGTCCCAGACTGTGAGAGGGATGTTTGACTGCTGGCTTAGGCCCGCTCCCTAAGCTGTCAGTCAGACATCCCCTGAGGGCTCCCAGACTGCGAGAGGGTACAGGCCAGGCTGAGGGACCCCTCCGAATGCACGAATTTCGTGCACCAGGCCTCTAGTTATTTATAAAAGTAATACTTAGCAAATAGCCTAGATGTCCAGCTATAGGGGTTGTAATTCAATGGACTATTAAGTAGGCATTAAAAATTTCAAGGACAAAGACCATATAGATATATAAAAAGTTGTTTATTCTAAAATATTAGATGAGAGTCTGAAGAAATCAAATATATTTCTAATTGCTCAAAGGTATAATGTATGGTATAGTCAACATTTATACAACACTGCCATGTTACTGATGTAACTACTGCCATACGTTCACATGGTATTAACCATTTGTTTGCCATAAACATCTATAGATGCAAGTGGTGGACCTTTTTAAATTAAATTCAAAATATTGTGGCAGTTAACTGGTTAATTGCATTTCATCAATGAGAAAAACCTATTATATAAATATTCTTTTAAAAAATCTTTAAATATATTTTTTATTTATTGGTTTTAGAGAGGAAGGGAGAGGGAGAGAGAGCTATAAACATCAATGATGAGAATCATTGATCGGCTGCCTCCTGCATGCCCCACACTGGGGATCGAGCTCGCAACCCAGGCATGTGCCCTGACCAGGAATTGAACCATGACCTCTTGGTTCAAAGTCGGTGCTCAACCACAGAGGCACACCGGCTGGGCTAAATATTCTTTTTTTTTCCCAAAAAAATATTTTTTATTGATTTCAGAGAGGAAGGGAGAGGGGGAGGGAGAGACAGAAACATCGATGACAGAGAAACATCATCAATCGTGGCTGCCTCCTGCACACTCCATACTGAGGATCGAGCTCACAACCTAGGCATGTGCCCTTGACTGGAATCGAACCCAGGACCCTTCAGTCCATCGGTCAACTCTCTACCCACTGAGCCAGACCAACTAGAGCTAAATAATCTTTTGATTATTTGTTGATATATTTCAGAACATGCCCATTCCATTTTAGTATAACTTGAACTTAGTGAAAATTTAATTTTTAAAAACTTATAGAAATACTACTAAACAAAGTACTTATCAAAAGTATTTGGTTTTAAAGCAGGTATTTTAGCAGAATTCCATGGTTTTATAGGTTTTCTAGATCAAAAAACAAAATTTGAAGTTTTAAAATGAAATGTTTATATTTATTTTATAAATCCATAATGACATTAAAATTTGTAATGACATAACCAGTCTTATACTTTTTTTTGTAGAGGTTTAATGACTTGTTCCAGGTCAAGTGCAGTGGCAGTCAGAACAAGAACAAAAGTTTCCAGATTTTAGGATTACAAGAAGGAACTCCTCATCCTTTCCTACTTGTATTCACTCAGGATCAGGGAATATCCAAAGTACATGCACCATTTACTGACTGTGCCAACTGAATTCACAGTGTGGCATTACACTTCCTTCATATTTTGAATCCATTTTATGATACAAACAGCTATCATGCTACCAAACACTTGCTAGCATTATGCTCCTTTCCCCTTTGGGATAGTTTTTAAGTAAATGAAATTACTGAGGGATTTATTTAAATTGAAGATTGAATTTTGTTATACACTTTCATTCAGTTCCCATAGCAACAATTCAAATCACACAATCTGCCTCTAAATTACTTATTGTTATTAGAATTCAATTTCATGTCTCTGTTGCAACTGAATAATGTCAAATAATAGCTTGAAAGGAAAAAAAAAAAATCTCTACCCCAACTTCTTGGCTATGAGAAGAGCTTTAAGAACATTGAGCTAATTTGAATTTAATTTATGTCTAAGTCTTAAAAAAGCAGCAATTGTGCCTCTACTGTAAACAACAGGAGTGACCTAAATATTTCATGTGAATAAAACTCCTTCCTAGGAAAGAAATCTTACTTAAATTATGAATTGATTATAAAGGTTAAAAAATCCAGCTTTATTTTACTTATATTAATGTTATTCCAAAAAGTATTTGACCTTGAAATGAGAACTGTGCAAGGTTAAAATGACAACTCTACAAGGAAGAATAAGGGGGGAAAAGTCTTCTGAAAGGACTTATTTTAAGATGTTAACCTAACACCATTCTAGGTCTGTATAGTATTGCCCTGTTGCACAATCTCTTATTTTTTCACTTGAAGCACTTTGACCATTATAAACAAGAACATTTCTGAAAAGTAATTATACCACAGTGAGAAAAACAAATCACAAAGGTTGTGCATTTGTATAAGTGCTTTTTGTCCACTCACATAAATCCCTACCGTGTTGAAGAGAGTAAATCTATATAATGTGGCAACAATTATGATGATGTCATTTATTGACTGGGTATACTACGTGTCAATCACTGTTTTAAGTGCTAAACTTCTAGTAACTCATTTAATCCTCACATTAAGCTTATGAAGTAGGGAGAATTAATCTTCCCGATAGTTGTAAATATTTGGTCTTATAATTTTTCCAGATCTCTATTTTTCCAGTGAAAGATCCCTAAAGTATTTGTCAATCCCTTGACAAAACAACTCAACAGAAGGATGGGGGATGGGGGAGAGTGTAAAGAAAATATCTAAAGGTTGACAAAATTAGTAATATGGATAACTGTATTTGTGTATGTAAATGCTCACATTTTCTCTTCCCTTAGAAGCCGTATTGCCTTAAATGAAGCATTTAAAGCAAGAGTCTCCAATCACTGCACAAGAGTAAAGACCCAAGTGTGGACAGATGGTCATTCCTTAAAAAGCCACAACCCTCTCTTCCTTAAATCCCTCTACAATGAAGACCAGGGAGTTGTTGGTCCTAACAATATGCCCTCAACATGCTCTTATTTTCTCGCTGTCCTAAATCAAGCTGTACTCATTATCCTCTAGGCTTCTGAATCAGAGCATCCTCTGATTTATTTTGAGCATATAATTTGATACAATTATTTGATAACAACATATTTCTATATAACTAAGAACACTTCTTACTTATAATGAGGTTTATCCATGATAAAAAAAACTCCCCTTCAGGCTCCTATATTCTGTACTAGGATTGCACCAATGCACTATGATCACTATCACCAACTTCCATTAGTGAATATGTGGACAATTGTGAAATTCATGCAAATAAAATGTTTGCTGGAAATCCTGCTCTAGAAACAACAGATGTGAAAATCCTGTATGGAACAGTCCTAGGCCACTGTTCTGCTTCTTAGTGACTGTGAAAACTTAAGGCTTGACTCATGTACCCAGGAGAAATATTACTTGGTGTTTTTCCTTATAACTCAATGAAAATATAATAGACTAGAGGCCCAGTGCACGAAATTTGTGCACGGGAGGGGGAGGGGGGATCCTCCGCCTGGCCTTCACCCTCTCCATTCCAGGACCCCTTGGGGGATATCCGAAGGCCAGTTTAGGACATCTCTCTCACAATCCGGGACCGCTGGTTCCTAACCACTCACCTACCTGCCTACCTCATCGCCCCTAACCACTCTGCCTGCCTGCCTGCCTGGTTGCCCCTAACTGCCCTCTCCTGCCGGCCTGGTTGCCCCTAACCGCCTCTGCCTTGGCCCCTGCCACCGTGGCTTTGTCCGGAAGGACGTCTGGAAGGATGTCTGGTCTAATTAGCATATTACCCTTTTATTAGTATAGATTAGACAGTGAACCTGAGCCTGAAAACATTTGGCAGAGCCATGGGAAAACAGCAACATGTAGATAAGTCTGCAACAATAAAGAACAAGACAAAGAGCATATGCTTTCCTGCTTTTCAAAAAAACACATACCATAGTATAATTGTGAGCCACTTTATGCAAATCTGTACAACCTTGGGCATCAGCAAAAGAACGTATTCCAAGACAGTTGGATGGGTGCAGCTGTTTCATTAAAAACTTACAGCATGCTTCCACAACCTGTGAAAGCTGAAGAAGGCAAGCTGTAGATAACAGGCACTCAATGTTATCTTCTTTTAATTCAAGGCGGCCTTAATGATAAAGAGAAATCCCATTAACTATGGAATTATATTAACTTCAGTTTATAAACTAATTGGTGTTAAGAATAATAATTCTAAATAAGAACTCATTACATGCATTTCAGACCTAGATGATTTAAGACATTCAGAAAGAAAATAAAAGAGTGCTAACTATAAAATAACTTTTGCCTTTTGTGACTTCTGCTAAAATAAACAAAAAATTTTTAAGACTTTTAACAGGATGATTTAATTAGTAACATATCTATTATATAGAACTCAAATTTTAAATGCAATATTCTAAACACACAGAATTGATCTAATTATTATATTAACATCTAAAAATATCATTCAAAAGCTTAATTATGATAACTGCTTTAAAGATTCTAATATACAGGTTTTAACTTAGACAGGTATCACCAAGGGTGGTGATTGTAATAGCAGAATTAACTGTTAGCTGTGGCTAAAAGCAGAAATCTGAAATCTAGTAAGATAACATAAATATAAGAGGTTTTAAGTTTATATTACCTGTATATGCATACTGAATCAGGGACCATAGTGAATTCGGTTCTACACCTTCCATTTTTATTTCTTCTTGTCTTGCTTCCCTGACATCATTAGTAAACATGGCAGCAAAATAATCTGAGACAGAGGAGAGCACCAATCTGAGAACATATTAGAAGAAAAAAAAATCAATGACCACATTGAAGTTGATGCTCATTAATAAGTGCTACTTCTACACAGTCCTATATTTGAAAAATAATTTATGTTGTGAACTGAGAAAAAAAATTTTTCCCCAAGGAAGTACACTGTATGCTGAGAATCACATGAAATAAACTTTAAGTGGGATGAAAATAAATAAATAAGCAAATAAATAAATAAATAAATGCTACTTTTTTCCCCCCCTCTCTCTCCCTCTTCCCCCTACCCCCCTCTCTAATTTTGTTACCCATAGAAATTGCATGGTACTGGGAAATGCACTTTAAGTTTGACAAGTTGCTTTATGCTCTAGTTCCTTCCTCTGAATAATAAATTATCATTACTGAAAATTTTCTGCTGAGGTAATGATTTACTGTTTCACTTCTTAAATATTGATTTATAACATCTAGAAAAAGAAAAAGCTACAAGGCCACAGCATTAAATTGACTATATATAAAAAAAGGGAAGCCCTAACCAGTTTGGCTCAGTGTATAGAGCGTCGGCCTGCGGACTGAAGGGTCCCAGGTTCGATTCTGGTCAAGGGCATGTACCTTGGTTGCGGGCACATCCCCAGTAGGGGATGTGCAAAAGGCAGCTGATCAATGATTCTCTCTCACTGATGTTTCTAACTCTCTATCCCTCTCCCTTCCTCTCTGTAAAAATTAATAAACTATATTTTTTTTAAAAAAGGGGAAGAAATATAAAGGTTGATTTCTGTTTATCACCTGTTTTTTTATTTAATCATACAAGTAGTGAATATATGGGAGACATTTGAGAATGGTTTTAGCAAGTTATATTTAACTTCTATGATATTTTAAATTATTATGATATTGTTATAAAGTTATAATATTTTTGTTACAACACTACAAACTATAATATTTTGTCATAATAATACTCTATAATAGCTATGCCTGTGTCCAGACTTTTTGATAGTCATATATAAGCAAAATAGGAGATTCTATCTATCTATCTATCTATCTATCTATCTATCTATCTATCTATCTATCTATCTTAGAGGCCCAGTGCACAAATTCGTGCACTGGTGGGGTCCCTAGGCCTGGCTGGTGATCGCGGCCAATGGGGGCCGGCTGGGGAAGGGCCACGGGAGGGCTCCAGGGCATCCGGCCCACTTACCCAGTCGTGATCGGCCAGACCCCAACAGCAAGCTAACCTACTAGTTGGAGTGTCTGGCCCCTGATGGTCAGTGTGTGTCATAGCAACTGGTCAAGCGGTCAGACACAGCATATTATGCTTTTATTATATAGAATTTTAAACATGCATTTTCATTTGATAATATGTTTTGAAGATATTTCCATGTCAGTACATTTATATAGATTTACTTTATTCATTTTTTAAAAAAACACAGATTATGATACAATAATAGTTAAAACTCCTTCTGAGTTTCTCTCTAATTCCATTCTGCTCCCTCCCCAAGAGTGGGTTGCTGAGTCCTAATGTTTGCCAAATTGCTCTAGAAAGTGCTGTGCCAATTTAGACCCCTATCAGAATTGTATAATAATTTAATAAGGTCCCAGAATACTGTCAGATATTAAAAATTTTGGCCATCTGTAAGGTATTAAATGGCATCTCATTGTTGTTTAATTCACCTGATTGCTAATGATGTTGAAGATCTTTCCAACTGTTTATTGGCCATTCAGTTTTCTTCTTTTGAGAACTGCCTATTCATTCATTTATCCCCCAAACAAATGCTTACTAGTATGCATGCCTAGTAAGTAATGGGCAATATTCTAGATACTTGAAATATTATCAGTGCAAAAAATAGAGAAGAGATCCCTTCTCCCACTGAGTCTTACATTCTAGAGAGAAGGGAGACAAGCTGATCAACAGCAGAAATAAACTCTATAGTACATTTAAAAGTACTAAGTGTCCTGGGGGAAAAAGTCAGGTAAAGGTATATGGGGAGTGGGAGGTGGGTTAAAATAGATGGTCTCATTGGAAAGAGACAATTGGGCAAATAATTGAAGGAGATGCAGGAATTAGTCATTCAGGGATCTGGGAACAGCATTCGGGCAGAAGAGCAGCCAATGAAAAAATCCAAAAGCCAGAGCAGCATGCATGGCACATACAAGGAACAATGAGGAGGTCTGTGTGGCTCGGAGTGAGCAAGGAGAGCACTAGGACCGAACATCTAAGAGGTAATGCCAGGCTGGAGCACACGCTGAGTGAGCACACTCAGCGGCATGAGGAGCCACTGAAAAGTTTGATCAGAGGAATGACGGAATCTGAGTTCTACTTTTAAAGGATCACTCGAGTAGCTGTGTAGAAAACAGAATGTAGGGGAAAGGAATCAAAGGAAGAAGACTGGTTTGGAGTTTCCTGCCTTGGTTACCTAGTGACAGGATGATGGCTTACATAATATGCGTGACAGGTAAGGTAATGAGTTCTGCTTTGGAAATACAGAATTTGAGATGCCTTTATGAAATTCAAGTTAAAATTTTTTTCTAATAAACTGATGCTTATAACATGGATTTTTTTTTTGTCACAGTATGTAGTAGCATCTCATGCTAATTAAGTCATTGAAAACTATAAGACCAAGGCCATTCTTTCTGATTTTACTTCCACTTTGAAGGGTTTAACAAAACTTTTGGGACAGAGTGTTAATTAATTTTGAAAGGCATAAAAAAGCCTTTGGGATCATAATAGTGATTAACACTGAATAACGGGATATGGAATTATCAGAAGAAAAGTGAATTGTTTTTTTATTAAATAGCTCTTTTTTCTTTTTCTTATGTCAAGAAATAATACTTCAGTTCTGTTAAAACCTTTTGTTCCCTAGCACCAATGATTTTCATATTTCTTGGAGATCAGCAAACAAAAGTTGGGATAATTGCAGTTATTTAAAAATTCTTAACAGTTTTTGCCATTCTATTCGACCAGCTTTTTTGCTTCTAAATACCCATAGCTCTAATTCCCATCGAGTTTACTTAAAGTTATTTAATACATAGAATTAGGTAGGGTGAAAGCTGCTTATAGTAACTGAAATCTATGCCAAACAATACTGACTGATCTGAGGCCATTGTGTTTTATTTTTGTGCTTCTACAGAGGGAAAGTGACCTTTTGGGGTCATTTGATGTGTAATCTATATATATAAAAGGCTAATATGCAAAGTGTCCCTTTGGGAGTTCAACTGGGAGACCAGAAGTTTGATCGCTGACCACCAGGGGGCTATGTGGAATGAAGGAAGGCCCCAGCAGGCAGCCGGAAGGCCCCTATCTGCCCTGATCGCTGGCCAGGCCTAGAGACCCTACCCGGGCATGAATTTCATGCACCGGGCCTCTAGGAATTTCATATGCACCGTTTTCTTTGCAGAAATTCCATGAAATATATCCCTTCCCCAAAACATTCTATCCTAACAGTCAATTGAAAATAGTTACCACACAGGATACTGTTATAATAATTTGGTTATTAAATAACAGGAAAGGAATAAAGGGAAGACTAAATAATAAAGGCATGCCATTTATACAGCCTTGCCAGGAAGCTGCAATTAACATTCTCCAAGTCTGTTCTCCACAGATTGCTGGGGGAAGGGACTGGACTATAGATGCATGCCCAGTAAGGTCTGGGTGCCATGGGAGATGTTTACCTGTCAGTCACACCTGGGAACAAGTTAGTGGCTAGAATAGGCGTGGCCACTGCAAGGGTGTGAAACCTGAATATTTAAACTCCTGGACAAAGGAACCTCCCTCCTGCCTCTCTCTCTTGCTGCTCTCGTGTGACTCCTGTTGCAGGGCGCCTGGCTCCTCTGCATTCGATAACGTGGCCCACAGCCATGTGGATTCCAAAAGTCTATAATGGATTAATAGACTTTAACTTGCCTGATGTTACCTGACCCAGCTCCACCATGGAATGGACACTCTGGACACTGGCCCTGCTTTTGGCTCTGCTGGAGCCCCAGCTGCACCTTTTTCAGGACTGGGTGAAGGGGCAGGGGACTTTGCAACCCGAGAAATGTAATTCTATGCCAATAAAAATCATTCATTCTCCCGTGGGGGCCTCTGGAAATGCTTATTCCAGTGGTACCCTAAGAACCCCACTAGTGTCAGGGAAACTGAACCCACTGATTTCTCCTGCAACAAATATACATAACTAAATTATCAAGAAAATGTTCACACACAAATTTAAAAAACAGTTACCTATGAGCTGGAATTCTGCGATCACCAGCAACTAGAATTACATCACATAACTGTTTATGTCTCAAATAGTTTTCCATCTTTTTAAATGTTTGCTCAGCATGATTAAGGGCTTGGAAAAATTCATCTGATGAACATGGCTCCATAGTATGGCAGGATGATAATGTCTGACTACTATTGGAAGTCCTGAAAAGAAAGAGAACACACATTTTGAAATATCACTATTACATTAAAAAGGTGTTTTCTAGCGAGTCCCTTTAAAATCTTTAAATGTATTAGAAGTAATTGATGCTACCAATCAATATATATACATATACATACATATATATATATATATATATATATATATATATATATATATATATATACCTAATATGCAAAGTGTCCCCTTGGGAGTTCGACCGACCAGGAGTTCAATCACTCGCTATGATGTATGCTGACCACCAGGGGGTGGCATGGAATGAAGGAAGGCCCCAGCCAGCAGCCGGCAGCCAGGGAAGGGAGGCCCTGGCCAGCAGCTGGCAGCCACTAGGGACCCTACCCGTGCACGAATTTCGTGCACTGGGCCTCTAGTTAATGTATAATCATTCATTGTTGTCTTTTAAAATCATATGTGTGTCTTGTAAGCATTGTGAGTGAATGTGACATCTGTTAGTGAACAGCTACACATATTCTTTGTAGTGCCTGTTTTTGAGGTCTCTTCTCTGGTCAACACAACATCTCTGTTGGAAAAAAACCAAGTATTTTCATATTAATAGACATTCCTCCTAACATTATATTTAGGTGTAAGAGATCATTTTTTGAAGTAAGGAAGGCAAATATAAATTCAAGTCACTCTTTACTTAAAAAATGGGTTATGTTCAATAGCTCATTTATAAGATGTTTAAAATATGAAAATATTATCATAAAAAACCATGCTATAAGTAATTTATTTGATTCTCTGCTCAGTCTTCAAAAGTCCAGATAAATTATAACTTATATTGCAGGTTAAAGGGCTTTGATGACCTAACTGAAAAATTATTTGAAATCTCCAAATTATAATTTGAAGAGTATGAGTTCTGTTTTCATATGATTTCTTGATGGCAAAAATTAAAATGATTAGGATTAAGAATCTATACATATAAAAGGCTAAGTGACCGGCCATCTGTCCATCCGACTGACCGACTGGCCGGTACATATGACGCACACTGGCAATTTAAAAATAAACGTTGACTCGCGCATAGGCGATACATATAAAGCTCTCCCTGGTGCCAATCGCACATGCGTGTTTTGACCTGTCATTACCAATTGTGAATTTGGTTGACACTTCTATTATAAAGGGAGAATAGCGATATTAAAATATTTCTTCTAATTAATTTCCTTTCAATGTGCATGAATCCGTGCATCAGGCCACTAGTGAAATAATAAATTCATTACCTTCCCCCTGTCCTCCAAGATCTCTTTTCCACAATCACTTGAATTAAGTAATTAACATCTGTTGGCTATGCAATTAACTATAAAACTACCAACTGTGCCATAACTAAGTTCTCATTTCTCATCAGGTTCATTTTTAAGGATTTTATGATTCTGACAAATGCTTTGTTGAATCAAGCCTCACTATATCTTAAGAGAATTTCTTAATATAAATATCTAATAACCTTATAAAAAAAATCACTGGATGTTTTAAAGTAAAGGGAACTGAAGCCAAGGAGATTAAGTACCTTGCCAGAAGTCATAGAATTTGTTCATGGCAGAAAGGGGGCTGTCATACAGAGTGCTATGTGTTCAACAAAACAGCTTTTCTTTTCCTCCTGGTAATACTATAGCTAGACTACATTTCCCAGCCTGGTAATACTACAGCTAGACTACATTTCCCAGCCTTTTTTGCAGACAGGTATGGACTTATGATGGAATGAACTGTGTCAACTCCAGGCTAACATGACTAAAAGCAGGTATGCCTTTTCCTTCCTTCCTTCCTTCCTTCCTTCCTTCCTTCCTTCCTTCCTTCCTTCCTTCCTTCCTTCCTTCCTTCCTTCCTTCCTTCCTTCCCCTCTCTCTCTCTCTCTCTCTCTCTCTCTCTCTCTCTCTATCTCTATCTCTATCTCTATCTCTATCTCTATCTCTATCTTTCTCTATTCCTGAGTTGAATGGACAGGACTGAGGACTCAGATGAAGGAAGAGGTAAATTACACTCAAACAAGAACACTCCCATAGAGTGTGCTCATGGAATTCTCACATTGGATTGAGATATAAGCTATCAGTGCCTGACTAATACATATTTCTACTAAATCCTCCCAGCCCAGTGCATTTTCAGTGCCAAACAAATATGGGCCCTAAAAAAATGTCCTTGGAGATAACTGTCAATAAAGATAATGAAGGCAAAATATATATTTTCTAGAAAGGATGTATTGTATACAATGAATATTATTGGTGTGATGACCTGGAAAATCTAGTATTATATACTCAACTTTATATTTAAGATCATTAATATAAAAATGTATTGAGTAATGTATAACTATATGTTGCTTATACAACTAAGTGAGAATTAGAATCTAACAGAAAACATAAGCAAAAACAAAGAATGGTAGCTTTGATGAATAATAATTTGAAGATTTAAAACATTTTTCAATAGCACAAAATTTTAGTTTTATTCTGTCAAAATACTGACAAATGATTATGAGTATTAATAATCTAAGGATGAAAGAAAATTAGAAAAACGAATTTTAATAAACTACAAATCCTTTCTAGGACAAGATAAAGTGAAGTAAATAAATCAAGCACTTCTTTCCTAGGGTTTCTATATTTTGTATTACATTTCTTATACTTTATATTACATTCTCAGAAATGACTAGAAAATGAATTTGTTGATGATTGGTTTGGGTGGACACATGATCCAAACAAGGCCAATCAGAATTAATTTCAAGATGTTTGTTGATGTTCTTTAAAAAGTCACTCTCTTCCCATTGAGTTTGCTAAGCTGATAAAAAGAAAACGTGAAGCTGCTAGTGGCTTTTTTGCTGCCACATGAGAAAATGCCATCACAAAGGAAAACAGAATCTAGAGAGGGAGAAAAATAGATTTCTGGACTTATTTGAGTATCTGGATCTGGCCATGTCTAAAGCTAGGCTCTGTTCTTGGACTTTCAATTTACTTATATGAAACAAAAGTTTCTAGCTTTTGCTTAAGTCAGTTGAGTTGGATTTTTGTCCTTTTCAACCAGAGTCCTAATTAATATTTATATTAGGGCAAAATAAGCAGGTTGCAAAACAGTATGTAACAATAAGATTCAGATTTTTATTCTAAAAACACACTTTTTATTGTGTATGTTTAGAAAATATACTGGAAGTACACTTCCCCAAATTGTTAATGATTGTTTTGGGGTGGCAGGGAAATTAGTTGTTTGCATTTTTTCATTTTTGCCTACTCTGTTTTCTAATGTCTCTATGATAAAAATATGATACAATATAGTAAAAAAAACACAAAACTAATTGAAAAATTAAATCCAAAAAACGTGGAAGAGTTCTATTCAGCTGTCTTCACCTCTTGCACTCCGCTGATTTTAACCCCCAAACAATTCACTTGTACAACAGTAATGAGTTTTAGCTGGACACAGCTACACACTCAGGTAGAGAATACATTTCTGAGCTTCTTACAACTAGCTGTGGTCATGGGACTGGGTTTTCAACAATGGAATGTGAGCAGAACTGATATATCCAACTTGTGTTATTTGACTAATGTCCTCCTTCTCGGTCTTTGGCCTTTCCCACAGGCTAGAATGCAGAGGGGAACTGAGCAAGCTTTGACCATAAAGAAAGGAAAACACCTTACAGGATGAAGACACAACATGGAAGGAATCCGAGTCTCTGAGTGAACCTGTGAAGCAGAGCTACCTAGCCAACCTGGGCCACTTGCCATCTGTTAGGTGACAGAGAAATAAACTTCTATCTCCTTTGAGCTGCCGTATTTCTGAATCTTTTTGTTATAGCATTTTAACCTAATCTCTAATAATATACTCCCTAAAGTTAAATGACCAAATTATAGGGCAATGTGCATATAGGTGTATATGTCATATGTGAATGCTTTCATGCCTAATACATATAATTCTAAAAATGTATAAAAGTAAAATATAATAAGTGACATAAAGATAGGTTCTTCTGCCTTAAAAATTTAGAATTACAAAGGCCAGCTGTGCAACTGTGGTGCCTATCCTTTTTCCTAAGCTGTTGCTTCAGCTTTCCCAGCAGTTCTAGGAATAATATGATTCCAATAAATTGTTATTCTGTTTAAATCAGTCAGTCAATGTCAGTTGCTTAAAACTAATGGTGATTGATATAGCATACAGATAGGTGTTAGGGGGTTCATGAACTCCTTGAACTATATACAAAATATCTAACACACACACACACACACACACACACACACACACACACACACACACACAAGGACACAGTGTTTTCTGGGAAGAGGTTTCATAGCTTATGTCAAGGGAATCTATATTATGACTTGGGTATATATGTATGAGGTAAGACCATGCCATATATCTGTCCTACATATGAGTACATTATAGTTCAACTTCTTTGCCATCTCTGGAAACAAAATACTTTTCATGTGGAAGTGTAGAAATTTTTTAATTTCAAACTGAACCAGAATTAATAGACTGGTTTAAACAAAGAGATGTAGAGACAACAAGAGGGTCAAGACAATGGAGATAGCTCTAAATAAAAGCTGATTATTATGAAGATAAGCCCTTGCTGGGAGAGAAGGAGGACCTAAATGCCTTCAGGCTGAGTCAAAGAATAGCAAATCATCTTATCAAGAAATAGAGTTCAAGGATATCTGTAGTTGAAACACAGAGTAGCAAGTAACCAAAAAGACAGGCCTGCTGACTGGATAAAGAGTTGTGGCCGTGTCAAGAGAATATACCTGTAAGCCAGCCAGGCTTACCATTTTCAAGAACCAGGCTAAGAAAATTAACTGGGGAGAGAAGGTGACACTGGTTAGAATAAATCATTAACTATTACGTTAATGCAAGTTGAAAAGGTGATTAAATGAATAGTCACAGAGAACTGCCTACTGGTATGGAAGCATAAAATCTACATATTAATTGTTTGGGCTCAAAATGCAGCTATTTCCAAGTGATCAAGGTCAATACCAGTGGTAAGTCAAGTTGGTAGTGTGGACTAAAAGGGGCCACATGCTATCCTGACTAGCTCAGGGACGGCCTATATGGCGGTCTTACAAACCCAGAGACCTAAACTAACCACATAGGATGGTCTGAAATGAAAACTTTTTAAATTAAAAGTAGTTTATGGTGAGTAGTCATGTCCTAGGCTGGTATCTTTCCTGACAAAGTTCAATCTTTACCTTAACTGAGCCTGTTGTCTTTTTGCATCTACTGTAACGTATTGTTGGAATGTCAAAGTAATTTTCCTTTTACTGGATCCCTCAAAGCACAGGCACTATTCTGTGGAGTCCACAAATCCCTTCACTGTTATTGAGTTAATCATTGACTGTTAACTATCCTCCACCCACCTATGAAAAAAGAAGAATGTGTCTACCATTTTACTTTTTATCCAATCCAAGAATTTCTCCTCCTCCTCTGCTTTGCTTTCTCCTGCCTCTCTAATCCATCACCGATGGATTTCATGTAATCCACTTACACCTCCTCTTTTGATTGTAATGTATAAAATAAGGTGCAAAACTGTCATTTTCCAGAGCATTATCTCAATCCATTGTGATTTTGCTTCCCAGCATTTGTCAACATTTTGGCTCAAATAAACTCAGAAAAATTCTTCACAGGTTTGAATGTTTCTTACATTGACAGTATGATGTGATGAAAATGGTACTTTATCCCTGTGGTCTTCTTCCCCCAAACTCATAACCCCAGTCTAATTATGAGAAAAACATCAGACACATCGCAATTGAGTAAGACATTCTACAAAACATCTGATCAGTACTCCTAAAACTGCCGAAGTCATCAAAAACCAGGAAAGTCCCTGGGCTGGTGTGGCTCAGTGGTTGAGCACTGACCCATGAACCAGGAGGTCACAATTCAATTCAGGATACATGCCGGGATTACTGGTTCAATCCCCAGTAGGGGGCATGCAGGAGGCAGCAGACAGATTATTCCTCCTCATCATTGATGCTTCTCTCTCTCTCTCTCTCTCTCTCTCTCTCTCTCTCTCTCTCTCTCTCTCTCTCTTCCTTCCTCTCTCTGAAATCAATAAAAAATAAAACAAAAACACATAACAATAAGGAAAGTCTGAGAAACTGTCACAGCCCAGAGGAGACTAAGGAAACATGATGGACTAAATAAAACAATGTTGCCTGGCCACCTGGTGTGGCCCAGTGGTTGAGCACTGACCTATGAACCAAGAGGTCACGGTTTGATTCCTGGTCAGGGCACAAGCCAGGGTTGCAGGCTTAATCCCCAGTAGGGGGCATGCAGGAGGCAGTTGATCAATGATATTCTCTCATCATGGATGTTTCTATCTCTCCCTCTCCCTTCCTCTCTGAAATCAATTAAAAAAAAAATAACATGTTATTCTGGATAGACTCCTGTAACAGAAAGGATATTAGGCAGAAATTAAGGAAATCTGAATAAAGTATGGACTTCAGTTAGCAATAAAATATCAATATTAATTCATTAATAATAACAGATGCACCATACTAATCCTATATAATCCTATATAATAAAGAGGTAATATGCAAATTGACCATCACACCCTCACAAGATGGCTACCTATGACCAGGCCGGCAGGGGGGTTAGTGAGGGACGACCAAATGACTGAACAAGCGGGTTGCGTGGAGCGACCAGGCCGGCAGGGGGGTTAGTAAGGGACGACCAAACGACTGAACAGCAGGCTTTGTGGGGCGACCAGGCCGGCAGGGGGGGGCAATAAGAGGCGACCAGGCCAGCAGGAGGGGGGAGTTAGGGGCAACCAGGCCGGCAGGTGGTACAGTTGGGGGCGATTAGGCTGGCATGGGGGCAGTTGGGGACAACCAGGCTGGCAGGAGGGGGGGCAGTTAGGGGCAACCAGGACAGTAGAGGGGGGCAGTTGGGGGTGACCAGGCCGGCAGGGGGGGTAGTTAGAAGCGACCAGGCCGGCAGGGAGGGGGAAGTTAGGGGCGATCAGGCTGACATGCAGAGGTAGTGAGGGGCGATCAGGCTGGTGTGTGGGGGGGGGCAGTTAGGGGTGACCAGGCAGGCAGGCAGGTAAGTGATTAGGAGCCAGCAATCCCAGATTGTGAGAGGGATGTCTGACTGTCGGTGTAGTCAGACAGTCAGACATCCCCGAGGGGTCCTAGATTGGAGAGGATGCAGGCTGGGCTGAGGGGACGAATTTTGTGCACCGGACCTCTAGTAAATAATAATAGCAGGGAAATTTGGGTGTGGGTTATATATGAACTCACCATATACTATCTTCACAATTTTTCTATACACCTAAAACTGTAATAAAAATATAAAATTTGTTTTTCTTAAGTGCCGTTTTATTTTACTTATGACCTTGATCAAGTTACTTAGCCTTTCTGTGCCTCATTGGCCTTATCTGTAAAGTTAGAATACAGGATGGGGAAAAGGATGTTTACAGTTGTGGGTATGGAAAACTGTTCATTCTTGTACTATTATTTATTAGTTATTGTATTATTTTCTATATGAACAACTGTAAACCTACTTTTGCTCTGTCCTATATAACAGGAGCAGTCTAACTCAGAAATCTGTTGTGAAGACTAAATGAGTTAATATACTAAAATGCTTAGAACAGTGCCTCACGGATAGTAAGCACCAGTCAGTATTAACTGTATTATTTTATTATTTTTCGATATTTGTACAGTACAGTAACATTTTATGCATATTGACTAAAAAATTGTCTGACATTAAAGTCTAACTTTACAAACAAAATTTGAAATGGTTTCCCCCAATTAAAAATGTCAAAAAATTACAGAATTGCAAAGCTGCCAAATCAAGGGAAGTGTAAACTGTGTTTGTATTATGGTCACATGGTGGGCCATGTGTAAACCTTGCTGACCCCGTTAAGAATTCATCATGAGTTAAGCTCTTAGGAACCTATAGTTCTCATGAAAGGTGATAACTCTTACATAGGGTCTAAAATTCTCATGGTGTAACATAAACTAAAGTTTGTATTTTAATACCAAAGTAATGATTAAATGACTCCCATGGAGAAAAGGTGGCTAGGTTATAGACCCAAGATCAAAGTTAAAAGAAGAGGAACTTTTAAATCTCTTAGATCTGTGGCAGCAGAAACTACCAGAAGCCTAAGTCTCAGGCAGATACTTCTCCTAGCTAGAATACAACTGATCAAACATATTAATAATGTTTGCTGCCTCCTAAGTCCTTATGATTCTGTGTATGTAAAACCACTCAGCGGCCTTCCCTTTTTCTAATAACTGAAAATTTCAGTCTAAGTTTTGGGGTGTAAATAAAAAATATTACTGCCTAAGTAAATTCTCCATGTATCTTATGTATTTCCCCATTATGTCTTTAATATTTTAAGATATCTATAGTATACTCAAATAAAATGTTTACTATATATTTATTTGCAAATATTGTATAAGAAAAAGAAACATTCCCAAGTTACATACAAAAATTTGATGAATATTAGTGTAGCTTCTTTTGACATTAACAATGATAGTTTTTTATTTGTTTACAGTAGAAGAGCAACCACCCAGAGAGATGCTCATTTAACTAAAAAGCTAGGGCCAAATAAATGTATGCACCCTTATAACAAAAATCAAAGACTCAGAGCCAGAAGACTAAAAGATGTGAGAATTAGATATATTTAATCTAGAAAAAAAATGGAGAAGTAAAAATATACACACAAATGACATTTCTAAAATCTAGATGTTTGTTTTATCCTTTTTTTTGCAATAAGGTGTTAAGATAGAAATTTTAAAGCATTGGGAATATTAAATTGCTTTGACATATTTCCCCTTTACTACTATATCTAAAAATCAGAGACATTTTACATATATTTTATTTTTGAAAAAGGTATTTTAGAAATAGTTTGGTTAATGTAGATGTGTACTGTTTACTCCCACTTTATTATTTACTTTATCAATCATCTTGACTAAATTTTTTTAAACAATGACATTTATTTTAGATTTTTTAAAATGTCGTTTTCTTATATTTACATCTCCTATAAATAGAAATATCAATTTTATAGTCTTGAAGTATGCACATAGAAATCTCAGTAAAAGGTAATCTTTTTCTTTTGTAATGAATATCCCAACAAGATGATATTTCAATATGGATACTAAAAAATAGATTAATTTAATTTCAGTAATCATTAGTTAAGCAAACTACCTTTGTTGTAAGGAAGTAAATTATAGTAACCAATGTGTGTATAACCTTTCCAAGACTATTCATGTATATAAATTTCATACACACATATGTAAAATCTCTCCAAGTAGTAGATACATGTTAAGATTTTTATCATTTATGCTGATAAATGAATGGTTTGTCTAATTTTGTTAAAATGTTGATAGATTACATTGATTTTTTAAATGGAAAGATGATTACTCTTTGGTTTTCCACAAAAATGATGAGCCCTGAACCTTTTACTATATAAATTATTCTCCTATGGCAACAAGTCTCAAAACAACCACCAACTCCCCCCCAATACCACCCAAATCCCCCCAATCGAACAAACAAACAAGCCAACCCAAAACAATGAAACCACATTAACTCAATTTATCTCCATATTAAAATTATTAGTTTCCTCTAATCTCAAGATAATGCCAAGTCACAAAGTAATTAAAAATTTTTAAATTTTAAAAAAAGAAAAAAATTAAAAAAAATTAAATATACTAGTTATCTATGTAAAGATATTCCCTTCTCTCCATTACACAAATGATAATAGGTGATTAGTCTATATTTATCACTATTCCGACACCACAGTTTATAATTCAATATTCTGAAGGTTAGAAGGGAAGGCAGTCAATATCCCTAAGTAAGATTTATTTGTTTGTTTTTTCCTAAGTAAGATATATTTGAATATAAGAACTCATTTTGTCTCCCTCTCCTACATTAATAATCAACATACAAATTACAAGTGTTATCAAAACCTGCAAAGAGATTTTAAAAGAAAAATAATCCATAATCAAACTAAACAAATGATAAGCTATGCATGTCTTTAAGTATTTTGAAATATTTGTGTAGATGAATCAGAAAGATGACTTTCATGTTCTAACTTGTATGTAATATTGTACAGTAGTTTATACTAGTTAATAAGAAAATCCATTTCAAAGATAAAACCAGGTTCCAAGGATGAATATGGATAAAGTCATTATGAAATTACCAATGTTTTATTTTCTCCCCTCAAACTCATTTCTCCTCCTCCTTGCCCCCTTTCACTAGCTGACCACAACAAGCCCTCTACATTCCTTTAAACTCTCCTGAAGGAATGTCCCTCATTTCCCTAAATAGCACAATTTTCAGTGAAGTGAAGGTAACAGGAATTAGTAGCTGTCATCTTAGAAAGAGACATGTTACTGTATTCTCTGTATTAGTCTGGAGAGCTGCAACATAGACAAGACAAAGAGAAATAACCATAAAAAGACTATTGACAACTACATGGTGTAAAAAAATTATTGACAACTACCGTGTGACCTCCTTATAAAACCTTTCATTTTCATTAAGATTTTAAAATGACTCTATAATCTGTTGCAAACTAAAATGTCATAAAAAATTATACATTAGAAATGTCTCTAATAGTTTTGCTATGATTAAGAAAGGTAAAAGGATGAAGCAAACTGCAAGGCAATGATGCATAAAACTGTTACTATATATTCTTTTCAAGGCAGAGCCAGATCTATATATGGAACACAAGATATTTAAAAAAGAATGCTATTTGTTGTCTTTATAATTTTACAGAATATTAGAATAATCCCAGCAAAAGTCCCACATTTGCATACCAAGATATTATATATGTGTTTGCACGAGGTACATACATATATGTTCATAAATTTTAAATAATAATACTAAGTTATCTTAAAACATTATAGAGAATATACCCCACCCCCCATTTCTAACAGTAAGAAAATCATCGACCTGCACGAACTGGAATCAGATTCATTTTCTTCTTCACTAGTGCCATCATCCACTTCTGGTCTATCCAGCCAGTGTGCACCGCCACAATCTTCTGCTGTAAACTCAAATGCAGGGACTTCAGAGGTGGATGCCATTGGCCAAGAAGGTGAACTCTGAAAATCCAGTTGGCTGGACCTTCGGTAACCAATTGAAGCCAGAGGCAATTGTAGGCTACATGGATCTAAAAACTTTCTCCCACCGTTTGCTCCAGTCTGTCCTCGATTCCAAAATTCTCCCTGCTGGCTGTCAACTGTAGAATTAGGAGATGATGCTTGATGGCCAAACCACCTCCATCTGATTTTCAAAATCTGCTTCACATCAAACTCTTTACGAGAACCAGACATCCTCAGAGAAACCAAGTGATCGTCTAGGCAACGGGCAAAAAGCACTGCACACAAATCTGTGCATCCAACCAAGACAAGAGAAGTATAGCCCTGCTGTACACAATAAACAGATTGAAAAGAAAATAAATCACATTCACATATATATCTACATTTACTTTTACACCACTATGTCAGATTATAAAGAACAAAGGATAATGAATAAAGATGAAACACGGTGGAACATTCCGTTCAATCAGAGCAAACTCATCCACCTATCCTGAAGCAGCTAGCCCACTTTCCTCTGCTCTCCTTTCCCATGCTGACCATTAGCTCTCACAAACACTGACAGCATTCATTAAAGCCCTTTCAAATGCAGAACACTACCCCCTTTCCTTAAACCACAAATGACAGAGACAGAAAGCACTATCCCTCACAGTATCAGTCTCTGCTGCTTAGTATATTAACTCTTTTATTGCTGAAACAAGAAATTTATTCCAGAGCATTTTCCTTTGTACTTAAAAATCACTGTAGAACTAAAGTGTCTCTATTTTTACACTAAGTTCCTCCACGAGATATCACAAAAGAATAGTTTTTTTTTAATAAGCATTTTTTAATTAGATGAGTTATAGTGGTTTTTCAAGCTGTGCTCTTTGGATGGGGGATGAGGAAGGAGGAAGGGAACAAAAGGTGAGGTTCCAGTTTGCTGCTTTCCACCTCTATCTTCTCCCTTTAGGAAAGGAGTGCATTTAATTAATAGAGTAAGATTCTGGGTAAGATTTCATTTGAGCAAAGAATAAGGAGAAAAAGTTTGAAACTACAAAGGATCAAAATATGGCAGTACTTATTCTTCAACTAAATAACATGAAGCCAATATTGCTCTAAACATAGGATCGGACTATGATAATATCCAAATTTCTATGATACTACTTAGAAAAAGGAAAGTGTGGCTCAAGAAAGCTACCAAGGACTGGGATAGGACTATTTTGGGGGTGTACAGGCACCATAATCGTACCCTCTATTGTTAGCAAAACAAAACAATGGTCTAAACATGGTTACAATTAAGGCAAATTGATAAAGCAAATAAAAATCAATCAAATGCAATCAAATTATAAAATATTGAGTGGTTACTGTGAGCAAGATACTCTACTAGGCATTGGGGGAGGCATAGATATATGCATCTTGGTTCCTATACTCAAAAATAATTATAACCAGTTATAGAAACAAAAATATTTGATAATTTAAATATAAAAAACATTTTTCAGGGTGCTCAATATCTAATACTATATCAAGTATTTCACTCAAAGGGCAATGCCTTTTATCAACTGACCAAGAAAAAAAAAAGCGCTTTGGAGGCTTAAAATATATTTCAAGGCATATGTCAATATATCTTAACCTCACACAGCTCTTTAAGAGAATCAGAGTGAGAGGCATGAAAAGCCATATACAATTTTGTGCTAAGTATTATAGGACAAACCATAAACACTATAAAAAAGAAAAAGGAGATATCAGGATGGTGTGGGATGGTATGGGCCAGTTATATTAAAGAGAAGGTATCCAAGAGTAGGAAAAAGTTGAATAGGCAGAATGATGATAGATTTTATAAAGGAATAAAGACATTAAAAAAAAAAAGCATGAAGTGAGCACATTGACAAAGAAAGGGGGAAATATTACTTTACTCAGTCAGCCACACATACCTAATTAATTTTAAGGAGTACAGTTGGATAAATATGATGAGATAAAATGCCTTGAGCACACAACAAAGGTATAAAGACTAGCAGGCAATACTAAGTGGACTACTGAATAGAGCAGAGTTTTAGGAAATTAATTAGGCAGTAGTATGCAAGATGCATTAGAGTGAAATGACACTTCCCTTTCCTCACACCTCTGTCAGAAATCTAACTCCACTCTACCGATCCAACTTTATTTCCAACATAGACATACCACTTCATCTGTCAAGGTAGAGTCTAATTATGTTGCTCCCTCTTTTATATGCTGTTTGTGTCTCAATTTCTGTGGTGTTTTTTAAAATATATTTTTATTAATTTCAGAGAGGAAGGGAGATGGAGAGAGATACAAACATCAATGATGAGAATCACTGATTGGCTGCCTCCTGCCTGCCCCCACGTCCCCCAAATGGGGATCGAGCCAGCAACCCAGGCATGTGCCCTGACTGGGAATCGAATTGTGACCTCTTGGTTCATAGGTGGACACTCAACCACTGAGCCACAATGGTTGGGCCCAATTTCTGTGGAATCCTACTCATCCTTTAAGGCTCAGCACAGATATTACAATTCTTAGAAATATTTCAATTACTCCAACATTGTGGTTCTCAACAAGAACAGCACCAACACCAACACCCCCTGCATCCCAAAAGGGGTGCTGGAAGTTGGGGCTGGGATTTTAGTTGTTGGAATGACCGAAGAGTGCTATAGGCATTGAGTGGGCAGGGGCCAGAGATGGTAAATATCTTGCAAAGCCCAGGGGTCCTCAAACTTTTTAAACAGGGGGCCAGTTCACTGTCCCTCAGACCGTTGGAGGGCCGGACTATAGTTTAAAAAAAAATTATGAACAAATTCCTATGCACACTGCACATATCTTATTTTGAAGTAAAAAAACAAAACGGCAAAAACACCCGCATGTGGCCCACGGGCCGTAGTTTGAGGACGCCTGGTATAGACCCACACAATAAAGAATTGCCATTGTAGTAGTTCATAATGATCTTGCCATCATTGTCTTCATTCAAATAACTATTTACCAAGCATTTATATGTACAAAGCACCACAAGAAATAGAAAAATGAATAACAAATTTTGTTGTTGTTAATCCTCATCCAAAGATATATTTTTAGAGAGTAGAAGGAAGAGAGGGAGAAGAGTGAGAGACAAAGAGAGGGGGAGAGAGAGGGAGAAAGAGACGAAAGACAAAGCAACTGGTTGCCTCCTGCAGGTGTCCCTGAAACCCTTCAGTTCATGGGCCGATGCTCAAACCACTGAGCACACTGCCCAGGGCAGATTTCTTTTTCCTTTTTTGTTAATCCTCACGGGAGTGTATTTTTTCCATTGATTTTTTAGAGAGAGTGGAAGCGGGGGGGGGGGGGGGGAGAGAAAGAGAGGGAGAGAGGGAGAGAGGGAGAGAGGGAGGAAGAGAGAGAGAGAGAGAGAGAGAGAGAGAGAGAGAGAGAGAGAGAGAAATTGGTGCCTCCCATACATGCCCCAACCGGGGCCAGGGATCGAGCCTGCAACTGAGGTATATGCCCTTGACTGGAATTGAACCCATGACCCTTTAGTGCAAGGGTTGATGCTCTGTCCACTGAGCCACACCAGCCAGGGCAAATCTTTTTTTTTAAGAGGTTTTAAACTTACACTCTGGCAGAGAAATGGATAATTAAATGAACATTACAAATGAAGACTATATTTTGATAAATACAATTTTATATAAATATAGCTTTTAATTGGATTTAATCTATCCATGTGAGAGCATTTATCAGAGATTCTACTTACAATGTGCTAGCTTCAATAGCTAGAAGTGATTTTAATTGTTTCGTTGTTTGGTTGACTGTGGAAGCCTGAACTCTAGAGTGAACTTCATTAAAGGCCACTGAAATGCCAGACATTTCTCAATATAATACAGAGGAGAAATCCAAACACTTAAGGAGATGTGAACGTTAAAATATTAAACCATGCCCCCACTTCCAGGAGGGTCCAAAGACCCTTTACACCACGGTATTAAGATATACATTAAATATGACCTCTTTAATGTAGTAGCTGTTCTGAATAGCCTAGAGATGCAGGTGAGAGGTCAGCCATTGAAATAGGCTCTTTGATTTTAAAGGGAGTTCAACCAGGATCTCAGGTTGTCAAAGACCAAGCAGCAGCATTTAACCACTACTGCCATGATCATGGGTTCAGTTACATACACACACACACACACACACACACACACATACACACACATATTTAAATATATACATATATATGTATTCATATATATATACACACATATATATTTAAGTATATATATATATTTTTAAACCCAAACTTTTGTATCAGTGGACTTATATTGTATGCTTTTTAAAATAAGACCTTTATTTTGCCAATCCTCTTCCATTCATTCTCCCTAGCAATCAATGTTGACAGACCGGTGTAAAGCCTTCACATCTTTCTTCATGTTTATAAAAGCATATACAAACTTATATATACATATATAGGAGTTTTGTTACTGTTTTATAAAAGAGACATCGTATTATATATATATATATCTTTGGCATTTTGCTTTTCTCAATTATATACATACTAGAGGCCTGGTGCATGAGATTTGTGCACTCGGGGGTGACGGGGTTGGGGGCGGTCCCTCAGTCCCGCCTGCTCCCTCTCGCAGTCTGGGAGCCCTCGGGGATGTCTCACTGACCGCTCCCCACAGAGCGGGCCTAAGCCGTCAGTCAGACATCCTTAGCACTGCTGCGGAGGTGGGAGAGGCTCCCGCCACCGCCGCTGTGCTCACCAGTCTTGAGCTGGCTTCTGGCTGAGCGGCCCTTCCCTTGTGGGAGCGCACTGACCACCAGGGGACAGCTCCTGCATTGAGCATCTGCCCCTGCTGGTCAGTGCGAGTCATAGTAACCAGTTGTTTGGCCGATTTGCATATTACCCTTTTATTATATAGGATCTCTATACATATCCTACATAATAAAATGGTAATATGTAAATTACCATCACTCCGCTACGCCCACGATTGGGCCAGCAGGAGGCGCAGGGGGCGGGACTCAGGGTGGCCGGGGTAGCTGATTGGGCCAGCAGGACGCTGAGCTTGCGGCGCCAGTGGCGCCGCGAGCTCAGCGTCTGTGCCATGGCTGTGCGTGAGGCTTTCGGAAGGCCTGGTGCACCGGCGGACAGCCGGCCAGCTCCCCCGTGATCAAAAGCCAAAGCAGGGGAGCTGGCCGGCTGTCTGCTCCGGCACAAGGCCTTTCGAAAGCCTCCGCCGCGTAGGAGGCTTTCGGAAGGCCTGGTGCACCGGCGGACAGCCGGCCAGCTCCCCCGCGATCAAAAGCCAAAGCGGGGGAGCTGGCCGGCTGTCTGCTCCGGCACAAGGCCTTTCGAAAGCCTCCGCCGCGCAGGAGGCTTTCGGAAGGCCTGGTGCACCGGCGGACAGCCGGCCAGCTCCCCCGCGATCAAAAGCCAAAGCGGGGGAGCTGGCCAGCTGTCTGCTCCGGCACAAGGCCTTTCGAAAGCCTCCGCCGCGCAGGAGGCTTTCGGAAGGCCTGGTGCACCGGCGGCCAGCCGGCCAGCTCCCCCGCGATCAAAAGCCAAAGCGGGGGAGCTGGCCGGCTGTCTGCTCCGGCACAAGGCCTTTCGAAAGCCTCCGCCGCGCAGGAGGCTTTAGGAAGGCCTGGTGCACCGGCGGACAGCCGGCCAGCTCCCCCGCGATCAAAAGCCAAAGCGGGGGAGCTGGCCGGCTGTCTGCTCCGGCACAAGGCCTTTCGAAAGCCTCCGCCGTGCAGGAGGCTTTAGGAAGGCCTGGTGCACCGGCAGACAGCCAGCCCGCTGGTGCACCAGGTGCATGATTAAATCATGCACTAGGCCTCTAGTATATATATATGAACTAATAATCTTTTTAACAGTTGCATAATAGTTCATAAATGTAAAATACAATTTATTAAATTATCTCCTTGCTAATGGGCATTTGAGTTGATTTCCAGTTTTTGTTTTATATTATTAAAACAATGTTGAAATAAAAATATGTGTGAGGATTTTATGTCTATGGAATTCATCCCAAGGAATAGAATTTCTGGGTTAAAGGTATGTGTATTTTATATTTAAATACATAGTTTACTTTCCTAAAACTCACATTTCCAAAACTAAAGTGAGTTTATCCCTCTAATGTCTTTTCTTAGGCCCAATAGTCAACAATGAGTATTATAATTATTTTAACTCCAGATGACTACTGGGCTTGAGAATATTTTCATAGGCTATTGGCTGATTTGACTTCTAGTTTTCTTCTTTTTTAAAAAAAATTTTTTTTATTGATTTCAGAGAGAGGAAGGGAGATGGAGAGATTGAAACATCAATGATGAGAGAGACTCATTGATTGGCTGCCTGCTGCACGCCTCCTACTGGGGATCGAGCCCGAAACCTGGGCATGTGCCCTTGAACGGAATCGAACCTGGAACCCTTCAGTCCACAGGCCGATGCTCTATCCATTGAGAGCCAAACTGGATAGGGTGACTTGTAGTTTTCTGAACTATGTATTTATGCTGTGTTTTTTCCTTATCACTATCTAGATGCTCTTTCTATATTACAAATATTAATTCTGCCTTATTTTGCAAATAATTTAAATTCATCTGTAACAAACTAAGGATGCTAAGATAGCTACAGAGGTTAAAAAGTATATTTCTAGTCAAGTTGGAACTCTGAGTATTATAAAAGCCCCCTTGCCAGATGAAACCTATAGTTGGTTCATCAAATGAAAAAGTCAGTACAGGTATCCCCCAGTTTTTAAAAGTTCACCTCATGCCACTTTCCCTTTTATGAAAGATCTACATTAGAACCCAATTTAGCTAACTGAAAGAGATGTGAAGAGGATTTTCACTTTTACAGAGAAAGGTAAGAAATAGCATTCAGCATTTGTTTGGCTGCAAGCTGTTATAAGGCAGCGGCACCTCCAGCAGTGAGCGTGGCACTACACGCTCTTTCCCAGGTAACTACGCTTAGCATCCCAGCATCAAGCCGCCAGGGCTGTGAGCTGGGTCTGTGAGCATCTGTACCTTATCTCGGTTTGTTTTGTGCATTCCTGCTTTCCCTATATGTTAGTGTTATTTTAGGTTTTTATGTGTTATTTGGTATGATTGGGTGAGTTAGTTTTTGGATACAAATGAATGGTAATTGCTTCTTTGCCTTACGCCAGCGATTTTCATCCTTTTTCAGCTCATGGCACATATAAACTAATTACTAAAACTCTGCAGCACACCAAAAAATATATTTTTGCTGATATGACAAAAAAATAGGTATAATTTTGACTCATTTACACTAGTCGGTTATTGTTATCATTTTTTGTGTTGTTTTTTGTTGTAGTTGTTATTAATCCTCACCCAAGGATATTTTTTTCATTGATTTAGAGAATGGGAGGGAGGGAGAAGAGAGAGGAAGAGAGGGAGAGAGAGATTGATGTGAGAGAGATACATTGATTCGTTGCTTCCTGCACATGCCCTGGCTGGGGCCGGGGATCGAATTTGTAACCCAGGAATCGAACCCGTGACCCTTCAGTGCGCAGGCTGACACTCTAGCCACTGAGCAACACTGGCGAGGGCTGCTGTTATCATTTTTTTATTTGATAATCTAAGGGAAAAGAGGTCAGGGTCCCTGACAAAATAGTCAGGTATTGTGGCTACTGGCTGCCATTTCAGCTTAGAAAGGTTTCATAGGATATGCTCTACTTTTGGACAGCAGGGAAAGCCTGTAATTGTAAAAATTATTTTTACACATCATTAAAGATTTCATTTTAATTTAAACACATAAGTACACGTTGATTCACTAATTTTTTCATATAGGGTTCATGCTTTGTTTGATATGGGCCTCCTAATGAGTTTGGGGCCTCGTTATTATATAAGCCATGCCCACAATGATCCATCATCTATTTCCACTTACAGTTTCTGTAAATGGAGAAAGAACTTAAAAGTACTTCTGAAAGAATATGAATACAGAATCCATTAGACCAGCAGTCTGTCCACCACGAGATAAAAACCTTGGGCCAGATGTAAATTAATGCACTGCTTACTTCAGGAGAAGTAAGGTTTTAACCATGCATGGGGAAAAAAAAGTCAGCTGAACTAAACAGTGTGCTTAGTGATGTAGTTAATTTACATTCTGGTGTGAGCTCCTTATTTCCTTGAAAACCACTAACACTTTAACCACCACTTAGCTAGCTGGTCCATGGACACTTTGACAGGCACTGCTTTGGACTTGGATAATCCCCCGCCCCCATCTCTTACAGTTATCCAATTTGATAGTAAATTTGTTAATAACTCAGTTATATTAATTAAGCATTCAGCTTAATTTTCAAAGAAAGAATTCTCCTTTCTTTATGCTCATTAATTTACATGTTTACTCATGTTTTATAATTATTATAACAAGCATAACGGTTAAAAACAGGTTTCTGAATAAACACAACTAACTTCTGGCAAGTACCTGCAGGTCTACTACAGAGCAGCCTACTTAGCCATGAGCGTTCAGCTGACCCTTGGGATAAGTCAGTACATTTAACAGAGGAAAGAGAAGCATTAGGTTAGAGCTGTGAGTCTTCAGAAGTAGCTGGTGAAGAGCTCTTCTGCCATTATTTCCCCACATTATCACTTATTAAAGGTAGCCTAAGTGATGCAGCAGAAAGAGCCCAATAGCTAAATCACCTACTAGCTCACTGCCTAATTGGGCAAATCACGTTTTCTTGATCTTTAGTTTACTGTTCAGTAAAATGGGGTTAAGTAAGTAGCATGCACAAGTACTGAGTAAAGACCTGGATTTGTAACAGCAGCTAGTATTTCCTAAGTGCCTAAATGAGCAAGATAATATGTGAAATACTTTACATTGAGGCATTTAGTTGTCACAAAACTCGGGCAAACGGGGTGATTCCCCTTCCCCTTACAGATAAGGACACTGAAGCGAAGTGAGGTTACATACCTAGTGAATAGCAAGGGTTCATTATGAACCAGAACTGAATCTAAGGACCATATACTTTCAAGTACACACACGGCTTCTTGCTTTCAAAGTATTCTCATCTGCAACTCACAACCACCTTGTTAGGAGGCAGGGTAGAGAGGAAGCACGTTCAGAGGCTGGTGGACTAGTACAAGGTTAGACATCTAGGACAGGGCAGGAGAGCAGACTTAAATTCTTTACCAATAATCTGACCAAAGTTAAAGCAAATAAGGCACTAAAAAAAGGAAAAAACACAGAGTAATTAAAGGACACATCACTCCTAATATAACAAATACTGTTAAGTTCATCATAATTAAATGTCAAAATGGCATTTATTCACCAAGTACAAGTGCCTTAGAGATTTTCACCCACTCGGCTCCCTCCCAGTTTCTGTCACTATTTCTTTGGGCCAAGTGCTAAGCCACATTAACATTAAAAGAACCTTTTCATCCCTCAAATGTCTATCGGTTCTAATATCCAGTTATAGAGCAAGCAACATTGAAAAAATCAGCTAAATTAATATTCTATGGCCTTTTTAGCCCCAAACTCATCTATAAAAGTTATCACAGCTGATACTATGAAGGCCACAACATGATTATAACAAAATATTTACTTTTAAAAATAGCCCTTTGACTTGATGAAAGGTAAAAGAGACTTCCTTGCCACCCATGCCTCAGATTTTGTGAATTTAAGTACACATTTGCTGTAGCGCAAGGATGAGAACTGTTACACGGTAACGACAGCGAACCACAGCTAAATTTCCTGTTTGGCATGTGCGGAGACACCCAACTGTCTTATGTGTAATAAAAAGTAATAGTGTGGATAAACGTAATTTTGTCTTTTACTGACCTGAACCAAATCCAGCAAGTGTTTGTCTTCTGTGCAGCTTTATGGCGATGAGCGGAGAAAAGTAATCAATCAGTACTCTCTAGACACAAATATAATCAAGCAAAATTGCCTGGGTTCTCTGCACCCATAATAAGCCAATCACAGATCAACTTAATTCTGCTGCAGGACCAATCATTTTTAATAAACTGTATATTTATATTAGAACAGTGTAAGTCAGGTAAGGAAAGAGTATAAAGGGCAATGTAAGCAATAGAAGAAAAATGTGAAGCACTCTGCTTCTTAGCTGCTTGTAAATAGAAATAGTTAATCACTACAAATGTTAATTAAACCAGTTAACCATTAAAGAAACTCCCTGGCTTGCCCTAAAACTAGACCTAAAAACAAACCAAATATACTGTATTTTTCCGTGTATAAGACACCCCCATGTATAAGACTCCCCCCCCCCCCCCCCCTTTTCCAACCCAAAATTAAGAAATCAATACTTTAAACATTTTGCTGGTTTTCCTCTTAAGGCCTTCTTCTTTTTTGGCATCCTAAGGAGTTGTTCTTCCTGTTTTCTCCACTGTCTGATCATATACTCAGTGGGAGGAGGTCCAAATTGTCTCTCGGCAGCTCTATTTTCATGCTCTTTTGCATAGCTGATTACATTCAGTTTGAATTTTGCAGAGAAGGACAATCGCTTACCAGTATTTATCTTTTTATTTTTTGACATCTTTATGAGCTCAGTATGCTCAGGTCCCTGTTGCATCTGCACACTCTCCACCTCCACCTCCAATTATGGCTCATAACAATGGGCCGTAACAATAAGGCTTAGTAACAATAAGGCTCGTGATTGCAGAAAGCCTGCTTGACAAGGTATGGGCAGTTATGTACCCACAGCTCCCTCCTTGGCTGACTTCCATGTATAAGATGCCCCTCGATTTCCAGTCTAACGATTTTAGAAAAAAAATAGCGTCTTATACACAGAAAAATACGGTATCCACTGAAAGACTGTTCTATCCTTTAACTCCAGCAAAAAAACAAAATGAGGGCTGCTAGTGAGTCAAATGAGATCAGTGGAGGCTAGAATTTCTTAGTGTTAATCCATGGTTCTTAGGCGGCAGTTCAGAGTAGTCCTCCCAAACTCTCAATCTCCAACGGTGGGGGGAGCAATACATTTAGAAGGACGAGCTGATCCAGGCCCCTCCAAAGGACCAGGCTGAATCCGTCCAGCAATTCTAAACTCCTATAGAGCACAGAATTGAGTAGTCCTTCTTTCTGCCTATAGAAGAAATCTCTCCCCGCAAAAAGCAAATATTAAGTAGAAATGAGCAACCAGCCTGAAGTCTAAATCCACTCTCCACTACAGTCAAAACCACCTTCCAAAGTGGTTCTTAACCACATCACTCTTAAAACTTGTATTTTTTGTTCTCAATCACCTACACGACAAAGAAACTTCAAGATCTTTAATATGGAATTCAGTGTTTTTAACAATCTAGAAGTCTTTGTCTACCTTTCCAGCCTTACCTTCCTCTCAACCCCTCTTCCTATGTCACACTTTTTCCCGCCATAGTTAACACACTACATCAAAGGAAACAAAATGTATATTATTGAATAATTCCCAAATGAAAAGGACTATGGAAAATACAAATATGAATAGAGTGAAAATCTTTTCTTTTTCTGCATTTAACCTTCAATTAGTTAACTCAGGTCTGATGGAAGTAGGTATGCCACCTATGCGACTAGGCAACATTGCTTATAGTAAAAATGATTAGTAAAATTTGCATGTTGACTCAGAGAGCTATAAATAAGACCATAAATACCTGCTAGGAAGCCACAGCTTTGACTTCCCTGAGCGTGATGGCTCTTGTAACTGGCCTATGGCTTTCAGGGACCCTGGAAGCTAAGTCCATGGAGTTGTGGAAGAGATACTGTCTTCTGTGGGGCATGAGGTTTCTAAAGCCAATGTGGCTCCCGCACCTACCCGAGGTGAGCTTTGTCTCCTTGCACTTCAGCTTTCACTTGACAGGATGTCTCCTAGAGAGCTACAGGAACGGCTTATAGGGATTGTTGTAAGGAGCACAACCCCTGATGGGGGCCAGGGCTGCTGCCCTGCTGGCAAGCTGTGGTTCGTGTCTGATATCCTTCTGAGCAAACAAGCCTATGGTAGCTTTATGAGTCTGAATGTTTAGTTGAACCTAAGGAGACTCGTTCATCTGCACAGCAACAAGAATATAAGAATGTCTTAGAATGCAGTCCAGATATCCTGAAGTTTGAAACCAAACTCCTTCCCTTCCTTGTTTACTCTTTTAGTCTAACATATATCCCTGACAAATCCACCTAACCCCATACACAGCTTTTACTCACCTTTCTGTTGTCATCGTTTTGTTTATTTTTCCCCCCCTAGGGATTCCCTTTTCTAGGTAACATCAACTAATTCCCTGTAGTCCATCTCCTCAGCCATCTGCTGAGGTGAAGCTATGGATATTTTTCAACGAGGAAGAAAGGAGATATAGCATAGGTAAGCAATGCAAGGAAACGCTGGTAGATAAGCTAAGTACACACAGCTTCCAGAAAAAGAATGGGAATTTATTGAGAGAAAAATAACTTAAGTTGGTGGGGAGATATGGCAATAGAATGCTAAAGTGTAAAATGTCCAGATAGAGTGTCTAGACCAGCGGTCGCCAACCTTTCGGACCTCACGGACCACCAGTGTCCACGGATCATCAGTTGGCGACTGCTGGTCTAGACCACTTTGGATGGCAGAAAACAGCAAAGCAAGGCAGTTTATTAAGAGCTCCTTTCTTCCTGCATTATTAGCCACGGGGAGAAGCCAGAGAGCCCTGTATCAGCATCTAAAGCAGATGACTTGTAAGAATTAGACAATTTAGGACTCTATATACCTAGGGAGAGGGAGAAGGGATGGGTGAAAGGATTAGAATGGAGGTGGCGCCTGCCAGGGTTCAGGGAGGGGATATTGTTGCTACAAGTCAGCTCCAGTTCCACCTTCTTATCTTGATTATCTTAATTAGCCTGTCTCTCTAGAATATGCAAGCTGATGTTAATTGTGTAGTAGAACTTGCAACTGGCATCATAGGTTTCTTCAATCCCAAACTAGTACAACTGCCTCTTGCTCTATTACATACAAAGTTGCCAATTATCCTAACTTGTGATACATTATTTCCAAACTCTGATAGTGATTAATTTAAGAACTAACCAAGATGTGGCACTTAGAAAAAATATAATTCTTCTGTAATTGCTAGAGACTGTAGTTTCCTTTAATTGGGTGAACTCTTGGGTTAAAACACCCATTTAACAGCAAAAGCCAATCAACACATTAAAAGAGGAATGAAGTATATGCACAGAGAGAAGCACTGGCAAGAAATCATACAGACCTGGAGAGGAAACACAGACCTAACTCCTAACTTTCTATTGATTTTATTGATGACAATTGCCTCTGAAATTCAGATGCACTTCCTGCCCTTGGACTCTGTGACATAAAGCTATATCCCTCTTCTAACAAAACACTTTTTTTTTTTGCTTAAGCTAGTTTAAGTAATATTCTGTAACTTGTCACCAAATAATTCCTAAGACCAAAAAGGGACAAAGTGCCACAATGCATATATACATAATCCATTTTTATCATATTGAAAGATTCTGCTAATGTTATTTTAAGGAGAAGGAAGAGAGAGGACTTAATTATAGCTATTGTCTATTGGGGTTATAAACTTTCCATTCATCTTTTTAACCTCATAGAATCTAACACAGTGCCTTCTACACATTACATTGAACCAAATGTCTATTGAATGAACATATAACTCAAAAAGAACAAAATCCACTTGGCTAAAATAGTACATCTTACTTCTTTCAAAAGATTTCATTTCCAATTAATAAAAGATGTTCTTTATAATATTCATTAGCATAATTCTGTGATTAAACACATACATACACAAAGAAATGCTGCTGCTTTCTAAATAGAATTTTGAAAAACATAATTTGGGTATTATTTATTCAGATTTTATTTTAACTCATGGGACCATGAAGCCTGCTTAGTGTAGTAGTGGTCATTAAGGGTGTCCTCAGACTATTCCAGTTCTCCTTCGAGGCACTTGATAGAGTTGCATTTGCCCACCTCCTTGAAGTCGAGTGTAGTATTTTGACTTGTTTGACCAATGAAATGGCAGTGGAAATTACATGTGTCATTTCCAGGCAGAAGCCTTTAAGAGCTAATGTGCAATTCATCACATCTTTCCCCTGCCTTAACAATTGCAGAAGCAGTGTTGAGATGGAGCCTCTGACAACTGGGACTCTGACAACAGAGCTGTCCTGCTGACCCTAACTGGACATGTATTGTGACTGAGAAAGAAACCTTAGTTGTTTTAAACCACTAATATGTGAGAGTCCTTTGTTACCAGAGCATACTTTACCTTACCTGATATACTCAACAAATCCCTCTCATAAATGGACTGAAGACATAAGTATCTCTTGCCGTAAACCAATTCCAGCATGTAATAATTACAAGAGTTTTACCAAAAGGTTGGTGAAGCTTGGGGAGCTCAACAGGGTTGAGTCAAATGTAGTTTACCTTTTGGAAATGGCTAATCGGCACTTCCCCCAAACCTGAATAGGACTGTTAACTGCCAGACAGCTCAGGGCATTTTATTGCCTCCTGTTGGCCAAACACCTGAACAGCTGTAGGCTACTGCCCAAACTGACAATGCTTCTGTACCCTTTGAAACCTGACCCTTTGAAGTGTATATCTCCACCTTGCCTTAGGACAAATTGTGTTAAATAAATACCATGGGGTCCTTAGACAAGTGTGAGTCTTTAGCTCCTTTAGCTCCTCTGACCCCCAATGACTTTCAAAATTATCTTCGAATTTAAAAATCTTAAAACATACATTCTTGTTAAATTTAAAAAATCAAAAAGGGTGAAAAGCTCTGACCCTCATTTATCTTCAGAATGGTAGCATTTTGTATAGCACCACATCATTTATAGAATACTTTCTTATAGGAGTGTCCCTTATTACCCAAACTCTCAAAATCCAAACAGGAACTGAATGGATTTATATAAATGTTTGCACTAATACCTCATTCTCTCAATTCTCACTACGTGCTAGCTGAAACTCAGGAACCACTGTCCTCCATACTCTTGCCATCTGTACTCAGAAAAAAAATTTAGACAGCCAAAGATTGTTAATACATTCTTTATTATCACCCTTAAAGCTGTTATTCTTTTATTTTTAAAATAAATTTATTGGGGTAACATCCTATATAATAAAGAGGTAACATGCAAATTAACCCTCACACCGTCACAAGATGGCGGTGCCCACAGCAGAGGCGGGGTTCCTGTAACGAGTATCAGCAGGGAATAGAAGCTGCGTGGCGCCGGGCCAGGGTAAGGGACCTAAGCCTGCGCCCCCCACTCAGCAGGGCTTGACGGGGGAACCTGAGGCTACGTCCCTGCCCTGGTGCCAGGCTGGGGGACCCCAGGCTGTGCCCCCCGCCCAGCAGGGTTTGACGGGGGACCTAAGGCCGTGTCCCCTGCCTGGTGGGGCTTGACAGGGGACCTCAAGGTGTGCCCCCCACCCTGGTGCTGGGCCGGGGGACTTCAGGCCGCGTCTCCTGCCCTAGAACTGGCCCAGGGGACCTCAGACCTCCCCAACCCCCCGCCTGGCAGGGCTTGATGGGGGACCTCAGGCTGTGCCCCCCACCCCGGTGCTGGGTTGGGGGCCCTCAGGCCGTGCCTTTCGCCCCGGGCTGGGGGACCGGAAACTGTGCCCTCTGCCCTGGCGCCAGGCTGGGGGACCTGAGGCTGTGCCTCCTGCCTGGCGGGGCTTTACGGGGGTGGGGCTGGACAGGTCTGGATCTCGCCCAATGCGGGTGGGGCTGGCTGGGTCTGGTATGATTTCGAGGCATGCATGGGTGGGCGGGGACTTGACTCTGGGTCCTGCAGCACACCCCAGACTCTGACAGGAGGAAGATTTTCATATACAGTTTACTAATTTTCTTTCATCTCTGACACTTCTATTATAGAGAAAGGGCAAATAGTAATATTAAATTATTTCCTCTAATTAATTCCCTCTTAATGTGCACAAATTTCGTGCACCGGACCACTAGTTGGTTAATAAAATTATACCGGTTTCAGACATACAAGTCTATAATATATCATCTGTATATTATATTGTATGTTCTCCAGTTGTCAATTCTCCTTTCATTTTGTTTATGTGATGTATCACATTTATTGATTTGCAGATATTGTAGTAACCTTACATCCCAGAAATAAATCTCACTTGATCATGGCGCATGATCTTTTTAATGTATTGCTGCAGCCAGTTTGCTAATATTTTATTGAGGATTTTAGCATCTATGTTCATCAGAGATTGGCCTATAATTTTCTTTCTTTGTAGGGTCTTTATCAGGTTTTGAAATTAGGATAGTGCTGACCTCACAAAATGAGTTTGGGAGTCTTCCCTTCTCTTGAATTTTTTGGAATAGTTTGAGGATAGGTGTTAGTTCTTCTGTGAATGTTTGGTAAAATTATCCTGTGAAGCCATCTGGTCCAGGACTTTTGTATGTTGGAAGTTTTTTCAATTACTGCTTCAATTTCATTAGTTGTAATTGGTCTATTCAGATTTTCTGATTCTTCCTGATTCAGTTTTGGAAGATTATGTTTCTAGGAATTTATCCATTTCGTCCAGATTGTCCAATTTGTTGGCACACAGTTGTTTGTAATATTTTCTTATAATTCATTGTTATTTCTGTGGAATCAGTTGTTACTTTTCCTTTTTAATTTCTGATTTTATTTATTTGGGTCCCCTCTCTTTTTTTCTTAGAGTCTGGTTAAAGGTTTGTCAATCTATTTATCTCTTCAAAGAACCAGCTCTTGGTTTCACTGATCTTTTATATTTAGATTCTATTTCATTTATTTCTGCTCTGATCTTTATTCTTTCCTTTCCTCTACCCAATTTGGGCTTTGCTTGTTGTTGTTGTGTTTTGTTTTGTTTTTCCTATTTCCTTTAAGGGTAAAGTTAGATTGTTATTTGAGATGTTTCTTGTTTCTTAAGGTAGATCTGCATTGCTATGAATTATCCTCTTAGGACTGCTTTTGCTATATCTCATAGATTTTGGGTTGTTGTGTTCTCATTTTCTTTTATTTCAAGGTATCTTTTTATTTCTTTCTCATTATTAATCCATTCATTGTTTAGTAACATGTTATTTAGTTTCCATGACTTTCTGTGGTTTTTAGGTTTTTTTTTCTTGTGATTGATTTATAGTTTTATACCATTATAGACAGTTCTTATTTTCTTATCCATTCAGCTACCCTATATCTTTTGATTGGAGCATTTGATTTGGTCAGAGATATGATTTCCATCTTTTTAAATTTACTGAGACTTGATTTGTATCCTCACATGTGGTCTATCCTAGAAACATGTTCCATGTGCACTTGAAATGAATGTATATTCTACTGCTTTGGGTAAAATTCTCTTAAGATATCAATTAAAGCCATGTGTTCTAATGTGTCTTTGAAGGCCACTGTTTCCTTGTTGTTTGTCTGTTTGGAAGATCTATCCACTGCTGTCAATGGGGTGTTAAAGTCCTCTCCTCTGACTGTATTATTGTCAATCTCTCCCTTTATGCCCATCAGTATTTGCTTTATATATGTAGGTGCTCCTATGTTACATGCATATTTACAAAGGTTATATCCTCTTGTTGGATTGCTTCCTTTATTATTATGTAGTGCCCTTCTTTGTCTCTTACTATAACATTTGTTTTAAAGTCTATTTTGTCAGATACAAGTAATGCTACTCCAGCTTTTTTTTTTCATTTCCATTTGCATGAAATATCTTTTTCCATCCCTTTACTTTTAGTCTGTGTGTACATTTTGTTCTGAGGTGGATTTCTTATAGACAGTTCTTATTTTCTTATCCATTCAGCTACCCTATATCTTTTGATTGGAGCATTTAAGCCATTTCCATTTAAAGTGATTATTTAAAGTAATTATTTTATTTTTTTAACTATGTTCCTGTTTGTTTGTTTTTTTGCTTCTTCATCTTCTTAAAGAAGATTCTAACATTTCTTGTAATACTTGGCAGTGTTAACAAACTCGTTTAGCTGTTTCTTGTCTGGAAGCTCTTTGTTTCTCCTTCAATCCTATATAATAAAGATGTAATATGCAAATGGTACAGCGTAACGACTGACCGAGTAACGACCGGATCATGGATCAGCAGGAGGGTGGGGCAGCGAGATACAAGTGGGTGGCAGGGCAGCAAGCTATGAGGGGGGGGAGGAAGGGGGGAGAGCTACAGGAGGGCGGGGCAGCGGGCGGCGAGCTACTGGAGGGTGGCAGCGAGCTACTGGTGAACTACTGGTGCATGGATTTGTACACAGGACTACTAGTTTTAAATGAAAGCCTAGCTGGATAAAGTAGTCTTGGTTGTAGGTCCTTGCTTTTCATCACTCTGAATATTTCATGCTAACTTCTTCTGGCCTGAAATATTTCTGTTGAGACATCAGCTGACTGTCTTATGAGAGCTCCCTTGTAGCTAACTAACTGCTTTTTCTCTTCCTGTGTTTTAGATTCTTTCTTTGTATTTAACTTTTTGCATTTTAATTACTATGTGTCTTGGTGTGGGCCTCTTTGGGTTCATCATGTTTGGGACTCTCTGTGCTTCCTGGACTTGTGTGTCATTTTCCTTCACAAGGTGAAGGAAGTTTTCAGTCATTCATTCTTCACAAATAGGTTCTCAATCCCTTGCTCTCTCTTTTCTCCTTCTGGTACCCCTATGATGCAGGTGTTGTTATACTTCATGTTGTCTCAAACATCCCTTACACTATGCTCATTTAAAAAAGTTTTTTCTTGATTTTTAGAGAGAAGAAGGGAGAGGGATAAATAGAAATATCAATGAGAGAGAGACATTAAGCAGCTGCCTCCTGCACACTCCATACTGGGGACTGAGCCTGCAACCTAGACATGTGCCCTGACCGGGAATAGAATTGTGACCTCTTAGTTCAGGGGCTGCTGCACAAACACTGAGCCACACTGGCCAGGCTATCCTCATTTTTAAAAATCCTTTTTTTTTCTTTTTTCATTTTGTTGCTCTGATTGTTTTCTGCTACCTTCTCTTCCAAATTGCTGATTTGATCCTCTGCTTCATCCAACCTGTATATTCCTTCTAGTGTAGTCTTCATTTTAGGTATTATATTCTTCATTTTAGGTATGGTATTCTTCATTTCTGGCTCTTTTTTATGGCATCTATATCCTTTTTTTATGTTTGCTTCTCTTTGTTAAAGTTCTCACTAAGTTCCTTGAGCATTCTTAGTCCCATTTTTTTTAAACTCTATATCTGGTAAATAGTTTGCCTCCATTTCATTTAGCTTTTTCCTGGAGATTTCTCCTATATATGTTGTTTCTTTTGGGGCATGTTTGTCTTCCCATTTTGGCTGCCTCTTTGTGTTTGGTTCTATGTATTAGGTCAGTGATGGCGAACCTCTGACACGCGTGTCAGTGCCATTTCTGATGACACGCGGCCGCTCAGCGGCCGCATGCCGAGGATGAAACATTTATGTTATTTAAACTATAAGTATCGTGAAATAATGTTTTTTCCTCAAAGTGACACAATACCCGAGTTATGCTCAGTTTTTTGGCGAAGTTTGACACACCAAGCTCAAAAGGTTGCCCATCACTGTATTAGGTAGATCTGCTATGACTACCTTGGAGGATGGTGTTATGTAGTAGGTATCCTGTGAGACCCAGCGGCACAGTCCCCTTGATCAGCTCCCTTGCTTGGGTTATGTGGGCCCTCCTGTTGTAATGAAGTCATTTTTTTAAAGACATGCATTTTTTTCCCCATTGATTTTTTAGAGAGGGTGGAAGGGGGAGGAAAGGAGAGAGAGAGAGAGAATGAATATCAATGTGACAGAGACACATTGATTGGTTGCCTCTCACACATTGGTTGCCTCTACAACTGGGACTGGGGATCAAACCTGCAACCCAGGCATGTGCCCTTAATGGGAATCAAACCTGTGACCTATCAGTGAATGGGCCGATATACTATGGCCACGGAGGCACACCGGCCAGGGCTGTAATGGAGTCTTGACTGCTACTGGCCCATTTGTGTGTGGGGTCAACCCTCAGGCTGGCTGATTGTGAGAATCGATCCCAACCACAGTGTACAAGCTGCCATGCAGGTTCTGACCACACGAAGTGGAATTCGCCTCAGCAGTGTGTGGTGCCTGCCAAGACCTCCCTTTGGATATCCTGCTGGGGAAGCTAATTGGATCCTGCTCTGATGTTGTCTGGAGTGGCCACTGAGTGTGTTGGTTCTGGGGCCTCTGAAGAGGGACTGTGGTGCAGGCCAACGTCAGATGTTGCCTGTAACTGGCCCTGGCAACCTGTTTGGAGCTGCAAAGCAATCCAGTTTGTGGCTGCCTCTGCTGGGCCTGGCTGTATGTGGGAAGGATTAAGCTTTTACCCCACCGGGTCCCTGGGGCAGGTCAGCAGAAGTCCTAAGGAACCCCAAGATCCTCCTCCACCTGCCAACTACCTGTTAGACTCAGGCGCTAAAAGAGCCTCTGGCAATACTCGAACTGTAATAGGTACATTTTCAGTGAATCATCAGGTAAGGGCAAGTGGTGTTCACCAGGTCTATGCAGGTTCAAACTTGGTGCTAGTGCCTGGTCTGAGGCCACTCAGCAAATATTCCAGGGTATATACCTGCTGGGGGTCTGCAGACCTTTGTCACGGGGCCACGTCTCAGGGAGTCATCAGGGTGAGGCCAGCAGACTTTATCAGGCCCAAACAGACCAAGATTTGGCCACATGAAGGGAGGGCTCTGCACTGTTCGGGTGTGCCGGGGAAAAATTTCCTCCACCCTCGAGCCAGAACATAGTCTATCCCAGATTCTACCAGGAGCCTGATCTCAGTTGTTTGGGGCAGCCAGGAGTAGGGAAAGGGGGAGGTGCTGGTCAGGTTTGGGGTTAGGTAGGGAGAGGGCCCCCACCCCGAAGTCACACAATGCAGTGTCTCCTGAATTCTGCCCAAAGCTCAGCAGGCGGAGCCACCAGGAGTTGGGAGGATGGGGCTGCTGGGAGCCTGGTGAGTGGGGCTAGCAGATCTCCCCTGAGCGGATGGTGTCAGTTAGATTCATGGGAACGTGGGGTAATGGCCCCCACACCAAAGCCACACCACTCTTTCCTGACACCCTGTGTTTGTCCAACCCTCTACACCCTGGCCCAGACAGCTAACTCCTCAGTAGGATGCAAGCTCCACAGGGTGGGTGATAGGGAGTCCAGAGGGAGGGGCTTTCCCCGAGGCTGATGCTATATGGAGGGACATACTCCACCCCAAAAAGATGGTGTCTGCGGTGCAGGAGAGTGATTCAGCACAGGGGTCCCAGTAGCTATCCCCTCAGCTCTCTCCCTAGAGCCACAAACCCATCTCTCCTTACACACCTAGTCCGCTCTGCCCTCCCTCCAAAGGAGCCCAGGGTGAGTGGCCGCGAAAGAGATTTTATGCATTGACCATTTAAGAGGGTGCCTATGTATCTAGTAGACTCTGGTCTCTCCTTGGCAGACAGAATCCCCACCGATTTTCATGGCCAGATGTTATGTGGTTGCTGGGGAGCCCATGGTGGGGGTTGAAACCACAAGCTCCTCAAGGGGAACCTTTGCAGCTGAGATATCCCTCTGGAATCTCAGATACAGCCCTTGGGAACAGGCCAGATCTTTTCACATCTACCCCCTTCCTATCAGTCTTGATGTGGCTTCTTCTGTAAATCCTTGGTTATAAGACTTCTCTTTAGACAGTCTTCAGGTTGATTGCTCTATATTTTAGTTGTAATTCCAGTTTGGTCCTGGGAGGAAGTGAGTGGAACATCCACCTACTCCTCCGCCATCTTGAATCCTGGCCCTTAAAGCTATTTTTCTACTACCCATACCTATTCCAGTCTCAACATCTATTGAATGAATTGAGTGCTGTCATCATTCTAATCTTACAAATAAGAAAACAGATTCAGAGTGGTTCATAAATTTGCTAGAAACAACCCTGCACATTAGTGGTAGTATCCCAGATTTTCTGGTTTCAAAGTCCTTTCCATGCTTTCAAAATATATACCATGCTTTCTAAGGTCTCTTACCACTACAAAATTCTAGGATTTATAGTAAAATACTAGTATCAATAATGTTTGTGATGAAAAGAACATGTTAATCACATGTTTACATCTGAGAATAACTGAAGTTATTCTTCAAGGAATTCTATTTGTGTAAACCTAGTCTAATTCAAGACCATGAGTAGCCTTGAAGCACTGACTAGGAAGAAGTCCTAAAGGTCATTTGGTCCAACAGGAAACCTGCAGAATAATGAAGAACTATGAAAGAATTCAGGGGAAAAGTAGCCTTTACCTTTAATATATATAATATTAAAATTCTGATTTTTTCATTATCTTCACTTTGGTAATTACCAAATTGGAAAAATCTCATACTCTTTGCTTTCCAATTCCTATCAAACCTCAGTTGTAGGAAATTCTCATGAAGAACTGTTTGAAGAATAGGCAGTCCAGCCATTTCTACAGGTTCAGTGGTTTTCAATTTGTGTTCCATAGTCAAATAAAGTTGGAAAAGGTAACCAAATATAACCCCCTTTAAAAGAGTAAATCTGAACATTTGCCAAGAAAGAGTAAATAACTACTAAAATTGGTCTAATCCAGCTATCTCAAACTTATTTGAACTAGAATCTTACTTTAAGTAATAAACTATTGATTTCTCATTTCTTAGGTCACAGTTTGGGAAATACTGTCCTAGGTAATTTTCTTTTCTTTTTTTAAAATATATTTTTATTGATTTCAGAGAAGAAGGGAGATGGAGAGAGAGATAGAAACATCAATGATGAGAGAGAATCATTGATCAGCTACCTCCTGCATGCTTCCCCCTGGGGATGGAGCCAGAAACCCTGGCATATGCCCTGACTGGGAATTGAACCATGACCTCCTGGTTCATAGGTCAACGCTCAACGACCAAGCCACAGCAGCTGGGCCTAGGCAATTTTAAACGTTATGAATGGATAAAAAAATTAAGCTTTCAGAGAACTTACCTTTAGAGTTTTATTACTGCCCTTTATTGAAGTACACTGTTGTCCAAAATTCATTATTTTCTGTGGGATATTTTAAAAATGTCGCCAACTGCATCAAACAATTTTATAGTATGCACTTTCCCTGTCACTTTGTGTTTTTTTTTTCTTCCCTGTTCTGCCTCAATTTTCTCATTTAGGTCTGTTTCATCCTATGGTACTATATGCTTCAATAATTTCTGGCACTATCTATTGTATATATTAAGACCTATCTTCTTACAATTTCACAATGATTTCTACCTACCTGCCCCATTACCCAAAAATAGTATAGTCACCTTTGTGTAAAGGTATTCACATAGTTATGGCAAGTCAATAGAATATACACATTCACGATATAGTTAAATCCACAAATGCTTAACACCAGAAATAAGTCATTATTTTTTTCCCCCAGTGGTGTAATAACCAAAAATCTGTTTTCTAATTTGTTGCTAATCTGTTTTCTAAAAGAAAGGAGAATGAAAATTTATCAGGCACTAGTAACCGCAAGGCATTTCTAAAAGTGCATGTGCACACGCACCAGGATGCAGAAGACCCCGTGGTAACACTGGCTGGCGGGGGGTCCCGGGTGGGCGGGGAGAGAGAATTTGTACATATTATCCCTTTCGAGTGTTGTGAGTGCACCCACCATTGAAATACATTTTTCAAAATCCAACGGAACAACAATAGAGATGGCAGTCGTGCTTTACTCTTGGATACAGCAAACTTTCTCCCCTAGCTTTTGATCCCGAAGTATGCAGTGACACGCTTCAAAGGAATAAAGTTTCAACCAGACACGCCAGTGTTCCTAGACATCCAACCCCTTCCTGCTTCTCCGCACTCTGGGGTGAGGCAATTACTTAAAATCACAGCGTACAGAGTATGACAGCCTGCGGGTAACAAAGCGGGGGGATCTGAAACGGTTCCCAGTTCCTTAGCACAGCGGTCCCGGGAAGAGCGACGGTCCGGGACCGCGGCCCCCGCCTCGCAGGCCCGCCGCCGGCGCCGCGGCCACAACTTTGCACAACTCGGGGCGGCCCCGCCGCTCCGGGGCTCCGGCGGCGGCGCGGCGCGGAGGCCCGGCCCGGGTTCGAGCCCGGACGCGGTTTGGGGAGGCCCCCGCCTGGCTGCCTCGTGGGGCAGACGGAGGGCCCAGCGGCACTCGGGCCGCCGAGGACGGGGTCGGGGTGGGGGGAAGAGTCGCGTGGGGACCGGCAGCGAGGAGGAAGTCGCACTTACCTCGTCGGGCTCCCGAGGCGGCCGGGGGTCACGGCGGGGCGGGGCGGCCCGGCGGGAGGAGGGGGGCCGGCGGGGGGCGGGGGCCGGCGGGCGGCGGGGGAGAGGGATGCTCGGCCCCTCAGGCGCCCCCAACCCCTTCCCGGCAGCCTCACCCCCGGCGCCCGCCGGGCTGGGGCGGGCCTCTCCCCCTCCGTCAATCTGCACCAGGTGTTGGGGGGACCAACTCTTCGGGCAAATCAGAGCGGGCGGGAGGGCGAGGGAGTGGGAGTCGGGACCGATCGCCCGTCAGTCCAGGCGCCGAGCGCGCGGCTCCCGCCCCGCCCCCTCCCGCCAGGCCCCGCCCACACACAGGCCCCTCCCCCTCGTCGCCGGCGCAGGGCCCCGGGAGACTGCCGCCGCCTCCGGGTTGGCGGTTTCTATTCCCCCCCTGCGCGGCGCCCGCCGACGGCCCGGGCCGGGGGAGGGAAGGAAGGGAAAAAGGGGAGAAGGTGGGGTGGGGGGGCCCGCGGGCTGAGGTTTGGAAGCTCATGGGGGAGGGGGACGTCAGTCTGGGCGGGGCTCTGGGGCAGGGGGCGGGGGGCGGCAGAGCTGACACAGATTCCGGTTGTTCCCCGCCCCTTGGAACTGGGAGTGGGGCTTTCCTGGGTGTGGAAGTTTAGGAAGAGGTCCCTCTGCAGGGCGGGAAGGCGATCAGACAACGGGCCTGTGGTTTGCTTCCTTGGAGAACAGGACTGTATTGTCCCGGAGCTTTGGGCAAACTCACCAAGAGTCGCCTCTTTCCCAGCCTCTGCAACCCTTCTTGCAACAATCTGGTCATTCTTGTGCCCCGGATATGGGTGTGTGCCATGGGGATTATGATTCTCAACACTGCCCATAATCATTGTTTCCCAATGGCGGGGTAATAGGAATTCCACAAAAGTAGCTTCCTTACTAAATCTTTTTAGCCACCATATATTAAGCTCCTATACAGTCTACCAGATGCTGAGAACAGCAATAACTCATGTACTCAGCGCCTTTATGCTAAGCACAAACCTAAAGCACTTTATGTATGTTAACTCATTATCAGACTTGAGCAAAACAGCTAAGGTACTTTCCCTCATGGAGCTCATGGTGGATAAGGGAGGACTGGGGTTTCCTTGGCTTGTCTCAGACTGATGTGTAAACGAAATGGCCACCTCCTTTTGATTCTCCAAGTAATGCATATGTTCATTATTTGCAGACTAATTGTTTGCTACTCTGAGCTAGCTGTGTGCTGTCCCCAAGGGTTGAATGTGGCCATTCCCCAGTATGTCTTCGTAATGAAAATCCGATGCAAGCAAGTGGTGATCTAGAAGCCTGATGGATCAAGTCACTATCAGAATAAAAGCCAAATTGTGGCAGCAACCTAGGGGTGGCTGTGGGAAATTTATTTTAGGGATCTATTTTGTACACTCCCTCTTGGGGAAGTGGTTAGAAAAAGCAACGTAATATAAAACAATGAAGCATTGAATCAGACTGCTAGTTCAAAGGAAAGCGGAAGGGCGGATTTAAAACTGTCACAATCAGGAAGGTGAAACATCAGAAAATCTACCACTGAGGGCTCCACGGAAGCACAGGGTACGTTTGTTGTTGTTGTTGACCCTCACCCGAGGATATTTTCCATTGATTTTTTTGGACAGAGTGGAAGGGAGGGGAAGAGACAGAGATAGAAACATCGATGTGAGGGAGACACATCGATTGGTTGCCTTCTGCATGTGCCCTGACCAGAGATCAAATGTAACCAAGGTACATGCCCTTGACAGGAATTGAATCTGGGACCCTTCAGTTTGTGGGCCGACACTCTATCCACTGAGCCAAACCAGTTAGGGCAATTTTTAAAAAATTAGAGCCACATGGAAGCGACTGCAACCCCCTCCTTTGCAATCACTTGCACAAATAGATAAACATTATTTCAGTAGTATTGTCTTTAAGTACAAAAGACAGTTCTCTAAATCCATAGCCTAAATTTTTGGAATTTGTTACTACTTTTCAGCCCTCATTTGACTTTCCGTTGTTAACATTTGTGTATGTACATTAACAGCAAAAGGCATTCTTCTCATGACCACCCCTCTGCCCCATTTGTTGTTCTATTTTGGAATTTTAATTGTTGTTTTCTTTTGGTTTTATAGTGAGAAAGACTAGAAAAGCATTGCAATCAAGTTGGCTTACAATTGCAGTAAAAATTAGTCCTAATTTAAGAAATAGGATTTCCCATACACCCTTTTCTTTTTTTTTTTCCACGTTAAATGTGTTTTTGTACTGTCCTAAAATCTATTCTCTTTGATTTACTAATGGATATTTTAAGTTTATTTGCTCCACCACTCCAATAAAAGTAAATCAAATAAAACATCCCTTGTAATCTGGTCCCGTGCCGATGGCCTCAGCTCTTACCCACCGGACTCCTTCCTCTCTGCCAAACACACTAAGCACTTGCCAGTCAAGCTTTTGCATGTCCCTCCGTCTGGAAGGCTCTTAGCTATTCACACGGCTGTTTCCCTTTTCCTTCATGTTACCTTTCCTGCCTATCCTCTGTAAACCTGCAACGCCCCCTCCCCATTTCTCAGCGCTTAGCACCACCTGACATATATCTGTTTATCTCTGTTCCAATGGAATGTAAGCTCCATGAGAACAGAAATGTGTCCGTTTAGTTCGCTGTTACATCTCCAGTGTCTATTACTTACCGGTGTCTGCTATTTGTAGATACTCAACAAATATTTTTTGAATGAATGAATGACTTCACCTAGGAAAGATAGCTTGTATTTCTTTTTGTATTGGCCAAAGGGCTTTTATACAGTTATAACTTAGTCACATGATTTAGACATATGAATGAGGTTTAAGATACAGCCCATTTTTAAAATTAGAATTTGAAATGGCTGTTTTTAATCTTTCATTCTGGCAGCACATTGAAGAAGCATTCACAGCTAAGAATTTATGCTGAGATTTTACAAGTTGGCCCATAAATGGATCCATAGAATCAGAGAGGAATAATGGATCAATAAATGCTGTCCAAGTCTTAATGTTTTTTTTCCCCTGAGAAGAAACAATACAGCAGTAATCATAAGTGGAATAAATGAACCTAAAATTTGATTACTGGTAACTTTACAGGTGGTGCTAATACTATGTCCTTTGTGAGTTCTCAGATGATTTGAGTTGATAATAATCACGATGGTGAGCTTAACAATGTTTTCATCTGGTTGAAGTGTAGTACTGACAGGTAGCAAACAGAACTTGATCCTTATGTGTAAGTGCCCTTAATAAAGAAATGGTTTGGCTTTTCACGTTCTGCTCTGGTTACGAGTTGTGCATGTGGGGAGGATTAAAGGCTCAACTATAATTATGTACAGTATCTATGGTCAAAAACTGGATCCCAGGATTTGAGGATTTAGGATTACTTTTAACAGTACTGCGGCTATCCATGTTTGTTTGTTTTTTAATATATATACTTTAAATTTTTAAATTTATTTCAGAGAGGAAGAGGAGGGAGAGATAGAAACATCAATGATGAGAGAGAATCATTGATCGGTTGCCTTCTGCATGCCCTCCACTGGGGATCGAGCCCGAAACCTGGGCATGTGCCCTTGCCTGGAATTCAACCTGGAACCCTTCAGTCTGCAGGCCAACATTCTATCCACTGTTATCCATAGTTTGACACAAAACAGCCTCCTATTTAAATACAGAGCTTTAAAAGGTGTGAGCAGATCATAACCCTGGAAGGAAAATTTCCAGATGGGTGAGACAGGTGGCCGAGTAAATCCAACCCAAAATTTGTCCCCTTGAAGTTCACCTCAGATTCTCACTCTGATTTCTTTTGGTTCCCAGGGTAACTTGTTTCTCCTTTTAACTTGGTTAAAAAAAAAAAAAGTTTCCTTGGCTTCCTTTACCACAGCCAAGCCAATCTAGAAATTTTCAAAATGAATGTTACTAAAATCTAAAGGAGATTAAAAATGAAATTATTATGGAAAATGTAAGGGACAGCCATAACTCCCTTCCTTTGTCCAGCTATTCTTCTACAGTTTTCACTCCTCCAGGAAAAACACTTCCACCCCCAGAGGGCAGGTGTAAATTGCAGCAATCTGCCTACATTCCTTCCCTCTTGCTCCACGTGGTAGGGCCACTTTTCTGTCTTCCACGTGGGAGCCATCAAGCTTGTCCCAGTCACAACCAAGGCTAAAAGCCGCATTTGTACTCCTGTCCATGTCTTCGTTCTGGCCAGAGGGACGTGGCAGAGTCCCAGTCCAATCGCAGGGACGGACCAGTGCCCCTTGTTCAGGTGGGACCCTCCTCACACATGGAGGAACGGCAGTTCCAAGGCACTGTGAGGTCACTCCTCTGAGTCCCCAGAGCATCTCCGTAAGAACAACCTTACATTCTGAAAAGACTCACAATTATGTCTAAAATAAGTTCTGTTCACAATAACAGGCGACCTAGATCTGAGGAACTGGAGCCTTTTCCAAGGCCTTCAGGGAAGCCCCTGGCAGGGGACAAGGGCCTGGCAGTGCTTGGGAGCAGGCACAGCAGAGTCAGGCGCTGCCAGCCTGAGGGGACCTTGCTGGAGGACGCCCCAGTTTTAAGAATGGAGCACGGGGCGAGTGCAGCTCTGTGGAGAGCGATGCCCGCCCCCCCCCCCCCCCCCCCCAGTAGCAGGCACACAGTGCCTTCAAAGCACAGAGCCATGGTCGCGATTCCGTAGAGGCAAACTTGGCACCTGTCTGAGTCAGGAGGTGCTCTTGGGAGACCTCACTAGCCGTGCTAACCAGGAAACAGACAGACCGAGGGGCAAGAAGCAACTTGCCTAAAGCCACCCGGAAAGCCAGAGGCAGAATCAGGATGGGCCCAGCAGCTCTGTCCACCCACAGTCCAGGGCGAACCACCGTGCCACACCATGTCAGACCCAGTCCTGCGCAGAGATCTGATGGCTCACCCCCACACGGTCTGCTTGGTCCCACAAATGGGAACAGTGTGGCCTTTGGAAGGCAGCATAGCAGTTGGAGAGCCCTGGGCCTCCTGGGCGGAGGGAGGCCCCTGACACTGCCTGCAACCTGTAACCGTTCAGTGGGGCCCTGTGCTGCTCGGGCTCTCGTTCCGTGGTTAATGATCACCAGTTTGTGGAGGCTGACACCAGCTTTTAGGGGACCGTCACTGTGGATGCCAAAACTGCATAACTGAGATAAGGTGAGTAAGTGACAAAGACAACTTTTTACAAAGAAAGAACTGCTCTGCACTGGTGCTGAGACGTGGGCAAGGAAAGCGCATGCTCTCCTGCACGCGTTTCCATCTATCCATTCACAAGCAGGCCTCCTGTAAGCAGGCCACACACCCTCTCTGACTGGAAAAAAGGGTTTTTGAAAAATGGATTCCAACACTTCTTGCCGGTCTCCCTAACCATTCTAGAATACAAACTAATTCTGTTTGTCCCCCAGGACCCTGCTTAATACACTTTAGTGATTCTCTGTTGCCTTCCAGGTAAAGTTCAAACATCTTCACATGGGCTTCGTAGGTCGGAAGCTTCTTTATCATCAAACCTCTCTCTCTCTCTCTCTCTCTCTCTCTCTCTCTCTCTCTCGCTCTCTCTCTCTCTCTCTCGGCCTGTGCCCATTCTAGATGACTTGCAGTGTCTAGAATGTATAATTTCTCTCATAATTATACCTTTAAATAAGTTTCCTCCATCTGGAGCATCCCGCCTTTCCAATCTCAAGGGTCACTTCCTCTGGCCATCTCTATCCTGAACCTTCCAGGCTGAGCGCGTTCTTCCTCTGTAACCCATGCACCCTGTGTTGTAGCAGGTACCTGATTGGCTAACTTACCTATGTCCCTGACTAGCTGAGAGGTCTATGGTGCCAGGCACTCATAAACATTTGTTGAATGAATGAATGAATGAATGAATGAATGAAAAAAACACTCCTCACCTATGAAGCCTTGGGAAGTAACTATTACAGTATGGCCATTTTTTTCCCATGAGCATTAGAAAAAGGACCTTTCTTCTAATTTATAGTGTTATACTCCCCGTTTTATGAAACTTTAGAAGATCCTTAATTTAGGATTCCATAAAGTTACAAGGCTAGGGATGAATACAAAGTACCTGTATTTATTTCCATGTATTAAAAAGAAAATCTTCCAGTATCTCAACATACTTGTTTTGGTTTTTGAAGACAACAATTGTGAGATTACTTATTGATGCTGCTTTCTTACGAGTTAAAAAAATGTTCCAGGGTGTATCTTCATATTTGACATATTACTTCCTGTCTAACGGACAGGAACCGCTCAATCCGGCTTTCATTTTAATGTTCTCAGAGAATGTTTATTACCGTTCTACAAGGTTAAGCATTCAGGTTTGTCACCGTGCTGGTAATTGCTTATAGAATATTCATTCAGCAACATTGACCAAGTATTATGAAGAAGCCTACGGCCTAGAAGACACGGTGCTACTTGTTATGGGGGAGAAGAATGAACAAAGATGAATCAGACAGCTATGTAAACTGAAAAGTTCTTATTGATCATTATGCTTCCTATTCCTCCTCCATTTTGTTCACTCTTTTAAAAGCACACATCCCTCTGTGTTCACACTTGCTTTCTATATTCAGTGGCTATACTTAGCACAGAATTGTGGAGGAAAGATTCGGGCTGAGTAGCAAGCAGCTGACCAAGGATAGAAAAGCAGTGGGTGAATTGGAGGTGGCACGCACTAAACACATTTGAAGACAGTCACAGAGTTAATGCTCTAAGGCTTAGAGTCTAAGCAATACAAAAAGGGAAAAAAACCCAAACATTTTATTCTCTTCCTTTCCAACTGCAAGAAAAATCAAGAAACACTATTACTGCCGAAACCGGTTTGGCTCAGGGATAGATCGTCAGTCTGTGGACTGAAGGGTCCCAGGTTCGATTCCGGTCAGGGGCATGTACGTTGGTTGCGGGCACATCCCCAGTTAGGGGGTGTGCAGGAGGCGGCTGGTCGATGTTTCTCTCTCATCGAGGTTTCTAAATTCCTCTCCCTTCCTCTCTGTAAAAAATCAATAAGATATATTTGAAAAAAAGAAACACTATTACTTACAGATTACGTGCTAAAGAGACCCCTAAAAAGCCCAATTGAAACATTCTTATGCTGCTAGCGTGTAACAACCTTTGACTCTTTAGGAAATTGAGTAAAATCAATGGCTAGAGTCTGAAAGTATTAGGTCTAATAGATCCAGTATCAGATAAAAAGAACAGGCTGCAGCAAGAGGGCTCTTCAGCCTCTAAGTAACACTAGTTCCTGATTTTCTTGGGGATGGAGGGGAGGAGAATGGAATGTGTTCATAATTTGACATTGAAATGCCCTCTTGTTGCCTCCAGTTCTTTTTATCTGGGACTGGACCTATTGCACTGAATGCTTTCAGACTCTTAGGAGTTGGTTTTACTGGATTTCTTAGAGACAGGATGTTATATTTTAGTATCATAAGAATGTTGTTTTTTTTAAAAAAATATATTTCTATTGATGTCAGAGAAGGGAGAGGGAGAGAGATAGAAATATCAATGATGAGAGAGAATCATTGATCAGTTGCCTCCTGCAACCCAGGCATGTGCCCTTGACGGGAATTGAACCTGGGACCCTTCAGTCCACAGGCCAATGCTCTATCCACTGAGCCAAATCAGCTAGGGCACGAAGAATGTTTTGATTGTGCTTTTCTGTGTCTTTATACATGGAAGTAACATGATAACACATTTCCGGGTCAAATTAATTGTCAGGAACGTTGTTCCCAGAGGCTGAAATACTACAGTGGTCCCAGGAATCCATTCCTGGGTGGTTTACCTTTCGGCCCCCCACTCCCACCCCTTCCCCCAGTCTCTGAGTGAACTGGCCGGGCAGATAAGTCTGCCTCATATTCCTTCTGAGGAAAGTGGCCCCAGTGGGTTCTTCCCTGTGTAGGCTGCCATCTCAGTGCAGCGGCTTTTGTTAGTGAAACAGACTCAGCGCTTCTTTCCCAGGTGCTTGGGGTGGGGACAGTGCAGGCAGAGCAGTGAGGTATGGCTGTGCGGGAGAGGGCCCATATGCAAAGGCCTCAGTGAACTCACTCTGCCCAGTGAGCATTCTGAACACAGTGGTGGCAGATCAAACCAGATGCTCCCCAGAGGGTCATGAACAAAGAGGAGGCGGCTCAGTGAACCGCAGCCTGTGGTCTGAGCCATGCTGACCGCCTTTTCTGGGCCACTGAACTGGCTGCTAAAGACGTGACCTCTTGTGTGCCCTCGTGCCCTGGGTTTCTTTGCAACAACCTCACCTCGGCCACTGCAGGAAGCAGGGGCAACGCTGCAGTCTCCTGCTGACCTGACCTGAGGCTCCCTCTGGAATTCTCTTCAATTAAGTTCAAGCTCTGGTCCACTCCCAGCCCCTTTCTCAATAATCTCTGTTTCTAAAACAGCAAAATAGCCTGTGTGGAGAGGACAGAGCGAGAGAGCAAGAGAGAGAGAGAGAGAGAGAGAGAGAGAGAGAGAGAGAGAGAGAGAGAGAGAGAGAGAAAGAGAGAGAATTGTGTCTATTGAGTCTTAATTTACTTATGGTAAAATCCATTCTATCTAATGTACGGTTCTAGAGTTTTGACTAATGCTTACAGTTGCATAAACACTACCATCATCAAAATATAAATTTTCGTCTCCCTAAAAATTCCCTCGTGTCCCTTTGGAGTCAACCCCTCCCTCTACCTCCAGTCTCTGGAAATCACCGCTGTGTTTCTGCCCCTGTATTTTTGCCTTTTCTCTTGAGTCTTATACATGGAATCATACAAGGCAGGCCTTCTTTAACATCCCTGTTTAAACCACAGCCTGCGCCCTGCCTGACTCTCTGTTAGCACATCATTCTTTGCCTTATTTTTCCCCCCAGAACATTTAACATTATCTGAACATAAGCGATTGTCATTTTTTGATGATTGTCAGTGGAATGCACACTCCCGCTAGAATGTGAGTGCGGGGACTTCGCCTCGTTTGCTGCTTCATCTCTGGGCTGCAGACGGCTGTCTGCCATCGTGCAGGTGTTCAGGAAATATTTGCTGAACGAGCCACCAAATGAATGAGGACATTGGAACTTCCCCAAACCCTCCTCTCCACATTCAGACTGACCTCATTAATAAGAGATTACCCTCACCCCCGCCCCCCAAAATGTGTCAATCCAATCTTCGCTGTGCTGCCAAAGTAGATGGTTTAGCTGCAAGTAACGCAATTAGAAGTAATTAGGCTGATTGAGATTATACATTGTCGTTTACAGCCACTCTCTGGGCGATTAGATTACCTAGAATAGAGCTGGTCTGATTCGAGTGAAATGGAAACAATGATAGTGACTATTTCCTAAGGTTGTTTTGAGGATTAAATGACTTAAGGGAGGTGAAGTGTTCAGCACAGTGCTTCTCCATGGGGAGTATTTTGCCTCCGCAGGGACGTCAGGTGGTGTCCGGAGACGTTCTGTTGTGATGGTGGTTGTCAAAACCAGGGCAGGGTTGTTACTGGCATCTGCTGCTAAACACTCCTCAATGCACAGGACAGTCCCCTCCCCACAAAGAATTATCTAGCCCCCAATGTCAGTAGTGCCACCTGTGAGTTAGAGCAGTGTCTGCACACAGACAAACTGTATTTGTGTTTGCTACTATTATTTTTAGGCCCCGGCTGGATGGCTCAGTTGGTTGGAGCGTTGTCCTGTACACCAAAAGGTTGAGGGTTCAATTCCTGGTCAGGGCACGTACCTAGGTTTCGGGTTCTATCCCTGGTTGGGGCGCATTCAGGAGGCAACCAATTGATGGGTCTCTCTCACATCAATGTTTCTCTCTCCCTCCCTCTCTCTCTCTCTGCCTCTTTCTCTCTTTCCTTCCTTCTCTCTCTAAAAAATCAATAAAAACATATCCTCCGGTGAGGATTAAAAACAACAACACAAAAACATGACAATTTAGGGAAAATGTTTGCAACATATATGGCAAATGATACATATTCCCAATAGAGGGAAAAGGCCTATAAAAGCAGCAACAAGGATGTGAGTGCTCTAATAAAAGACGTGAGCAGACAATTCACAAGAGAAGAAATTCAAATTTCCAGTAAATATGAAAAGTGTTCAGACTGACTAGCGATAAAAAAATGCAAATTAAAACACAAATTTTTATTTTTTCCTTTCAAATTGACAAAGTTTAAAAGAATAAAATGGCGAGTGTTGAAGTTTGGTGATAAATGGACACTCTCATACACAGTATGCTGACCGAGGTTTTCTGGGAGACAGTTACCTATGTGAATCAACTACTTCAAATATCTTCATACTGTTTGTCTCAGTATTCTACCCTATAATCAGACTCACACAAAGATGTTAGTATGTGATTTTCACATGTGGTGCTATATGAAAAACTAAAAATGACGTCATTGGAGTATGGTTAAATGAACTATGTTGTACTCATGGACCATTAGAAATCAAGTGAAGTCTTTAGAAATAACTTAATCTGCAGAGTTGTCATGTTGATTGATGGAGAGGTGACAGTACAGATATATGGAAGAAAGGGGAGCACAGATGCAAGGAGGGACATCAAAGGAAGAGTGGCGAGCAGCAGGGAGAATCCCTGCACACATCTCCAGCTCTGGGAGCCGCCTTGGCTTCCCACCATTCCTCAGGGCAAATGTGCACGTTAAGTTCCAACAGAGTCACACACTTAAAGGTGTAGAGCTTGCTACATCTCTGTCCTTCTTAATATATAAATCAAGAAATTGGCTGTTGGAGAAAATTTCTTACACACCACTCGAAGCATGTCTACTCCAGGTTTGTTTGTTTCTAACCTTTCGTTGCTTCAGTTCTATCTTCAAAATAAAATTAAAAGGTAAATAAAATCAAGAGTTAGCACAACCTATCCAGAGACATAGAACCATGAACAGACTGATGAATTTCAGAAGGAAAATGAGGGTAGGGGTGGAGGGGGAGAGAGTAACTGAGGAATTTATATGCATATATGCATAGCCCAAGGACACAGACAATAGTGTGGCAAAGGCTCTGGAGGGGCAGGTGCAGGGAGGAGGGGGTCAATGGGGAAAAACACACACACACACACACACACACACACACACACACACAAACAAAGCAGACATCTGTAATACTTTCAACAATAAAGATAAAATAAAAAAAAAGAAAAACATATTCTCCGTCAGCATACTGTGTATGAGAGTGTCCATTTATCACTGTGAGGTCGTGGGTTTGATTCCGTGTCAGGGCACTTGCCTGCGTTTCAGGCTCAATCCCCAGTAGGAGGCGTTCAGGAAGTAGCTGACTTTTTCTCACCTAGATCTTTCTCCCTCTCCCTTGATTTCTCTCAAATCAATAAAAACATATTTTTATTTAAAAAAGAAAAAAAATACAGGATGGGCAAAAGTAGGTTGATAGTGGTGAGTACATGAAACACAGAGTTCATTCTTGTATTATTTATTAATTATTGTATTATTTTTCATACAAACAACTGTAAACCTATTTTCCCCCACCCTCTATTGAAGTGGCTTAACGGCCTTTTGAAAAAAATTGATCAAGGAATTAAATAGACTTAATGGTGTTATATATAAATAAATACTTTCTGATCAATTTTATCTCCATTGGTAAAATTATGATTGGAATGTTTGTATTCATACATGAGAAAATTTCTGAGTGAATCAAAACAGGGTCCAAATGGGGAGTAGAAGGTCCACTGATCACTCAGTGACACCTGTAAGATGGGGAAGGATTAAGGGACAGGGTCTCTCACCCCTCCCTACCAGCATCTCAACTGGACCTTTTGCTGAACCTGTATTCCAATATGTCTCCATTCAGTAGGCTGTGTGGGCAATGACTCTCATCAATTCTTCTCTTCCTTTGAATGATTCTTGATATTGTTCATAAAATAAGTCTAATGCAGTGACACCTGTAAGATGGGGAAGGATTAAGGGACAGGGTCTCTCACCCCTCCCTACCAGCATCTCAACTGGACCTTTTGCTGAACCTGTATTCCAATATGTCTCCATTCAGTAGGCTGTGTGGGCAATGACTCTCATCAATTCTTCTCTTCCTTTGAATGATTCTTGATATTGTTCATAAAATAAGTCTAATGTTGCATGAACCCTATGAACCAGGAGATCATGGTTTGATTCCCAGTCAGGGCACATGCCCGGGTTGCGGGCTCAATCCACAGTGTGGGGCATGCAGGAGGCAGCTGATCAATTATTCTCTCTCATCTCTCTCTCTCTCCCTTTCCCTTCCTCTCTGAAATCAAGAATAATAATTTTAAAAAGTCTAATGGAAGCCCTTACTCCCATTTCACTATTCTTAGGCTCAGGTCTTAAGGTCTCTTAACCTTTGATTTCCACATATCTATCAAATCCTCAACCCTAATCAGAAGACGTTCATCCATGCTCATAATATATTCACAGCATGACCTTTGTTCCCGGCTTTCTACTCCCCACTCACCCATCTATACCAATAAAAGCCTAGGAGGCCCTTGCGTGCGACGTTGTCACAAGATGGCCACCACAATATGGCTGCCACAAGATAGCCACCACAAGATGGCCATGTGCACAGCGGAGGCGGGGCCGGTGGCCGCTCCACACAGTGAGGCCTGGGGGTCCCACGACTCTGTGCGGCATGGAGGAGGCTGGTCCCGGTGGAGGAGGCGGGTCTTGGCAGGGGAAGGTAGTTGAGGGCCATCGGGCTGGCAGGGGAGGGCAGTTGGGGGCATTGGGCTGGCAGGGGAGGGCAGTTGGGGCGATTAGGCCGGCAGGAGAGCAGTTAGGTGTTGATCAGGCTGACAGGGGAGCGGTTGTGAGGCGATCAGGCTGGCAGGCAGAAGCAGTTAGGGGCAATTAGGCAGGCAGGCAGGTGAGCAGTTAAGAGCCAGCAGTCCCAGATTGTGAGAGGGATGTCCGACTGTCCCACAGGGATCGGGCCTAAACCTGCAGTCAGACATTCCCAGAGGGGTCCCAGATTGGAGAGGGTGCAGGCCGGGCTGAGGACCCCCCTCCCATGCACGAATTTCATGCACTGGGCCTCTAGTTGTTTGATAAAGCTCAGGGCTGGGTGGATAAGAACAAGAAATAGGGTAAATAGAAATAGATGGGTGGTGAGAGTACAAAAGAGAGTGAGCAGGGAGAAAACTGATAGCCATTTCGAAAAACCCAACATTAGAAAACAAGAAAAATAGGAAAAAATATTTGTTTGCACATATTCTTTATTCACCATGAATTTTTCCTACCCTTCATATATGCTAAACAAAGTACTTTGTTTTACTAAGATTACCATAATGAAAAATCTTTTTTAAAAAAATGGTAACTGAAAATGTGGATTCTGTAACAATAAACAGTGTTTACAGGCATAATGCTAATGAGTCCCATTCTACTGCTTTTATACTTTGTAGGTAAAGTAGAACTAAAGTTGTGCAGGTGTCTTTAGTTTATCCTTACCTTTTGTACAGTTTATTGTCCTCTAGACATACTATTTTCTGAACACCAGAATCCAGCACAGTGCCTGCCTCACATGTAAAAGAGGTCAACAATCATTTAATAAGTAAATGAATGAATGCTGTCCACATAGCCTGGACATGACTGACATTCATCATTTTATCTTTGGTGAGGATATTGTGGGTTTATATTGATCACACAGGTTGGTAAACAAGAGAAAATAGCTTCAAGTTTAGATGAGGTTAAGACCCCTTTGCTTCTCAAGATCATTTCTTTCTTTATTTTATTTTATTTTTTTCATTTTATGTGCCTCAGGCGTGAAACAGCTCTGGCCACCCACACAGGCATCAAGCGAGGATGAACTGACTGTACATCTGCTTTGCCCCTGATTGATATAAGAGCAACACCACCAACCAGGTGTCCCCTTGCCCATTGCCAGGGGGTTCATTTCTTTATTTTTATCTTGTTTAGAAGATAGTTTGAAAGTGCTTATTTGAAAGTAGTTTTCTCAGTGTCAAGTGACTTGAAGTCTCAGTTCAAGGCCTCTTTTTTTTTTTTTTTTTAAATTCTTACCGAAAAGGAAGTATGAGGTCAATTGCATAAACTTAAAGTACCACAGAAATGAAACTTAAAGCAAGAAGAAACTTGCCATCAATGCACTGGATGGGAACACGTGTGTCATGTGAACAGACATGACAAAAACAGCCCTCCTTAAATTACTTTTAGCAATAGTGATCACATTCATTTTAATTTTGCCGGAATATTTCAAGACACCAAAAGGTGAGTATATAATTATAATTTATCTTTTCTTTTTCTTAATTTTAAAAGTGAGGACAGCCAATGGTTATAGGAAATGTCTTCATTTCAGATACATGCTGCATGGGCGGAAGCTGTCTGTGAGAAAAGCTAATACAGGGAGATTGCAACTTTAGTTGACTGTTACATAGCACAGTAACCTTAGCCATAGCACTTAGTTATTGTAGAATACAATCATGAAATAAAAAAACGAAAAGGTAATTTAAAATTTGTGGCCAAGATTTCAAACATTCAGTGTACAGTAATCTCATCACATGATTTTGCTTTTTATTTATTTATATTGTTTAAAGTATTACACATAGTAGTAGTACATATATCTCCCTTTTTCATGATTTTGCTTTTTAAAACATTTTCCTTCAAAACCAGTTTTAAGTATGTGTTTACATTCTGAAATTATTATCGACAGAAAAGGATATTTATTAAGTTAAAATGGCTTGTCTGCCTTCCAACACAGCTATTTCACACAATAACTTACTATTGCTTTTTGAAAATCAAGAGTATTAGCTATTTCAAAATATAATTAGAGTAAGATGGGTGCAAATTTAAGCAGGTATATGGGTTTGAATGTTTGTAACGAGAGAAAAATGGGACAACATGAACTCTGTGGATATTTCAGAGAATTGTGATGATTGCTGAAACCAAGGGTAGAAAAATAATTAGGCGTAAATTTAAACTATTTTTATATGTCAGTAAAATATTTGAAAATATGTTAATGTGGCTATTTGGATGGTAACTGTGTTCCCTAGCATTTAATAATAAGAAAAAAGAAAAAGAAAATGAGGTATAATATCATTAAAAGTTATATAAATTTGATTAAAATTAGAAAAAATCTTATAATTTGACTTGCTGCAGTAATTATTGTTGCATATACATAATGCTAAATAGACAGATAAAATATTTTTTGATAAATAAATACCATGATTGTGCAATTTTGTGAACGATTGAATTATTCAAATTTCTCTTGTTTTTCTGGCATTATGTTGCTTAGATTAAGCAACTATAGTGTAGATATACATATATTTATTTTCCTTTTTTTAAAAAAAATATTCCTTTATTGATTTCAGAGAGGAAGGGAGAGGGAGAGAGAGAGAAACATCAATGATGAGAGAGGATCACGGATCGGCTGCCTCCTTCACGCCCCCCACTGGGGATTGAGCCCGCAACCCGGGCATGTGCCCTGACCAGAATCGGACCCTTCAGTCTGCAGACTGACGCTCTATCCACTGAGCCACACCGACCAGGGCTATTTTCCTTTTTTTATATTAGTTTCAGGTGTACAGCATAGTGGTTAGACAATCATATACTTTACAAAGTGTTCCCTCCGATATTTCCATACCCACCATACATAGTTATTAAATAGCACATATTTTTAATTCTTGATTTCAATTAATGCAAATATAAAAAGAATAGTTAGAATTGGACTAGAGATAACTATTTAAATTTTTAAGCTATTGTGGGCTGAGAGTAAGCTCATTTAATAATTATCTAAGGTAGGTCATATAGGTTTATCTAGCACCTCCAAAAAATCAGGTTGGATCTAATGAAAACTAGGTAATCAGCCTAAAAAAGATTTAATGAACTACTTGCTAATTATTGCTTAATGTTTGTGAACTGATAACAATGAACTGATAACAACCAACGTTGATGTAATTTTTGTTCTCCTAGTTTCCTAACCAATTATATCTCCTAGTTTCCTCCCAAATACTACCTTTACTGCCTCCATAAACTCTAAAGAGCCATTTCTCTTTTCCTGCTTTAAGAACAGCTCAGGTATTTCCTTGTGCTCTTTGGGGTGGTGAACTTATTTGGGAATTTTGTTTCAAAGGAACCCTCCTTAGGGCCAATAAAGAAAATGTTTGGAAAGCACCATCTTATCCTGGTGTCATTTTCTGGTAGAAGGAATTTTGCACAGAGCCACCAATAAACAAACATTTCATTACTAGGCAAAATGTTTTACACATACAGTAGTATAAGAGTAATGTATTAAAAATAGTGTAATAATAATGTTTTATATCTTATACTGGTTTATGGATCACCAGGAATAGTTCCTGTCACCTCATGTTATCCACAAGGGCACATAATTGTTTTGCTTTTAAAAAACTTTATATTTTAGTAATTTTTAAATCACAATAATACTCAATGTCTTATGAAATGAGTTGACTTGCTAGCCAATATAGTTCATAAAACAAACTCTCTGGTAAAATTACCTAGATAATAAGCCCAGAGTGTTCCATTAGTGCTAAAATTAACCTTGAGCTCTTCCTGTATAGTCTCACCCTCCCTATCAGTTACTTGTGTCTTTTTTCCACTTTTTCTTATGTCCTATTCACTTTAATTTCTAAGATAAATATTATAAATGATTTTTACTTATAAATTATTCACTGATACCCTGTCTTCGACACGTCAAGTGAATTAAAAAAGAATCTAAATGAGGAATAATGTATTCACGAGGCTTAATAGATTTGATTTGAAAATAACAAACCCTCCGAAGGCCTATGTTAAAAATAGAGAACTGTATTTGATCACTTTTCATCAAGAATGTATCTGAGTCTCTGAATTATCATTATTCAGAATATTCAATTATCATAGTTATACAGTAGAAGCTATTTATTCTAATTTCACCAAAGGAGAGGAACTTTAACTGTGTCTGGGAGTTTTAATGAGTTTGCATTGGCAGGAGAGCTTATTCTAATACTTGCAGCTTACTTGAAAAGCAGCTTATGCTAAGATTTGGTAGCTAATATAATGACTTGATAGACTTATATTGCATAGAGATAATAGAGATATAAAAAGGAATTGATATATATTTTTTATTTTTATTTTATTATTATTATTATTTTAATAAATCTTTATTGTTCAGATTATTACAATTGTTTCTCCTTTTTCCCCCCCATATCTCCCCACCACCCGGTTCCCACCCGTTGTCCTTATCCATAGGTGTATGATTTTTGTCCAGTCACTTCCCGTACCCCCCACACAGACACCCCTTTCCCCCTGAGAATTATTAATCCACTCCCATTCCATGCCTCTGATTCTATTATGTTCACCAGTTTATTCTGTTCCTCAGATTTTTAATTCACTTGATTTTTAGGATCACTTGATAGATATGTATTTGTTGTTCATAATTTTTATCTTTACTTTTTTCTTCTTTTTCCTCTTTTTAAAGAATACCTTTCAGCATTTCATATAATACTGGTTTGGTGGTGATGAACTCCTTTAGCTTTTCCTTATCTGTGAAGCTCTTTATCTGCCCTTCAATTCTGAATGGTAATTTTGCTGGGTAGAGTAGTCTTGGTTGTAGGTTCTTGCTATTCATCACTTTGAATATTTCTTGCCATTCCCGTCTGGCCTGCATAGTTTCTGTTGAGAAATCAGCTGACAGTTGTATGGGTGCTCCCTTGTAGGTAACTAACTGTTTTTCTCTTGCTGCTTATAAGATTCTCTCTTTGTCTTTTGCCCTTGGCATTTTAATTATGATGTGTCTTGGTGTGGTCCTCTTTGGATTCCTCTTGTTTGGGATTCTGTGCGCTTCCTGAACTTGTAAGTCTATTTCTTTCACCAGGTGGGGGAAGTTTTCTGTCATTATTTCTTCAAATAGGTTTTCAGTATCTTGCTCTCTCTCTTCTTCTGGGACCCCAAAAATTCGGACATTGGTACGCTTAAAGCCATCCCAGAGGCTCCTTACGCTATCCTCACACTTTTGGATTCTTCTTTCTTTCTGCCTCTCTGGTTGGGTGTTTTTTTCTTCCTCATATTCCAGATCTTTGGTTTGACTCTTCAGGTACGGTGGTCTACAGTTGAGTGTTTGTATATTCTTTATTTCAGACAGTGTATGCATAATTTCTGACTGGTCCTTTTCCATTTTTTTTGTATTCTCATTAAGGTCCTTGAAGGTCTCTTCAAGTTTCTCAGCGGTTTTTAGAAGATTCTTGAGTAACCTTATAAATGTGGTTCTGAACACTGTGTCATCCATTAGTTTGCTTTCCTCCATCTCTCCTACTCGTGACATACTTCAGTGTCTCCACATTTTGGCTCCCTCCCTGTGTTGATGGAGTGGCTTTGTGTGGTCAGTGACCTATAGGGGCCGGTAGCTCAGCTTCCCCAATCACTCTAGGTGGTCGCTCTTGGTACATCCCTTTGTGGACTGAGTGGAAAGTCTTGGTGTAGTTAAAAGCCTTGATTGCTGTTGGTACACTGGGAGGAATTGACCTCCAGGCCAATTGGCTGTGAGGACCTGCTGTGTCTATAACGGAAGAATTGCTGTGCTGGAGACACAGTAGGGCTTTGGTGCTCACTGAGTCTGCCTCTTGAATGTGTCCCTTATGAGAGTGGTTGAAATCTGGTGTTGTCCACACCGACCACTAGATACCCTAGTGTCTGGATCTCCAATGGGGTGCAGGTCTGAGGCCTCCCAGCAGGAGCTACAGCAAGAGCTACAGTTTTCTCCTCTTTGCTTGGACGGTTTTGGAGCAGTCTGATTGGAGCTGCAGTTAATTTGGCTGAGCTGCCACAGAACAGGCCATTTATATGTAAAAGCCGCTGTGTGGAGCCTGGGCGAGTTTGTAGAGTGTGCGGGGTGGGGTCTCAGGGCGGGGCGGGGTCTCAGGGCATCACTAGGCTGGGGCATGGCCAACGGCCATGGCTGCCTTCAGCCAGCTCTGCCTTTCCTCGTTTCCAAGTCCCTGTGTCCCACGCTCCAGCGCAGCAAACCCTGATTGCTGGGCGCACCTCTGCAGAAAAGTCACTCTCACTCTCCAACTGATGGCCGAGAGTCCAGCTTCTCCCCGTAGGCGTCTGGGTCCCCCGCGTGTCCCCAGAAACTGGAGTGCAGAGTGATCGGGAGTTTGTCTCCCTTCGGTTTGAAGAAAAGCCATGAGCCCAGTCTCCGGCCGCCAGCCCGCTTCGGCGTGCCTCCGTACCTCAGCTCTCCAGCGTTTGCGCTCCCTTCTCTTCTTAGTTGTAAATCTACCACTCAGCCAGCTTTCCCGTGGTTCTGGGTGGCAGACATTTTGTTTTTTAGTTGTATTTTTGTAATTGTTGTGCGAGGTGGCAGTTTAGTTGTTTAACTTTGCCGTCATCTTGGTTCCTCGTCAGGAATTGATATATTTTGATTCAGAGCTTCTTGCAGTTAAGGGAGCTAGGTTTCCCTAAACAATAGACTTAATCAACCTACTTTTGTTGGACAATGTTTACAAGAGAGCGAGACCTGGTTAACTCATATAAATTTCAGTGATCTTTTATTTTTTTTATTCATTCACTTATGAATACTATTTACCTGTATCAGGAGCCCGGGGCTACGAAAATGAAAGGCAGGTCTTCCTTCAAGGAGGTTTCAGTCGGGAGGACTGACTGGTAAATAATTAAATACGATACTGCCATTACTAGATGGCAACGTAAAAAGGTTCAATGTGAACACAGTAAAATTTGCCTCCGGGCCTGTCTGGGGGAAGATGTTTCTTCCATTTTTGTTGCCATGGGAAATAACTCCCAGATTTCAAATGATCACCCAATATTTCTCCTTACCTGCTTGCAGAAGCACTTTCTAAGAGAAGCAATTATTATTGATTTTCAAATAAAATGTACTCATATAAATATCTCAGAAATTCTTGAAACCAGAGGTAGTAATGAGTTACGCAAGTGTATTCCTGATGATTTGTCACAGTGTGGGACAGGAATCGTGCAGATGAAAACACCTCAAACCTAATTTTATCTAGCTGTTTTGACTTCCTCACTAACTTTTAAGAGCCAAACTGACATAAACAATGTTTGCTGGCTTTAATTTCCTCTTCCATTTCACACTTTCTGATGGAAATGGTGGTATAAGGAGCAGTTGAAGTTGAAGAAAACAAAGGATAAAGAACTTTAAATACTTATGAACTCAAGGCTAACCCCTGAAGTATCTGAGCATGTGTACTACACATTACTTATGTCTGGGGTATAAAAAAGTGTTAATTAAGGCTACCCACAATGAATTTGCCTGAAAGTGTTATCCCACTTCTCAAAAATGGGCTCGTTAATTTCTTCTTATTGTCTGGCTTATTAAAAATTTAATCGTAACCCCCAATAAGGTTTGGGATATAGTTTTGTGACAATTTACATTTTTTAAAAAAATTAACAAATAGTTATACATGTCCCAGGTAGTATACCAAGTACTTTTACATAAAATGTCTCATTTCACGTCATTAAATATTTAAGCTCGTTCACAATGAAGCATCTTTCTCAAGAGACTATTCTGAAAATCTTCAGAAAGAAGGAAGAGAACTTGATGGGTAATTTTACTTTGTTGTCAGATTTTACTTCTTCCTAAATTTTATGAATATTTATAGTTTTTAAATGGCTACTAAATGGACACAATATTTTTTCATGTATATTTTAGACAATAAGTACTGGCAAAAAAAAAAATACTGCTGAATATAATGCTTTTTCACTGGTTTGGGAGGATTGGCCTCATTGTCTCATCTATTAGGTTACAATACCAACAACTCTTGCTTGGGATGGTTTCTAACTGCTTGTCTCATTGAATTGGGGGACAAATGCTCTCTCTCTCTCTCTCTCTCTCTCTCTCTCTCTCTCTTTTTAAAAAATGGAAAAATATGACTTTCTCTAAACATGAATATGGTAATATATCTCCCCCTTGCACTGCTCCGTTTCTTTTCTTCATAGATCTATCACCTATATAATTTACTTATTTATTGTATATATTTTTTTGTCTGATTTCTCTAAGTGGAATACAAACTCCATGAAAATGAAGTTTCTGCCTGTTTTGTTCATATTTCAAGCACTTAGGACAGTATTTGTTGACCGAGTTTCACAAGTCATATTGTAAAGCAACTAAAAAAGCAAACATTCTTGAAGGAAGCATTTCTCATCCGATCCTCACAACCATCTTTTGATTTAGACAGGCCAGGCATTACTATCCTCCTCTTACATGCTTGAAACACAAAATGTCATCACAAATCTAGAACTTTTAGATTGTGAAATTTATTTCATTGAATTTTTTTTTACTTAAAAATAATGTGTCAAAGCAACAAATGAACAAACAAAACTGAGAGACGCACAACAGTATGGTGGTTACCAGAGGGAAATGGGAGTGGGGTGCTGCAAAGGGTAAAGGGGGTCAATATATGGTGACCGAAGGAGACTTGACTTTGGGTGGTAAACATACAATGCAATATACAGGTGATGTATCATAGAATTGTACACTTGAAACATATATAATTTTATTGGCCAATGCCATCCCAATAAATTTAATTAAAAATGATATGTGTCTCTTTACCTTGAGTCATTTTTCTACCATTTTTCTCCCCCACGGAGAATTTCACAATGTGTTTATGTCCCTTGCTTTGACATTTAAAACCAGCGGTCTCTTTCTTCTGTCCCAAACCTGCCTTTCACACACTGCTACCATTAGCTAAAAGTAACCCCAAACTTTCCCCCTTACCCCCAGGAAATATTTCAAATTATCTCCCTCTAATGTTCTATGAATAAATCCATATCCTATCCAGACTCCCTTTTCCCTGACCTGGTTAACATGGTAGATGTTAACACATCATGGGCCTTTTCACCCTTTTTCACTCAGTATTACTAAAGAAGTATCAGCATTGGATCCAAAATGGAAATACGATTGAGTTTTTGCTACTGAAATTGATAGTCTTTTGAGTCTATGCCGATTGTTACAGAGGCAGACCTGTGACCAAAGGAAACGACATGTTAACCAATGTCTGTAAATCAGGCAGCAAAACCATATACTCTCTCCTCTCCTGGCAGCTAATATTTTTAAATTGCTGAATACCCAATAATGATGCAAGATCTTCAGAAGCGCTTGGCTATGCTTTGTTTTGCTCTGCTTTTGAAAGACATAACTTACATGTAATAAAATGGAAAAGATCTTACATGCTCAGTTTCATGAATTTTGACAGTGGTGTGCACCTATGTAACTGCCATCCCCATATAAATTATGGATTTTCAACGCTCCCAGAGAGATTCCTTCTGCCTTTTCCTGTCAGATCTCCTCCCACCCGCAAGGCAACTTTCTGACCTGTGTCATCATAGTATAGTTTTGTGCTTCCTTATGCTTCATATAAATGGAATCATCACACAGTATCTATTTTTGGTCTGGCTTCTTTAGCTTAGCATAATGTTTTGAGATTCATCCATGTTATTGAGTATACCAATATTTTCTTTGCTAAGTAGTCCCTTGTATAAATGCACTAAATTTGTCTATTCATCCATTGGCTTGTTTCCAATTTGTGGCTATTATAAATATGCTACTATGAACATTCTTGTACAAGTTTTTGTATGAACATAGGTTTTCATTTATATGAGGAAACTAGTAGTAGAATACCTGAGTATATTTAATTTTATAAGAAATCACTAAATGCTTCTCAAAAATGGTTGCACTTAGCTATGTTTCTAGTGGAAAAAATTTCTTATTTTTCCTAGTGTGCATTTAATATTCTGGAGCAATAACTCAAAAATATGTCTTGTCTGAAATAATCCATGCTTCTTCCAAAGTTCCCTGATAACTAGTTAACAGAGCAATAGCTCAGGTATTGGGGAAATATGATGACTTGACACAGAGTAGTTTTTGGAGCTCTTATCGTCTGTCAAGCAGTGAAGGTTTTATTATAAATTCTCACGTATTTTTGAAGGTCAACAGAGAGTTGAGACTTCTCTTTTTATAGCCCTACCTTGAAAAACATTCCTAGCACACACACACACACACACACACACACACACACACACACACAAATGTGAGTTAAAACTATTTAAAAATTAAAAAAATACATAGTTTAATTGATAAGAAAACTTCTCAAAGGGGAAAAATGACTAAAAATTATAAATCCAGATGGGTAAGCAACAGTGAACAGATTGGTCACTTCAGGGGCATCTACCAATTCCTGGTGGCCTACAGTCTCTGTGTCATGGGGGCTGTAAGTGGGGGACAGGGACACTAAAAGGTGACTGAAAGGATTATTTCCAGTTTTGGGTTATTATAAATAAAAAAGCGGCCATGAAAATTCGTTTACAGGTATTTGTGTGAACATGAGTTTTTATTTCTCTTGTGTATATTCCTAGGAGTAGAATTGTTGGGTGATATGCTAAGTGTATATTTAACTTAAAGAAAATGAAAATCTGTTTTCCAAAGTGGTTGGACTATTGTACAGTCCCACCATGTATGAGCATTATAGTTCATAGCAGCATTATTCAGAACAGCAAAAAATAGAAACACCCAAATGTCCACGGTCAGAGAATGAATAAATTGTGACACGTTCATTCCAATGAACACCACAAAGAATTAACTACAGCAACATGACTAAGACATATTAAGCAGAAAAAGCAAGTCAAAGATAATACATATAGCATATTCCATATATATATGTAAATATTTCTAAAATATGCTAAGAAGCAATGTTATTTGGAATATATACCTTTTTGAAAAGCGCTAAGATAAAGCAAAGGGGTGGTACACACAAAATTCATGATATTGGTTAACCTCTGGGAAAGAAGTTGTGTGTAGGGATGGGAAGGGTAGGGTGCCTCAAAGATGTTGGTAATATCCTGTTTCTTAATCTGTGTGATAGATAGATGGTGTTTATTTTTATTATTATTTAACTGGCACAATACATTTTATATATGCTTATATATGATTTGTTATAATAAAAGTTAAAAAATAAAATAACTTTCATAACTTCACCAGGATGTGCCAAAAAGAAAATAAGGATCGTCCATGTTTCTTTAAAAAGAAAAAAAAAAACTGACCTGGGCATTTGTCCTATACTGTAATGTGTTTTCCTGATACTATTTAGCATTCTGTATACTTACTCTGAGAGATGGCAGTCCTAGTAGTGGAGTAATTCTGGTATGCATTTCTATCTCTGGGAGTGAGAATTTAGATGCCTGGTTCCCAGCAACATTAATGGCAGTAGTTAAAACCATAAATCCTTGTTTATGGTGATGAAATTATAGCCCATCTGATAACAAAAAGATTGAGTAGAATTCGTTTATTTCTTAAAATTATACCAGGGAAGAATATGTCCTCTACTTATTTTCCAACTGAATTATTTAAGATCAAGGTTTAAAAACATCATAAAATGACCTCATAGCCGAATGTAAATTCTAAGAAGCCCAGTTGGTCTCTTATTGAATAAGACTGCAATATTGACAGTAAAATTTCTCTATCTCCGTTCTAGTTCATAGCATAAAACTATAAATTCAAAACTTTGAAAATTTCATGAGTTGAAAAATTCCAGTGAGGAAAGTAGAAAGACGGCAAGAAATAAGTTTTTCATGTATTTTGCTAACACATAAAAAAGCTAGAGTTCTATCAGATAGTGCATTTCTATCTCCCTCCTGGGACATTGTTATTGAAGACAATGTTTCAAAAAAAAAATTAGTTACTATTTGATTACATCTTTGTTTATAAATAAATTATAAAATTGTGTATTTGAGTAAATTATCCTTCCCCCCAAAATCTCTATAGCAACTCAAGTATGAAATGTGTTTGTAGCTGGAAATCACATGTGAATTATCACGGAAGCAATTTCAAATGCATAAGGTAATGAGCCTTTAATTTATTACATAATAAAAATATCATCATCAGTAATGAAACACTTATGAATTAATATTAAAGTACAAATTCCAGAAGCAAAATAAATTTTTAATATTAATCACTAGCTTCATTTTCTTTTAAGTTAGAACCAAGATGTATGACTAGAAGTGATCATTCTAAAAAAATGGAGTAATTCTTCTATTGTACTCCACATTATTTAGAAAATTTTAAAAAGATAGTATTTTGCCCTATATAGTTATATGAAATATAGGTAAAGACATATAATGGTGGAATTGAGCATGTTATTTATTTTCTTATACTGGCAAATGAAAGTCAGATGGGAATATCTGAAAGAGGGGTTACCTATTCCTTAGTTGAGCACTACTGCTAAGCAAAGTAGGGATTTCTGATTTTTATATAGTGACCTTTAATTACTTGTGCAAATTAAATCATAGAAAATTCTATCCTAAATGAAGGATGAATTTTTAATTTTTACTTTGCAACATGAATTTTAAATAATATACATTTGTACAAATTTCAGGAGTGTTTTCATATGTACTATACTACTTGATGCTACTATAACCCCATGAGGTTAGCAAAATCTAGAGTTGTTATCTCTATTTTGCTGATGAGAAAATGAGACTCGTGGAGATTAAATTGTTCAAGTATCTTGGCTAATGACAGATACAGCACTAGAGTCTTTCTGTCTTGTCTTTTGAATTTGACGTTTTTTCTATTTATACCGCCATTTTCATATCAGATGTTTGTCTTCAGACAAAAATACAAATTATGTCATCCTGTTAAGTTTCATCTTTGGAGGTTCAGGCAGGTTGAATAATGGCCACCCAAACATATCAGGTGTTAAAACCTAGAACGTGTGAATGCTACCATATAAGGAAAAAGGGTCTTTACCGATGAGAGTAAGTTAAGGATCTTGAGATGGGGAGATGATCCTGCATTATCCAGGTGAACCCTAATCCAACCATCTGCCCTTATAAGAGAGAGGCACAGGGAGATTTGACCCAGACAGAAGAGTAGAAGACAGACATAGGGAAGGCAATGCGACCACGGGGTGAGTTTGAAGTGGCACAGCTGCAAGCCAAGGAATGCCAGCAGCCACCCAAAGCTGGAAGAGGGGCAAGGAACAGATTCATCCCTAGGACCTTCAGGGGAGTGTGGCCTGGTAGATACCTACATTTCAGACCAGTATAACTGGTGTTGAACTTCTGGCCTTTTGAACTGTAAGAGAATGAATTTCTTATTTTAAGCCACCCAGGTTGTGGTAACTTGTTACACAGCCCTTGGAAGCTAATAGAGATACTATACTGTTCACGTTTTCCATTCCCTATTCAACTCCATGCAATTGACTTGAACCTCCAGTGTAGAACAGATGAATTCAGAGGAACCTAAGGCTTGTCCATTAGAACTTTTCCAGAAAAGAGAATGATTAAAATGCTAGGGTTTCCAAGCACTTTGTTACAAGGACTGTTTGCTGAAAATTAATAGGGAATGTTGATAACTTTTAAAAAGAAATGTTTAAATGGAGTAGCTATTGTTAATTCACGTAAAAACAAAATCTTGTCACTGATAAGCTGAAATGTACTGAATCTGCCTGAGAAAAACTGGGAGCTATTATTGTGTATTTATTTGAAAAATTCTGACTTTCACAGTAAAGAAAGTTTTTGTTTTCCTTTATAGGAAACGTTTTGGAGCTATCGTGTCTGGAAGTGTGCTTACAACCTAATCTTACCTGTTCATTCTCCTCCTTAAATTGTTCTGTTGTGACTTTTCTGCAACGAGTAAGGGAAACTCAGACTCCGATGGGAATTTTCCTAAATCACTCCGACTTTCGAAACGTCACCAGGATATGCCATGACGTCACAAGTGAATTTAAAATGTGCTCCTCGTGTTTGGTTTGTGAGTCCAAAGGAAACCTGGATTTTATTTCACAGGAACAAACATCAAAAGGTAAATTCAAAGGGAAAGTGAGAATAAAATGTATCAAGGATAGATGACCATATTCTGTTAAAAAAGGTATTAATAATATATTCACATTTTAAGTTCCTGGAGTGGCCCTTGATGATTGACCTGAAGGGCTTTGAGATATTAATTGTTCTTGGTTTACTTTGATTGATCAAAAACAAAATATCTATTCAAAATATTGATGCCGCTATAATTAACGAAGATTTGATGGTTAAGTAATTATTTACGATAACATGCTTTTTTCAAAGATACTGAATATAAATAAATGGATTTTAAAATGTGAGTTAAAAATTCTAAATAAACTTGTAGGTTCTCATAGCAAAAAAATCACACTTTGATTCTCCAAGGAGTCATTGAATTCTTGATACATTTATAACTCTTCCTGCTTAACATTTATCCATTATATATGAGCTGTCTTTTTACTTGTCTAACTATCCATTGAGCCTATTGATGGCAAGGTCTTTGTCTTTGTTCACTAGTGTATTTTTATATCTTAGCATGATGTCTGACATTTGGCACTCAATAAGTATTTGTTTAATGAATGAATTAACAAATGAAAAATAACTACATATTACCTGTAGTGTCTAATTGAACCTTACATTTATTATGGAATCAATATATATTTTAATTAAATTCTATTAATTTGAATCATTGAGAAATTAAATAATTCACTTATAATCACAAAATATATTGGTTGCCTCAAGCTTAAGCATAAAAATGATTGCTTATGCCGATTTAGCAAGATTGCCTTTTATTTGTTTTATATTGGCATTTCCCCCATTCTTTAGAAATGGGAACAAGGCGGGGAGGATGAGGGGACATCTGTAATAATGCCAACAATAAAAAATTGGGAACAAGATTTCTTGTCATTGACTTTTGATGAAGTACAATAGACATGTCTTCTTCTGAGTTCTTATTCAAGTAGTGCTATAACTATTGCAGGGCTTTGGGTCAAATCACCAGAAAGCAAAATGGGGAAATACCTTAATGATATCGAAGAACTAGAAAATGTTTCAAGGGTTGGTAGCTCACAGGTGCTACTTCTCTGCCTCTTTGAAAAGTGAAAACAGTGCATTGACAAGTTCTCTTAGTTGCTACAGCTGTGTAACAAATCATTCCAAAACTCAGTGTCTTAAAATAACAGCAATCTTCCTTCCTTCCTTCCTTCCTTCCTTCCTTCCTTCCTTCCTTCCTTCCTTCCTTCCTTCCTTCCTTCCTTCCTTCTTTCCTTCCTTCTCCTCCTCCTCCTCCTCCTCCTCCGCCTCCTCCTCCTCCTCCTTGGTGGGCCAGGGATTCAGAATGGGCATAACTGGGCATTTCTGGCTAGGAGCATTTCATACTGTTGGGGTAAGACAGTGGCGAGCTAAAGCAGAGGGGCTGAGCAGCTAGAGACAGGTGGGCATTTCTCTCTCTTCAGGATTTTTATCAGAATTTTCTATGTGGTCTTTCCCTGTGGGCTAGTTTGGGTTTCCTCACAGCATGATGACCTTAAGTTGTTGAACTGGTACATAGTGGTTCAAGGCCCCAATATTATGTTCCAGGGAACAAGGTAGATATCACTTCACCTTTTCTGGCTTTGCCCCAAAGGGTCTCTTTCTCTGAATTTGGTTGGTTACACTTGTCACAAACTCTCCCACCCAGATTCAAGGTGAAAGGTATTAGACTCTACCTATTTATGGTGCAGTGGTAAAATTTTAAGTTAGCATGTATGTTATGGGTTGAATTATGTTGAAGTCCTATCCCCCAGTATCTCAGAATGGGATATTTGAAAACAGGGTTGTTCCAGATGTAATTAGTTAAGACGAGGCCAATAGGGTGGATCAGGGCCCAATGTGACTAGTGTCCTTATAAGAAGGGGAAATGTGGACACAGATAAGCACACAGATAGAGCGCCATGTGAAAATAAAGGCAGAGACTGGGGTGATGCTTCCACAAGCCGAGGAATGCCAAGGTTGCCAGCAACCACCAGAAGCCTGGAGAGGGGCCTGGCACAGATCTTACCCATATAGCCCTCAGAAAGAAGCCACTTGGCCGACACCTTAATCTTGAAAGTCTAGCCTCTAAAATTATGAGACAATAAACATCTGTTGCTTAAATCGCCCAGTTTATGGTGCTTTGTGATGGCAGCCCTAGCGAACTAGTGTAACGTGGGATGAGAAATACTGTTGTGACAATTTTGAAAAATAAAACCTGTTCCACAGGTTGTCAGAGAAATATCTGTGTTTCCTTTCAGGTGCTCTGATTCCCTTTCAATCTTACTGTCCCTTGGGTTTCATAATCTTAAAAAAATTTGTGGTGCAGGTAACTTCTTGTTTCTAATATATATATATATATATGAAGAGATTTAGTTTTGAATTGTTTTCTTACTAGGTATTGCTATTTTGTGAATAACATTTTTCTAATCTCTTTCTAGTTCTTGTCATGAGAGGATCCATGGAAGTGAAGGCAAATGATCTTCTTTCACCTTGTCGACATTTTAACCTCACTGTAGCTCCTGCAGTTGACCACTTGGAGGAATATAACATTACCTGTAATCCAAAACCAGGCACTAGAAGCTCAGCAATTATCGAGGAAGAGCCAACCAAGGAAAAGTCTGTGGACCATACTTGTGGAATTATGAATTACTCGAATAATTGTGTACACATTTCTTTGCACCTAGAAATGGATGTGAAAAGTAAGTTTTAAAGGAAATTAGAGGGAAAAGAGAAATTATATAAGGGCTATCACATTAACTTCACTGAAAGTAAAATCACTGAAGAATAATTTTATTGATGAAATAATATGGCTAGAAAAATGTTAGCTCTTTTATCTGTTTCTTTTTCTTTTTTTTCAAAATGTGATATTTATGGGACCCAACCCTACCAGGAGGCAGAAGAAGCATCTATGGGTGGTGATTTGAGGGTCACTAGAAAGACCCTCTGCCCTAGAAAAAAATTTGAACATGCCTATTAGCTGTGCTTGAAGTAATACTACCACACTTGGGTATGCAAGGGTGAGATTTATTTTAAAATGTAAATATCCATGTACATTGTGATATGCTATTAACATCTTACTTTGAATTGATTTAACATGTCCTCTTAGAGCTGAGAACCAGGCCTGCATTAAATGGGATTTTTTTCTTTATTGATTAAGGTATTACATATGTGCCCTATCCCCCCATACCCTCACCCGCCTGGTGTCTGTGTTCATTGGTTAGGCTTATATGCATGCATACAAGTCCTTTGGTTGATCTCTCCCCCTTACCATAGCTAAATGGGATTTTTGATGTGAAGCGCAGAAGATAGGCAGGATAGAGATTAAGCACTTTGGTTCACTGGAGGAGTTGGAGGGAATGGAGGAGCCCAAAGACAAAACTTACATATAGCTTAGTTCTGCTTAAGGCTGATTAACTTCCTACTCACCCTCTTCTGATTGGCCACAATTGATCCTTTTACTAAGCATTGTGCCCTCACTTAGCCACAAAACCTACTCTTGAAGAGCATTTTATGATCTAACCATTTAATGAGTGCCTGCTGTATGCCAAGCAGCGTTCCAGGCATTGGGGACACAAAGAGAGATGAATGTAAAGCAATCAAGGAGGTCATTCAGTGAGACAGGTGCTATGCTAGAGTAATCTGCTGTGCTGTTGGATGTTCCAGATGTCCGGGAGCCTTTCAGACGACTTTAGAATGGTTTTCTAAAGCGTTATTTTTGAGGCAACTATTTAAAAAAAATCTTATATTTATTTTAAAGCAAACACAAATATATACTATGTATGCATTTTGAAAGTAAAATACATGACTTCAGAGAAATTTCTCCTGTGAGTTAGCTTGCCCAGGACCCTACAGCTTCTGTAGTTAGCGCATATTTCAAGGTGTGTGTGTGGGGTGGAGGGGAGAGGGTAGGAGAAAGTCCGTTCCTTCGGTTCAGGTGTGAGGTTGGAAGGTAAGTTTTGGAAAGGCTGTATAGGAAAGGTGACTATGATAAAATATGAAAGATAAAGAGGTTTGGATTATAGATACTAAAACCTTTATGTATTTCAATGTACATTTACGTATCCATTTAATTACTTGATGTTCTAAAACATAAAGGAAAAATAAGCATTTCTATTATGATTTTAAGAGGATTTATTTTTGTGTTAAAGGAAAAATCCATAAATCTAGTCAGAGTGAAATGATAGTTAATTTTTTTTGGGGGGGGTATAATTCAGAAAGATTACAGGGGTGCATAAAAAGGTAGTTTTATATTCTGGGAAAACGATACCCATTTTGCCATGTGTAGAAGATTAAAAAATTACTCGTATTTTACTCTGCTGTGCAAAGACTAATGTGATCTTCTTTAAAAGCCCAATCCATCAGGGAATGAAACGAAATTTAGTCCAATTTGGTAAATTTACTCTGAAACAATAATTTAAACTGTCTCTTTAGATTTTTTTTCCAGATTTTCGTTTGTTCCCCCTTGGCTCTCTCCCAGGTGGCTGCAGGGATGCAGGGAAGGTTTGCGGCATGGGGTGTGGGGAACACATCCCTCTGTGTTCACACTGATGCTGTGTTCACACTGGTGGGTGGGCTGGCTGGCTTGGCCTCAACTGTGCACATTCTGCTCTTGCAATATAACTTTGGTGAATGCATGGTTCTTTTTTCTTTCTTTTTTTTTTATGGCTTGACCACTGCCCAGTGACACCTTGGTGGTTGGACCCATCTTGGCTTTTGCTGGCACTGACAATCTTTTATTCTTTTTTTAAAAGAGAGGAAGGGAGAGAGAGCGAGAGAGAGAAACATCAGTGATAGAGAATCATTGATCGGCTGCCTTCTGCATGCCCCCTACTGGGTATCGAGCCCACAACCTGGGCATGTGTCCTGACTAGGAATCAAACCATGACCTGCTGGTTCATAGGTCGATGCTCAACCACTGAGCAACACCAGCTGGGCTGACTACATACTTTTATCTTGCTGAGTGAGAAATGCAGGTTTGGCATGGAATGATATTGGGGAGGCCAAGCACTATGTCATCCCAGGCAACTATGACTTTTCTTCATTCAGCTTCTTCTCTAAATAACTGTTGACTGCCTATGTAATGTACACCTGCCCATGGAGTGAGGGTCCTGTGAAAGGGATACCCAGATCATGAGCACACAAGGAGTCATCCAAGGGTATACGCAAGTTATATGTCTTGCTAAGTTGAATAAGTACTAGCTGTGTTTTGTGTGCAAAGGACGAGGGTCCAGAGGATGGCTTAGAAAGTCAGTACAGTTATGTCTTGGACATGGTGAGGTTGCCTTCGTTTAAGTCACTGATTCCTGGGTCAGCTGGCCAGTGTGTCTCTATGGGACCAAAGGAGACCGTGCTAAACTATTGCTGGATGGTGACCATCCTCCCCATGTGGCTTCACTGTCATTTGAATGAACAAGTTTTCACCTGTATCTTCATTCAGTTTAGGCTGGGATAACTGCATGTTTAATTAATGCACGTTCTTGATCCGATCATCGCCTTGAGAGCCCGTGGGAAAAGGGGAGTCTGATTATTCATCTGCCCTGGCTGCTTTCACCTCCTATGCCTCAGCCCAGCCCTTTCTCTTTGTCTGTCTTTACCTTTCTTCCTCATCCTCCTTATACTCCATGTATCTTTGTTGATTTCAGGATATAATTTTTGGCTGCTTGGCTATGTCCTGGTCTTAACCTAGTGATAGAAATGACAGTGAAACGAACACTAGCATAACCTGTAAGAAATTAACCCTAGAATTTCAGAACTAAATGGATCTCTGGAAGACACCTGATCAAGTTTCCTCGTTCAGTACATCAGGGAAGTATTCAGGAGAGCAAATGACCCATAAAGTGATGCCATGTACTATTTAGCTTTTTAGTTAAGGGCAGAATACATAATAGAACCCAGCTGCACCACCACATGGCCTCTTGTGTATTGTGTCCTTTTATTGTATTTTTATAGTATTTTTTTTTCTTTGCAGATTTCTCTTGTCCCATGAAGATCACTTGGTATGTGTTAGTAATATTAGTTTTTATATTTTTTCTCATCCTCATTATCCACAAAATACTTGAAGTCCATAGGCGAGTGCAGAAGTGGCAGAGTAAGTATTGAGAAATAAATCCATCATTTGAAATAATCCATTTAGTTTCAAGGGACTCCTAATCTTATCTATAGTGTTGTTGTTTTTTTCGTTCAATTTACCAGTTACTGAGCACCTACTGTGTGTAAGTGGCGATTCAATAGGGAGTGGTGATAAAGAAGGTTAGCATTGGAGCTCTAAGTTAAGGTGATGCGTGGGAGGGGGAGCCAATCTTTAATGAGTGTGAGTGTGTCCGTAGATTTTTGGCTGGGCTGAGCTAAAATGTGGAACTGGAAATCAAGACAGTAGGGATGATACTAAAATATTTAATAACTAATAAGATGGTCACCTATCAGGGTGGACACTGAATGTGAACTATTGCTATAGCCCTACTGGTGTGTACCCATGCATATATCTGCCCTGCTGGTGTGTATCCATCCATATACTGCCTCTACGAGTGCGTGCCCATGAGTATACTGGCTGAATATCAGGCCTGATCGAAAGTAGGCCTGATCTTAAAGAAAGAGAAAAATGTGTCATTATGAGACAAGAGAAAAATGTGTCACTAAGAGACTAGTCTTTGGAGATAGGTGGATGCGTTAGAATCCTAGTACTACCACTCACTAGTTATGTGACTTTGAGCAAGTTGCTTACTGTATCTGAGTGTTTTTTCCTCTGTAAAACAAGGCTAGTCACCATTACCACACAGGGTTGAAGTAAGCATTGAAGGGAAGAGATTACATAAGAAATTTAACACAATGTCGAGCATGGCAATGCTCAATAAACAAGAGTAATATTGTGCTGTTTGTATTATTTCCCAAGGCTCTTATGTTCTTTACCAGGCAAGGCTGTTGGTCATTTCGGTAGCCAAACAAATGGTTGCCTCTAGGCTTGAGTGCAAGTGCCATTAATTCTGTCGACTAAATATTGGTTGCAGATATTTCTGAGAGCACTTTCATATCAAGTCTTGTCACTGATACCTTATATGTAAGACCCCTAATGCATTGGTTAATGATCATAATATTGTATATTTGTAGAATAACATTCTCACAAGATTTTCACTAGATTCTCAAAGCATGAAAACAGGGTATGTGCTATTATTTTTATTTAAAAAACAACAACAACAACAACAACAACCCTGAGCCTCAGGGAGGTTAAGTGTTCTGTCCAGAGTTATATAACTAATAAAATGTCAGCATTAAGACTCAGGGTCTTTCTAGTTTTGAAAATGACATTATTTTAAATAAATGTATGGTATGGCAAATAGTGCTTAGCTTTGAGTTTTTAAAGTCTATTTTTCCACATAATAACATACTAAGAAAGAGAGATAGAAACCAGAAAGAAAATGGGTTTAGAAAGAGACAAATAGTGGGGATTGACATTGAGTTCTTATGAACATTGACCCACAGGACAGGCTTAATAGCTTTCAAAGGCTTGCTTTATAAATCAAAGCATATACAGTAATAAAAAGTCACATCATTTAGGATATTAAATATCAAATAATAAGATACTCTGTGTATGATATCTATGTATATATAATCATATAAATAAGGTAACATTCTATACACAAGAGCTGGGCTTTTCATTAGGGAGATGGCGTATGGCATTTATGGCAGTGGAGAAGCCACTGGTTTTAGAAAGAACCTGTATTTGTTCATGAAAAACAACTTAAGAAAAAGTTCTTTATGTCTTGCCATTCCAGGCCCTGTTGTGAATGGCCCATTTTCCTTGGTAATCCTTGGACTCAACATGGGGAATATATTTTAAGAATGTGCTTGGTTACCATCTAAATATTTCATTTCTTTTCTTGGAATAGGTCATAAATACAAACCTTCATCTGTTCTCTTAAGAAGAAGTGATTCTGAGAAACTCCGAACATTGGAAATGCGGGTAATTTCAGGTGAGCTCTGTGGCATGCAAACAGAACACTGCTCAGCAAATTCCAAAACTTCACCCTTTCGATATTAACTCAAGATCACGAGATCTGAGCTCGTTTAAATTAGCCTCGTATCTGGAAGAAAGGAACCATGGGCAAATGATATCCAGTTTAATATGTCTTATTATCAGGGGACAGTCACAATCAAAACCACCTCCTTAAATAATGGCACGTTTGCTCAGTTGGCAAGAAGAAATTCATGTGGGTAGGCAGAGGAGAAAAAGCAATCAGGAATAAGTCTCAGATTTATTTTTAAATGAGACAAGATACCATTATTTCTCAGAACTGCAAGAAGTAATTGCAGAGCGGGCCTGGCTCTTGCTGGAGCCTTTACTTAGCAGAGGGTGTCATTGTGCAGAGAGCTTCTAATAGCCCCAATTAAAAAGAACCCTGTCTTCTCCCGAGAAATAGAAGTGGAGTAAGGGAATCCTCATTAGAGCAGCAAGGAGGCTGTTAGCACAGACACTGTAGTTCCATCTCCTTCTTCAAATTGGGAAGCTTCCTTCTGAATTCAAGCTGTCAAATCATATTAGAAAGAAAGAGGCAGACTATGACAGGGGCAAAGGCCTCTTCTTCGTCAGGGAGAAATAATATCCTTGCGTTGCTGAAAACCACAGAATTACGAGTTATATAACTATATCTCCTCGTGCACAGCCAGTGAGCAGACTTCTTCGTGCTTTGTGAGAAGTTACATAAGGAAACTTCATGTCTGGTGTGTAAACCGTTTTCAAAACTGAAAGGAAATTGAACAAATCCTGGGCCCCGCGCTGCAGCTGCATCTGTAGCCACGTGGAGATTTGCACAGCATTTCACTGGGGACTATGCTCCTGAGATTTTCTTAGCTATTTAAGTTAGCAGGTACTCAGCCCCCTGGCTTGAGGAAAAACTGGACTGGGAGCACCTAAAGAGCTCACTTTTATTTTAATTAATTAATTAATTAATTAATTAAATATTTTACTGATTTCAGAGAGGAAGGGAGAGGGAGAGAGAGACAGAATCATCAACGATGAGAGAGAATCACTGACTGGCTGCCTCCTGCACATCCACACGCTGGAGATCGAGCCCGCAACCTGGGCATGTGCCCTGACCGGGAATCAAACCATGACCTCCTGGTTCATAGTTCGATGCTCAACCACTGAGCCACTTCAGCTGGGCCAAAATAGCTCACTTTAAAAATATATACATATTTTCTAATCTCAGCATTAGGAGTAAAATTATTAACCTACTAGAGGCCCAGTGCATGGATTCGTGCACATTGAAAGGAAATTAATTAGAAGGTGGCCAGCAGGGAGGGACTGGGCAAGATGGGCTGGACACGCCCTGGAGCCAATCTCCCATGGTCCCTCCCTGGCCGGTGCATCTGGGGCAGCGCACCGGGGCTGGAAGGGCGTCTGCAGAGTGAGCGGGGTCCCTCCAGCAGGTGGGGTCCCTCGGCCTGGCCTGTGGGGATTGGGCTAAAACCAGCAGTCTGACATCCCCCAAGGGGTCCCAGAGTGCAAGAGGGCACTCTGCAAAATTGCTGTCTCTTGGCAGCTCCTGCATTGAGCGTCTGCTCCCTGGTGGTCAGGGCTCATCATAGCTACCTGCTGGTCGGCCGGTTGGCTGGTCAGCCCAGTTGCTTAGCCCAGTGGTCGGCAAACTCATTAGTCAACTGAGCCAAATATCAACAGTACAACGATTTAAATTTCTTTTGAGAGCCAAAATTTTTAAACTTAAACTCTTTCTAACGCCACTTCTTCAAAATAGACTCGCCCAGGCAGTGGTATTTTTTTTTGTTTTAAATACATTTTATTGATTTTTTACAGAGAGGAAGAGAGAAGGATAGAGAGTTAGAAAAATCGATGAGAGAGAAACATCGATCAGCTGCCTCTTGCACACCCCCTACTGGGGATGTGCCCGCAACCAAGGTACATGCCCTTGACCGGAATCGAAACCAGGACCTTTGAGTCCGCAGGCTGACTCTCTATCCACTGAGCCAAAACTTTGGCAAGCCATGGTATTTTGTGAAAGAGCCACACTCAAGGGGCCAAAGAGCCGCATGTGGCTTGCGAGCCGCAGTTTGCCAACCACGGGCTTAGCCTTTTATATATATAGATGGCTAGAAATAAGCATTAGCTAAATAGTCACTGGATACTAGCTAACAGTGGGGGAAGTTGATGGAACTTTTGGGTGGTCAGTGACAATTTTGTTTGGTTAATGAGATAAAAATCACAGGGCTGTTTCCAAAGACAAAATTAACTTTAAAAAATATAATTTTATTGACTTCAGAGAGGAAGGGAGAGGGGGAGAGAAAGACAGAAACATCAATGATGAGAGAGAATCATTGATCGGCTGCCTCCTGCAAGCCCCACACTAGGGATCAAGCCCGCAACCTGGGCATGTGCCCTTGACCGGCATCGAACCTGGGACCCTTCAGTCTTCAGGCCGACGCTCTATCCACTGAGCCAAATCGGCTAGGGCCAAAATTGACTTTTAAAGAGAGAAAATGGCATTTCCCCTGGTGTCCCCTCTAATCCAGTACACACACCTGACATCCATACACCAGGAATGTTTTAGCCTGGCTCTGTAGGGCTTTTGCTTGCTTTAGGGACTCCCAATCCTTTCCCTTTTCAAGTTGAAATTTTGAGCACTGCAACCAAGGAAAGTCGATAGTTGTTCTGTCAACATAGACAATGGGGAGAATCACAAATTTAAAGTTCTGGCTAACCACAGGACTAACCACACACTGTGTTTATGAGCCTGTGATTTTCATTCAGCAGAGAAACCTGCCTCAGCCACCCTTTCCCTTTAATAGCGCTCACTAAAAACCCTCTGGCTTTATTACCAGGTATATAATATTAATGTTTAGAGCAGGCCAAGGGATGGTGGCCTGTTTTAAAATGAAGAGTCCTTTCGAGGCTTAGCTTCTTAAAAGGGAGAAGAAGCAGATTCCTTCCTGTTATTTATATTCCTTTAACCTAAATGCAATTTTTCCTCCTCCCATTATAAGTTGCTCTTTCTGAGAGAGAAATGGAAAGGAAATAATGTCCCCCTCGAGTGCTGTTTTTAAGGCCTCTCTTTGGAATGATGGATTATAGGCTGCAGTCAGAAAAAAATGTGCCGGCATGGTTCTCTGGAGAAGCAGTAACATGAGGTTTAAAAAATGTAGTTCAAAGAGAGCAGTGACTGCAGTCACTTCAGCAGAGCCTCTTGCTGTCCGCTCCGGCTGTCCATCCTGCAACGTCTCTCAGTTGTTCATGAGGAAGTATTGTTACACGTGTACACACAGAGTACAGGTAGGCTCACACCCTCAGAAAGACAAGGGAGACCCGGGAGAGATTACCCAGACCCTGGCCCCGCACAGTGCCTGGCGCGCAGTGGGGCATGGGATAAATGAGTTGCTTTGCTGTAGAAAAGATGTCGCACAGAATCAGATCCCCAGCTTTCACATGTCCCTTGTATTTTCTTCCTTGCTTTGAGAAGTATGGTGGCATATGTTGCCTCTCCGGGCATTAATCTATTTTACATTTTATTCTTTTGACTATTATCTTCACACAGGTGATTCTTATCTTACTCACCTTTGGATCCTTGTCCCTAGCATAATGTCTGGCATGTAGTTCATGGACAATAAAAGCTTATTGAATCACACAAACGCTAAGGGGAAATGTGTCTAGAGTTAAAAGAGCAGATGAACAAGAAATGAATCTTGGGCATTGGGGAAGGTGAAACAAACAAAGAGACAAAGTGAACAGAGGCAGCATAATTCTACTTCATTGAAGAACATGTAACACACTTTGTAGAATTGCTAAGGACATTAAAGAATTGTGAAAAACACTGACCATTTGAAGAAGAGAATTTGAGATTTAACGCAAAAGCAGCTTTGGAATGTATCCCTAGACACAGTGCTTAATGAGGTGACCCCGTCGGGAAACCAAGGCCGGGGCAGAGGCCATAGACGAGGAGGACCAGATCACTGGATGCAAACAATAGAAACCAACTTGGCTGACTTGGCAGAAAGGAAACTTCTTTGAAAACCAATATGGAACCCACAGAAGCAGCAGGGAGGCTAGGGAATCTGAGATTGGAAAATAAAGAGGAGTTAAGAGAGGCCAGACAACTAAACACGCATCCAAACTCATACCACAGGAATGGTTTGGTGAGAATACCTCTGCTGGTGTCCCCACCACTGGACGTCCCCTCTGAGCTGCCAAAGCTCGCCTTACACCACCTGGCAGTTTTGCACCTCTGCCAGGATTGCCAGCCCCCAGGGGGAGTAGCTGATTGATGGAGTGTAGGCCAGGAAGCCGAGAGTGGGAATATCTGCCCTTCTGGCTTCCTGCACCCCAAGAGTCCCCGTGAGCTATCCACATGCTGGACAGCCAATAAATCTCCACAACCCCAGGTTTCTGGGATTCAAGCTTCCACTTATTCCTGCTGTGTGGGTCTATGAGGGGGGTCATTTCATCTCCCCCTTCTATGTCCATAAAACATGCTGAAATTTTTAAACCTGAAATTCTTCACCTACAAACATTCAACTAAAATCTATTGAATACGGACTACACACCGGGCGTTGTTAAGTGCTGACAACAGAGTGGCATGTACTACAGCACAGTCGCTGCCTTCCCAGAGCTGACACCACAGTTCAGGAGATTCTGGTTGCCTTAGGACAGTGGTCGGCAAACTCATTAGTCAACAGAGCCAAATATCAACAGTACCACGATTGAAATTTCTTTTGAGAGCCAAATTTTTTAAACTTAAACTTCTTCTAACGCCACTTCTTCAAAATAGACTCGCCCAGGCCGTGGTATTTTGTGGGAGCGCCACACTCAAGGGGCCAAAGAGCCGCATGTGGCTCGCGAGCCGCAGTTTGCAGACCACGGCCTTAGGAGAAGGGAAACCAATGAAACTTTAAGAACTCAGCAAGTACCTCCTATATGCACAGTTCTTTCACACACATCGTTTATTTTATTTCATAAGAACCTCACTCTTTTTTCCTGATGAGAACATTGAAGCTATGAGAGTTTAAGTCACTGACCCACAGACAGGTCCGAGCAGAGTCAGGGCTCAAACTCCAATGGATGCACTTTCTGGCACCCCAGTGGCAATGGCGAACTGGGGAGCTCACCTCTGCTGGTTCCTCACAGACCAAAACTCTCCATGCTCTTTAACATTTAACACTGGAAACTGAGCTGAGACCTATCCTCTACAAGCATACAGAGGCTTGTGTGAGACTATGTGGGTCATCCACAAAGTCACATTCCAGCACTGGCTGAAATGCTTTCTGTAGTTAATGTGGGTGAGTATGTAGGGACCATGAAGGAAAGAAAGTGGAACTTGATGGTGAAAGAGAATTACTTATACCATAGAAGGAGAGAGAAATAAAGCAGACAAGGGACAATAAAAAAAGAGAAAAAAGAAAGAGAATTACTGCAGGCCAATAGTGGATGACCCAGTAATTTGTATTACCCCCAAACAAAATGAATGGCACTATAAAATGATCATTTGCAACATGTTTATGGCCAGTATAATAAAGATTAAGCAGGTTTCCATTTCCTGCTGAAGAGAAGATAAATCACTGGGACCAGATGTCTAGCAACCAAGCAAGATAACATGAGAATTCAATTTTTACTTGCTTAACTATGATTTTTATGACTCTTAAAATACAGATTTGAGTTCATAAAACAGTAAAGGTTATAGCCATCTGCTTGGTTCCAGAATAGATCAAAATGCGGAGGGTGACTCTATGCGCAGGAAGAATTTCATAAGTGTGAAGAATCTATAGGCAGAATAGGGTGATTTATTTTCATGCCTTTATGTGACAGTCATTTATGCCAGGTATGAAATAATTGATGATAAAACATATGCAGATAAACATTTGCTCCATCTTTGCACAAACTCTCCCTGCCTGAACCATTCCTCCCTCCCTTGAAATCCCCTGCACACCTCCCCTTCTCCCACCTTGCCTTTGTCTAGTGAAGTCCAACCCTGGTTTAATTGACACCTCCTCAGGGAAATCACATTGGACCTCCAAATTAGGTCAAGTCCCCTTATTACACATCCTCATAATACCACAAGTCTCTCTTTGTGGCAATTATTACTCTTGCTATTTGAAATATATTTTTTATCCTTAACCCAGGATATGTTTTTATTGATTTTAGAGAAAGAGGAAGGGGAGAGAGAGAGAGAGGGAGAGGGAGAGAGAGAGCGCGCGCGAGAGAGAGAGAGAGAGAGAGAGAGAGAGAGAGAAAGAGAGAAGAGAGAGTTCAGTTGCCTCCAGTACGAGCCCTGACTGGGGATTGAACCAGAAACCTAGGTATGTGCCCTGACCAGGAATCAAACCTGAAACCATTTGGTTTACGGGATGACCTCCAACCAACCAAGCCACTCGGCCAGGGCTATTTGATGTTTTTGTGTTATTATTTGACTAGAGGCCCAGTGCACAGATTCGTACACATTGAAAGGAAATTAATTAGAAGAAATATTTTAGAGGCTGTGGAGGGACCACTAGAGGACTCCAGGGCATGTCCGGCCCGTCTTGCTCAGTCCCAATTGGCCGGACCCCAGCAGCAAGCTAACCTACCGGTCGGAGAGTCTGCCCCCTTGTGGTCAGTGCGCATCATAGCGATTGGTTGAATGGTCAAATGGTTGGACACTTAGCATATTAGGCTTTTACATATATAAATTGACGTATCTCCCATGAGCCAGGTAGCTCACTGAGGTTAGGAACACAATCTTATAGTATTCATCACTACATCCCAGCTCATAGCATAGTGCACATAAGGGCACATAATGGGTTGCCCAATAAATATTTACCAAGTAAATACAACTCTACACCGACTATGTTGAAAGAACAGCTGCCACAAAGACCTTCTAAATACTTCCCCCTTAAATTATAACTTTTGATAATGTCTATTCAAAATAATGAAAGGAAAATGGTTAAACACTTCATCAGTTTCATTCCTTGGAGTATTAAGGATATTTGCAGTGTGAATGAACAGGAAACTGAGTCAATGGCTCAGAATATTGGCAGCTGTCTGTTGAATGACTTATTTTTTTTTTTCTCTTTAGCTGTTAATTCTAGATAATTTTGCAGTAATTTATTTTTCCATCCTCATTTGATTTTCACACTGGCCAGATTTGGAGCAAATGAGTAGTTTTAGGATCACTGTTAATAATAATAGACGAAGCTTTGTACATAGTAGGAAGTTGGTGCCTGGAATAATGGAAATCTATCTTAAGTTACCATAATTGGTTCTATTAGCCTTGAAAGGCTACCAGCTATCTTGGGCTTGCACAAAAGTGCCAATGTTTTTATGTGATGAAAAGGTTAGAATGATGTATAGCAGTATTAAAGTTCTGCATAGCAATAAGGATAAATCATTAAGACTGGAAGGCTTTTTGAAGCCAGATTAGAGAACTGAATAAGAATTGCTAAACCATCTGAAAATTTCCACATCTGTCTTGATCATAGTCATCTGTTAAGATTAACTTGAATTCCGTGCATTTTTTGAGAAGCTCTTATGAGAAAACCTAGTACTTTGTGGGTAACAGTTTAGACATTTATTGCCACGGTCTTCACGAAGGGTCATGGTTGAATCTCCCGAAGTATGAAGGAGAGGGACACACTGAGATAATCATTTCCAAGGTTAGCTCTCCTTACCCCTCTCCATATGCGGGTCCTACTAAATTCTGAGCAGACCTCTTGAGTGGGCTTTAAAAAATGCTGGCAAAAATGTTCTGTTTTGCACTTCATAGAGCTTTCTATTTTTCGAAGTACTTCAAAATACACCTTTATTACCTCATTTCACCCTTCCTTTTATTTTCTTCCTTTAAGCCTTAAGGCAGCCGTACTAGCTTTGCTGAAGTCACAAGGAAATGATCTCAGTAGTTCAGGGGTCAGTAACCACTGCCGACCTTTTATACGAAACCTGTGGGGTGAGGGCAGGGCCCTGCCAGGATAGGCTGCTTGGCTGTTGCAGCCCACGGGCGACGAAGCCACACAGGTGCCTCGTGTAGGTGAGCTTACCTGATCCTGTGCCTCCCTTCAGGCCTGTGGGCTCAGCCTCCTGCAATGGTAGTACACAAAGAAGGATCCCTTGTGTAATCCCGCTCACATCAATAGGTTTATAAAACCAGAGGGCCACCTATTAATTCACAAAGAGTAATCCCTGTGAGAGAAACACGACCCAAAACACGTGTGTTCTCTCTCCTTAGATAGAACCACCTGGGAAGTCAAATCACAGTCAACGCTTGTTTGGCAGGTCTTAGAGTGGATTCCTCTGCCAACATGCATTGGGGGGCCTTCTTCCCCAGTTTAGGGGTAGCCTGATGACTCACATAACACAGCACTTTTAACACTTAACAGGGTTTGGCCTGCGGATCATTTCTGAAGATGACTTCGTGTGTTTCCGCTCTGATTGTGGGTTGATTTGATAGATTAACTCTCAGAGGGCAGTCTTATCCTCAAATTCCTAGGTAGCGCCCCAGTTGACTGCTGTACTGCTTCTAACCACACCCCTTTATTAAGAAAAATGAAGCACAAAAAAGTTAAGTGACATTCTTTCAGTCCTTCAACACATCTTTATTGAAGGCCCATCACGTGTGATGCTCTAAGGTGGCTCCTTGCATAAAATACAATCTTTGTACATAAGAAGGCAGTCAAGTAAGCAATTACAGCAAAACTGGATAAATTCACAATTGGTGAAATAGAGGTCACAGAGGATCATATATTGCATGGACACCTAACCCTACTTACTACTCCTTGTTTTTTATTTTTATTTTTATATTTTAAGCTATTTTGGCTTTCCAATGTAATAATCAAGTAAAATATTGTTGAACAAGTAGTTTTTGAGATAAGAGTGTAAAAAATTGATGGGGAAAATTCGCTTAGCAGCTAAGAGAGCCTGGTAGAATGAGGAAGTTTTAGATGTGCCTTCACTGTGGGAGATGTACCTTGTCTTTGGCAGGAAAACCATCAGGAGCAAAGTGAACAGAACATCTTGCAAGTTTCTGTTACTCTGTGGGAATAAAAAATCACCTTGGAAGGATGAGTTGAGGTTAGATATTAGATGTCATAGATATAAAAAAACTTTTTAAACGTGATAGAAATCTTGAAAAATAATGACCAGAGGGCAACCTGGACATTGTCAAGGGCAGGGTGATAGAGGCTTTATCCGGGAACATAAGGCATAGAGTTTTACTTTTAATCAAAGTTTCCACTGCTAGAAATCCATTTTAGTCACTAGATTCAGCCAGGTCAAAACTCCAACTGGGGTTCTTTTCAATGTTTTAGGCTCTTCTGAGGTTCCTGAAAGAAGTCAAAGAAATGCTTGGTTCAGAGATTTGACAAATTCATAAAAAGACTTCTGTGAAGTTTTAAAATATGTCTGACTGCTTCTACCGCCTTAACTGGTGCTGCTGAATTAATATTATTCAAAAGCAGCTCCATTTCCCAGGGTAGAACAAGAAAAGTTCCACCTGTTTTAACAACTATTCTGAAGAAGTTATTAAAATCACACATATCTTACTTTTTGTTTTTTTTAATCAATTTTTCAGAAGTTTTGCTATAGCATATGAGTTACATGACCCTGGCTACTAGAAGAGACAGAGGATAATGCCCCACTAGAGAGTTACTTTAGACATCATTTTACAGGCATTTTTCAGTAAAATATGGTTATACCATAATATAAAATATCAGCAAACCAAATGAATAAGCAACTGGTGAGCAGTTTGGCTTTCCAATGGAAACAGCTCTGTTAATTTTCTTCAATAGTTATTTCGTTTCATGAATAGGCTCTTTGGATACTTTAACCTAATTGTGTAAACAATTATTTGCATAGTAAGTTCATCATGAAGCTTTAAGGTGCATCAGAAGCCACTTGGATGTCTGTAAACAGACGATCGAAGTTAGCATGTACAAGCCCTTTGAGACAGCAGTTCTATTTCTAGGAATTGGTCCTGTAGATGGACTCACATGGGAGAGAAATGACATATGTACAATGTTTATTGCTAGTGTGTTCACAATGTCAAAAGATTAGACACAATCTACATAGAAGGCTGTTTAAAGACACGATGATAGATGGATTCTGTGGAATACCAGGAAGTTGTAAAAAGGAATGAGAAAGGTCTTAATGTGGAAAGATCTCTAAAATATATCCTTAAGTACATGTGTGGATAGTAGGCTACCAAATTGTGTAAAGAGTGACAAAATAATATACATATGTATAAAAGTATAAACCTATCTATCTATCTATCTATCTATCTATCTATCTATCTATCCATCCGTCTGTTTATCTATCATCTATTAATACATAAAAAACAAATAATCTTGGTTGCCAGTGGCAGAGCAAGGAAAGTAGGTGATTGTCTGGGATATGGGGTAAGAGGGAGACATTTCACTAAATGTCCTTTTATAGTTTAAAAAATTCTAATCATGTGAATGTATTATTTATTTAGAAAATTAAATCCAAAATTTGTTTTTCTTATTGAAAATTTTCTCTAATGAATGTATTATTTATTTAGAAAATTAAAACCAGAAATTAAGTTTTTCCTATTGAAAATTTTCTCTAATAAATGTATTATTTATTTAGAAAATTAAATCCAAAAATTAAGTTTTTCATATTGAAAATTTTCTCTAATGAAAACAATAAAAATTCCCAGAGAAGGGTTTATAGTATTTCTATTTTGGTAAACTATACCAGTGTTAATCATCTTCATGGACAAGAAACATCATATTCTTGATTACATGTAAATCCTCCTTTAAAAATATATTTTACTGATTTTTTACAGAGAGGAATAGAGAGTTAGAAACATTGATCAGCTGCCTCCTGCACCCCCCCCCCCCCCACTGGGGATGTGCCCACAACCAAGGTACATGCCTTTGACTGGAATCGAACCAGGGACCCTTCAGTCCACAGACCGACATTCTATCCACTGAGCCAAATCGGTCAGGGCTAAATCCTTCTGTTTGACTTCTCTTTTTAAGAAGCAACTACCTACTTCTCTACATTATAGGTCACCTCATTTCCATCCATGTCCAGGGCTTTGTATAAAAAGCAGAGGCATTTGTGAAACAAAAACCACATGTACTATGTAGGACTAAGTTTCAATATAAAAAACTAGAAAAGCAAGACTTCAGACCTCAGTGGAATAAAAGAGATACCATTATGCCATGGACATGACATTTCATCTTCTGCTTTGAAATTAGCTGAAGATAATATTAGAAGAATTTGATAGAGTCACATGGTCAGAGTAAAGAGAGACAGATTAGAATTCACCTAGTTTGTAACTTTGCTTCTTGGTAAAATTGTCTCTGAAATAAAGGACGTCATTAATATTCTTCTTAAGGACATATTTAAACAACATACGATAGAAGGACATGTTTGCAGTCAGTTTCCAAACTAAAACTCTTTTCTTGCTACTTGACATTGTGCTTAAAACATTTTCTCTCTACTTTGCTCCTTCTTAACTATGCTTTAGGTCTTGTCCCCAGAAAGTGGGAGCAGAGGGATAATGAAAGGAAAGAAACAGAGTTGAGAGAAATGGGTCAAAGGTGTCAGAGTTGTAGGCAGGAAATTTAGTGAATGGTGGAAACTGCCAAAATTCTTTCTAGACGGAGGGCTTGGTTCTCCTACTATTAGAAAACACTGTGTCTGTGTTTGCATTGCTGTGGAGTAAATAGAGACGAAAACTGTTCTCCTTCTTAAATAGCAGGGACCAAGCAGAGGCTGCCCTCCACTCAGGTCAAGGTGGTGCTTTCTCCAATACCAGAACTAGAAGTTCCTTCCACGGCCCATCAGCATGAGCAGTATACATGGTGAGTCATGATTCTGCTTTATTGACGATTTGACTTTATTCATTACTAGAGGCCCGATGCATGAAATTCGTGCAAGGGTAGGCCCTCACAGCCCTGGCTGCCTCGGCCCTCGCAGCCACCCCGGCTTCATCCGGAAGGCCGTCTGGACAGTTGTTCTGTTGTTCAGCAATTTGGTCAATTTGCATATTACTCTTTTATTATTATAGATAAACGTGAAGAGATCCAAGGAAGTAAAGTATACTTCAAACTACGTTTCTATTTGAGAGTAGGAGATAGAAAGTGATGAACTTGCAAAATCAGCTCACATGAATTCAATGACATGAAATAAAATTACTTGTTTCTCCAAGGAGTAGGAAGGACCAGTAAACTAATCTCTTAGTCTGTTAACCAACATGTGCCTCTGAGCTGTCAACTCATCCCTTGGCACTGTTTCCTGGGGTTGAGTCATAATTTCAGCAGGCCAATCATTGTATCAGTTGGAGCATGAGAAAAGAGAATGTGAATTTATAAAGAACTGTCCACTGATCCTCAATTACTGAAACTAAAGACTTCTCTAAATTTAATGTCTAATCATCTAGATTAATGTGCATTGCTTCCCATCTATTTGAATTCAAAACTGTGGTCAGAAGTGTCTTAGAAAATTTTTTCCCCTCATTCAACAAATATTTATTAAGTAGCTGTTCTGTTAAAGGCAAACTTGGTAGCCATTGTAGGGGGTGTAAAAATTGTAACAGGGAAGAGGAGGGACACTAGCATTTATTTGTTGTATCCTTTTGTGCTTGGTGGTGATAGGCTAGATCATTTACTCTTCATAATCCTTGGGTAGTTATCAGTCAAGGTCCCAATAGGAAACTATTAATATACTCAAATAATTTGTGGAGAGTTTAATAAAGGGTTTATTAAACTAGGAAAGCCAAAAAGGAGAGTGTGACACCATAGGACTAATAAGTGGGGATACTGCTCCTGTCTCTAAGATTAAAGGAACCCAGAGAGACACACACAGAGGCAGACACACATGCACACATACACACAGGTGGAGTATGTGCCGAGGGCTGTCCGACAGGAGCTGTGACCTTTGGTCAGGGGACACAACAGCCTGTGGTTGCCATGAAGAGAGAGAATAAATACCCCAGCTTGGCTCTTCTCCCTTTACTCAGTGTACTTCCCACTGGCTACACTGAACCAGAGCCAGGGGACGCTGACACCAGATGGAGGCAGTTTCTATAGATTGACCACCCAGACTATCAAGCAGGTTGGGAGAAAGTGGAGAGCAGATCTGAAAAGGTAACTAAAGGGATCCAGCACAGGTGGCTGCCGGGATGTTTCTCAGCATCTAGAAGGGTTCAGGAATCTGGAGAAGGACTGCGAGTAAATTAATAAAGAAATCAGATATGAAATATAAATTTGGAATACATGGGGGAGTCAGAGGAGACCTAGCGTCAGTAATCAAGTTCTCTGAATCTCTGGACCCCTTAGCTTCTTATTAACACAAATTGCCCTAAGGCAAAGCAGATATACATAGCAAAGGTAAGGTTTGGTATACAATAGGCATTGTCAGGTTGGGGGAACTGCCTTTGGCTGTTCTAGTAGCAGGTAATAATATATGCAGATGTTCAGCCCTGCTGAAGCCTCAAGATTCATCAACCTTTTGATGAACTTTTTGCATTTTATTATTCCCTGCTGGAACTAGCTTTCAGCAGGTGGCTCAATACATCAAACTGGAAACTAAGTGCCAAGGATATGTTTGTGTTCAGGACTAGAGAGAGGCTGGCCTTAGTAGTTGGGTCTTAGTGTAATCAGGGTCTGCTGTTGGCTCAGAAATTTCTACATAGACTGTAATGTAATCATATAATTGTTTTAATGGAATATTACTGGATATTTTTATGCCTGATACTTCTCATTCTGGCCCTCATTCTGGGATGCTCAACCTGGCATAGGAAGAATTCCCTTTGTTCATTCACCAAATGCTTGTGCCAGGAATTCTTCTACTCATTGGCAAAAATAACATGCAGTCAGTGGAGGAATCAGATTAGGGAACCCCTAATTCCAATAGAGTGTCAAATAACATGATAGAGGCATTGACAGGGAACTTGGGAGCATAGTGGAAAGATTCTGCATTCAGAGGATATGTTGCCTAGCATTTAATAGGTGCTCAATAGTTATTTTTTGAGTGAATGATTAAGGCCTAGATTCTATGTCTCTCTCTACTAGAATCATGGACTGCTATAACTAAAAGAAACGTGTGTGAACACTCCAGAAGTGGAGAGTAACCCAAACATACTGTGGTGGCAGAGGCTGGAGAAAACCCTAGTTTCCTGAGTCCTAGGTTGAAAAGTTTGTTTACCACACTGTCTTCTTGGATATAATGGAGGCTCCATTGCATAACATAGGATTAGAAACAGCCCTTAGTCAGTGACTCTAGGAAGATTTTTAGTGTTCTTATAAGACACACTTTTGATGAGTGGTTTTAAACTTGTTTTCCACTAATTTTCTTCAGTTAATACTTAACATTTTTGTGTGATTAATATTTCTCTCTTTTTTTTTCTTAATCTTTAGAACATCCTTCTGAAGTCCTCTGAACAAGTTGGACAAAATCCTTTTGAAGAATACTCCTAATTTTATTTTGGAAATGAATTAACTGGTAAAGCCATGAGTCCAGTCGAGGATGCACAATAGGAAATAGCATCCTGGCTGATGCAAACTAGCTCAGGAGCACTCGTGGGACATATGAGATCAAAGAAATGAGAGGGTTTTTTCAGGAACCCATTATGAGTCATGGAAACAAGCTGATGAAACCCATGGAAATAGCAAGAGAATGCTTACTCTTCTTTGAATATCCATCATTACACAGCTTAGGGTGCCCTAAGATTTTGATTTTGAGGAATCAAAAACAGGGTCAGGCTTTTCTCTCCGTGGCTCAGGGTGCACATTTTGATTTGATGTTTTTTTCTGGGTATATGAATTGTTTCTCTTTGGCAAGTCACTTCAAAGGGCCTGGGTTGTTTGTTTCTACATTTGTTTGGATTTATAAATCTTGCCATTGAAATATCCTCTGTGGCACTGAGGATGTTTCAAAAAATTAAAAGATTCTAAAATACAATGAATTGAAGTGAAACTTCAATATTAAATCTAATGGCAAAATGTCCTCTGATTCCTTTGGCTTTTATATTTTTTATAGATATCATTCATGTCAGGAATAATTACAGTGATTAATTACAAGAAAAGCACATAGAGATAAGAGGGCAGTTCTTATCATTGAAAATTATAAAACTATCTTCCTAGAGTTAAGGTGCAATTTAATCTCCTGGCATCATTATTTGGTTAAAATTGCTTAGCTGAGTAGAATTCCAGTCTTGGGAATTCTGCTAGTGTCACTTTTTCTTGTCTGTGTAGCCCTGATTAACAGGTGAGTCAGGCTCAGTTCTGGAATATTCAGCAGGAGTTTAGAGGGTGTCATAGTCCATGAGGAATGGATATTATACAATTTCTGAGAAGCCAAGGTATTGTTTCCTTGCACATCCTCTATTATGTTCAGACGAGTGACTTGGAAATCAATGGGAGCTTGGCTTACCAAAGGCATAAATTAAGCGTCAAGTTCTGCTAAATTGTGCCAGCTTTCTGGAAGTTAATTTCACTTATTTATTCAAATAGTAGACTTTAACAGATACTCTGAAGCATTCAAAGATAGTGTTGGCCTGCTCTCTGCCTACAGAGTTTACAATGTAGTGGAGGAGATAGGTATTATAGTACTGGTTTTAATACTAGACACAATACGGTAAGATAAGTGTGTCATTTGCAGGCCCCATGCTTCCTGCTGAGAATTCACAGGCCATTAGTATCTGTTAGAGTCTATTCTCTTTTCTGTCTACATCTTTCTTAAGAATCTCCAGCTATTGATGCTATTCTGATGAATGGTGATTTTAGGATGAGTGAAAAGTACGTTATTACATTTTAAAAATCTAAATAAGGTATGTTATCATTTCCCCAGAGGTATGACAACCAAAAGACACATTATTTAAAAAAATAAGTCTCTGTGAACTAGAAATCCTGTAGTTCAGTAAAGACAGGGTAGTGATTCAGATACATGGAAGCATGCAACAAATTGACAATTCTCAGAAGGTGGTGGTGGTGGTGGGGGTTGGGGGATGCGGGAAGAGGTTAACCAAAGAACTTGTATGCATATATGCATAACCCAAGGACATAGACAACAGTGTGGTAATGGCCTGAGGAGGGGGTGGGAGTGGGGAGGAAGAGGTCATTGGGGGATAAAAAGGAGACATCTGTACTACTTTCAACAATAAAGATAAATTAAAGAAAGAAAGAAGCTTCAGTGATTTAAAGGACAAGATGAAGTGTGCATGTGTGAACAGGGAGAAAACAGAACATTTTGGCCAAAAAAAAAAAAATGATACTTCATAAATCTTCTGGAAGAGTTATCCCTCCACCCCAAGTTAAAGATATTATCAGAAGAAAATATGGAGGTAATATTGCTGCTTACTAGAAGAATATCATTCTTTGGATTATTAGTTAAGATACTTTCATCTTCAAATAACAGCAGGCTTTAGTCAAAATACCTTAAGTCATAAGAAGTGTTATTATCTTATCCAACAGAAATTCTGAGTAGCGAGCGGTTCCAGGGTTAGTTAACTCAAGAACTCACATCATCCATCATCCAAGTTCTTTCCTCTCTTCTCTGCCATCTTCAGCTTGTTGGCTTTTGTCTTCAGGCTTCTCCTGTCACCATTTCAAGAAGCCATTGTATTAAATGTTAGTACCACAGCAGCAACGATCATCACATCCTTATACCACAATGTCCTTGTTAAGAGCAAAGAAACCTTGACACCCAGCACATGTTTTCTCATGTCAGAGCATCTAGGTCACAGACCCACCCTTAAACCAACCAATGATGGTGGAATGGGACCATCAGGATGTGAAGGATCAAGATTTACCTGCTTCTTAAGGAGGGGAGAGGAGCTGACCATCAGAATGAAGACAGAGCTCTGTAAACATGGAAGAAATGTGCTGGCGGGCCTTGTGAATGCTCCTCCTCACTTCCAAGGAGATATGCAGAGAGAAACCGACTAGAAACAAAACACAGGCTTGTGTTGTCCCCATAACAACTCCTTGAGGTATGCTAGGCTGTCCCTCAAGCACGTGTCATGGCCCAGCACGTGCTTTTGTCACGGGTGTCTGCAATGTTGTCATGGGGCCATTATCTCCCTTGAATGATACACTGATTTTCAGATGGGAAAAGCCCATCTATTTTCACATAGAAAAGTGATATCAGTATGTGATATCATGAAGGCAGACCCAAATTTTGTATAAAGAGCTGCACAGTAGTCATTATCTTTCTCTCATTACCTACATCAATTGCCTCTTAGGGAATTATGTCTCACCCATTGAATGATGTCTTCTTGGTGGGACTGTAAATCGACTTTCTTGCCCACCAGCCAAGGAGTGGCAGTTGACCTGAGCTGGACCCATTTGACCCTCTATTTTTGATTTATGGATGCAGTGATATGAGGGTGGAAAAAAGTGATTGGAGTTTATTCATTCCAGCAGCAGAGTTGAGTGGTTTCCACTTTTAAATATCCCAACATACCCTCTATGGCCACCAAACCACCTTGTTTCTGAGCCTGGTTCTCCAGGCTTCCATTTGATTCTCTGAGCTACCAGTAATATCTTTGTAAAAAAGATCTTTTTCCTGCTTAAGTTTCCTGAATTGGTTTCTGATGACTGATGGGTACAAAATCTATTTTATTTCCTAAAGTCATAGGATTTATCAGCTGTAAGAAACCTTATAAATCATCTGGCTCAACCTCATTTTATAGCCAAAGAAATGGAAGCCCCAGGGGTTGAGGGTTTCACCCATGATCACATCACAGGGCTCGTTAGTAGCAGAACGTTGAATAAGACTGATTTCCTTTGCCCACGGTAGACCAGTCTGCTTTTAATTTTAATCCCTTTTTTAGTATAAACCACAGCCTCTCTCTCTCTTCCACATTCACACTCTCTCTCTCTTAATAGAGAATAGTGACTTAAAAAAAAACTTCATTTTTATTCCAAACTGACAATTTGCTTTGTGTAGTTTAAAACCTTGTTTCACAGATTGTCCTTTCAGAGATTTGGCATCTGGTAATGACAGGCATCAGTTTATATCCTCACTAGAGGCCCAGTACACGAAATTCGTGCACGGGGTGTGTGTGTCCCTCAGCCCAGCCTGCACCCTCTCCAATCTGGGACCCCTCGAGGGATGTCTGACCGCCCGTTTAGGCCTGATCCCAGTAGGGGGTCGGATATCCCTCTCACAATCCAGGACTGCTGGCTCCCAACTGCTTGCCTGCCTGCCTTCCTGATTGTCCCTAACCGCTTCTGCCTGCCAGCCTGATCACCCCCTAACCTCTCCCCTGCCAGCCTGATTGATGCCTAACTGCTCCCCTGCCAGCCTGATTGCCCCTAATTTCCCTCCCCTGCCGGCCTGGTCACCCCTAACTGCCCTCCCCTGCCAGCCTCATTGCCCCTAACTGCTCTCCCCTGCTGGTCTGGTCCCCTTCCCAACTGCCCTCCCCTGCAGGCCTGGGTCCCCCCAAACTGCCCTCCCCTGCAGGCCTGGTCCTCCACAACTGCCCTCCCCTGCAGGCCTGAGTCCACCCCAGCTGCCCTTCCCTGCAGGCCTGAGTCCACCCCAGCTGCCCTTCCCTGCAGGCCCGATCACCCACAACTTCTCTCTTCTGCCGGCCTGGTCACCCCTAACTGCCCTTTCCTGCAGGCTTGATCACCCCCAACTGCTCTCCCCTGAAGGCCTGGTCCCCCCCAACTGCTCTCCCCTGCAGGCCTGATTGTCCCCAACTGCCCTACCCTGCAGGCCATCTTGTGGTGGCCATCTTGTGTCCACATGGGGGCAGCCATCTTTGACCACATGGGGGCAGCTATCTAGTGTGTTGGAGTGACAGTCAATTTGCATATTACTCTTTTATTAGATAGGATAGAGGCCTGGTGCACGTGTGGGGGCTGGCTGGTTTGCCCTTAAGGGTGTCCCGGATCAGGGTGGGGGTTCCCTTGGGGTGTGGGGCGGCCTGGGTGAGGGGCCTATGGTGGTTTGCAGTCTGGCCACGCCCCCTGGTGACCCAAGCGGAGGCCAGGGCCGGCTGGAAGCACGTATCTGGGATTTATTTATCTTCTATAATTGAAACTTTGTAGCCTTGAGCGGAGGCCAGGGCAGGCCAGGGCAAGCAGGAAGCTTGGCTTCTTCCATCGCTGGGGGCAATCCAAGCCTCTTGCTTGCTCCAGCTCCATGGCTGCCTCCATCTTAGTTGGATTAATTTGCATACTCACTCTGATTGGCTGGTAGGCATAGCAGAGTGGTGGTCAATTTGCATGTCTCTCTTTTATTAGATAGTACTAGAGGCCTGGTGCATGAAATTCATGCATGGGGAGGTCCCCTCAGCCCAGCCTGCACCCTCTCCAATCCGGGACCCCTCGGGGGATGTCTGACTGCCAGTTTAGTCCTGATCCCGGGATCAGGACTAAACCGGCAGTCAGACATCTCTCTCACAATCTGAGACCACTGGCTCTTAACTGCCCCCCCTGCCAGCCTGGTCACCCCAACTGCCCCCCTCCCCCCCCGCTGACCTGGTTGCCCCCAACTGCTCCCCTCTGCCGGCCTGTTGCCCCTTACTGACCCATCTGCTGGCCTGGTCACCCCAACTGCTTCCCTCTGCTGGCCTGGTCACCCCTAACTGCCCCCCTGCCAGCCTGGTTGCCCCCAACTCTGCCCCATGCCAGCCTGGTCGCCCCACACAGCCTGCTGTTCAGTCATTTGGTTGTCCCTCACTAACCCCCCTGCCAGCCTGGTCGCCCCATGCAGCCTGTTGTTCGGTCGTCTGTCTGGTTGTTTTGGTCGTGATGACCTCTGGGTTTTTATATATTAGGATACGGAGCCTTGATTCTTTCCAGCTATCTTGAAATGTTTGGAAAGGAAGTGGTGTGCTCTAGGGAAACATAAGGGCTAGGATTCTGACAGTGATTATTTATCACTTCTAGGTCTAGCTTCTAGCTGTGTACATGTGGGAAAACCTTCCTTGACTCACATGGAAAGATATAAATCTGCTCTATTTTTTCAGTTGTTGTAGGACAGTCATAGCTCATACAACCACTGTCAAAATAGCCCCAAATTGGCGTAGAGAGGATTGATAATTATAGTATTACAGGATAGGAGAAGGGCTCATCTCCCCTGGTTGCTGCTGGGGGTGGTGTTCTTGGGGTACCGCTGGAATAAGCATTTCCAGAGGCCCCCACAGGAGGATGAGATATGATAGAAAGCTTTATTTCTATGACATTACACCCCTGGGTTTCCAAAGACCCATTTCCCTTAGTCCAGTCATAGAAGAAGTGTAGCTGGGGCTTCAGTGGAGCTAAAATCAGAGCCAGTGTCCAGAGTTTTCTTTCCATGTTGGAGTAGGATCCAGTCCAGAAGCAGGCTAGCTTAGCTCGTGTTTCCTGCCGCAGTCCATCAGTCCATTGCATGTGGGCTCCACGTGGCTGCAGGCCACACGGGAAAATGCAAGAGAACTAAGAGAGCACCCCGAGCAACATGAGCAACAGAAGCCATGATTATGAACTCCCTTTTTTAAGGGATCCTGTATTCCCAAAGTTTCTTTCCCTGGCAGTGGCCACGCCCATTATGGCCAACCATCTCTGTCCCCAGGTGTGATTGACAGGAAAGTACCTTCCCTATGTCACTCCAACTTTACTGGGCATATATCTATCTTCCCTCTGTTGAATCCCTTCCCTCCCTGGGGAGTGCAAAGTTGCCGCTTCCTGGTTAAGCTGCCCAAATGGCATGCCCATAATATCTGGCCTTCCCTTTGCTTCTTTTCTATTATTAATAACTAGCTAATTACAATGGTGTCATTAGTACTAATTATGTGCCGATACCATTTTAAGCACTTAGCATGTTAAGTAGTTTATTCTTTCAACGCTGATAGGTAAGTACTATTATTGTCACCCAAATTTATAGGTGAGGAAATTAAGGCAGAGAGAGATTAAGTAACTTGCTTGAAGTCACACAGCTTTTAAGTGGCAGTTAAAATTTTAACCCAGGTGGTCTGGTTTTGAAGTCCATGCTCTTAACCCTCTGCTCTGTTGCTTCTTAATCACAGAATCTCTCTCTTTGGGGGTACAAGTAGATGATGATGGTGATTTTTTTTTTTTAAGGAAAAAAAGATTGTCCAATGTAGACAAATGACTTTTCATAAACACTTCTAACAGGGGTTCTGTATTATGCATCTCTCGGGGTATACTTACAAACAACAATTTCCCACAAGTACTCCTACATAACAGCTGCTTCTCTTGTCTGTACCCATGTAACAAAGTATCTTTAAAGACCTCAATTATTTGAGAGTTGTGAAAATTGCACAGAATAGCTTTTGCCCTAGGTGCTCATTAAATAGGGTCAATAGTAATTGTTCCATTGATTATATAAAAGAGTTTAATTCTTTTAACTCATGTGAAGATCCCCTGTGGTGAACGATATTAATTACAATTTAACTACACTCAAATATTGATGAGGAAAAGCAGTGAACCGAGTACCCAAAAAGCCCCTTTCTGCTTACTGAGTTCAAAACACATTTTTCTACTTGAAATTTGCTACAGAGAGACAGGAAGTCATTTCTATTCTGGTCCTATTTGGCAAACAGACAATATACGCTTTATTTTTAAGCAATTTGTCATAACAAAGTTCCACTATGTCAAAACAAACTAACCGTGCTTAATGATCACATCATAGTGAGATCATCTCCCCATATTATTATTTATTCAGAGTGAAAATTTTAGTAGAAAAAAAGGGTCTTTAAAAATGCTCTATTTTATTCGAGCTACCTAAATAACAGGCTAATACCAGAAGGAAAGTTCGTCATTATTCAATAATCATTGCCTTTTTTTTTTTTTAAAATCATTAGATCAATGTGAGCAAAACAGGTTTCTTTCAATGGTATGCTTTAGTGCCAGAAATTTCATCACATTGGCTGTATTCTAGGGCACCTGCTGCTTTGGTGGGATGCATAGTGGTCCGGGAGCAGTAGGGAGATTATTCTGTCCTCTCTTGGGAACTAGTTGTATGGGCCCTGGGAATGGAGGCCTGCCCTCCCCGGGGACCCAGGTTGGTCCATCTGCACCCCATACAAGCCAGTGTCTGAGACTGTCTTTCCTTCCTGTTTAATTCACACAACCACAATAGTGCGGGACCTCCCCAACCAACTCAGTTCACAGACTTGGTTTATTAGCAGGGTTTCCGCCCCCCCCCCCCCCCCCCCCCCGGCAGCAAAATCTAATTGGAGTTTATTACATACTAGAGGCCCAGTGCATGAAATTCGTGCATGGGGCAGAGTGTGTCCCTCAGCTCAGCCTGCACCCTCTCCAATCTGGGACCCCTCAAGGGATGTCCGACTGCCCGTTTAGGTCAGATCCACGGGCAGTTGGACATCCCTCTCACAATCCAGGACTGCTGGTCCCCAATTGCTCACCTGCCTGCCTTCCTGATTGCCCCTAACCACTTCTGCCTGCCAGCCTGATCACCCCCTAACCACTCCCCTGCCAGCCTGGTCACCCCTAACTGCCCTCCCCTGCCAGCCTGGTCACCCCTAACTGCCCTCCCTTGCAGGCCTGGGTCCCCCACAACTGCCCTTCCCTGCAGGCCCAGTCGCCCCCAACTTCCCTCCTCTGCTGGCCTGGTCACTCCTAACTGCCCTCTCCTGCAGGCTTGATCACCCCCAACTGGCCTCCCTTGCAGGCCTGGTCCTTCCCAACTGCCCTCCCCTGCTGGCCATCTTGTGTCCACATGGGGCAGCCATCTTTGACCACATAGGGGCAGCCATCTTGTGCGTTAGAATGATGGTCAATTTGCATATTACTCTTTTATTAGATAGGATTAAAGCCTTGAAAGGGATCCCTTTTGATTATTACCATATTGTTGAAATGGAGGTCTTTTATTTATCCATTTATTTTTTAATGTAACACCTACCTTATGCCAGACACAGTTCCATAGCAGAGATGAGTTACACAAATAGTTATAATGCAGTCTGGAAAGGGCTGGGCTGGGTCTTTACTCTTGAGAAACTCGTTTTTATCCATCTTTGAATGCTCAGCCAAGGTGCTTTATACATAAATTACCCAGTAAGTGTTTGTGGCCTTAAAGAACATTGCTGTGGGAGCCCAGGTGATGGGCACCTGAATCAAGGAGGAAGCCAGAGTGAAGAAAGAGTTCCTGGAGAAGGGGATACAATCTGAGTCCTTTTATTTTCTTTAATCAAACTGTTGCTTTCTTTATTATTCACTAGAGGCCTAGTGCACCAATTTGTGCATGGGTGGGGTCCAGCCCGCACCTCCCCTCCCCCCCAGCCATGGGGGCTGATTGGGCCGGGCAGGTGGGGGGAGGGGCTGCAGAAGGTTGGGTGGCTGGCTCCACCCCTGACCCAGCCAAGGCCGGCTGGGGGGAGGGGCCGCCCCCCGATTGGGCCGGTTGGCCGAACGCAGTTCACGTCATAGTGAATGGTCATTGTAGTCATTCCGGTCATTCTGGTCGTTCCAGCATTCCGGTCGCTTGGCTTTTATATATGTACTAGGAGCCCAGCGTGTGAAATCATGCGGTGCTGCCCACCCACCTGCAGCCCTGCCTTGACACCCGAACCTGTCCACGCAGAGCTGCAGCGTGCCTGGCCCAGCCCCCAAACCCTCTGGCCTTCTCTGGCCACTTTAAGCCCCACCCTCAGTCCCTCGAGTTGCCTCGGGCTGGTCCCGCCTTCTCTGGGCACCTCGCTGCTTCCACCCTGTCTCTGGAGCAACATGGCAGCTCCGCCCTGTCATGGCGTCGGAGGAGAGCATGGAAGCCTCCCGCCTGCTGCGCTGTGCTCCTTCCCCTGGCAGGTGGGCCGCGGGGTACTCAGAGTGCGAGCGGTGGGTGGCGAAGGGCTGGTGAGGGGGGTGCTATGGGCTCTCACCCCTGCCCTCCCCGGCATGGGATGGTCCTGCCTCCTCCAGGTGCCTCCCCGCTTCCGCCCCGTCTCCGGAGCAACGCCCCAGCTAATATGCTAATGACCTGGTCATTACCCATTACGGCATCCTGACCATTAGCATATTAGCTCTTTATTAGTATAGATAGATTGTTTAAAATCAGGGGAATATCTTTATGGCTTCTTTATCTGCTTTCACTTTTTCCAGATAGCTTGACACAATCTGAGTCTTAATGGATACGTCGGCCAGGGTGGAAGGAACACATACAGAAAAGGGGACCTTAATTTAAGATCTATGTATCTTCCAACACACACACACACACACACACACACACACACACACACACACACACACGGGCTCCTGACATGCAGGAGACAGAAGTATGCTCTCTTTGCAAATAGTAATAACTATGCTATTCTCTATTTCAAGGACATTGAAGTAATTAATGTGTGAGAGGTGAACTTTGTTATGCTTGAGAATGTCAGAGTTCTACAGGGGAAAGGGGGCAATACTGTAATCTATTTTGATTTTTTCACACTATATAATTTGAACTTGTAACTGATTAACCAATTAAAGGGTAACAACTGAAAGAATGGTTTATTACTCAGAAGGTTATTGGAATAGAGGAAAGCCAGATTGCATGCAGAGGAACCCCACTGTAGGTAGCTATTCATTGGTGCTTCAGAACCAGGCTTCCTTGTTCAACTTGGAGAAAAGCGGTGCCTTAAATCCCCCTTTTGGAGAGTTCCAATGCACAGTTACAAACTAAAAGGTTTGGAAAATTCATATATATGTTTGTTAATGGTTAAACACACTTCCCAGGAAAATACTTTATTTTTCTCTTCCCAAGTATCCTCTAAATATCAGTTTTTGAATCATTGCAGTAAGAGAAGATTGAGATACTGAAGGATTTATGGAATTTTACCCCTTCCCTCTTTTGGGGTTATATTATAGCCACATTTTTAAAAACACCCAAAGATGAATGCCACTAAAGCACAATTTCATTTGTGCTACTGATGCTATACAGGAAGTCCTCACCTAACACTGTCATTAGGTTCGAGACTTTAAGCAAACGGAGTATAACAAAACCAATTTTACCATAGGCTAATTAATATTAACAAGAGTTAAGTTCTATGACATCTCTTCAATGTTATAACAAAATGTCAAAACAAGATGTTATTTGAGGACCTACTGTACTGATTTTAGGAATGCTTTGGTCTATGACATCATCAATACCGTTGAATCCTTCTATTCATACTGGTCCTTCGTGGGCTCCCATAAATGCATGCTGGCAGCTGCATAAGTTAAATTCTCACTACACAGAGGTGAGAGGGAGCACGGTGCAAGGAACAGCCCACAAGGATCTTCGTGGGTTTTGCCCTTGAGTTGATGACGACTTCCTGAAGGTGCCTGACTTGATGGGAGAAGTTGATAAAGGTGCCTGAAAAGGTAGGCTGGGACCAGACTGTAAAGCACCTTGTTTGGGTATTTTCCTAAATGCTGGGGCCAGCCAGTGAAGGTTTTAATCAGAGGAATAGCCAGGTTTGAACTCTTAGAGAGTCTGTGCTGATTCTAACATTATGGGTAATTAAAAGGGGCCTGAGACTGTGCCAATACCAGGTTGTTATTGTAGGGGAGGGAAAAGAATTATCTACCCTTCTGAGTTCTTAGTGGAGACCCCTGTAATAAAATATCAACAAGAGAAAAACTATGTAACTTTACTAACATGTAACCTGTGGGAGGTAACCAGGGAAAAATGAAGAACTCAAAGAGGTGGCTTAGAATTCAGGCATAAATACCATCTTCATAGAGAAAAAGGAGAGGGGATACAGGTGTCTTAGGGGAATGTAAGTGATTTTTAGGAAAAATAAATGGGCCCTTAGAAGAACAGATGGGACATATGATAACTTGTGACAAAGTCGGTCTGGGTGTGACATCAATTCCTAGTCTCCTTTTCCTGTGATAAGAGTCAGTCTTCCTTGGCTGATAAAACTCCTGGGCAGGAGATCAATGAGTTCCTTTCAGGGGATCTGTCTTTAGACAGATAAGGGGAGTTCAGAGAAAGCCTCTCTCTGTATTTTCCTGCTTTTCAAATGTCTACAGATAAAAATAATTAATATACCAAAGTAGCACATTTTGGGGGTGGACCATGTCCTAAACTCCTACTCAGTGAAGGGCAACCTTTTGAGCTTGGTGTGTCAAACTTCGCCAAAAAACTGAGCATAACTCGGGTAGTATGTCACTTTGAGGAAAAAACATTATTTCGCAAACGTTTCATCCTCAGGAGCAGCAAATGTTTCATCCTCTGCATGCGACCACCTCAGCGGCCACGTGTCATCAGAAATAGCTACGCGTGTCAGTGCTGACACGCGTGTCATAGGTTCGCCATCACTGTCCTACATATAATATTGGGGTATATTCAGCTACCTTTCAGTGTCTATTAAACTAGTCCATAGGAAGGAAGAGAAGAAAATAAAACAAGAATGAGGCAATAGGATGGAGGAAGATACAAAGAAGAGGTCATTGCTACCACTTGGAAACTGAGTGGGTGTTGACAGTGAAGAAAAGTAACAGCCTAGGGTGACAGGGAGGCTTCTGCAGAGGTAACACTGTGCATCCGACTAAGACAGAGAATGTAGGAGGAGGGGGAAAGATGATGAATTCAATTTGGAGATGTTCAGATTAAGTTTAGTGGGACACCCAAATACTGATGTACATCAACCCTGACACATTTTTCACATCTATAAATTTGCCATAAATTTGGAGAGGGAGAGACAGAAATTGCAACTGAAGGTTTAAAAACCCCCTTGTGGCCACATTTATCAAGATGAGCAGATTGCAAACGGCCTCTTGCAAACATGACATGCACCAAGCTAATAACTCTTTCTATAGGTGTCTAGTAGAAAGTTGACTCTATGGCTGGAATTCAGGAGAGATGTCAGGACTCCAGGTAGAAATTTGGGTGTCATCAGCATATATAGGTTGGTGGCTGCAGAAACCATGGACACACAGTGGGTTTCTTGGCTCAAACCGATTTATACAATTTTGGATGAGAGACATGCAAAGTGGACTTCAAACTGAGCCCCGTTTTATTCAGGAGAATGCACAACAGTTACAATAAATGTTTGTGGACCCACTTGATGGATATATGGGTAGATGGATGATCAAAAGAATGAAGAGTATAGGTTCATAAAAATCTATAGATATTCTCTTCTTTTACTTTATCTCATGATTTGTTTCAGTTTTAGCTCTGGAAAGAAAAAACATATGACTACTTTCAAGAAGCCAAAAGGCAACATTTGAATGCCTTTAAAAATCAATGAGCCTTTCATTTTTATAAACTGATTTCAGACCATTTGCTGTATATTATTCCCATTAGGTAATGATGCCTTTGCAGGAAATCTAGATGGAGATGATCAGCTGAGTATGGGCTGGGTACTGTGCAGCAAGCAAACATGTTATTTCACACATGACTTTTCTTGAGTAAATGTGAGTCTTCACATTCCTTGTCAGAGACCAAATGGTTTTAAAAGAAAGAGACGTAGAATACCAGGCATTGTCATGTAACACCCATATCTTATATAGATGGTGAAACTATGGTCCTAGGGGCTGCAGAATATACCAAGCCTCTTTAATAATCAATCATACCACCATCAAGACAGTATACAGGGCAGATTGGAAACGATTTTTCCATTACCATTGATGGATGAGTTTTACCTTTCCAGGGAAAGGTATTTCTGACCTTTCACGAGTCATTAAGGAAATGCTTAAAATGTACAGTTGTGGCCCAAAATGGCCAAGATGTTTTCTTTCTTTTTAAAAAAATATATTTTTTATTGATATCAGAGAGAGGAAGGGAGAAGAGAGAGATAGAAACATCAATGATGAGAATCATTGATCGGCTGCCTCCTGCACGCCCCCTACTGGGGATGGAGCCTGCAACCCAGGCATGTGCTCTTGACTGGAATCGGACCTGGGACCCTTAGTCTGCAGTCCAATGCTCTATCCATTGAGCCAAACCAGCTAGGGCAGACCAAGATGTTTTCATACC